>NC_142501.1:73888787-74513787 GCF_057876585.1 Rhinolophus sinicus | reverse complement strand
AAAAGGGAGAAAAAAGGTAACTTCCATATGATAAAAAATAATACAGGCTTAAGGTTTGGCCATGTGGCAATAGCAATGTCACCCTACACATTTGTAGTTTTTAAAAATAATTTTAAAAGGGGGTTTACATCCACTTTCTCTTCAATATTTATTATAATTATTAAAATAGTTTTATGTTTATTCTCATTTTCAGATCACAAAGCTGATGCTAAGAACAATTAATGATTTAACAAAGTCAAAACGAGAGAGGGTATTAGCACGTCAGAATTTCTTTTTTAATTAAAGTTTATTGAGGTGACAATTGTTAGTAAAGTTGATATGTCTCAGGTGTACAGTTCTGTAATACATCATCTATATATCACATTGTGTGTTCACCACCCAGAGTCAGTAACATTTCCATCACCATATATTTGATCCCTTTTACCCTCATCTACCACCCCCCTCCCCCCTTACACTCTGGTAATCACTAAACTATTGTGTGTCTATGAGTTTTTGTTTCTCCATTTGTTTGTCTTATTCTTTTGTTGTTTTCAGTTTTATATACTACATATCAGTGAAATCATATGGTTCTTGACTTTTTCTGTCTAATTTTTTTCACTTAGCATAATAATTTCAAGATCTATCCATGTTGCTGCAAATGGCAGTATTTCATCTTTTATGGCAGAATAGTATCCCATTGTGTATATATACCACATCTTCTTTATACAATCACCTATCGAAGGACACTTTGGTTGTTTCCATGTCTTGACCACCATAAATAAAGCTGCAAAGCTTCTGACAGGCAAAAGAAACCATCGGCAAAATAAAGAGGCAACCAACCAAATGGGAAAAGAAATTTGCAAACAATGCCATGGATAAGGGGCTAATATCCAAAATATATAAGGAACTCATACAACTCAACAACAACAACAAAAACAATCCAATTAAAAAATGGGCAGAGGACCTGAAGAGACATTTCTTCAAAGAGGACATACAAATGACAATAGACATGAAAAAGTGCTCAACATCACTAATCATCAGAGAAACGCAAATAAAAACCACAATGAGATATCACCTCACCCCAATCAGAATGGCTATCATCAACAAGACAAATAGTAACAAGTGTTGGAGAGGCTGTGGAGAAAAAGGAACCCTCATACACTGTTGGTGGGAATGCAGACTGGTGCAGCCGTTATGGAAGGCAGTGTGGATGTTCCTCAAAACATTAAGAATAGAATAACCTTATGACCCAGCAATCCCTCTCCTGGGTATCTACCCAAAAAATCTGAAAACATTTATCCATAAAGATATATGTATTCTGATGTTTGTTGCCACACATGTCAGAATTTAACTTAGGTTTGGAACCCAGCTTGCCTGATTCCAGGCAACAAGTGCTCTAACCTATGAGAACTTTTTTCCATGACATGTGATACAGACAGGACATTAAATTAAAAACTGGTGTCTTAATAAATGAAATATAGTCAGAAAAGTCATGTCAGTAATAGAGTTTGAGCAACACAGACAAAAACTATTCAGCCCATGCTTTTTTTTTTTTTCAATAACTGTATAGTATTAAGGGGAAGAAGATTTTGCCACCCCAAAATATGCCTTTTGGGATATTGATGATTGTAAGTTAGTTATTTTCAAGAAACGAAAGACTCGGGAAGAAACTCTGACCTTCCCCCTAACTACCTAAAAGAAGTTAGAGGACCTGCTCCAGGAAGGGACCTATAATCACAGATAACTATAGTTTAATATGAACTAGTGTGATAGACAGCGAGGAACCTAGCCAGGCCCATTTGATCAAAGTCCTCTCTGTGTCCCCTTGTTAAAATGGCCAGGCAAAAAATGTTTCTTCACCAAGCATTTGTTATTTTTATGTCCATGTGAACTTCATTTCTCCCCTTTGAAGTCCCAAACCCCAAACCCCACCTCTCCGCCCATTGCTCCTTATCTCAAAATGGCATATATGTCTTAACTGCCCAGTTTGTCCTTGCGTCCCCTATTCTTATGGAAAACTCACATCTGATACATAGTAAATTTATTTTCTCCTGTTAAACTACTTCATGTCACTTTAATTATTAGACCAGTCAGAAGAACTTAGAAGGATAGAATGAGCATTATTTTTTCTCCCCTACATCACAAAATGAAATTGATTTATGACAACAAAATTGTTGATAATGCCTCAGTAAAAAGCTTATTATTTTCCTTAAAAAAAAAAAAAAAAGTGTACATAACAAAGCAAATAATCAGTGCCAAGGTAATTTAGGTCATGAAGGCTGAATTTCACTTATTGTCAGGGAAAAGCAGGTCTATTGACCTCTCTATTTCTTTTCTCTTTTATGACTTGTTGCAGGATTCCTTCTTTACCTCCTGGACAAAGTTGATGCTATATATATTGTGTGAGATTTTAAAAAGAACCACAGATAACACGTTTTTGACAACTTACAAGATTGTGTAAGATGTTGGCAGGGTAGGATTTCAGATCTGTTATGTTTTTTGAAATCCTGCATTTTCCATTGTAATTGAAATAATGGCGATGGTGTCTTACTTTACGTAAGGAGTTTTAATGGTCTAGAATCATTCTACAATGAAGTGAGTTCAGTGAAGTTGATTTCCACAGTCAGCTGCATTAATCACTAGGTTCTTGGCTATTATGTTCTGCATGATTGCTGCCTAATATGTAAAGAGGCTAGGTAAATCTCACTAGTTCCTTGACAAGCAGAATAAAAATTCCACTGAGAAATGGATTTTTTTTTTTGATCATTCAATGTCAAGCGAGTCAGAAAGTATTATTCCATAATGTACCTTTCATTGCTTAAACATTAAAAATGGTGAGGTGAAAAGCAATATGGAACAAATTGTGTGCAAAAGATAAGGTGGAGAACTCAAAATGATATGGGAAGAAAAGAAGTCTCAGCAGCAATGAAAAATTGTCCTTCCTTTCTTTCTCCCTCCTTTTGTCTATGAGGAAAGAAAAATGATGTTTCCCCTACCCTTCTTAGTTCTTGGCTGAAATGGTCCTGCAATAAAAGACAGATTAAGAGGAGAAAAACAAACAGAAAATTGAATTACATATATACTTAGTAACTCCCCCAAATGACCCAAGCCATTACCTTGAATACCATTTTCAGCTAAAGATAAAATTTCAGAGGTGGAGGAAACTAGTTATGGTAGGTTATCAGGTAAAGCATACTAGTGCAGGGTGTGATTGTTACGCAGAACTAAGTCAAGGCCTTCTTTATTAATAACATTTCTAGAGTTTTAGTCATCCTTCTCTCCCTGGTAAAAAAAGAAACACACCCTTACAAATGAAGATTTCCCATACAAATGTAAATGTCTCTTATAAAAGTGTAACTTCTACTTGGTTTTCAAAGCTTCTCCCATTTCTGCTGTTTTTATTTTTAAAATAACCAGCTCATAATAATCTTTACACCTGAGGCATATTTTGGGATGGCATATTCTGCACCCTTTCACTGCCCTCCCTTTCTCCCTCTTTCTCTTCCTTCCTTTTTTCCTTCTTCCTTCCTTGTTTCTTCCCTTCTTCCCTCCTTTTAGCCTTCCCTTCTTGTCCTTCTGCTTCTTTCTTTGTTTATTCTTTTTTCCTTTCTCTTAAAGTAATGAAAATATCATGATTTACTCTAGAAGTCTGACTCTAGCCATGAGACATATGGAAAGAAATGGATGATTTGCATTCAATTGGATGATCCTTTCTAGTTGTATAGAGTGATATGATAATGGGACACTATTCTCATTCTTTCACGCATTCATTCAACAATGTCTGTGATTACTCACTGTGTGTCAGTGAATTAGACATTAAGGATCCAACAGTGAACAAGATATTCAGGGATCTCAGGCTCTAGAGGAGACCCAGAAAATAAAGAAGAAAGGCAACAAATGAAAAAATCAGATCCAATTATGATTAGAGACCTGAAAGAAATTGTTTTCTATTATAGAGACTAACAGGATAGAGTAGAATGACCTAATTTCTATATGAGGGAGAAAAGAATACACCATGCCAGAATGTGCTATTTTGGATTATTTCAAGCGCAAGATTTTGGATTATTTCAGACTGAAGATAATCAGGACTCAGCCAACTCAGGAAGAGTCTTTTACCTCGCCCTTAACTGTCTAAAAGAATTTATATAGGGAACCTGTACCAGGAAGAGACCTGTTAGCAGGGATAACTTTTTATATCAGAAGGACTTACCAGCATGACAGGGCAAACATTTGTTTACCAAACACCTGTTCTTCTCATCTTCCTGTGAATCATCTTCCAGACCCTTCCCCCCTTCTCTTTAGCTCAGGATGGTATTTAGGTTTCTATTACCTGACTGCCAGGGAGTCTCATATTTTTATGGGGCTCTTGTACATACAAAATTTGTGTGTCGTCGATTAATTTGTCTTTTGTCAATTTAAATATTAGACCATCCAAAGACCTAGAATAGAAGTTTCCCACCACTGCATATGCTGTAGTCAAATAGAAAATGCAATTTACACTATTTTACATAAAAGCAAAATGACTCCAAAATAATTCAGTACTCTAGCTGATAAAATAATTCTTTGAGTATCAGACTATATCAATATCATAAAGGGAAGAATAATTTGTCACCTCAAAATATGTCTCTCTGGCAAACAGATTATTTAAAAAAACGAAAACAGCAGACACAGGAGAAGTTCTGAAAACTAAGTAGAAGTTCTTACATATATACGGGAACTCTCCATTTGTAAGTCTGTCTTCCTCTCTGTACCAGGTTGAGGGGAGTGTTCTAAATCTCTAGAAACTCTTATTATTACACAAGGTAACTTACACCTGCATAACAACCTAATCCTTTTTTACTGCTCTTTGCTTGGTAACCTCCCAAGGGGTTGGCCTATCCTTCAAACCCCAACATTTTCTTTTGTTTTTAGTTAGAAATGTTATTTAAGGTAGTGGTTTGGATCATTTGGTGGAGGCACTCATTGTTTTTGGCTATCTCCCATGTATACAGGAGGTATATATGTTATTAAACTTTCCATTTGTTTTTCTCCACTTCATCTGTCTTTTATTACCGGGGGTATCTCAGGCAAAAACCAGAAGAGTAAAGGGAAAATTATGTTTCCTCCCCTACCATCACTTGCCTAAAGGAATGTGGATGAAAAAGCAGTTCTAAGAAAAGTAACCTCACATATGAGTTCATCATAAATTTCTAGCTGGGCAGATCATGGTGGGTAGGTACACTCCAGGTTTATAATGTCTTTAGCAAACGGCTTCTCTTTGCGTTAAGCAAGCCTTGTCCACTGTTTCTGTGCATCTAGGTTAGCACACCTTTGAAACGCCCTTTTTTCAGGCCCCTCTTTCTAAAGCATGACCATCCTCAAAATAACACATAATCTTGTTAACTATTCTGTAATCTGATAGGCCCCTTGTTTTCTCCCACCTTCATGTAATCTTCCTTAGTCCCCTCCTTAATTCCAAATGCATAAAAGAAGCTGCAAACTGTCATTTCTTAGAAATATTTTTTCTGTCTGTTGAGATCTTGCTTCAGATATGTCCTCTGTTTAGTTCAAATAAGTCATTACAAAAATTCTCTACAGGTTTGGACTTTCTTACATCAACAGGAATATAAAACAATATTCTGACAAATGCAGGTTGAGTATCATTTACGTGTAAAGTACTGGTTATTCACTGTAAGTGATACAAAGCTGAGTAAGACTTAGACTTCTTTGATGCGTGAATTTAAAATTTATTAGAGGAGACTTATACACAAATAACCATATTATAAAAAAAAAATCAGCTTTGGTAAATGTCATAGGACCAGTAAAAAAAAAAAAAGCTACAGAAGATCAAAGGAGCAATTCTTACACAACATGAAGTCAAATCAAGTCTCTCCTTTGCGTAGTTCTTCTAATGGTTTCCTGCCTCACTCAATATAAAAGTCAAAGTCCTTGCAATGAGCTTCAAGGCCTGACGCAATTTGGCTGCTATTATGTCTTTGACCTCATCCCCTTTAACTATACCCCCGGCTCACTGTTCAGCCACACAAGATTGCTTGTTTCCCAAATCACCCAGCACCATCCCACACTAAGACTTTGGAATTGGTGCTTTCCTCCAAATAGCCATGGCAAACTCTCTTACCTGCCTCAAGACTCGGCTCACATCTTCCCTTCTAAGAAGGGCCTATTTAAAATGGTGATATCTCCAACGCATCTTTTAAAAAATTCTTTTACCTTACTCTATGGTTTTCTTTATTCTATTGTACTTTACTATTGTGAGGGCAGAAAAATAAACTTTCCTCCACCTTTCTAAGGTCTTGGTTTGAACTAATAATCAAATCAACATAAAGCAGATTAATAGAAGAAAATGACTAAATTATGTGTGTGTGTGTATATATATATATATATATATATATATATATGGAGCTCCACAAGAATATGAGACATGAGGGCACATTGGACAGTTGAGGCTTATTTGCCACCTGGAGCTAAGGAGAAGCGGGGGCAGGGAGTGGAGGTGGGGGCAGGGGGAGTGGTTACTGGTTTAGGACTTGAAAGGGGAGGAAGGCAATTCACATGGAGATAGAAAAGCAAATGTTTGATAAATAAATGTTTGCTATCCCATCTTTAACAGTGGGGCACACAGAGAACTTTGATCAAATGGGCCTGGCTAAGTTCTTCCTGTCTATCACACACTAGTTCATATTAAACTATAATTATCTATGATGATATCTCCCTTCCTAGATCAGGTCCTTTATTTAATTTTTTTTAGGTCGTTAGGGGAAAGTTCAGAGTTTCTTCCTGAGTCTTTTGTTTCTTAAGAATAACCAGCTTACAATAATCAATATCCTAAAAGGCATATTTTGGAGTGGCAAACTCTGCTATCTTCTTGGTTCCCGTAAAAGTCGCTCAGGTGTCATGTGTATTGCTTATTGTTCATCTTGGACAATTAGAATGCAAACCCCATGTGAATAGGGATTTAAATCTGTTTAATTCCTTGATGCATTCCAAGCATCAAATCAATATCTGAAACAGAATAGGTGCTTTCTTCCTCTTCCCAGCTTGAAAATATTAGTTTCTGACCTCTGCAGAGATGAGCCCAGGAGTGGCAGAGCAGAACAGAGGGCAGAACGGACCTCATGGTACTTAGCTTCATTCAGTGGTTTTAGCAGCTGTCCAGAGCACACTCTTCCCTCATTAGTGCCCTCAGGAGATTGCCCAGTCACTGATGATCTCTCATCTGTGGTTCCCTAAATCCAAACAAGAGCATCTCTGTTCTGAATGGTCAATTACTCCTTCCCCACATAATCCAGATTCCAGTAATAGATGTCTGCTTGCTCCTGCAGACAACCCTTTACACAGGACCTAAGATAATACCCATAGATTTCCTTTAATTCCTGACTTATGTGTGGCCCATAGAAAACACTCAAGCAATCAATCCTTCTTTGCCACAACAGAAACCCTCTTGTCCTTTCTGTTAGCTATTAGAATAGCTTTTTAGTCATTTTTCTGATTTTAGAATTTTGAAAGGAAGAGTCAACTATCTGCCCACACATCTCTTCAAAATTGCAGAGGGTGCCTATTAAAATATCGGAGTGGTCTTAACACCCTCCTTTTCTGACTTAAGGTGAAGGAAAAGCACCCCCAACTCTCCCTGTCATAGGTGGAACTGAGACTCATAGAACAGCTTTCCTCTCCACTTTCTCAAGCTCCACTTAATGAACCTATGTGTACTCTTCGTAATTTTTTGACCAGTTAAAGCGTTGCAAACCTGGTTTGTGGCCAATTCTTATATGTAAAAGTTCTATAGAATGATGTATCTCACTGCTTCTTTTATTATAGTATCTGGTATGGTATCTGTACTCTTAAAATTTTGGCTGGAACTTTCATTTTAACATTCAATTTCACATGCAAAACATTTCTCTGCTTCCCAGTTGTCCGTAAGATAAAGTCTGAATTTCTGAGTTGACATTTGCACATTTACAATATAGTTTCACGCTTGCTTTCCTATCCTGTCTTCCATTATGCACGTTTAATACTCCCAAGTCTCATAGTCTTTCATTTATTTATCCAACAAATACCTATTAAGCATATACTACATTCCAGGCCATGTTCTATGCCTTGTTGTATGTACATCAAGGATTAATATGCCAGAGTATTTATCTTTTTCTAAATATACCATAAATTGTTACCTTTTTTTATTCTTCTCATATTGTCCCCACTTTATGGAATGCCATCTCACTCTTCTCTGGATAGTGAACTCAAATTTATCTTTTCTGTTACTGCTCTAAAATCACCTTCTCTGTGGAGCCTACCCTAAATCCCCTGAACAGAATTCATCAGTTTCTGTTCTGTGCTCCCATTGCACTTTGATTTAGGAGCATAGTATCACATTGTATTATGAGCTATATATGTCAGAGTCATCGGTTAAGATACATTATATTTATAGTTTAATAGCTAATAACTAAGCATTCTTGCCTCATAATAGAGTTCAATATATTTTTCAGAATTAAAATAAACTGGGAAGGGAATGCCTTCTAGGAGAATATTGGTGGGCAGCCACAGACACCCTTGCAGACCAGTTGGTCCATCAAAACTGCAGTATGCATTGACTGGTGGAAGATAAGACTTTACATGTAGATTGGATCAATATTGGGTGATGTTCTGACAAGTCTTGAATGCCATGGGGAAGAGTGTGTACTTAATTCAGTGAGCAAAAGAGAGTTATTGAAAGCTTCTGAAGAAATGCATTATTGGAGTTAAACTTTAAAAAGAATAATCTGACAAAATTACACAGGTTGCTTTTAGAACAAGACCAAATCGTGATTACAGTAGTAAACATGTAACATGAGAAGGAACAGCACACATGTAAAGGAAACACCACATCAATCACTGTGCAACTGGAAACTCTGCCTTTAAGAAAGGGTCAAAAAGAAGAAGCGTAAGTGATGCTCCGATTAATGCTGGATGATTGGCAGAATGATAGTATGGCTGTGTGGGAGTTTGGAAGGGGAAAAAGATGATGTTTAGTCTAGTTTGGACATGTTAATTTTATGTGGAAACTGAGGTGCTCTATTAAGAGTTTCAGGAGGCAAACAAGCACTAGCATATTAGTGGGAACCTATATGAAGAATTTGGATAGAAAATTGTGACAATTTGTTACAGAGCAATTTATAGTTGTAAAACTACATGAAAAGTACATTTATTTTTTAAGAAAGATAATTAACAAAAAAAAAAAACACAAAAAAATCACTAAGAAGCATATTGGAAAGAGTTTCAGTACAAGAAGAGAATAGTGTCTGACTCAGTAGCTTCACATTCTCCTTAAGGAACAGAAGAAAGAAAAACAAAACAGTAAACATTGCCCCTATGAAATAGAAACACGACAAAGGTGAGGAAAAATTGTTGATAAACAGCACATTTATTGAATTAAAAACAAAAATACTTTCGACTGAATCAATAATTAGCAGACTTGACATCACAGAAAACTTAATTAGTGACTTACAGGACAACACTGAAAAGTAAGTGAGGAATCCAGAGGAAAAGGGCAAAGAGAGTCTACTGACAGAGAAAATGAGAGAAATGGCAAGCCAACTGGAAATACAGCTTGTATAAGAGTGATTTCCCAGAATAAGTAGAGTATAAATGATAATCAAAGAGGAATTATAGAAAATTATCCAGTTTTTAAAAAATAATCTATATTTTGAGACTGAGAGTCTAGTCATGTTCCAAGTAAATTAATAACAAAGGCCACACAAGAAAAGGATAGCTTGGTGACACTGGCAAATGCTAAGCATAAAGAATACTTTAAACACAGAAAAAGCAAGATGCAAGGTGGCCCAACACTTCTTTATAACACCACATGTCTGAGCATGGTGAAACGATATTATAGAAGTTGAAGGGAAAGATTATCACCAGTGATTTGCACGTTTGCCAAACTGGTGTTCAAATGTGAGGCAATAGCTAGACAGTCTCATAAAATAAACCATTATTTTGAAAAAGTTTCTCTAAAAAGATTCATAGGTGATTAATGGATGAAATAAACAAACAAGATCAGGGATGGTAAATTGTGAGACGAAAGGCTACTGATAGACAAGGAAAAGAGTTGAACATATAGAAAACATATAGAAAAAAAAAAAAGTATGGTAAATGTGTTTGCAAAATATTAGGCATGCATGGTTTTTGTTGCAAGATTAACACTTTTTTAAAGATGGATATATCACTTGAAAGAAGGAGGAGGTTGGTATAGAAGAAAATAGAAGTTTTAGATTTCTTACATCCGAAAGCACCAAAATATCTTCACTCATTCAACATGTAAAATACGATGATGGATAGATAGGATTAGATTATTTTTAATATTTGGATTAGAAATAGGGTATTAATTTCAAAATAATGCATAATATAAAAAACAAATGAGTTTTCATAAAGCAAATAAAAATATATAAAAGGAAACAAAAATAAACAAAAAGAGGCATCAAGATGTAAAATACAGAAAGGATAAAAATTTTAAATAATAACATCTATAACACAGAAAGTAATTAGGTGCCCTGCCTTCCATGTGTGTGGTTTATTTCATTTAATCCTCAAAATTCCCATATGAAACATATACTATTATTATTTTCATCATTACATATGGAAAAGTAAAGTTTGAAGAAATAAAGTAACTTGCCCAAGGTCACACAAAGAATAAATGGTGAGACCAGGATAAGAAACACATGGTCTCAGTCAGAGTCTTTACTCTTAGCCTCCAAGGTATGCTGCCTGGAATCTATATACATTCAGAAATGCAAACAAAAATATATACCTTCATACCCCCCACACATTCATGTACACATGCGATCATACATATATTCATGCACACATACATCCATAAATACCTATATTCATACAGACACATATATTCATACATGTATAAACATGCATGCACAAATAAAATTAAGAAAACATAATATTTGAAAGCAATGAAAGTTATTTAAATTTTAGGAAGAATCCCTCAGATAAATGGAAGAACAAAATAGAATTCTAAACTTCTTGTTACCAAACCTAAAATCCACATAAAACTTAATCATTGTTTCTTCCTTCCCTCCATTTACAATTGAAGAAATGTTATAATTTTTGTCTAATGACAATGCTTACATGTACTCTGAGACCCCTTTTCTTCTTTCCCAGTGACTTATTTTATAGATTATACCTCATTTCACTTCACTCAATCCTTCTCTTCAGTAGTTATACATTCTCAAAATTTCCGATTTAAGAACGAATCTTCCTGATTTACTCCTGCTTCCCCTTTTGGCTACTTCATTACCACTTTATTCTTTTCCCAGCCAAACTCTGCCCTCAAATATTTCTTCATCTCCCATTGACTAGGCAATCCTATATTCTCTATTCCAAACTTCTCTGGCTGCTCTTGCTCAACTCAAAAAACTACCTACATCCTAAAATTAGCCTAAAAAAATTCACTTGTTATTATTTTTAAGAATAATGTTATTTGAAATTTCAAAAATAAATGAAAGACAACTGAAAAGAAACTAAAGCAAAGGATTAGCGTGTTGTTTGTTTAAAATTATACATTTCCACTCCTTCTCTGGGCATTCTCTTATTCTGAGAATCCCCAACTTCTACTCCCCTCTGAGCATTGAGAATCACTGCCCAATATCCTTGAATGTTGTCAGTCCCTGGGATTTTGTCTTAGAGTCTCTATTCTACACAGTTTCCTTGGGCAGCTTACCAAACGAGCCCCAGGGCTCTAGTTAATATCTACCACCCATGCTTATGACTATCAAATCTTGATCTACTTAGATCCTTTTGTGAGCTCTAGACTCATATATTAAACTAGTGACAGAATCTCCATTTAGATAAAATTCTTCCTCCTAGATATCTCAGACGTGCTTCCGTTCTCTCTATTCTCAGAGACACCACCTACCTTAGGGCATAATTACTTCCCTCCTAGATTACTCAAATAACCTCCTTTAATTTTCTCAGCATCCAATCTTGCATTTCTCCAAGTCTTTCTCCACAATTCCGCTAGAAGCTTTTCTAAAGTTCGTTTTCATCATTTCACGCCTTTCAATGAATCCTGTGATACATGGTTTGCTTCTCTTTGTCTTTACGATGTAGCCCAAACATCACACAATTGAAAGGTTCACCATGAACTGTGTAAGGTTTACTTTTCTAGTCTAGAATTATTATGCTTACAAGAAAATTAAGATACACAAAGATTAAGGTGCATAGAAAATTATAAACATAGAGGGGATTTTGATATTTGATTTCTTAGAGTATAAAGATTTCTAAGGTAATAGGTAGCTGAGGTGAAAAAAGAAATAGTAGTCTTTGGATAGAGAGAAGTTGCTCTCAGAGATTTTAAAGGTGCCATCAAGAGGCTCTGTTAGGCTGTGTACAGGCTAAGCTGCTTTTACAACACACCCCAAAATACACTCACTCAAATAACTATACTGCTCCCTAATGTTATATTCTAAATGTAGGCATCTATTATAGCAGTTTAGCTCCATAAAGTAATTCTGAAATTCAGGTTGGCTGACCATGTTCTGATAGATGTGATGGGGCTCTTTGTTAAAATGAAAAAATAAAGACTGCATATTGAGATCCTGCATAGTTAGGAGATAATTAGCCGTCTTCGATACAAAATCAAACCAGAGGATGGAAACAAGGGCTCTGAAACAAATGTTGAAATCAGTGAGGAAAGAATTTAAATCTCCTCTGGAAGGTAGGTGGGTGACTTCAAAAGAGTAAAAAAAGTGCCGTAAGCAGAGTATATGAATTTTATTAAAGATCCTAGGTTCTCCCTTGAGAACACTGAACTCGTTTACTGATATTGTGAGTTTTAGTGACTTTGAGAAGAGGGAAAAATCAAGAGATATGCTACCTGTGGAAAGTAATGACACTTATTTACACATTCATGGAAGAATGTGGACCCAAAGTTTTGAAAGGAAGAGGTTAGCACAGAAGAAATTTGAAGTAAACAGGAATAACTAAGTACAAAGGGATGCCAGTTTTGGAGATAAAAATTAGGGGAAATGAGAAGGAAAAAAATATCTATTTGTAGTATTCATGTTAACTAATGTCTAGGATAAGAGAAACAGGGAGGAGTCAGGGTACAATGACAGAGAGGTTACTAAAATGATGTCCTTCCTCTTAATGTGATTTCTTATCTTTCGCTCTCCAATGGCTCTCTGCAAAATGTATCATTTTAAGCTAACTTTTCCTGAATTTGAGTAGAAATTGTAAACAAATATATTCTAGTTACATGAGACATAAAAATAACAAAGTGGGCAAAATTTTGATTATGGGGTGCATAATCATGGTATAAAAAATGTACCTTAGAAACTGTAATCTCCCACGTGCTATTCCCAGTATGTTTGTTGCACCACACCTCCTGGGGTGGAAGGACGGACCAGTTGGGATGCCAGCATGGCAGCTGGTGTACACACACTGCCTGCCTGCCTAAGTAATTTGCTCTAGCGAGTTCACACCTTCTGGTATTTGATGTTATCTTCTTGGTAATAGTAATGATAGAAGGATCTTAAGCACTGGGTGACATGATTTGGTTCGCATTTTAAAGAGTTCACTGTGGTGGCAGAGTGTAAAATCGAAGGGAAGGGGGTCAAACTGAAAATAGAGAGAATACCTTAGAAATTAGCAGTATCAAACCAAATGAGAAAAGATAGAAAAGGAGTAACTCTGTCTTGTAGTCAGGTAGGACCTCATTACGAGCACTGCTTATCAACACCATGAATGTACAGAAATATAACTAAATGGTAGACACTACAGCACACACTTTGTTTTATAAGGGGTTAGAAATAACCCAGAATCATTGACTAGAATGGCCAGTGACACTAAAATGTTTCTAGATGGTAATATTTTTAGAAGTTCACATTTTGAAATGTCTGCGAGGTTGGTTAACTTTTACTACATAATGAAGGAAGCATGACCACAGTAATATGCTAATAAGAATGTATTTTGTTATATTTCTGTTGAAGGCGCTTCAGTGCTATGCTTTTAGAAATGTAGTTCTTTGGTATGTCCCATCAAATTTCATATCAGAATCCTTACAAAGTCTTATTTCTGCTATTCAGTAACTTCTTGGCTATATACTAATAGATTTCCAACCCACTGAGAAGCAAACCCTCACAGACACTTTTCAGATTTTCAAAGCTCTGATTAAATGTGCCTTTACATCAAAAATCAATCTTTTTTAAGGCATGCAAGAGATTTGCTCTGCAGACTAGAAACTAACATGCTAGATAGGCTTTCCTAAACCTTTAAAATATCTGTTTTTATCCCTTGCAGGAAGTCATTGTTCCGCAGCCTGTTTATAGAGGCAGATTTTTAAAGACCTCCAAGCTCAAGTAATATACTGTTGGCTTAAGTACACACTCTCATTCATTACAGGATATTCTTGAATTACACAAAAATTACCTGCTAGAAATGTAACAATCAGCAATTAGTAAATGTGGCCTTTTGGTACTTTGGTTGATGAGCTAAAAGCACACAACCTTTACCTTTTAGAAACTTTCAAGTATTAGGTTGGTGCAGAAGTCATTGCGGTTTTTGCAATTATTTTTAACCTTTTAAACCACAATCAGTTTTGCACCAATCTAATAATATATAGCAGTTTTTTTTTTCAAGTTGTTATACTATTTCCATAAAATAAATAATATTTTGCACTCTAGAATTGTCATAATAAAACAAAATATTACAGGTGAATTTAGCTAGTGCTTATTGAATTACTCATGTATAAGATGCACAGATAATTGATTTCTTTTTTTTTTTTTTGTAATTTGAATGGATTCTTGTGATTTTTCACCTCCCTGGTGACAGGGATCTCATTTTATACGTCCTAATCCCCCCGTCACATTCAGCACAGTCCTATACGTTGGCAGGTAATCCTCAACAAATACTAACAGTGAGCCTTTAATACTAGAACAAGTCCAATTACAATTCAGTTTTACTCTGTGAGGTACAAATAATAGCACCAGTCAGTTCGATAAACAGAACAGTAGATTAGATTAAGAGGTTCTATTATCATTGATCTGACATTATCAAATCATACACAGATTTTTGTTATGGCCAAACTACAATATTGAAGCAGTCAATAAAACCTGTTCCCCAATTGTCCCAAATGTCATATTGACCTCTTACAGGCTCTGTGATGTCATGGTCTATTACATTTGCTTCAGCCGTATCATTTCGTTCTTTCCTAAACTTTCATTTGTATCACTTCTTTATTAAATAGCAGGTCTCCATGTGATTTCCCACTATGTCTTCACGATGTTACAATGTTTAATTTTGTTAATGTGCTAAGACACTGCAAAAGCAGACTGTATTAATGAAAGATGTCTGTACTTGATCACAGATTACTTGACAGAGGCTGGCACAGCATACGCCAAAGGAAGAGCTGGATGATTTATCAGCATGCAAGAAGTAGGTCCTGGAAACTGACAGGTACACAGTAGGAGCAAAGAGTAAAACTCCAGGAGAAAGTGGTAGTGATTCATATTTCCAACAGAATGACCCGGAATAACTCAAACTCAACCCAAACCGAACACCACATCTTCTACCTCAGCTTGGTTACATTGCCCAGATAGGTGAACATACTTCCCATATGTACATCTTGTTCTCCTCACCAGCAACATGACCTCTTGGGCTTTCTCACAGTCCACATTTAGTCAACAGGTACTGTTGATTCTGTCGTGATACCTTTTACATACATCTCTTCACTTTTTTCCACTCCTGGGGCCACAATTATATATTATAACTACAGTTATCCTTTTCCTAGTGTTCTAAAAATCCTCTTAATTTATTTCCCAGCCTCTGTCCTTGATGCATAATTCCATTCACTGCATTGTTTCCTCCATTTACTTTCCAAACTCACCTACGATCACGTTCTTCCTGGGTGAAATATTCCTCAGGTTCCCCATAGCCTCCAACATAAAATCCAAATTTCCTAGAGGGGCATTTGCATCCCTTTACAATCTAGTTTATGATCCTTTCCCATCTCATCTTTCATTCCTGCCTCATTTACATTGTGTGTGCCAGTATCTTTCAGTATTTTGTGTTTTGGACCATGTTATTGCACCTGGCTATCTTGACCATACCCTACTCCCTCTTCTTTACCTGGAAAATTTCTAACAACAACAACAACAAAAACTCCCATGACATTTTTATGTTTCACCTCCTCCAGAATTCATGAGATCTGAAGAATACTTGGTTGCCATACCTTCTATTTCCTTTGGCTAACATGAAGTTTGGAAGCTTAAATGCCAAAGAAGACTGAGTTTTTTTGGTTTGTTTGTTTTTCTGTTTTTAATGACAAAAATGGGCATTGAAAATTGTTAAGCTCAAAACGAAACAGAAATACAAGTTCTGCTACTTAGGAGTGTCAAGGGGGAGGGAAATGTCAGGTGTCAACTGACATATCAATCAAGCATAATAATTTTCAAACTGAAAACAGTGGAATAAGAGATAATAAAAAGTCAAGACAGATGTATTAGTTTCCCACTATTGCTGTAACAAATTACCACAGGTTTAGTGGCTTACAGCAATACAGATGCATTATCTTATAGTTCTGCAGGTCAGATGTCCAAAAATGGGTTTCACTGGGCTAAATCAAGATGCCAGCAGGGCTGTGTTCCTTTCTGGAAGCTAAGAAACATTCTATTTTCTTGCATTTCTCACCTTCTTAAGGCTGCCTGCATACCTTGACTCCTGTCGCCAGCCCATCTTCAAAGCCAGTAATAGCCAGTTGTTCTTTTTAAACCCACCAAGAGTTTGTCAAGTCTTGTTTACACAGAATTACTCTGACATTGACTCCTCTCTTTACCTCTTCCACAGTTTCAAAGACCCTTGTATTACATTGAATAATCAAGAATAAGCTCCCTATTTTAAGATCAGTTGATTACAACCTTAATTCTACCTATGATCTTAATTCCCCTTTGTCACATAATCTAACATATTCATAAGGTCCCTGGAATTGGGACGTAGACATCTGGGGAGGAGGGCATTATTCTAGTTACCACAACAGATAATATCATAAAAGTATACATCTTTCTTCACAGGAATTCAGGTTTGTATATAGTAAGGTCTTGTGATTAATTTGGAAGATTCTGCAACCAGAAACATCTGGCTCTCCCATATGCCGGGAAAATTATCCAAGTTCCCTATTCTTGAATCCTGGGGAAAATTAGAGTTTTTTTAATCTAGTAGTATTGTTGGAATATACATGCTTTTAAAGCTTGTATAGCTTCTCCTCACAATCACTATATTGTAAAATAAAATATAACAGAGCTATTCTGAAAGTTAAGTAACTCCAAATATGTAGAAAAGATAGAATGGTCCAAGAATGCTGGAACAGCTCAGTAAATGATAATTATGAGTACTTTATCTCTTAGTGAATGGCAGTGGTTATTATTATGAAGCTGGAAAAGTTGTTCCTTTTAAACCTACTAAGAGTTTGTGTTGTGCCTTGGGAATATATCAGGATTATTTTTAGGCAAAGAACTACTGTTATCTAGAAAAAACCATTAAGGTAGATGCTTTTAGAATTATGAAAGCTCAGGCCTTATGGATGTGATCTAGGAGGATAGTCAAGTGCTCTGCATGATAAAGAAACACATCTGGGAACTGGAGGAGGTTTTTGTGGAAATGGACAAGCTCTTTCTCATCATGAGAAAGAGCAGAGGCCAGGTAAGAACATTGGTCAGTGATGTATTATCCAACAGAAAGAGCTAAGAAACATTTAAGAACCCTGATTATAACAATGCATATACATGGTTCTTCATTCAGTACCGTGCAGAAAACCCCTCTGTTAGCTCAGAAAATTTTAGTAGGTGTTTCCCATCAGCAGTTTTATTTTTGTGGCGCCATTAGGATGATACAAAAGGGGCCGCGATTAGCCCCGGGCAAAGCAGGCGACGCAGACGGGCAAGGGCCACATGTGGGGGTGGGGTGTGACTCAGAAGAGATATGAGACAAATGTCATTCTTTCCATATAAGGAAAGGGAAACTTACGTGTGTTTGTGTGTGTGTGTGTGTGTGTGTGTGTGTGTGTGTGCGCGTGTGTGTGTTTCTTTTTTAAGGAGAGAGAAAGTAAAGGGAGTTCCTCATTTTTAATCTTACATATTTTACAGAGATTAGAGATACCCAGATAGCAGGTATTATTTTTGTGAATTATTCTTGTTATGATGATAATGATGATGGTGATTTCTGTCATTATTATTTCCAAGTGATTTCCATTATTATCTGAGCATTAAGAAATATTTGAAAGTTATTCTCAGAGGCACAATAAGGAATATTTAAGAAGTCTTGGAATGCAAAGGAAGTACAAGAAGAATGAAAGTGTCACATCATCATTTTCTTAAAAGGGGAATATTTTGGTTTCTAGTAAAGACAGGTTAACAATGCAAATCTTCACAATAATCTAAATTTATTACTTAATTGATGAATTGTGATTTGAATATACTTACAAGGTCACTGGGAACTTGAATGAATTCACTCTACAAAAGATGTCATGTGGAATACTTTTTCTATTTTGAAAAGATTTCTAAGCCTTTTCTAAGCTTTAGAAAGCAATTGAAAAGTTTTCCAAAAAGAATTTTTGCCACAAAAGTAAGATGCAGTAGAAAAAGTTTCTTTCAAAGGATAAAAGTTTTTCCAAATGATAATGTTGTTTTGGGGGATATTACATTAACCTGTTCAGATTGCTGTTATAAGCATACTCATATACCAAGTTCTCTAGTTTTCCAGAAGTCTAAGAGATTTAACATATAATCTAAAAATGTCTAATGTGAATAGGATACAATTTCTCAGTCTGCTTGAATACATTGTATTTCATATGATAAAAATGTTCTAGCCTCCTTCAGTTCTACGATCTACTGTAAATGTAGACCATAGCTGATATTACTTAGAATCATATTGTATAGCTGTCAAATACTTAAGAAAGTAGTGAATGCAGTCCCAATGAAATCAAAACCAATGGTTTTGGAAAGAAATGTATATACTCGTAAATATATGCGCAGGAGACACTCTAAGATAGCCCCAGTCATCCCTGTCTCCGTACTCATGACCTGGTGCAGTCCCCTCCCCCTGAGTGTTATTGGACTGTGACTTGTTTCTAACCAATAAAATATGGGAAAGATGATAGGTGTCACTTCTATGATTATCTTACATAAGATTATGACATCTGTCTAGCTAAGTGTCTCCCTCCCTAACTGGCTTTGATGAAGCAAGCAGCCATATTGGGAAAGCCACATGGCAAGGAATTGAAGGTGGCTCAGCAAGAAATGGAAGCTTTTCATCTAACAATCCACAAAAAAGTGAAGGCTGCCAATAATGACCTGAGTTTGAAAGCAGATTCATCATGAGCAGATTCTTTTAGTTGAGAACCCAATCCTGCCTGACAGTTTGGTTACAGCCTTGTAGAGGAACCAGTTAAACTATGCCTGGATGTCTAACCCACAGAAAATGTGAGAGAATAAATTAAATATTTTTCAATGAAACTTTTAATTTGGAGGTAATTGTGGATTCCCATGCAGTTGTATGAAATATTACAGAGAGATAGGCACTGTACCCTTTGCCTGGTTTTCCCTAATGGAAACATTTTTGCAAAAGTATAGTATGTCATTCCAGGTACTGACACTGACACAGTCAAGATACAAAAACTTCCCAACAATCTTCATGTTGCCCCCCCCCTTTTTTTTAACCATAGCTATATCATAAATCTTAACATCTGGTAGGCTCATTTCCTCCCTTCATTCATCATTTACAAAATCAATTCACCTGTTTTAGTTCCTTTGCCATTTATACAAATTTTAGAATAATCATTGTCTATTTCTACAAAATATATTGATGGGACTTTGATAAGTATTGCATTAAATCTTTATATCAACTTGGAAAGAATGGTCATCTTTACTATGTGAATCTTTCAATTAATGAAAACAATATGTTTCTGCATTTATTTCGATTCTTATATTTAAATACTATGATTTTTTCTTTTGGATTTTTTTAAAATTTTTTTTATCAGCATTGCGTCATTTTCATCACACAGTTCCTCTCTATGTTTGGTTAGATTTACACCTAAGTCATTCTTTTTTTTTTTTTTTTTTTTTTTTTTTAGTAATTTTGTCCATGTGTTAATTGTTGATATTTAGAAATAAAATTGATTTTTATAGATTTATCTTATATCCTGTAATATTGCTGAAATTATTTATTTGCTTAAGAATTCTTTCAATTATCTATGTAGATTATCATGTCATCTGTAACTTGGGACAGTTTATTTCTTTTCTTTTTTTCCAGTCTATATGTTTTTATTTCCTTTTCTTATTGCACTGGCTAAAATTTTCTGTACTGTGCTAAATAAGCGTAGTGAGAACAGATATTCTTGCTTAGTTCTTGAAACTAAGTCAGAAGTATTCAGTCTGTCTTCATTAAGTAATGATTTTAGGTGTAGGATTTTTGTAGATGTTTGTTATTGAAATGAGAAAGCTCCCATTATTGCTAGTTTTCTGAAAGACTTTATCATAAATGACTGCTGAATTTTGTCAAATTCTTTTTCTGAAGTGAATTATATGATCATGTGGCTTTTCCTTTAGATTGTTAATATGGTGGACTATATTGATTTATTTTCCAGTATTGAAATAGCTTTGCATCCTGAAATAAAGCCTACTTGGTCATGATATATAATTCCTTATGACTAAGTTTTACCTACTAATATTTTCTTAAGGGATCGTGAGTCTGATTCATGAGGGATATCAGTCTGCAGTTCCATTTTCTTGTATTGTCTTTGTCTAGTTTTGGTATCAAGGTAGTACTAGCTCATAAAATGAATTGGAAGTGATACTGTTTTTTCTCTTTTCTGGAAAGGTTGTTTAGAATTGGTGTTAATTTTTCTTCAACAATTTGGTGTAATTTTCTAGTGAAATCATCTAGGACTAGACATATTTTTGGAAAAAAATAAATTGTAAATTCAATTTCCTTAAAATGTATAGGACTACTCTAGTTATATATTTCATATTAAGAGAGTTGTGGTAGTTTGTGGTTTTTGAAAATTTTTTGTCAAATTTGTATGGGTAGAGTTGTTCATGGTATTCCCTCGTTATCCTTGTAATGTCTTTAGGATCTGTAGTGATATATCCTGTTTCAGTCCTGAATCAATAATCTGTGTCTTCTTTGTTTTGTTTTGTATTTGGTCAGTTTTGCTGAAGATGTGCCAATTTTACTGATCTTTTTAAAGAACCAATTCTTTGTGTCATTGTTTTGTTTTGTTTTGTTTTGTTTTGTTTTGTTTTGTTTTTCCTATTGCTTTTCTGTTTCCAATTAATTTTATTGATTTCTGCTCTCATCTTTATTTCCTTGCTTGCAATTACTTCTAGGTTTATATTGCTCTTTTTTTTCTAGGGTCTTTAGCAGAAAGGTTAAAGATTATTGATTTGAAATTTTCACTGTTTTCTAAGGTATTCATTTAATGCTATAAATGTGCTTTCTATAAAAAAAACTGATTTAGCTGTACCCCACTAACTTTAATATGTTGTATTTTTCGTTTCATTCAGCTCAATGTATATTTTTAAGTTTCCCTTGAGATGTTCTCTTTGGTCTATGAATTATTTAGAAATGCACTGTTTCATTTTCTATGTGTTTGGAAATTTTCTTGTTATGTCTCTGTTATACATTTACAGTTTGATCTCAAATTACATATTGATAAGAGTATTCAAAATACATACTGAGCTCTTACAACTCAACCACATAAAATTAGACAACCCAGTTAAAAAATGGACAAAGAATTTAAACAAAGAGTTTTACCAAGATATATAAATGACTAACAAGCACATGTAAAATGCTCATCATTAATCATTGAGAAATACAAATCAAAACCACAATGAGATATTACTTTACATCTACTAGGATGGAGGTGGTAGTAATAGTAGTAGTAGTAGTAGAAGTAATCATTTTAGAAGTAGTAATTGTAATTGTAATGGAAGAAAACAAGTGTTGGTGATGATATGGACAAGTGGAACCATCACACTCATACATTGCTAGCGAGAATGTGAAGCAGTGCAGCTCCAAAAAACATTTGGCAATTCCTAAAAAATATTAAACACATGACCCAGCAATTCTACTTCTAGGTATAGACTCAAAAGAATTGAAAACAGGTATTCAAACAAAAACTAATCAGTGAATTTTCCCAGCACTATTCATTATTCGCATTAGCCAAAGGTGGAAACAACTCAAATGTGAATCAATAGATAAATGGATACACAAAATATGGGGTATCTATACAACGGAATATAAGTCAACTATTAAAAAAAAAAAAATACTGATGAATGCCACAACAAGAATGAAGTTTCACAACATTATGCTGTGAAAGAAGCTGGTCGCAAAAGACCATGTATTATTTTATTTCATTTATATGAAATATCCAGAGTAGATGAGTCTATAGAGAATGACAGTAAATTAGTGTTTCTTAGGGCTCAGTGGATAGGAAAATAGGAGATAACAGCTAAATAATATGGGGTTTCGCTTTGGGATGATGAAACTGTTCTAAAGTTGGTTGTGCAGATGGATGCACATATCTGTGAGTATATTAAAAACCATTGAATTGCATATTTTTAAATGGATGAACTGTAATGTAAATGAATTATATCTCAATAAAGTTGTTTTTAAGAGTAAATGTGATTAAATTTCAAACTATCACATTGGACAACAAGCAATGGAATCTTAGAAAACAAACAAACAAATAAAAGGAAAAATAAAAGGGAATTGACAACCATTCTCTAGGCATTGAGTGACCTAGCCAGTCTACCTTCTTTTCTCTACCTTTCAGAGTTTTCTTCTATTTGCTTCGTGTACTGTAATGTTCATGGATTTTACTTGCCCTTAGTGGAAGGGACAGGAAAATGTATATCTAGTCCATCTTCCTGGAAGTAGAATTCCTCAATGTGTGTTATTTTAAGCTCATAAAGACTGCTTTGCAACAATAAATAATATAATTCTGTGTGTCCATTAGCACTAAGAGGTAAATATTTGCCACAGAGCATTATTATAAGCATTAAATTACATAATGTCAATGATTTTGTAATAGCATTCAAATCTCACCTACTTCCTGGTTTCACATAGTGCTACAGCATAGATAAATGGGAGTTCAAATCTCTGTTCTTCAACTAATAAAACTGTCCACTACTCAGTCTTTCTGAACCCTAGTGGCATGTTAGAATCCCCTGAAGAGGTTTAAAGAATTATAAATCCCTCAGGAAAGATTCATTAAATAAAAATATTTGGGCATGGATCCCTTGAGTCAACATTTTTTCAAACTCGTCATGCAATTCTGATGGTGAGTAGATTTTGGGAACCACTCCTCTAAACCTCTCTGAAATTGTTTCCTTCTCTGTAAAAAAAGGATAATAATGGGATAATAATGAAACAAAGGTATCTGCATTACAGTTTGCTGTAAGACATGAATCACAATCTAAACCAAGTTACAAGCATAGCACCAACATTTTGAAGTAGTAGAAGTTCAAATTTTGTAACCATATTCTTGGTTACCTGTACCACTTCTCAGGTCTAGCACTAATCAAGTCACATGACTTTGATCTTCAGTTTCGTCATTTCTAAGCTGGAGGAACCTGGACTTAACCCACACAGTTAATATAAGGATGAACTTTGATAACATAAATAAAAGCATTTTATACACTGTAGGTATGTCAGTTCACATACCTTCTTTCTTAAATGTCTCTGCAAAACACAAATAAAATCATCCTTACTATAATACAACATTTCATATGGAGTTTTAAGTTCCAGGAAGGAAACAGATACCTTATATTGGTCCAGTTATCTGGTAGTTCCCCCACTGGTAGTTCTTTGATCTCTTTTAGGTCTAGCCACTAGTACAGAATGGTTTTCAGGGAAAGAGGTTACATGGGTTTGCCTCCTTAAGGGAAGAGTAGGCATATTTGTTGGTCATCAATAACTGGATTTTATTTATTATTTCTGTCACACTATCTATTTTATTTCCCAAGATTTCTGCATATCACCCTTGTCCCAGGAGTTACTAAGTTCAAAGAGCCAAGAAGTCATCCCCAAAATGTCTCTTTTGATATTCTAGAATTGTGCATTTAAAAGAGGTCCTATTGTATCTGTGTAACTGAAAGTGCCTCCCCAAAGTTAGAAGCCTTGTAAGATTTCTGGAATACACAATGAAGTAATTCTGAGACATTTCTCTGCCTTGTCTATCTTTGTTTTTAATATCATGAATTTTTTTCAGAATCCATCCAAATAGGTGACACTACAGAACATGTGAAACAGACTTCTGGGGATCTGAAAAATGTAATACAAGAGCTGCCCTGTTCCAGATAGATAGATAGACACATAGGTGGATGCATAGGTGTCAGAACTCAGATTCAACTTTTTGACTTAGTAAACACAATGGTTATCCATATTCCCGCCAGTCTGAGGGTTTGGTTGATTACAGAAAATCTACCACTTTTGAAACTTTACAAAATTATTATTTTCTTGGTATAGTTAACTAAACGATAAAATATTACTTGACCTGTTGTTTTATCTTAAGATAATTAGACCAGTGGAAGCATGATTAGATTATACAGTCTAACATTGAAGATTATTCTATGCACCAAACCAGGAGTTAAATTAACACATTAAATCTATTTCAAGAGCTCTAAAAACAAAACCCCTCAGTATGCAATAAATAGACAATAAAATATGACAAAAGAAAATATAATGGCCAAGTGAAACAATTCCATTTTCTATTTCTAAGTACTATTAGAATAACTATGTCATGTTGTGAAAGTAAGATAACAAAATGGCTTGTTTTAATAAGCTATTGCCAAGGGATTTTAGGAAAAGACTATTTTGTTAACAATAGAACTGAGTCATCCATAAGGACATATAATATTTCCTAGACAGATTCTTTTGGTCAGGGTCTGGGTGTAATTTTTGGACAGCTTTTAAATGCTGTCTTACAAAAAGTATTATTTTAAACTGAATCATGATACACTTTTCATTCTCTGAAGCAGTTTTGCGCCATCAGGGTTGGGGAGGCTGAAAATAGATGGATCAGATCCTGCCTAACAAAAGCATGTAGCAGGAGGACAAAAACGGCTCGCATTTAAAGCAGTGATTTAGGATTCCTGGATTTCTGTTGACTTCTTTACCTTGAGAAAGTCTGAGACTTTTCATTCTCTTGAATCTCAACCAAAGCAAAATGAACTCTCAACTATTCCAATCTAAACTAAGCTCCTATTTTCCTACTAGAAAGCACTATTAACTTTCCCCCGAGAAAGATAGGTTATATAAGAGCCAAATAAATAAGACTCCATTTAGAGGACCCTACGAGTGCATACAATGAACACAAAAATCGATGTGAGCCCTTTTGACAGCTGAAATTAGATGTCTCATAATGTTTTGCCAGCTTCATAGAGCATTGTATATTTTCAAGGTACCCTCTCTGACTTTGTGCCCCTTTATCTTCGTTTGCCTTTCTCGTTAAAAATACAATTTTGCCCTTTTACTAACATTTCCTGGGCTTAGGGACTTGCTTTTAAGACCTGGCCACAAAACCTTGAATTGGTGGCACAGGCATTGCTAACAGCAAATTAACCTAGAATTATATGTACCTTGGGGTTATTCAATATCACATTACCATGGATAATTTTTATTTTGAAGCTTGCCTTTCTTTTCCTTTTATGTCACATGGCATCTAGACAAAAATGAACAAACACTACTGGGAGTTGCCTGGAAA
This sequence comes from Rhinolophus sinicus, assembly GCF_057876585.1. Taxonomy (NCBI): domain Eukaryota; kingdom Metazoa; phylum Chordata; class Mammalia; order Chiroptera; family Rhinolophidae; genus Rhinolophus; species Rhinolophus sinicus. The sequence goes on along the minus strand of NC_142501.1, from coordinate 74,488,067 downwards.
ACACAAATGTCTTGAGATTTTTCCAGTATCAGTGACATTCTCATGTCTACAGATATAGAATTGAAACGTGAGGCACAGGTTTAAACTTAGGAGAGAGAGATAGGAGACTAGTGAGCTAGAGAGTTCAAATCAAGTTTCTTAGGCAGGGACAATGGAAGACTACAAGAGTAAAGCATTACCATTTATTAAAGAGCCAGACAAAGAAACATGCTATTGAATAAAATACCTTAAATACTAGTGCTTTGTTAAATGCTTTATACCTTACTCTGAAAGCTGATTTTATTTTTAAGGAAGAAGAATTAATACAAAAATGATTCATTTCAAGCAACGTTTTTTTGTATTATGAAAAATAAAATAAAAATGGTATGGCCTAAAACAGTCTTTGAGGCTCTATCCTGACCCTTCATTTTAAATCTAATCCCGTATCCCTAATGCAGCATCTCAGTTTACATCAACTTGCTCTACTTCTTTCTTTTTGTACATTCTAATATAATTATATCATTTACGTATATTTTTGTGCTTACTGTTTATTGCACATCTCCTCCTACTAAAATGTAAAATCTACAAGGAGAAAGGTCTTTGTTTTATTCATTGGTGTATCCCAAGAGTATAGGATAATGCCTAGCACAACAGAATGAATGAATGAATGAATGAATGAATGAATGAATGAATGAAAAGTACTAAGACACATATTCATCAGGATCTTTGTCCTGCTGGATAGAAACTAGCCTACTGAGAGCTGACTTAATTTTTAATGTTGGTTCTAACATTTTATCTTCATATTAGCTATATGCCATAATTTACTCTTCCTACCCTCATTTTGCAAACACAAATTTTATGATTTAAAAAATATTGTATTTTCTCCCAGTTTCAAAAGAATTATGCATAAAGCCAGAAACAAACTTAGGACCATACAGCACTATTATGTATACTTTCTTGTTACAACATAGTTTAAGTACTGAAAGTATTTATTCATCCATAAATCTCCATTCTTTAAATCAATAATAAAAAAAGAAAAAGTGGGAAAAATAGTAGGTTATATCATTTTGCATTGGTTTAATAAATGAAAATAAAATATTAAAATGCTAAAAAAAAATTATATATAAAAATCAACCCCACAGATCTAGCGAAAGCTTCTGTCTCATTGTTTAAGTTCTGGACTTCAATATAGAGGGATGGCAGATTTCTGTTTAGAAAATGATTCTCTGTGACATTTCAGTGAGTTGTCAAATCTATAACCTCCATTGTTTGAACTGTTGCTGAAGGACAGATGCCTTTCCTGTGGGGGTTATACCACTGTGAGCGGTTAAAAAAATAAGGGCGAGCTTTCTGCACATGGCACCACTATTCACTCAAGAAGGTTATTTTTGTGCTAAATCATCTGCACAAAACCATATGGTTAGAAGAAAATAGACGACTAGCCAATATAGAGCATCTCCAGAGGGCACTAGGCTGGCATTAGATGCCGGCTGATTTGTTTGCTATTTGAATAGATTTCTTCCTTTCCTTGGCTCATTGAAGGAAATTGTGATTTGGAACAATAATTCCACTGTAAAAGATAGACTAGAACAGAATGTCTTCAAGTAACAAATACTTTCCAGAAATATATATATATATATATATATATATATATATATATATATTCATATTTCATTCTAATTTCTAGGTGTTATATAATGTCATTTGCAGACCTTTGCCACAGAAATTGTATAACTCTCTCTCAATCCATCATAATACATGCTATGGGCTAAATTGTGTCTGGCTCCCTCAAAATTCATATGTCGAAAACCTAATTCAGTACTTTGAAATGTAACTCTATTTGGAGATAGGGTCTTTAAATGGTTGTTAAATTAAAGTGAACTTGCTGAAGTGGGCCCTAATCCTAATAAGGACACTATAACTGGTGTCCTTATAAGAACAGGAAATCTGGACCAGAAACACACAGAGGGAAGAATACAGGGCAAAGATGGACATCTACAAGCCAAAGAGAGAGACCTCAAACAGATTCTTTCCTTACAGTCCTCAAAAAGAACTGGTCCTGCAGTCATCTTGATTTTGGACTTCTAATCTCTAGAACTATGAGAAAATGAAATATCTAGTGTCCAAACTACCTCGTCTATGGTACTTTGTAATGACAGCCATAGCAAACTAACATAATGCATGAGAATCCAAAACTGTCTCTTCAGGAATTCATTGAGAATAACAAGCAAACAATGGAATACAGGTGATTTCTGCTCCTGTAAAGATGGCAATGATCAGGAGCCATTATTTTTGTGAATAGAAGGCTCCATTTAAGGAATAAAGATCAACATAATATTAAACATACAAAAATTTCAGAGAAATAATAATGATAAATACAACACAAGCAATGTCTGCAATGTACTTTTGCTAATACTCTTTTATTTACTGCTATCAAACTTATGAAGTGGGTTTGCAGATTTCAATCCGCAGGTGGGCTTGTCCAATTCACACAGTTGAGATTTGAACCCAGGTCTTCTAATTTCATTTACTATTCTATCACAATGTAACCTATGTGTGCCAATTTTATTTGGGTTTAAATTCTTTTGTGTTAATTGCTTTTAGTAAAGGAAGTTCAAAACAATTTTTTTAACCTTAGTGAAGACCATATTCCTTGAAAGCAATGGAAATATTGACAATCAGTATGTCTCATTTATGCTCTTTTTAACTGTCAATAATCTTAAATTATTAATTATTTTGTTTTCATAATAACAATTAATTCAGCTTCTCGAAACACTAAGATCACTCAGACCTGTGGGCTTGTAATCTGTGTCTTAAAATTGAATGGCGAAATGTATTAGGCACTATTTTGTAGTACCTAAGATATAAAACAGAAATACCTCAATTTTCTAAGCAGAACCCATGAGTATTGTTACATTTATTGTTATGGGGTCACAACTGATTCATTTCAATTTTTGTTATTTTCTGTATTGCTGTGTAACGAGCACTGATATTTAGGAAGAGTGAACTGTAAATTTTCTAACATCAAACAGTCAATTGTATCTAGTAAGCTTTATTTACAAGCCAAGATAATGGAGTTACATGTTTTCATTAAATTTTTGACACAAAACATTGAAATAAACAGCACTTTGTTTGTGTGTGGCATTTATCAATTTCCACTTTCACTATCGTTTTGTATGTACATGTTTTATTTTCTACTAATTTAAATATTCTTGAGATCAAGATTCTTGTCTAATCTGCATTCCCACCAACAGTGTATGAGAGTTCCTTTTTCTCCACAGCCTCTCCAACACTTGTTACTATTTGTCTTGTTGATGATAGCCATTCTGACTGGTGTGAGGTGATGTCTCATTGTGGTTTTTATTTGCATTTCTCTGATGATTAGTGATGTTGAGCATCTTTTCATATGTCTATTAGCCATTTGTATGTCCTTTTTGGAGAAATGTCTATTCAGGAATGCAGACTGGTACAGCTGCTATGGAAGGCAGTGTGGAGGTCCTCAAAAAATTAAGAATATAATTACTATATGATTTAGCAATCCCTCTCCTGGGTATATACCCAAAAAATCTGGAAACATTTATCCGTAAAGATATATGTGCTCCAATATTCATTTCAGCTTTATTTACGGAGGCCAAAACACGGAAATAACCAAAGTGTCCTTTGATTGTTTCCGTGTTTTGGCCACTGTAAATAAAAGAAGATGTGGTATATATATATACAATGGAATACTATTCTGTCATAAGAAAAGATGAAATAGTGCCATTTGTAACAACATGGATGGATCTTGAGATTATTATGCTAAACAAAGTAAGTCAGACAGAAAAAGTCAAGAACCATATGATTTCACTGATATGTGGAATACAAAATTGAAAGCAACAAAGGAACAAGACAAACAAATAAAGAAACAAAAACTTATAGACATAGACAATAGTTTAATGGTTACCAGAGGGCAAAGAGCTAAGGGGGGTGGTTAAAAAAAGATTCATGTCTAATTCATCTTTGCAACCTCACTCTCTCTTCTTTATGTGTGTTCAATAAATTTTAATTCACAAATGAAAGAGTTAAAATTAAAATAGTTTTCTGTGTATCACTCGGAAGTTAAAAGTATGAATTAAATCAGAATAATCCATTAAGTAACTATTTCATATCAAAGAAAACTTGTGCATCAAAATAATAGTATTAGGTTGGTGCAAAAGTAATTGTGGTTTAAAGGGTTAAAAATAACTGCAAAAACCACACTTTTTCATCAACCTTATATTTATACTCCAGCCAGATTCTAAACAAATGAAATACTAACATATGGTAAAGTTCTTTTGTCTGTGTTAAACAGTTGGTTTTTATAAAAATATTAATTTAAGAATGGTGCTTATCAAATTTTCATGGCATAAAAAACACTTCTTTCTTAAAATTTCTGCATTTGGTCTCTGGCTTAAGAAACCAGAGTCCATTAGTTTGGCTTATTTATGCCACCACCTTTGGACATAGCACTACTCTGGGATATTTGGAAAGTAACCATTCTCTCCCACTGTTTCAATTAGCACTCTAGAACACTCATTATCTTTAGTACACACTATCTTTGAAACCGTTAACACCCCTCAGCTTGAAATGTGTTTTACAGTTCAGCGATAAAAGGTTTAGGATTTTTATTAAGGGATCCACATAGGGATGAAAATTACAAGTGGAGGAAGACTTTCATAAAAACATTCAGAGAAAGTTGGTGCCTCCTGCTGCTTCGCAAAATAACTTAAGTCCATGTATTAGGCATAACTGGGGTTAAAACGAGAGGAACACACTTTGCCAGCTCTCCAAATGAGAGAACCTTTGATCCCTAAACCATTTCATTCATCAGCTAGGGTGACAAGACCTACTTCCTCACTCTGCATATCCTTGAGGTAAGAAAGTATGAACATTGTTTTAACCTCTCCCCATTTGACTACGTGGCTCCAGACACCAGTCAAAAAGGTTCACTGAGCTCCTTTTCTATGGAAAGCCTGGGCTGCCGCGCTGTGTGTGTCAGTACAAAAGAATCAGGGAAGGTTTCCTTTGTCTTCAAGATCACCAAATAAAAGAAACCTAGGGCAGAAGTGAATTCCTACATCACTAAATTCATTTACTGAACTATGCAAAGAAAGACACAGACATCAATATAAATAAGTGCTGCCAAAGCCGTGTTCTTCTTCTATTTGGGTATACTGTAAGGAGAAAGACATGGGTTAAAATAAGGATCTTTAGCTCACACAAATTGGCCTTATTTTTAGGCAAGTACCCCACAAGAGTTTGAAAACACACTCCATCTACTGAAAGGTGACCTTATTAGAAAAATTAGCAACTACATCCTCTAAAGGCACGAAATGTATGATAAAATGGTTCTAAAAATATCTTAGTGCAGCCCTCACGTTTTCAGGCAGAGGCTATTTGATTAACGCCAGTGAAGTCAAGATTTATCAAGGTTTATCAAAATCTTTTTTTTTTTTTTTTAAATGAGCCATTGTTTTAATATAAAGATCTGTAGGAATTCTTGCCAAAATATTTTATTTCCCACTAAAAGGTTGTGGGAAGTTTTTTTTGTGGTATTTGTATGTGTGTGTTTGTTGTTTTTCTCTTTCCTGTAATCTCATCTGTTGTTGCAAGTGCAGTGTTTTGATAACGGATAAAGACAATGTGCAGCAACTCACTTGGAGACAGAAGCCAATTTCTAGAACCATTTTGTGATAACTTTAGTCTCTCCTAATATCTTTTCCCTTGCAATGCTCTTTATAATCGATAAATAAGTTTCTCAGTGTTCCGGAGATTGATTGGTTTCATCACAGGCAAGAAATTTATTCTACCTAAGTTCACTGAGTGCTATCACCCAACACAATTTTTGTTCTCTCTCTCTCTCTCTCTCTCTCTCTCTCTCTCTCTCTCTCTCTCTCTCTCTCTCTCTCCCCCCCCCCCAACATTTTAGGGGAAACAAGAAACACTTAGACTAAAGGAGATTAAGAATTATTATGGGTAATTATTTGCCAAATGTTGACCTCTGGAAAGGAAGGACACAGTTAAAGTTGAGTTTCTGGTTACACAGAAGTATAGAGATTTTACATAAATGAAAGGTCAACACCTAAGTTGTTGCACCTATAAGGCATTAAGTAAGCAATACACACTGTTATCACTGATTATTATTAACAGGTTATATTTTTACACACCCCTTTAGCTAAAAAAGCTCTCAAACTTTTGTGCCATCTATGTAGTTATGAGAGGTGAGAATACAATGGCTTCCCACTGGCAACATATTTCTTTTTAATATTCTACAATAGTGCTCCCTGGGACATTTTCTCCTGAAATATTCAGCTACTGTGAACAAAGAGAGAATCTGAGTACATCAGGGAGCTGCAGTTTGTGAGGAAAAGAGTGGGTAGTAACTTGATTAGTCAGTCAGGACAGCCAGTTCTGAAACAAAAGTTATTTAACAAAATAATCACTTTAATGGAACAAAAGTTAAAAGAGGAAAACAATTACAGGTTCTGTAGTTAATATTAATGGGAGTTTTATTACTTTAAAGGCAAGGTTAACTAACTTTATAAAACATACTGTATTTTTTAACCTTTTGAATTATTTTAGGACAATTTATCCATGTGTGAGGCTCAGACACTGACTTAGGTGTTACATGAAGTCCATTGTGTGTTCTTCTGAAGGAAAGAGAAATATTTTTTTTCCTGCATTTGAATTTCCATATCATTCAAGCCAGAGAGCTTATTGGAAATTCTCAGTATAGGATAACATAGATGTGCACATGCTTAGAATATCAGAGATTTATTTCTCTCTGTAAGGAGAGGTAAGGAGTTGACTAGAATCATTCAGTAATTCCACAAACATATAATCAGCTTTTTCTTTATCTGGGTTTTAGGCACACACAAAGTTGAAGAAAATATGGTGCTTGACTCAAGGAGCATATAGCCTAAGAGAAAAGTTATAGGATACACACATGACCTTTTTGTTAAATAAAATATATTCAGAACATTAGCAATTCCATTAGCCATGGAATTAAAAGAAGTAAAAAAAAAATATCTTCATGGAGAAATTAACAACGGTTTCACTGAGGTATAATAGCAACCCTTGAATTGAACCTTAATATCTGGGCCAAATTTAGGTCAGATAAACAGGCAGGAAGGACTTTGGACAGAATGAGTAACGTCAACAAGAACCTAGAGGAATAAGAATGTGAGGATGGTCCTTGAGAATGAATAATCCATTCTGAGTGACCAGAGAACAGAGTGAGGGAAAGGAAGACAGAAAAGACAGTTTGATACAAATCATCCATGTTCTTGAATGCCAAGATAAGGAATCTGGACTTTATTCCTCAAGCAATGAATGAAAATGAGAACTACTGTATACTGCATGCACGTACACACACTCTCAAAACCAGTTCTTAACTTATACATCATATAATATCTCCATTACCCCATAAAGTAAGCAATTTACATATAGGAGTCTGTAAATAGAATTTCAGCAGTTCTTATTCCAAAGCTCCTTCCTCTATATAACCTCTGTATGGTCATGAACAACTTTCAGAATCTCATCAAAGCTCTGAACTTCTTCACAGAACAATGCATTTGCACATATACATGACATTTTTTACATTTTCTAGGTGTCCACTAATTCTCATTTCCCTTCCCATTAGAAACTCTTGCACTATCCAAATATATCACTCATAGAAGATATGCATTTCCTTGCAATTCCATGATCCAGTAATATTTTAACATAGGAATACATCATAGAATGTTAAGACAGTAAGTTATTGAATAAGCTCATTATTTTTCCTTATTCTACAAATATGAAGGGAGTACACAAATTAAATGACTAACTAAAACGATATAATAATTTCACCCCAAATTTGAAAATGTCCCCTTTATAAAATAAAGATTACAGATCAATCTAAGTCCATACCACCCCCACAATCATCAAAGTCCCTTTAAACTTTAGATTCACTAGCTTTTGTATTTGTCTTAATATTTTATCTAATGTTCTCTCATTTCAAAGAAACCAAATATCATAATTACCTTATCCATATCTTCTAAATCAAGTTTCAACATTTTCATTAATTGAGAATTCCTATATTTCAGTTGCTTAGAGGACAAAACCTGAGGGACTAAAGATGTATGAAATCTAAGTCCCAACTCTGTACTAACCATGTAAACCTGAACATACTGCATAAACCTTCATAAGTCCAAAAGCACTCTCAGATGCTTCTTCTCTATAATGGGAACACACATGATTATACTTTGAATTAAAAGGTTATTATGTCTAGGAAATTTTTAAATAATAGAAATAGTACACACACACACACACACGCGCGTGCAGTTTGACGGTTAAGTACTCAAACTCATCCTAGAAAAAGTGCTACATACCTCACTGCTGAATATCACTATGATCACCTTCAAAGTACTCCCTTTGGGAAGCTCTGCGCCAGTGCCAGCACCTAGTCCACCCTTCAAAGCAATTTGGGAATTCTTTTGCTGGAATGGCCATCAGAGCTGTCGTCGTATTACCCTTGATGTTCTGAATATCATCAAAATGTCTTCCTTTCAATATTTCCTTTATCTTTGGGCTAAGAAAGATGTCATTGGGGACCAGATCAGGTGAGTAGGGAGGGTGTTCCAATACAGTTATTTGTTTACTGGCTAAAAACTCCTCACAGACAGTGCCGTGTGAGCTGGTGCATTGTTGTGATGCAAGAGTCATGAATTGTTGGCAAAAAGTTCACGTCGTCTAACTTTTTCATGCAGCCTTTTTGGCACTTCCAAATAGTAAACTTGGTTAACTGTTTGCCCAGTTAGTACACATTCATAATGAATAATCCCTCTGATATCAAAAAAGGTTAGCAACATCGTTTTGATGTTTGATTTGGACTGACGGAAATTTTTTGGTCATGGAGAATTGACTGACTTCCATTGTGCACTTTGACACTTTGTTTCAGGTTCTTATTGGCACACGCATGTTTCATCACCAATGATAACACGGCCCAAAACATCGTCTTGCCTCTCCAAAAGGTCTTGGCAAACTTCAACTCTCCTTTAGTTCTGTTCATTGGTGAGCTCCTTCAGGACCGTTTTTACTCACGTTTCTCATGCCAAGATTTTCAGTTAAGACTTTCCTAACTGTTTCTCTGTCAATGTTTACTTGGTCTGCTATGCTTCTCACAGTCAGCTGATGATTTTGACGCAAAATTTGATGATTTTTTGCAATGATTTCATCAGTTCTGCTTGTCACTGGCCACCCTGACCTCTTTTCATCAGTGACGTGTTCTCTCCCCTCAGAAAAATGTTTAATCCATTTGTACACTTATCTCTTTATAGCATCACCCCATAAAGTTGGACTAACTCCCACTCTTGTCAAGTTTAATAAGAAATTTAATGTTTGTTTGTTGGTCTAATTCAAGCTCAGACATTCTTGTGATGGCACACAAAAACATGCAACAACAATAATGAATGTCATCAGCAAGACACTGCCACACATTGACACGAACACAGCTGTGAGACACTGACATACCAAGGTTATGAAACCTTACTGAGCTGTTTGTACAGTGCTGTCACAGTCGCAAGTTCAGGAACTTAATTGTCAGACCTTGTATGCTATTATTATCTCCATATTTTAAATGGTGATTACATCTTTTTCCCAAGAAGGTGCAACGAGAAAGTGACTAAGTTGAATTTCAAAACTAAAACTTCTGACTCTAAATTTAGTTTTGAAAGTAATAACAGTGATTTCAGTGATTCAAAGAATGCATAACCAATAACAAGGGATTTAACATTTTAACATATATGTATACCTTCAAACCGTGAGGTACATCACTAGGCATTGTCAATACTCATTCAATCCTCATAACAATCTCCAGAAGTAACTATTATTATTCCAATTTAACAGATATAAAAAGGAAATCTCAGAAATGCTGAAAAAGCTGCCCAGATTCACATGACTAGAAAATAGCTGTTTACTATCATGTTTCCCCCAAAATAAGACCTAACCAGACAATAAGCCCTAGCGTGATTTTTCAGGATGACATCTCCCTGAACATAAGCCTTAATGTGTCTTTTAGAGCAAAAATTAATATAAGACCTGGTCTTATTTTTGGGGAAACACAGTATGTGTCAAGTCCTTTATGTGTATTATCTTCTCAAGGAGCTAGAGGATTCTAGCTTAAAAAATCAAACTCTAATACCCACACTACATTATGCTTAATACATTATTCAGTGAGATTTATTTTAATTTTCTGAATTTGATATTCAATATTTGGTTTCAAACAAATAAGCACATTCCCAAGTCCCTCTGGTATGAAGATTTAGGGCAGCATCCGTAATATTTGTTGAGTTTCACAATCTGAAATACACATCTCATTCTCATCTGTGAAGTCTCCCACTTTAATTAGTTTGAATATTTTAAACCTAAGCTTCATCTGTAACATCTCATTTAACCCTATGTTTATAAATAAAATAACAGAATACAATTCAAGCTAAAGCTTTTTCATCAAGATAGCAGAATGTTCACCCATTATATTCAAGAAAAATTAGCTATTGAAGATGAAATGTTTGTGAACTTATTTGAGGGTTTAAAAATCAGAGTTTGATTTCATGCAAAGTGCGATAAGCAGTAACTGTTCTAAAGGGAGTCAACTGCTAAATCTAAAATTGAGGATAACAAGTTGCGGCCCTGCTTTGATAACCTTGGATATTTTGGTAAAAAAGGAAATAGTTATCTGTCCTTTCCACAACTCTGCAGTGAAGATAAGCCAGAAAGAAAGCATAACAGCATATAATTTGCACAGAGCTTTAACAGAGATTTGAAAAATTAAAAGTAAATAAAAAGGGGCACCCATAGGAAATGTGCATTACATATTTGCAGATCTGTCATTTTATTTTATTTTTTGGGTTCTGAGCTCTTCAGAGTAGAGATTTGTTTCACATACATTGCAAAAATATTACTAAGCACCCTGGGCACGCTCCCTAAATATATAATAAGATAAACATGAACACAAACATGGCAGCAAGAAAATGAAGTCCATAGTGACTCAATGTCTCAGTTCACGTGTGCCTTTCCTTTTTTCTTTTGGCTCTGATTCAAATTCACAGGACCTTGAGCTTCTCCCCAATCAGGAGCTCTTGCCATATACCTAAGGAATGACCTTAACCTTCAAGTCCAGCAGTTACAAACACTGGCTAATTCTTAGCAAGCTATTATGAAATAGCAGCAATTGCTCATGCTGAATTTATAAAGTACAACAGAAGTCCTTACTCCATCAAGTAGTGAAAAAGTATTACTAGCGTGTAATTGGTCAATTTTAACATTATGTCCTGATTTCATGAAGATAAGAAAGTAAGGGAAGACTTATGAATCCAGATTGGACTGGGAGTTTTCCAGGAGAGTACTCATACAGATTACTTGGAACTAGAATATTAATGCCAATTTACATAAAATGATCTCCAGACGAAGAAACAGAGAAGTATATCAATATGTTCCTCAAAATACAAATAAGTTCCTCTAAAATTTCTCAATGCTGGATATAGCTGTGAAAATATATTGGTGATTTATGAAGAAATATATATTAGTATATACAGTCTTCATAGCCCCTTTCACAATTATTAAATTAAATATTTAGGGCAAAGCATCAGAAACTCCTGTGAAATTCTCTTCCTGTTTATATTTATGTTATATCTCTTCAAAATAAATGTTGTTAAATAAATAATGCATATTTTAACCCAATAACATATTAGACTACAGTACAATTCTATTGTAATAAATAATTGTGCCTAGCTTTTAGCTGATCTGGCACAAAATGTGCCAAGATTTTATTTGGTAAATTGGTCAATAACAATTTGATCCTAATTTTAATACTAATGGAGGGACAATAAGTTCTGTCCCTCCCCTCACATTTCAACTTACCTTTTTCCTACTCTAAGCATTTGGATTTTATATACACTTTGTTCTAATTTAGGTTTTAGAAACATAAAAATGCTGATTTCTCTTTGGTATTTAAGGTGAAATATGGTCAAGGACATTGGTTTGTAAAACTAAAAGCCACCAGATATTTTTTAGTTCTCATCTCGCTCTCTGAGGGAGATATACTCTCTGAGGTAGATTATATTACTATTCACACATAGTTGATGCCTCCTTTCAGAGCGCCTCCTTGTGGGAGGATATTACATGACTATGCTGTTTAAGAAATTTGGCCATGTGACTTGTTTGGGCCAATGAAATGTGAGTGAAGTTGTGGGTATCACTTGTGAGCATATGTTTTGCATGTTCTCTGTTGGCTTTGTCAACTAAATCAAGGTTCCAGAGAGTGCCTATTTGATCATGAATCCTATAGTAAAGATAATGTGGAGTAAAGCCACAGCTGCCCTGCAATGGACATGAAAAAGAAATGTCTTTTTTTTCTTTTTTTTTAGTAAGCCACTAATATTTTGTAGTTATCATTACCACAGAATTACCTAGCTTATTCTATCTGATACAGCCTTCATCAAAATGCCTTGAAAATAGCTGATGATTTATTTTGAAAGAGTTACTGATCATTACTCACGCATCAGAAACTTTAAAGGAGTTTAGTCAATAAGATCATTAATTATAAGGAATTAATTGTAAACAATGAACAAATCATTTCTGGGGTCATGCAACAGGACACAGAAATAGTTTTGCTTTAAAGATTCTCTTTGTTACCCAAATTTTAATCCAAATCTGTTAAATAAAATGATCACACTAAAGTTTAATCCATGATTCTGTAATAATATGAGATTTTTCCTTTTAGAAAGATTTTATACAGAGAACCAAGTGTGAAAAACATAACTGGTGAAACTACAGATAATTATTCCCCTCTCTGAAAGAAGCACATACATTTAATATGGATTTATTTTCTAACCACAACAAAAAAGCACTGTGGCCTGGTCCAATGAGAAAACACAAATGCAGGAAAAATGTTCTTTGATTGAAATACCAAATTTTCCACTTCACTTCTCATTTTGTTCTTGAAGTGCTGGTACCAAGGACTGATTTTACAGTATAAACAGCTCAAATTATTCCCTTCATTTCTAGTAGTTGCTAATGGCCATTTATTGTGATGTATGAGAATTATCTGTTGTATTTACTGCCACCTAACATGCCTGGTAGGTCACATCTAAACTAAAAGGAGGTGATAAGCGCCATGGCATCAATGGTATTAAATTCTTAAGTCCTGACATATGCACAATTATGCAGGGTGGATAAAAAATAATATTAGCATCAGTAATCCTGAAAGAGAGAGAGGGAAGGAGGGGAGATGTAATGGGATAGATGGAGAGAGAGAGAGAGGAGAGGAGAGATAATAACCATAGCAATAAGGCTCCCAGTAGCTTATAAGGGAATTGCTATGTTTTATTTTATCACCTTCCCTGTTAAAAAGATTACAAAGAACTTCAGAATATCCTTTCAGGGAATGATTTGGAATTAAAGAAGTCTTCCTTCATAATAAAATATGGATAGATTTTCAAGCTCAATAGGTGTTATAAAATGTCAGGCAATAAAATAGCAAATTGGACCAGATTAAGCAAACAAAACTATTAAAATATTTTCTCTAATTGAGCTACACTGTGGAGGCCCTAATTGTGTGCTACATTGAAAATGATGGTCTGTGCCACCAATAATCTTTGTATTCTATCTTCAGATGACAGACCATCAGTTTTCAAGAAGACCACGGTAGATGCCCTGCTACACTGGGCACCTAATAATGTTTGACTGTGGATATGCTTTGTTTTCATATCTGTATCAGCACAATATCTTTATTTTCAAGGCCTGTCATTCTGACTTGCCTGTGAGAAATGGTTTCCTCTTCATGAGGTACTGTGTGCCCCTCTCCCTCAGACACAAGTCATCAGCAGGGAAGGAGAGTCTTAATGTCAAAAATACACAAACATCTTGTCCTAGAAAAAAGATATTTCTAGTGATTATCATTCTAAGAAAGAGGGGAAATAGAAGTCAGAGAACACTGTCAGTTCCTACCTTTTCTCTTTCCAGAGAAATAAAATATACATGAATGAAAGATATAAAAGCAGTCAGGTGTAGCAATGCTGTTTCACTGTTGAGTGATTAGCCTTCAGAAGCTCTTCAAAAGCAGTTAGGGTGAAGGAAATTTCTTGGTCTTTGAGGAAATTTGTTGAAATGACAATGATTGGAAATAAGAAATATATGCAGAAAAAAAAAAAAAAAAGCTAGGCTATTAGAAACCAAACACCAGATAAAAGACAAACAAAGAGCTTTGAATGATACCGATAAGACACTATGCAAGGGCAGCTACAGAAACATGCAAGTCCCAGTTTGTGTAAGCACAGAGAAGACACTGAAGAAAATAAAATATGAAAGCAGTCTCAACCATCAAAAATAGAGCATACTGTTCGGAACTAAAGGGGCAAAGCTTCCTATTTGGGTGACCAACTATAAGATGTTCGGAATACAGATGTTTTTCTACGGCAAACTACTATGCAGCCAAGAAAGTATGTTAATTTTGCAATATTGTTTTCAATAATATCTAATTGATCAATAGATCCATTTGATAAGCATGCCCCACCTCAGCCTAAATATCCGTCTCAGCTATTCAGGAAAGATACAGTCCATTTGCAAACATCTGTCTAAATGCATTTGCTTCTGTGCTATTTTTCGGACATGATGACACGCTGATCTTAATCCCTATGCGTATGATATCTAGGAGAAGTTGGCTGATGAAATCGTGAACTGGCAGTTTTCACCTCTGAATAGGCTTGATTGTCCTGACCTTTAAATGTCCGGGGCTGTGCAAGAAAGGTCAAGACACTGCTCTTAAAGATCCAGCAGCGTCATGATCCTCCCTGCTGATGAGAGAAAAGCAAATACCTCATTTCCTTCAAAATCTAGAAAACTTACACTCCTCAGATTGCACAGCATGGACAAACATACCTCTCCTTTGTCCTTCAACTAAGAAAGACCCATCAGACTTAGCAATTTAGGTAGTCTTTAATCTCCAAATGATGTGTCTGAAGCATGTCCTTAAAAGGAGCAAAGTTAAATCTAAGGTCAATGGCCCTTTCTGGATTTGTAGAGCAGGCACAGATGAACCATAAATGTGAAGAGTTTATGTTCCTATGGAAAGTGATATTTCCCCCCTGTTCACCTAGAATATAGGTTCCCTCTTATGAAAACTACTTAATGTTTAAAGTGGGAAAAGGAAATAAATTGTAGTTATGGACAGGAGAAAAAAATACAGCTCGTTAATATTTCTATTGAACATTTATATTTTTATAAATGTCCATGAAAGTAGGACAGTGAATGAGAATTATTTCTCTAGAATAGCACTGCCCAAAAGAAATATAATGAAAGCCACATAGGCAAGGTTAAATTTTCTAATAGCCATGTTGAAGAAAAAGCAAAACAAAAACAAACAAAACAAAAAAAGAGAAATTAATTTTAATGTGACATTTAAATTAATTTCATTCCAGTACATAATCAATATTAAAATAAATTTCCAGTAACTTTGTTTTCAAATTTAAATTTAGATGAATTAAAATGAAATAACAGTTAAAATGAGTCTCTCATTTGCAGTAGCTACTTTGCAGTGTGGCTACATACATGTGGCTAGTCTCCCCCATACTGCCTTGCAATGCATCAGGTTCAATGCACATTCATGGAAAAGTTAAGGAAAGAAAGATTCAGACCTGGTTAATGAACTTCTCAACTCTACCCAGCTAGAGTTAATGCAACTGCAACTAGAACATTTTTTCCTAAGCTTACACCTTTTCATCTGTGTATTGTTGAACTTAAAGGAGCAAACTTTACATTTTACATACCATAGTAGAATACTTTCAGGACTATCTCTAGTTCTCATTATTTAATAACTCAGATCTATGAAAACTAAGTCATTAGCTATGCTATAAAACAGAGGTTTCCAATGGGGCTCTTTAGGACATTCAGCAGCTCTATGGCCTGGTTAGGAAAAATGGGCACTCTTAGGGCTCACATTTTAGTCTATTCCAGAAGTCAGTCAAATGTCCAAATCATCACAGGTCACCTTCCCATGGTTTTGTGTCTCATTTTAGTAGACCACTTGTTTAGTGTTTTTTACCAAGGTTCCTGTGACAGGGTCAGCCATATTCCCGAAATAAAGTGCACATCATGCCACATCCAGATTCTTTTTTAAAGGGTACTTTCAGACAACTGGCCACAGGCAGAGTCACTTCAATTAACTCAACTGTAAGAGATGATGGATCTCCTTCACTGTGGGATCTCTCATCCATCATAAGGCACACCCTGCCCTTGGTGGAAATAATATATCATTATAAGTCTCAGGGCCACAAGAGCGAAGAATCACAAAGACTAATATACAAAAGAATGTGTTATGTCAGCACAGGATAGATCCACACCAAACCAACAAAAATGTAGAATGCTCTTCAGGTGTGAATACATTTTCCTTACAAAAATCCTTCTGTTTGATGCTCACTTTTGTCTGCTGCAAACATTGCTCTGTTGTTGTGTAAAATTAAGAGTCATCTTTTGCCTTCTCAGACCTTCTATCTCTTTCATTGAATTATCCTCTAATGTCCTGCCCTGAACTGGAAACTATCCCAGCGCCTTGTCAAATCCTTTTATTTTTGTTATGAAACAGGTTTTACCTGAAGGAGATGCCCATTGGTTGCCAAACTTAATTAAGGAAAGTTGGATCTTTTAGAGCAGGAAAAGCAAATGAGTTGCTAAATAGCAAAGGACATTTTCTGTCTGTGTGTGTGTGTGCATTTGTATTGCACTAAAACAGCACCATGTTCTTTCCATCTAAGCAAACAGATAAAACAGAATATTTCTAACCCCTGCTTCTGTTGTGCCCATTATTTGATCATCATTATCCCCATTTAACAGAGAGGGAAACTGAGATAGTGGTAGGTAATTAGAGCTACCTAATGCTAAGAAATAGAAGCCAGAATTAAAAATCATGAACTTTGTCTATTTCCAGCACAGCTGAGGCACTTTTGTTTTAAAAAAAGAACAGATGGTAAGTGAAGGGAAGCACTAATGTGGTGGCCTTCATTTAGTAACTTGGAAGGCTGTTGGATGCTGTTCTGCATGCTAAATAGAAAAGAAATCCCAGACATTGAAAACAAGCCCTACTGCCTTATCTGAGGCTGTAAATACAGCTCTCTTTGGAAAGAGTGGCTGAAAAGGGTATTTTGAGATTCAATTTCCACATGAGGGGGTTCCCCCACACCAACAAACAATTCTCAGGACCACCAGCAGGGTGTCTAAGGATTCAACTCAACTCTGACACTATCTACCCAGATATCACAGATTTCATGGTTTAGGGTCCAGTTCTATAAGACTGCCCTCCTCCCCACCCACCACACACACACACACACACACACACACACACACACACACACACTTCAGACACCAGATCAAGCCTAAGTTACCTGCACTTCTGACTGACTAGCTACAGTTGGAGGTACACACAATCCCCTCCTTGGGTTCCATTAATTTGCTAGAACAGCTCAAAGAACTCAGAGAAACATGTTATTTCCTAGATAGACCGTTGGTGTTTTTATAAAAGGGTATAACTCAGGAAGAGCAGATGGAAGCGATGCATAGGGCAAGGTATATGGGAGATGGTACAGAGCTTCCATGCCCTCTCCAGGAGCACCACTCTCCCTAAACCTCCACGTGTTCACCAACGGAGCACTCCAAACCCTGTCCTCCCAGGTTTTTAAGGAGTCCTCCTCACATAGTCAGACTTATTAAACCATTGGCTGTTGGCAACTGATTCAACCGCCCCAGAAGCCAGGTGGTGGAACTGAAAGTTTCAACACTCTAATTATGTGGTTGGCTCCATTGGCAACCAGTACCCCCCCCCACCCCCCACCCCCGCCCCCTTAGGGACTTTCTACAGTAACTCATTGACATAACAAAAGACCTTTTATTCACTCTCAACACTTAAGTAATTCCAAGGAATTGTGGACAAAGACCAAACATTTATGAGAAATATATTTTGGTCATCTGAAAGATCAATACATATTTCTTATAAATCACAATATCACAGTATCCTATATTTAAAATATCCTCAGTGTTCTATTTTCAAGGGGTTCAAGTCAAACAAATTTTTTGTGGTCTTCTCAGTGGTTCATTTAAAGTAGATTAAATGGATTATGCTAAGTAATAGGCTACAATGGCACTTTTTAGATGAAGTATCTCTGGATCTCTCTTTTTCTCTCTCTTCCACTCATTTCTATAGAGCATTCGAATCCACAAATTAATCCAACTCTTTTTTCCTGACAAATAAATTGTAAGCATGGATGAAAGAGGGGCCACATGTTAAACCTAACAAGCTCTGGGGATACCAGCCTGGTAAGCCCTACAAACTCAGAGACCAAAATTAACCACATAGGAAGGACTGAATATAAAAAATTCCTAACTAGAAGCAGGTCCTGGTAGGTAGTCACATCCTGGGCCTGAAGCTTCCTTGGCAAAGGTCAATCTTTACCTTAAGTGAGCCTGCCTATTGTCTTTTTGCATCTAAGATAACATACCAGAATCATCCCTTTTTCCAGACCCCTCAGGGCACAGCCCACTGTACCAAAGCACAAGACCACAGAACCCCTCATTGTTATCTTGTCCCCCAAATACCATCTCTGTGTGCTGTAATGTTAATTATTAACTGTCATGTACTCACCGATGTAAAAGAAATATGTGTCTCTCCATTTTACTTTTTATCCAATCCCAGAGATTTCCCTGCTTTGCTGTCTCCCATCCACTTAATCTACCACCAATGGATTTCATCTAACACTTCTACGTCTCCTCCTTTGATTCTAATGCATAAAATAAGCTGCAAAATGGCCATTCTCTGGAGCATTTTCTTAAACCATTGAGATTTTGCATCTGTGCAATTGTGGTCAATTTGGCTCACATAAACTCATTAAAATTCTCTACAGGTTTGGACATTTCTTACATCCACATATCCTATCAAGGTTTTGTTTCTCTCTTTCCAGAAATCTTAGGGAAAAAATTTTCTTCTGTTATGCAAACCTGAGTCCAAGAAGTCTGAATACTTGTCTTTATAATGTTATTTTCCACATGCCTATAATGCTCTGCCTCCTTGGCACATCAGAGAAGGGTTGTCTTAGGCTACAAGGTACAATTTCCTTTACCATATTCTTATAACTGATATCATTTAATATTGATACTATAATAACTTTTAATTCCATCTCTACAATTAAGATGAACTAAATTATTCAACTTTTCACTACATGCTCTAAAGCTGCACTTTCTAATATGGTAACCGCTAGCCACACGCACCTATTAGCACTTGAAACGTGGCACGTTCGAATTGAGCTGTGCTGTAGGTATAAAATACACACTGGATTTTGAAGACTTAGTACAAAAAATGAATGCAAAATATCTCATAAAGAATTTTTAATATTGATTACATATTGAAATAGTAATTGGGATATATTAGGATAAAATATTTTTAGATTAATTTCTTTTTTTTACTTTTTAAAAATGTATCTATCAGAAAAGTTAAAAATACACACATGGTTCATTTTATACTTCTAAGGCTCTACTATAGAACAGAGATTGACTAATTTTTCTTCTGAAGGCCCAGATAGTAATTTTAAGTTTTGAAGCCATATGTTTTGTTTCAGTTACTCCTCTCTGCCTTTATAGCATGAATGCAGGAATAGACAATACACAAATGAATGAGCATGGCTGTGTTCCAATCAAACTTTATTTATAGACACTGAAATTTGAATTTTATATAATTCTCATGTGTCATGAAATAGTTTTCTTTTGACTTTTTTTTTTAACCACTGAGAAATGTAAAAAAAATTCTTTCTTTATGGGTCACATAAAAATGAATGGGGATGGTCAGTCAGATTTGGCCCACGGGACATAGTTTGCCAATTCCTTGTATAAGGTATAGGTTATAAATAGTTCAATGTAGGGACAATCCTATCATCCAGGAAAGCCTACTGTGCCTGTTAAAGAGGACATGTTACGTTCTAAAATTAGAATAGAAAAGAAAATCTTAAATCAGGTATAAAAGTAGAGGCAGAGTTTCTACATTGATTTTGCAAGTACCGCAAACCACAAGTTGGTTTTTTTTTTAATCCATGGGAATGAATGCCATTGATTTTTATTACAAATATTCTTACGCTAGTCAATTTTTTTTCATGCAAGCTTTAAAAATGCAGTAGATGATGAAGCAGAGGCAGAAGGCAGAAAATAATTCACATACATTAGCTAATTCTCCTGCTAGATTACAGTTTCCCAACCTTCTAGGCAGTGGGTGAATCAGTTGGTGAGACTGAAAAGAGAACTTTGTGGAAAGCAAAGTATGTCCCTTGGCAGAGCTGAATAACAGATCAACTTTTTTACTGACATTTCCCTATTTCTTCCATCTCTGCCCATTAGTCTCTGACCTCATACAGCTTCTAGTTTAGTGGAGCAAACAGGGTTTAACCAAATAAACAGGTAGATATATATGTCCATTAAAAATGTGAAAATACTGCAAAATAAAGGACAGGTACACTACAAGAGTGTTTCTCAAACTTAAACATGAGTAATCTTAGGATCTTGTTAAAAGGCAGAACGTGATTTACTAGCTCTAGGCGACATTTATATTTTTGTATTTCTTACAAGTTTCCAGGTGATGCTGGCATTCTTGGTCTTTGCACCACACTTCATGAAAATTCAAGGTTCACAGTGGCAGATGTTTTGTCTATTTTTGTCTCTTTGGTTCACTGATGTATCCAAAGTACCTTGCACAGTGAATGCTTGGCACATAATAGGCACCTGCATATATTTTGAATGAGGTTGATAAAAGAGAAAATCACACGAAGAAACACAATATTTAGATTGAGGCATCTAAAAAGTCTGATGGAGAGATTTTAACTGAGCAGTATCCAAAGTTCTCTCACTTTCTGAACGCTAACACTCTATCCCTACCCCCTCCATCACTTACTCTCAACTATAAGAATAGGTTTTCATAAAAGACCTCAAATACAGATGGAAATTACAGATAATAGCCACATACATTGCCTCTCCTGTAACATTTACTTCTTAACATTGGTGCCTGGGGAAAGAACATTTTCCAAGGAGTGACTCTAATGGTGGAGTTTAAGGACTGGTAACAACCAAATAGGGAAATATTTGGTGTCAGCCTTTTGATTACACCAAATAATAAAACAACATACGACCAGGCTCTGTATAAAACTAGTGATATAATTATTAACAAGTGGGAGTCACTTTTTAAAAAAATTAAAGCTAGCATTTATGATTAACACCTTTTCCCCTTACAGAGGAACTGATAAAATAATGACTCCTAAAGTTGCGAAGGATCTGATACACCATCTACTTTGACTACTTTCTAAGGCAGGAATTTTATATTCCATATCCTGCCTTTAAATGGTCATATAGTTTGAGCTTCCTCACCAAACAATCCATTCCATTATTAGTACCCGGTAAATGATATTAAGTTGTTTCTTCAATGTTTTCTCTCTTCCTAAAACTTGTATTTACTGGTTCTGGTTCATCTAGTCAAGAGATATTTTGGTTCCAACAACATGCTCAGATATAGCGGTGCAGTCATTCTTGGACCCTGCCTATATCACCTTGCCCTCAGGAATCCATCCGAATAACTCAGATCCATCTTCCCTGTGACAAAACCTCATAATTTTGGAAGACAGTTATTCTTAAAGATGTGGAAAACTGCCCATTCATCTTGATGAGAAGTTATTTCATTTGGTCACTCTTTCACAACTGTCATGTGCCAGCTGCTGTCTTAAGCACCAGGGAAATTGCTTCTGCACCGGACAGATAGGGTCTTTGTCCTTCTGAAAATTAAAGTTTATTTGGAAGAATGTGCACTGAGCAAGTTAATACAGTGTTGGGTATTATGACAAGGCAAGAAATGATGCTAAGAGATCAAGGTGGTCAGAGGATAGAGTTCCTAACAAACTGACATTTACATTGAAGTCTAAAGAACTGAGGGTGACCGATGTGGGGGAAAGAATATCCCAGGCTAGAGAACAAGAGCAAAGACCCCATTTGAAGAAAAAAAAAAGGGGGGGGGTCACATTTAGAACACAGATGGCTATAGTGTTGTGTGGGAGAGAAAGTGTTATGAGATGAAGGAGGGGAGGTAATCACGAATCAGGTCATGCAGGGCTTTGTAATTTAATTTGAAGCTTTACTCCTTTAGCCAAAAAGCAAGGAGAAGAAATGGAAGAGTCTTAGCAAGATAGTGACGTGATCAGATTTGCATTCTATAATGGTCGCTCTGGCTTTGGTGTTCAGAATGGAATGGAGATGAATAAAGCTGGAGGTAGGAAGATATGTCAGTGTTTTCAAAATGCAACATGCACATAAATCATCTGGGGATCTTGTCAACATGCAGATAATAAAGAGGTTTGGGTGGAACCTGAGATTCCATATTTCTAACGAGCTCCAGAGTGATGCTGATGCTACTGAACTGAGATCCTCAATTTGAGCAGCAAGTAGAAATGTATGAGGTGAGAAGTGATGGAGCCCGGACTGAGGTGATAGCAGTGCAGTTGGAAGAGAAATAAGCAGATTTAGGGGAGTTATAGAAAGTGGTCTCAACAGGTTGTCATAAACGACTGGGTGTGGGAGATGAAGAGAGAACACCTCCCAGGTTTCTGGCTTAGCACATGGGGATGTGAAATTTGTGGGGTTTTTAAAACATATTATTTATCATTCAAAACACAATTCTCAATAATTTTCAACCTTGCATAAATATAATAAGTTTTCTCCAGTGAGTTGTCTCTGGCCCATGAAATCTGATTTATTTATTCTAAAATGTGTTCAGTGGCTTAGAAAATGCATAAGCTTAGGCATATTGCTTTGATATGGTATTTGGGTTCTTTAAAGACAATCTAGGGATTAGCTTTCTGCCTACACAGCAACATGCACATTCAGTATCTATCGTCTTGTAAGTGTGCAGAGCTATACTCCTACAGGGCCCTGTGGACGTCAATGGCTTGCATACCAATGGGGGTCTCTTGGCTTTAGCAGCAGAAATGGGGAACTAGAGATGAAAAGGCTCATTTCCTAAATTTTTACTACTGGTGTGGTAGTAATCGTGGAAATCACATTTCTGTGATGAGCCGACATGGTTTCTAACAGCTAGGATTCCTTCTACACTCCCACAGTATATTTTCTAGCAGGTTTCTGGGAAACAGAAGAGGTAATTTAAAGGTTTGATTATTACAGATTTCTTGAAGTTGAGCGAACATAGCACTTGCAGCCAACCTTGCTAGAATAGTTGGGGTTGGAGGGGAACCGGATGTATTGAAACAATGGAACTTCATTTTGAGAGACAGCTCTGTTCTCTCCTGTCTGAAATATCATTCATATTTGTGTTTTATGAACAATGTGCTTATTTGTTAAACTTATTAGACATAGGTTTGATAAGCAGATCCTAGGCTTGTCAAATGCTTTGGAGGGCTGAAATACACCTGGCTTGCAAAGCTTAAAAAAAGTTTGCTGTTTGTGATATATATTCCATGATTTCCATCTACTTAAATCAAAACTGACAGAAATTCAAAGCCAATGCCTTCTTTATAAAGTGATTCTTTGTGATGTAATTACAGAATGAAATTTCTTGGCTGAAATGGAATTTTCTCTCCTAAAGATGACATTAAAAAGAAATAGAGATTACCAATACATTATCTGAGAACATAGATGAGCAGCAGCAAAAGGAAATAAAGTCATTTCTTTAATTCTCTTGAATGCTGTCAGAAAATCACATCCTTTAGTTGAAACAAGCAATTCAAACTAGTCTAGGAATTGAGCAAGCCAACCAAGGCTTTGCTGAAGTCACTATATTAGCCAGACAGTTGTTTCATAATAGAAGACATCTTTGGAGTTTCTGCCCAACACCCAACACTGTTCTTCTGATAACTTCCCTATTGACCAACAAGGATAGGGCACTATTGCAAAGATAATTCCATTTCTTTTACTCCTGGGCTCATGGGTAAAAGACAGAATTTACCAGCCTCCCTTGCATTTAGATGAGACCTGTGACTGAGCTCTGGCAATGGAAAGTGGATTGAAGTGATGAGTACCACTTCTAGGACTAGCATCTAAAATTCCTCCCAGGAGCACCTCCATTTGCCGCCTATCTTCACCCATTGGCTTTCCCATTGCAGAGAATCCAATGTAAAACTCTGACATTATAGAAGAAACCAAAGTCATTTAATACACTGATTTTCTTTTCTTTTTTCAAATGAAAACAGCATCATATCATCACCAATATAGTCCCTATAAGCCACATCTTATGCCTCCAGGGCCCAAATTAATTGGACCAACAGTAAGTAGCTCATTCTTCAGATACTCATCTCCTGGTGTTGACATCTGGAACTGAAGGCATGTCAATTTAGGAGCTTGGAACAACCTCTTTTGGTCATATGTAGGTGGAAGTAAATAAAACCAGATGGCTGAAGTGAGTAACCAGTTAGAGTACCCAGAAGAAAGACCCTGAGGCCATGGAGATATGATGTGAGATGTGATAGAACACTTGGTTTCCTGAAAGTTTGCTATTTTCTGGTTCTTTTTTCATCAACTAAACCTTTTCTTTTAACCAAGAGTCTTGGGGGACTCAAAAGTCTCAGGGGACATCAAAATGACACGTGAGATGAGCCTCTGTAAATCTCCCCTGGAATTTACAACTAATCAAACAACTATAACTCCACAAAGGACACCCTGCACAGCAGACAGGCAAGACGAAGAGACCCACTACTGAATTCACCTAAAGGTGGGTGAATTGCACTAGCGAGGGAGGAGGGAGGGAGAAGCACAGAGACGGAGCCACGTGGGCGCAGGATGCAGACCTATCTCAGTGCTCCGAGCTCGCTGCATCCCGGAACTACCGCAGCTGTGGGAGAGGGAAGAACTCGGACTGCTAGGGCTCCATTTATGGGAATTTTCTAATACACAGGGCTGAGGGGACAGCATATAACACGGCTGAACCCAACGCTCATGGCAGAGTCCTCAGAGAAAAGACTGAGGGAAGAAGGCTCAAAACAGTGGCTTAAACCTTCACTGCCAAGCAGAGAACGGAAGCCTAAGGCACTGAGACGAGCTGCCCACTCCCTACCCTCCCAAAGCTCACCTGGCTCCACCTGCCCGGTGCTAGAAGAGGAACAGTACCAGTGTCAGATCAAAAGAACAGAATATTTGTTGTTTTGAGACCCGTGGACCGCAGACACAGATTCGCAGCCCAACTAGTTCCGGCAAAGGGGAGAGAGCTGTGGAAACAGGACCAGCTGTGGTGGGGGTCGCTGCCACTGCTCTGGGCCACCTCTCACAACTCACCCCGCCCAAGGCCCCACCTATCTGGGCGGATCACTGCAGGAGTAAACAGAACTGCTGAAACATACGGGATCTGAATCTGGTGCAGGAAGAGCTTTGGAACTTCAAAAGTTCTCTGCATACCCACATGGACACTGCACCCTGTGACCCAGGTGAACTATTAACAGAGGAGAAGCCCATCTCCCAGGGAATCCCCCCATTGTGTGAGAAGCTGGAATAGTGCAGAGAAAACATAGCACTACCATGTGAGAGAGAAAAAAATGCTGCAGTTGGAGAGAAAATAAAACATTCTACCAACAAGTACTAGAAAACAAAAGACAGACCTCTTCCTATCAACCTGTTGCAGAACCCACTCCTGCAGATGTCTAGGAAGAGAAATAATAAATCAGTAATTGCCATGAATAACCAAGGCAACAAGACAGCTCAGAAAGAAAGTGAAAAGTCTCCAGAAAAGGAACTTAAAGATATGGAAACATGTGACTTAAATGACAGAAAATTCAAGATTGCAGTTCTGAAAAAACTCAAGGAGATGCAAGAAAACACAGAAAGGCAGTTTAAAGAACTCAGAAATACATCAACAAAGAACATGAGAATTTTATGAAAGAGATTGAAACTTTAAAACAGAACCAAATAGAATTTCTGGAGATTAAGAACTCAATAGAAGAAATTAAGAATGAAATAACCAGCTTAGGTAGTAGAGTTGACCAGATGGAGGAAAGAATCAGTGACATAGAAGATAGAAATCTGGAAATTACATGGATGGAAGAAGAAAGAGACTTGAGACTTAAAAGAAAGGAAAGAACTCTACAAGAACTTTCTGACTCCATCAGAAAGAGCAATATAAGAATAATGGGCATACCAGAAGAAGAAGAAAGAGAGAAGGGAACAGAAAATATATTCCAACAAATGGTCGATGAGAACTTCCCAAATTTGTGGACAGAACTGGATCCTTGAATCCAAGAAGCAAATAGAACACCTAATTACCTCAATTCCAACAGGCCATCTCCAAAGCACATTGTATTGAAGCTGTCTAAAATCAATGACAAAGAAAGAATCCTCAAGGCAGCCAGGGAAAAGAAGACAGTAACCTGCAAAAGAAAGCCCACTAGATTATCATCAGATTTTTCAGCAGAACCTCTACGAGCCAGGAGGGAGTGGAACCAAGTATTCAAAGTATTGAAAGAGAGAAATTATGAGCCAAGAATAATATACCCAGCAAAGATATCCTTTAGATATGAAGGAGGAATAAAGACCTTTCCAGACATACAGAAGCTGAGGGAATTTTCTAATACACGACTTGCACTACAAGAAATACAAAAGGAGTCTATTCGACCACCATCAACAGGGACAATTTGTGGCAACCAAAACTTAAAAAGGGGGAGAGTAAAGGCCTGAACCAGAATATGGGAATGGAGAAAGTGAGCATGCTGAAGAAAAAGGAATACTCTAAATATCAAAATTTCTTTTAAGGGTAACCCCCCCGCCCCGAAAAAAAAAAATCCAGAACTGAAATATATACTGTAATAAAAGAAGAAACAGAGGGACGCATCATAGAATACCACCACACATAAATAATAGACAACAACAAAAAAGCAAAGAAACAATGGAGACACAACCTTACCAGAAAACTAAAGATAGAATGACAGGAAATCCTCACATATCAATAATCACCCTAAATGTAAATGGACTGAACTCACCAATAAAAACGCACAGAGTAGCAGATTGGATCAAAAAAATAAACCCAACCATATGCTGTCTCCAAGAGACATATGTCAGCTACAAGGACAAGCATAGACTCAAAGTGAAAGGGTGGAAATTGACACTCCAAGCAAAAGGTACCCACAGAAAATTAGGTGTATCCATACTGATATCAGTTGAAACAGACTTCAGGGTGAAAAAGGTAACAAGAGACAAAGATGGACATTTCATAATGGTAAAGGGGACTATACAACAAGAAGACATAACAGTCATCAATATTTATGCCCCCATTCAGGGAGCACCAAACTATACCAAGCAACTACTAACAGAACTAAAGGGAGAAATTGACCAAAACACAATTATACTAGGGGACTTAAATACATCATTGACAGCTATGGATAGATCATCCAAACAGAAAATAAATAATGAAATAGCAGCCTTAAATGACACATTAGATTAAATGGACATAATTGACATATATAGAGCACTTCATCCTAAAACATCAGACTATACAGTCTTTTTTAGTGTACATGGACCATTCTCAAGGATAGACCATATATTGGGACATAAAAATAACCTCAGCAAATTTAAGAGGATTGAAATCATACCAAGAATATTCTCTGGTCACAAGGCTTTGAAATTGGATACCAACTGCAAAAAGAAAGCAGGAAAAAACACAAATACATGGAGATTAAACAACATACTTTAAAGAACGACTGGGTCAAAGAAGAAATTAGAGGGGAGATCAAAAGATACATAGAAACAAATGAAAATGAAAATACATCCTACCAAAATGTTTGGGATGCAGTGAAAGCAGTTTTAAGAGGGAAATTTATATCATTACAGGCACAAGAAAAATTCCAAATAAATAACCTCATGTTACACCTTAAAGAACTAGAAAAAGAAAACAAGTGAAACACAAGGTCAGCAGAAGAAAGGAAATATCAAAAATCAGAGCAGAACTAAATGAAATAGAAAACAAAAAGACAACAGAAAAAATTAATGTGACAAATAGCTGGTTCTTTGAAAAGATTAACAAAATTGACAAACCCTTGGCTAGACTCACTGAGATAAAAAGAGAAAATACACTAATTAACAAAATCAGAAATGTAAAAGGGAAAGTTATCACGGACACCACAGAAATACAAAGGATTATCCAAGAATACTACGAAGGACTATATGACACCAAATTCAATAACCTAGAAGAAATGGACAAGTTCTTAGAAACATATAGCCTTCCAAGGCTGAACCATGAAACTGGAAAATCTAAACAGACCAATCACCAGTAAGGAAATTGAATCAGTCATCCAAAACCTTCCGAAAAGCAAAAGTCCGGGACCAGATGGCTTCACTAGTGAATTCTACTGAACCTTCAAAGAGGATTTAATCCCAATCCTGCTCAAACTCTTCCAAAAAATTGAAGAAGAGACAGTACCCCCTAACTCATTTTATGAGCCCAAAATTACCCTGATCCCAAAACATGGCAAGGACAACACAACAAAAGAAAACTACAGACCAATATCTCTGATGAATACAGACGTAAAAATCCTAAACAAAAATCTAGCAAATCGAATACAACAATGCATTAAAAAGATTTTCCATCACGACCAAGTGGGGGTCATCCCAGTGGCACAAGGATGGTTCAACATCCGCAAATCCATCAATGTGATACATCACATAAACAAAATAAAGGACAAAAGTCATATGATTATATCAATTAATGCAGAAAAAGCATTTGACAAGATACAACATCCATTTATGATTAAAACACTTAATAAAATAGGTATAGAAGGAAAATATCTTAACATAATGAAGGCCATATATGACAAACCCTCAGCTAATCTCATAATTAACGGTGAAAATCTGAAGCCCTTTGCTCTACGTTCAGGAACACGACAGGGCTGTCCCTTATTACCTCTGCTTTTCATCATAGTGTTGGAAGTCCTCGCCAGAGCACTCAGGCAAGAGATAGAAATAAAAGGCATCCAAACTGGGAATGAAGAAGTTAAATTGTCACTCTTTGTAGATGACATGATGCTACATATAGAAAACCCTAAAGACTCTACCAAAAAGCTATTAGAAACAATCAACAAATACAGTAAAGTTGCCGGCTACAAAATCAACGTACAAAAGTCCATTGCATTCCTATATACTAACAATGAAATCTCAGAAAAAGAAATACAAAAAACAATTACTTTTGCAATTGCAGCAAAAAGAATAAAATACCTAGGGATAAACTTAACCAAGGATGAGAAAGACCTATATGCTGAAAACTATAAGACATTTTTAAAAAAAGTTGTAGAAGACACAAAGAAATGGAAAGACTTTCCATGCTCATGGATTGGAAGAATTAACATAGTTAAAATGGCCATATTACCCAAAGCAATATACATATTTAATGCAATCCCCATCAAAATCCCAATGGCATTTTTTAAAGAAATAGAACAAAAAATCATCAGATTTGTTTGGAACCACAAAAGACCCCGAATAGCAAAAGCAATCTTAAGAAAAAAGAACAATGCTGGAGGTATCACACTCCCTGACTTTATCTTGTACTACAGGGCTACAATAATCAAAACAGCATGGTATTGGCAGAAAAACAGACACATAGACCAATGGAATAGAACTGAGAACCCAGAAATAAAACCACATAAATATGGACAGATAATTTTTGACAAAGAAGTAAAAAACATACAATGGAGAAAAGACAGCCTCTACAATAAATGGTGCTGGGAGAATTGGATAGCCACGTGCAAAAGAATGAAACTGGACTGCTATCTGTCACCATGTACCAAAATTAATTCAAAATGGATCAAAGACTTAAGCATAAGACCTGACACAATAAACTGCATAGAAGAAAATATAGGTATTAAACTTATGGACCTTGGGTTCAAAGAGCATTTTATGAATTTGACTCCAAAGGCAAGGGAAGTAAAATCTGAAATAAACGAATGGGACTATATGAAACTTAAAAGCTTCTGCACAGCAAAAGATACCATCGACAAAATAAAGAGGCAACCAGCTGAATGGGAGAAGATTTTTGCAAACAGTGCCTCCGATAAGGGGCTAATATCCAAAGTATACAAGGAACTCATGCATCTCAACAACAAAAAAACAAACAACCCAATTGAAAAATGGGCAGAGGACTTGAAGAGACATTTCTCCAAAGAGGACATACAAATGGCAAATAGACATATGAAAAAATGCTCAACATCACTAATCATCAGAGAAATGCAAATCAAAACCACAATGAGATATCACCTCACCCCAGTCAGAATGGCTATCGTCAACAAGACAAATAGTAACAAATGTTGGAGAGGCTGTGGAGAAAAAGGAACCCTCATACACTGTTGGTGGGAATGCAGACTGGTGCATCCGTTATGGAAGGCAGTGTGGATTTTCCTCAAAAAATTACGAATAGAATTACCATATGACCCAGCAATCCCTCTCCTGGGTATCTACCCAAAAAACCTGAAAACATTTATACATAAAGACACGTGTGCTCCAATGTTATTGAAGCTTTGTTTACAGTGGCCAAGAGATGGAAACAACCAAAATGTCCTTCAATAAATGAATGGATAAAGAATTTGTGGTCTATATACACAATGGAATAGTATTCGGCGGTAAGAAAAGATGATATAGGAACATTTGTGACAACATGGATGGATCTTGAGAGTATAATGCTAAGTGAAATAAGTCAGACAGAAAAAGCAGAGAACCATATGATTTCACTGGTATGTGGTATATACACCAAAAACAACAAAAGAACAAACAAATGAGAAACAAAAACTCATAGACACAGACAATAGTTTAGTGGTTACCAGAGGGTAACGGGGGTGGGGGGTGGGAGATGAGGGTAAAGGGGATCAAATATATGGTGATGGAATGAGAACTGACTCTGGGTGGTGAACACACAATGGGATTTATAGATGACGTAATACAGAATTGTACACCTGAAATCTATGTAATTTTACTAACAATTGTCACCCCAATAAATAAATAAAAAATAACTAAGAGTCTCCTTGATCAAAGCTGGAAATTGGGAAAGTTCCTGAAGTAGGCTTCATATCAAGGCCATTTATTGCTCTCCTAGAGACTTATAATTGAACTTATCCTAGTGCAGACTCAAGAGTTCAAATGTTTCCGTTTCTACTCAGTAATTCAGGCTGTTCTTCCACAATTGGAACAAGGCATGAGATCACCATCCCATCTGGACTCCTGTTGCTTTATGTCAAATCACATTCTTGTTCAAAACAGCGAGGCCCAGCTAAATGAAGACCCCTCACTGGTGGGAAGAGAGAAGTAAAGGAAAGCATTCAAGTATTTTGATTCAATTTAAGAAGAAGGTGGAAGAAAAAGGATAAAGGTTAATGATGGAGGGTAAGAAACTGATCAGAGTCCGATGGAAACAGAAAATAAACAACAAAAATAACAAAACAAGAAAAAGTGAAAAGGAGGACGATAGACACTGTATGTGCTCCATTTAATGGGTCTCTTGCTAGATCAAGTTTATCACTGATGGGGACATCAGAAAAAATAACGAAGTGGAAAAAAAAGTTACTGTTGTAAGCCTCAACCTGTTCAGTCTTCCTCAAAATAAACTGCAGTTATGAGGAAAAGATGTGGCTCCTTCTGTGTTTGTGTCTTAGAGTGTTCAGGGAGCAGGGAAGAAGGGCTGTTGATAAATGTAGCTATTTCTGTGTAGAAGTTTTAAACTTTGCATCTGAAATGCTATGTATATGGGAGAAAGAGTGGGACTCTGCATTCTGATAGGAAAGACAAAAATTTGCAGGTTACTGAAAGGGCCTTTATGTAGCTAAGGCAATTTTTAAATCTGTTGGCAAGCCAACCAGTAATCATTTAGTGATGATCAGGGCTATTCCTGTTGTCCTGGATTCTGTTGTCTTCCTCATCTCTGATCTCACTGTCTCTAGTTCCTTCTACACTCAATTTCTCTGTCATAGTGCTACCAGAATGAGACGTTTGCTGTGTAAATCTGACTATCCATCTACTGTGTCAAAAATCTTCAGTGTCATTCCATATTTTTAAATTAAGCAGTATCTCCTAACTAGCCCAATGCAATATATTCTTAACATACAGAGGGTACAAAAAATATCTACACATTTTAAGAAAGGGAAACTGTATAAAATGTACTACTCAATATATACTGACAACAAAAGATGAGTAAGAGTCACATATGACTTCTGAAATTACAAGAGGTGCTCAAAGTGTTTACCATCAGCATCCAGACACTTCTGATTATGGCGAACTACTACTTGAGCAACGTTGACCAAAGCGTCCACTTGTATACATATTTTTGGCACCCCTGATATATGTGTGGGCCTACATTTTCTTCTCCCTGACTCTATTTGCAGCCAAACTAAGCTATTGCCCCTGCATCTTAACATCTGGCCTACTACCATCTTAGGCTGAAGTTCCCTTCCCATCCCGCCTCCCCCACTCCCTTTAATGTCTCTATCCTTGACAATTCTTAAAGGGTTTCTTTAAGGGCTAATCTCAAAGGTTACTTTATTTACTGGTATATCCTTCCTCTTACCCCTCCTCTTAACTCTAAGACTTTTCTTTTAACTGTTAATCAATTTGCTATATGGCAAGCACTTCACTCAACTCATTTTTTCAAAACAGTCTTATGAGATAGGTACTCTTGTTATCATCTTCTTCAAAAAATAAATTGAGCTGTAATTGACAAAAACATGATAGTTTCAGGTGTACAACATAATGATTCAATATTTATATATATTGCAAAGTGATCACCACAATAAATCTAGTTAACATCCATCACCATACCTAGGTACAATTTTTTTTTTCCTTGTGTTGAGCACTTTTAAAATCTACACTGGTAGCAACTTTCAAATATGAAACATAGTATTATTAATTGTAGTCACCATACTGTATATTATGCCCTAGGACTTATTTATTTTATAACTGGAAGTTTGTAACTTTTGATCACTTTTATCCATTTGGCCTACCTCCCACCCTACCTACCACTTCTGGCAACCATCAGTTTGTTCTCTATATCCCTGAGTTTGTTTTTTGTTCTTAGATTCCATATATAAGCAAGACCATAAGGTATTTGTCTTACTCTGTCTGACTTTTTCACTTAGTATGTTGCAAATGGTACAATTTCCTTCTTTTTATGGCTGAGCAGTATTTAATTTTATATATATATAAAATAACCTAAATGTCCATAGATAGATGAATGGATAAAGAAAATGCGATATATATATATATATATATATATATATATATATATCGCATTTTCTTTATCCATTCATCTATCTATGGACATTTAGGTTATTTCCATATATTGGCTACTGTAAATAATGGTGCAGTGAACATGGAGGTATAGCTAGCTTTTCAAATTAGTGTTTTTATTTATTTCGTATAAATACCCAATCATCTGTTTTATAAAGAAACCAGAAAAGTAATATTTCCAACGCTACAAAAATATTAGGAGGCAGAGCCAAGATATTAATCCTAGCATGCTGGCTTCAGAGCCCATGATTCTTACCATCTGCCTCTTTTCCAGCTCCTGTTCTGTCCAGGGTTATTTGCAATTTGCTTATCACCGCCACTAGAGTATAAACTCATTGAAATCAGATATAATGTATTTTTCTTTGTATCCCAAGCAGTGATTAGAATATTACAGTGCATATATGGATTTTTTTCCTTAATTGACTTGATTTGAGAAGTATGGTACTATTTAGAAGACTAGGTATAGAATGACAGAATTTTATTCTGTAACTAAATATTCATCTGGGGTATGTCTGGTCAAGGTAGAAAGTCTATAAGCAGCAGCTCCAACAAAATAACCCAAATTCTGTGGTTAAAGAAAAACAAAACTTTTATTCTTATTTGCCCAATCTCTGTGGTATTAATCCATTCTGTTACTAAGAAATATGAAACTGGAAAGAAGACTTCATTGAACTTAAAGGTAAAGAAATCTCCAGAACATAAAAATGTGACCACATTCTACAATCCATCAAAATGAACTATTTTTTTTATTTGTAAGATGGCCCTTCAGAGACTTTTAAAATTTTGTTTTCCTATCCTTACTTATACTACTTTCATGACATTACCAATGAGTATTTCTTCAGTATTATGAATCTAAAATTTCATAATATAGATTTCCACAATGCGGAGAATTTCCACAACGTATAGTGGAAGCGTACAGGATTCACTCTAATCTCTTTGACCATCATATAGATGAACAGAATTGTTTTGATCCAAATGGTTCCACTAGCTTTTTATCATGAAATTGAAACGTGGTCTCCTCCCTGACTTTTCTTCTTACCACATGAAGATATATATATATACTTTAAAAAAAATTAAATTACAGTTAGATGCCACAAAGTAGGCGGCAATACCTTAACCGTATGCATGTACCTTAACCGTATGCATGTTGCTAGGCCCGAGGGCCTCTTCCATCCTTGTCAAGGGGAGCACTAACCTTCTGTCCTTTCATACAACACCACATGAAGCTGTTTTGTTAGTCTTTATATGTCTTATAAGCATATCTCAGCAATTGTAATAGCAAAAGTAGCTTATAATTCTTTAAATGAAGGTTATGGTGGATGCTATCCATTTCATTTATATATTTTACAAATAATTGCTAAGCAGTTACTTAATCCTATTACACTTAATAAATGTTTTCAAACTCTGATAAAATAACATGCAAAATTAAAAATTAAAACTATAGGTGACTTCTCTGACCTAACCATTTTTAAACTCTCATTATTTCATTAGATTACTTTATATGACTGTCTTACTTGCTATTTGCTGGACATGGTGCTATGCAAGCGTGGAAGTAGATAGCTGCTGTGTTCGCTTCAAAATTAGCTATTTGTCTCTGATTGCTCGAGCCTTGTTACATTAGAATTGTAGTACATTTCCTCCCAAAGGAAGAAACATAGGGCAGAAATGTGCCAGAGGCAAGCTTGTATTGCCTATTCTACCGCACTGGGCTAGACCATTCTAAACTTGGAATGCTGCACTGCCATCTGGGGGATAAAATTTTAACAGTCATTTACTGTTGAGCTGAGATGAAGGGGTGAGATGCCAAAACAATCCGAAGAAATTGGGAGCATTGAGAATGTTTCTAAGATACAGTGTGAAGACCTATACTATACTTTGGGTTATTTCCCAAAAGCAAAATACACATCTAAATCCACTCCTTTCCTTCAAAATAGGAATCCGTCATTATGATGTGTCACTTTATTATTTTTTTATTACAGTTTTTTTCCTTTAACTCATAATTTGAACTTGAAGGAGTTTTAGGGCTAGAGAGCATATACCCCTCATTGCAGAGGTGATGAAATAGAGGTCCAAATATTGCTACAATTTGCCCTGACATAAAACTTCTTAGTGGTAGATCGAAGAGACACAAATCTCCTATCTCCTAATGGAATGTCCTCATTTCTTCAAGATCCTGTTCCCACTGTTATCAGATCATAGATGCTTCCCAAGTGACTGTAAACAGTCACTTAGCCAGTCTCCCAAGATTAAAACACACGAACAAGTGAATCAACACTAGTGTTGATTTTAAGGTTGTATTACATACATTCCTTCGTCCAAGGCAAATAAATAAGATAATTAAAGTGGAAGAGTGAGTGGCACTGATTGATCTTTGTGCTTACTTTATCCAGGGTACTTGTCCTTTATTAGACTTTGATATTTAAATCCCATAAAGTCCAGAGCTGTGCATTTTAAATAGGAAATTTTAAAGAAAACAACTTTGTTCCACACATAGTTAATATTATAATTTAAAAACAAAAAAAAAAACTAATCCACATTAATTTATTCTCTGCTTAGCAAGCTAATCATTGGTTTACATGGGAAGTAGAACTACAACATAAATTACCAAGAAACACGGCTTCATCTGGCCAAGTATTTTTTTTCCATTAATTTTTAACTTATTTGCTATGAGTTACTCATTTATTAATTTATCAATGTTTATATTATTTCTATTCCAAAAGGACTGGGCAATTTATTGATATGAGTAAAATTGTCATCCTTGCTTGCATTAAAATTCAAAAGTCCTAAATCTTACTCACCAATGAATAGGATTATACCAGTTTCAAGTGTACATTTCTATAATACATCATCTATATATCACACTGTGTGCTCACCACCCAGAGTCAGTTCTCCTTCCATCACCATATGTTTGATCCCCTTTCCCTCTTCTACCACCCCCCTCCCCCTTACCATTTTTAATAAACTGCAGACACAGGAGAAGCTCTGAAAACCCATTAAAAATTACCTCTACATGAAAGACATTTACATTTATAAGGAAAATCTCCATTTGTGCAGGTAGCTCCCTCTAGAAAGAGTTGTGCAGGTATGCAGTTGTGCAGGTATGCAGTTGTGCAGGTATGCAAGTTGTGCAGCTGTGCAAGACATTTACATTTATAAGGAAATTCTCCATTTGTGCAGGTATCTCTAGAAAGAGTTATCAGTGGAGAAGGCCAGGATTTAAATCTGCTTAACAATTGCATCCTGGTTTACTGTGCTCTTGGTGACCTCCCACAACTGGCCTCCCCACCACCAACACCTCTTATCTTTATCTGCGAATGGTATTTAAGGTTGTGGATTGGGCCATTTTGGCATGTTGCTTAGTTTTCTTTAGTCTCTCCCATGTATACTGGAGGAATACCTGTTATTAAATTTCTGTTTATATTTCTCCTGTTAACCCATCTTTTATTACAGGGGTGTCTGCCAAGAACCTAGAAGGGTAAAGGAAAAGAATATTTTTTCTTCCCTACATTGACTACAAATACAATATCTAGGGGAGGAAGACAGCATAAAAAGGCATTGAGTTTATGAACCCTTGATCTACTGAGGTGTCATGAAAAGGAGAATGCTTAGGAGAAATTAATAGGCATCAGATTATTAATAGAAAAAAGAATATTAATAGAATTAACACAATGGAACAGTCTAGTTAAACTTTCTTTAAACTACAACCCACAGCAAAAATAGATTTTCCTGTTAATCACACATACATATATGCATAAGATAAACTATCTGTTCATACACTGTAACAGAGAGACCTGTTATATAATCATGATTTAACTAAGAAAGAAGTTTATTTTTCATGTAAAATTCCAAATAGGAGGCCCAGACCGATCATGCCGACCTAGGCTCCATCTGTCTTGGTAACCTGCGTTCCTGATCAGACCACTTGTTTGTCTAATTTGGGTACTTCTCTTCTTAGCATCACACCCACATTCAATTAGTGGGAAGAAATAAAAATGAAAGAGGAGGGCATATCCCTTCTCTTACAGGGCATGTCACAGAAGTTACATAGATCGCTTCAGTTTGTATCCCACTGGCAGGATTTAGTCATGTAGCCACATCCAGGTGCAAAAGAGACTAGAGAATGCAGGCTGTAGCTCGGTGACCATGTGCCCAATCAACCCTCTATTACATGTAAAAAGGTATGTTAGGCAGGGTAAAATTATCTGCTATTTATAAACAAACAAAAGAAAAAAAAAAAGGAGAGGCTTTTCTAAGTGCGAAATAGGTCACACACAATGAAAGTGCATTTCTCACTTATGTTCGGCATTTGTTCAGAGACTCAGACTGAAGGTGGCTCTGCCATCTCCAATATATAGATTTAATTGCTGAGGTGCAGTGAGATTGCCTTCTCCTTTCTACTCATGGGAAAGTGAGCAAAGAGGATGGAGAAGGTATGCATGCTTCTTAAACAACTTGGCCAAAAAATGACAGACTCCACGTGTCACATGGACTCGCATTCACTGGCAAGTAGTTATACGATCCCATGTAGGTACAAGAGGGGCTAGAAAATGTAGTCCCGGGATGAGCACCCACTTCCCAAGACCAACTCGGTCCTATGAATGGGAGCGTGACATTTGGTAGACGGGGAGCTTTGTCTGCCACAGAAGAGGACAACGGGTGTTGAAGTCTACCTCAGTCTTTGCCATCACTGCCCATGGAGGTCACATTTTTCTTTTCTTTCACTGTTAAAGCATGCTCCTGCCCTCCCACTCTGCAAAAGAGACAAGCCTAAGTCCCATCCAGGTCCTCCAATCCTGTTCCAAGTCTGGCCTCTCTGGGTGAGGTGCATTTCTATCAAAACTGGGAGTGAACTGACAAACTACAAATCAAATTGAGTTATATGTCCCCAATTTAATATATAGTGATGGATAGAAACAGGAACCGAATAGAGATAATAAAAAACAGAATTCAGAAAAGGGAAAAATAAAAACAGCACCACCACTGTGACAGGACTGACTGTCACGGCAGCAGAGTAGTCTCTTATGTTTTGCTCTGCCAGGCCTCGGTTCTAAGCTTTGGAGCAGATCCCCTTGGTAAGCATCCAGCCAATGTCTGACTTTGTTTTCAGGGAGGCTCTTGCATGTCCTTTATCTCCATGGCCACATAGCAAGCCAACCTTACAGAGTATTCCCAACTTGTGAGCTTCAGAATATCGGCAAGCTGCTTCCTGCTGGTTGGACAGTTTAGGGAGACAAAGATTGCTTTAAGGGGTGAACTACAATAGAATTTTGCAAGACTAGCCCACAATTTCTTTGGTAACACAATGTTGCAAAAAACTTTTAGAAGGCCAACGGACTCTTTACTTTCATTGATTCTGGTCGCAAGTAAATAATGACCATATTCTCACCTGTAAGTTGCTTTTGAGCCTGAAATTCTGGTCTTTTGTTTATATGCTTCTGTACCCTGCCAATCATTCATGCTCAATATAATAGTGAATACCTTAGGGCCAAATAAAACAATTGGCTTAAGTTGGAAGGCAATGTCCTTAATCTAATGTTTCCCAATGGGCTGGCTCCCATTATCTGGCCTTGTAAGGGTTTTATCCACTCTTATCTCCTGCTAAAACTGTTTTCTTGATTTAGAGACGCATTTTATCACTGCCTCAGTTAGGGCACAAATGCCTTTGTTTCCTATCAATGAGACAGGTTAGTTACCACGTTTTTAAGTAGACAGGGAAGTCCCTGGAGGAATAAACAAAAAGCATACCTAAAACTCCAGGTTTTGAAATCACTCCTTTGCTCCAGGACAAATGTAACAGCACCTTGAAGTTAATCATAAAATTCCTTTTGGCCTGACAAACGGAAGAGATCTGATAGATAGGAATATGTTATTTTGCTAATCCCTTTAGGATGGGCTAACAGAACAAACCTGGTAGACGAATTCCATTAAAAGGCTCCAGCTCTCTTTCCCCAAACAGGCAAGGGAAGGTATAAAAGTAAGAACTTTTGCCTCAGTCACTGGTACCCCCATTCCGGACCCCCTCCTGCTCAGGATCTCTGACTCTTTGCTTTCAATAAACTATCCTCTTTTTAAAACTCTTTACCTCTCCTGGGTCTGTGTTTCCATCCTTTGGTCTCATGAGACATGATACCGGCACTCACTCACACAAAATTCCCCTACATCATTTGGGGACTCACAGAAAAATATTCCTACAACGTCAGGACTGACTGATAAGGCCCTGCATTGTAAGACTCTCAGTCAATTTAGACTGCAGGCCAAATACACAGAAAGCCTACCTTGCCAGAGATCCAGTCTCTTCCTTTTAGGCTAGTTCGAACTTGAGTGTCAGCTCTCCAGTAGGACTTGTCATGTAGCAGAATAGTTTTAAAATTTAAGAAGAAATAAACAGCCAATAGGTGATAAGAGTATACATTAAAGGGTCAGATGGCACAGGGTCTGATATCCAAGATTTCTGCAAGTCAAATTTGGCAAATGTTTTACTAGGACATATTTATTGTCAACAGCTTTCCAGTCCAATCTCTGTGTTCTCAGTCCATACCACCTAATCAGTAAGCCACTATGACATTTTTAGGTGTTCCTACAGCTCCACTCCCAGGTACTGCTGTCTGCATTAACTGGAGTATCAATTCAATCATGGTCAGAGAGAATCCAAAATAATAAAAGCTGAAACAAAAGAGTTGTTTGTTTATCTCTTAATTAGAAGTCAGCTAATTGAGTCCAGGGCTGAGATGGATGTTCCATAATCCTCAGGGATCCAGGCTCATTAGACCTCCTTGTCTGGCCATTCTGGTGAGTATGCAATTTCTATTTAGTGGTTTCACTCCTCCAGCTGTCACCAAAATGCCTGCATTCCAGCTAAAGTGGAAATCAGAGGAAAGAGACCCCATTTCCTTTCTTCAAAGGTATAACCCAACGTAGAATACTTCACTCTATTCACATCCCTTTACCAGAATTAGGTTATAGTAGAGGAAAAAAACTCTTTTCCTCTACCCATCTTAGGTTTTCCAACCAGGACTCTGTAAATTAGACTGGCCAAAGACAGACTAAGAAGAGAAAAGTGAACAGAAGTTTACTAACCTGTGCATTGTGAATGTACACAGGGTTGCACCCATCAATGCTGAACTCAAAGAGCTGGTGAGAACTTGGGCTTATATACCATCTTAGGCTAAACAAAGGAACAAGGGTTTGGGGATTCCAGGCAGGGCAGGCAAGTTATGGGAAGGTGACCAGGTAAGTATGGTAAACAAGGATTGTTTATTAGATTTGCTATGCAAATTTAAATGAGAGGGTACCTTCTCCATTGATAAGAGTTGTTAAGAGCCCCCCTCCTCCAGGTATGGGAGAGGGAGCAGCTTGAATAAATGGAAATTTTCTTTACAAAGGGAAAATGTGTGCCCTGTTTTTAGAGCTTTTCCTGCTTCTGCTGATTTTTGGTGGCTTTTACGTAGCTTAAAATAAATCCATATGCCAAAGAGGCATATTTTGGGGTGGCATATTCTGGTGCTCTTCAAAGTTATATGGCCACACAGCTAAAGGGTGGATGGAAAATGTAGTTGAAGTGTTGTTATCATCTTAAGAGGCAAATAGGCATCTGGGGAAAATCCAGCAGACTTTTCCATTCATTTGTATGTATAACTAAAACAAAAGTTTAATAACATGAAACCTACCCTAATTATTTGTAATACTCTAATATTTTCTACGAGCATCTGTTAGTAAAACGTTAGTCAAACCCACACAATTAATTTATCCACTCATTAATGTATCAAAACCAGCAGTTTTAAACCTATGGGTCTAGAAGGCAAGTTTCAGCTTTATATGCTTCAGTTGAATTCTGCGTACTTGATTATTAAAGGAAGCTTACATTTAGTGATAACCTCAGGTGAAGGATGATTTCAGGAACAAAAAACCAGACCTACTCCTAGATATAA
This sequence comes from Rhinolophus sinicus, assembly GCF_057876585.1. Lineage (NCBI taxonomy): Eukaryota > Metazoa > Chordata > Mammalia > Chiroptera > Rhinolophidae > Rhinolophus > Rhinolophus sinicus. The sequence goes on along the minus strand of NC_142501.1, from coordinate 74,446,842 downwards.
GACCAAACAACAAGGACAAAAGAGAAGAAAGGAAAAATAAATCTCTCTTATACGCCTTTAACTGGAAAAATAAATCTCTCTTTATACGCCTTTAAGTCCTTCACAATTGGAAATAAAAAGCATAGAAATGCAAGTACCTGGAATCAGTAACATGACTAGGAATGAGTTTCAGTGGGTTTCACAGTAGAATTCAAAATAAATAATGAGCCCCTATCACCATACCTCAAATTCTTAGGATTCCTCTGAGCTCATAGTCACATCTTTTTCAGACTGCATTTATCCCCAGCACATGACTCGGATAGAAAAAAAAGCAGCTGCCTTTTTCTTAGCACTGGTCTGAGGGCGTGCTCCATATGGCTTGGCTTCACAATAGGAAAAAATATAAATGTACCTCTTTAGAAAACTAATTTTTACTTTTTTTATTTTTTATTTTTATATATTTTTTAATTTCAGTTTGGAATGACACGAAATCTAGAGGAAAATGAACAGTGAATGTCAGTGAGTAAAAATTTCCACAGTGAACAAGGTTTCGCAAGTGTTCAAACAAAAATAAATTTTAGACAAAACTTTATTTTTAAAATGTGGTTTGAGACAATATATTGACTCTTCAGAGAAGGTGGTGGTGCTGAACGTTGAGGCTTCTGGGTTTTTAAAAATATTATTATTTAAATAAAAATGCTTGTAAGCAATATATGCCATTAAGATTTTTAGTTACAAAAATAACAAACTCAACATCCCATAAGCACTTCCAACGTAGTATAAAACAGCAAATCCATTTCAGAGTAAGAAGGTGTCATTTTGGCTATCGTCACAAGCTAACGAAGAGTCTCTTCCGTGTTCCTTCTCTAACAGCCCCCTCTGTAATGACGACTATATCTAATATATTTATCACTTTTCATCCTTCTTCGGTTCAACCCGACTCTGTAATTGATTATCACTTCTCTGATAGCTGCAGTATTTTGACACAAAATAGTATAATATCCAGAAACAAACTTATTGTTGACCATTAGAAAATGCTGCTTCACAAATTATGTACAGATATTTCTACAAATACTAAAAGACAAAGCATAATTCTAAACAGATGACATCCCAGAATTATTTTTCTTTTTTATGTTCACCTCTCCTTTACCCCTACCCATGCTTCCCTCGGGCCTCAACAGAAAGGAGTCAAGCTTACCTCGCTGTTATTTGGCTCACACAGTTGTTAGACTGACCCCCATTAGTTCCATATATGCATGCAAACTGGAGCTTCCAATCCCATCCCTCTTTATCTTATACTTGAATCTTGAGCTATATTCTATCAACCTAAACATTATGAGACTCCAACTCAAACTCTTGTTCATGGTATCTGCTTTATCTGGAATTTGTTTCCTCCTTTTAATAATCTCACTGCTACCTCCCTCCTGTATGCTCCCTTAAAATCCCAAGTGTTGCCTAGAGTTTGTACTTAACACACACTGTAATTGCTTGTATTCATGACTGCCCTTTCTTTCAGACTATGAACACCTTAAGCATGTTGCCTGTACCGAGTTCATCTTGTTTATGCCAGCATCTAGAACGGTGCCATGCATAACGAGACCTTAATGAAGTTTTCTTAAATTAACTCATCAATGCAAGAATATGAAAGTGCTCATAATAGCCAGAATGCACAGCACCATGGAGTGGGAGTGGAAGAAGGGGGGAAGGTTGGCAGTATTAAGAGGGAGAATGTTTAACAAACTGTGTTACAGGAAAGTCACCATGACATTCACATGTACATTCACATTCACATTTCATAATTTTGACTCATGGGGATTTTCCAGACTTAAAGTTGATTTGGACGTGATTACAACGATATTTGTAAAATAGAGAACTGCTGAAATTGGTAAACGTTTTCATTCTCTCAATGTGCACAGACTGAGATTTTGCCCGAGCCAAGTAACAGACATCCATAACTTTCAGGTTCAGATGTTAAACCAAGTTTTATAGCCTGATTTTGATGGGCTGGCAGTTAGAGCACCTGCAACAGCTCACACTGAAGATATATTCTAGTTCCTCTTCCCAGTCATCAAGAAACCTTCTGGAAGAGTCCAGAATTGGTCATCATAAAACAATGTGAAGTCATCAGAATAGTCCTTTGTGTGCTGAGAAATATGTAACAATATAAAACAGTTGACCTTTAAACAACATGAGGGTCGGAGGCACCAACCGCTCTCCACCCCGGTACATTGGAAAATCTACATGTAACGTTTGACTTCCCCTAAACTTAAATAGTAATAGCCTACTGTTGTCCTGAAGTCTTACCAATAATATAAACAATCAATTAACACATATTTTGTATGATATATGTATTAGATACTATTTTCTTACAATAAAATAAACTGGAGAAAGAAAATATTAAGAAAATCATAAGAAAGAGAAAATACATTTATAATGTTTATTGAAAAACAAATTGCATATGAGTAGACCTGCATAGTTCAAACTTGTGTTGTTCAAGGGACAACTGTATTTGGTTGAATGTTGAGTTTATTAATAAAATACAATGTAAAATGAGATGAGGCAGAAAAAGAGTAAATAAAAGTGAGCCCAAGCAGGACTGCACGGGCCGGGTCCTCTCCCCAGGGACCGCCCAAACTCAGCCCCTAGGGATAAATCTTATCAGAACATCCTTAGAAAAAAGAGATAAGACCCAACCAGAAAAATCAAGTTGACCCCCACACAAATAGTTGAAGCCTGCCCCCAGCATGAACTCCAGCCTCATTATAATACAATTGGAATTAAATGAACATTAAGGCTTGTACCCCTCCACCCCTGTAAGCTTTTCTGTATGCATCATGGGTAAGAGCATGTGCAGAAAGAAACTAGTTGTATAACCTGCACGTGTCAATCAAATGACCTCAGTCTAGACGTCATATCTCCTGCTGTAAGAAAATTTACCTATCCTTTCCTACATAAGAAAATGCTCACCTAAAGTTAGGTGCAGTTGTCCACTTGAGACTCTACACCTGGCAGCCTCTCTGCCGGCACCTTTCTTCTTAAAGAAACTTTCTAACTTCTATCCCTTTTGAGTCTGTGAATTGTTTCACTTTCTGTGAATTCTTTCACTTTCTGTGAATTCTTTCACTTTCTGTGAATGACCAGGGGTTAATCTATGCCAGTACAAAATGGAAGAAAACATAAATGAATTACTTTTTTAACAAGTAAAACCCTTTAAACTGAAAATGTTTTCTAAAAATTATTTCTACAGCTTCTTCTATTACAGGTGTCACTTATACACTGTTTTTTCATATATAGGCTTTAATCCATAAGAACTAAGGCTTCCAGCATTTAAACTGAAATGACATGGACCATAGCAAAAGGCACTTACACAATTCTACATCATATACTGAAAGAAAGAAGGAAGGAGGGAAAGAAGGAAGGAAGGAAGGAAGGAAGGAAGGAAGGAAGGAAGGAAGGAAGGAAGGAAGGAAAGAAAGAAAAGAAAGGAAGAAAAAGGAAGGAAGAAAAAAGGAAGGGAGGAAGAAAAATGGAAATACTATACTTTGGTTTCACTTTCACTGAAGAAGGTTTGAGGACAATTAAAAGAGTTTTCTTCTTGGAAAGATTTGCCTGAGGCCTTACAGACTGCTAAAAGGTGACATTCCTTTCTTCTGTTCTAATAAGTCTGATTTTTCCCCCCTTAATAGTAGAGACAGATCATTGGAAAAACAAACAACCAAACAAACAAACCACAATCACTTGAGAAAGAACATGGATCTTAAACCATTCCGCAAAGGGTGCCTGCAGGAAGTGACTCAGCTACAAAGCCATCTCCATTTCTCTGTGGTATAAGAAGCCTTAAGGAACTCAGCACTCCTCATAACCGGTTGCGTTTTCCTCCATCTTGTACTACCCTAAACTATCCTATAAGGTGATCTAAAGAGAGAAAAAGAACAGGCTGTAATGTGTTCCTTAGGATTAATCAGGCAGCAAGATAGCATTTGATTGCTTATTTATTCACTTGTTCAGAAAATATTTACTCAGTGTTTGGTGGGCAGCTCTCAATGTAGCCGCGCGTGATGCTACCATAAACCAAGACAAGTGTCTCACAGTCCAGTAGGGGGAGACAAACATATAAGGCAATATATCTAATTCACTTTAAATGCTACAATAGCAGCATACAGTTGGGGCACAAAGAATTCTACCAGCTTGCCAAGAAAAGGCTTCATTGAACAAATAACATGTAGAGAAATGTAGAAGTGGCACAGAAAAGAAAAAGATGGAGTTAGGAAATGGAAAGGACATTCAAGAGACTACAAATTTGTTGATATGGCTAGAAGATAAAAAGGAGGGCTGATAAGGTCTTAAGTAGGAAAGATGGTAACAGTTGATATCACAGATGCCTCTGGAAATCACACTAGGTATTTGAATCTCATCTTGAAGTCAATAAAAAGCCTGAAAACAAATCATGTTTAAGTAAGATAGGGAGACCCACCAGGGAACTATTCCAATAGTCTAGGAGAAAGGTAATAAAAACCTGAATGAATAGTGACAGTAAGGATGGATAGGAAGTAGTAAAACCAAGGGATGTGAATGAGAAAATATATGTTAGCACTAGCTTGGTTCCTCGCAAATAGAAATCGCAACATATACTATATTGGCTATATTTGTTGTTGTATTTCTTATTCATGAGCAGACTACTTTTTAGTAGTGGGCACAGAAAAAGCTCCTGATAGTTTAAGGAATGATAACAGTCCTTCTATTTCCAAAAATGTAATGCCCCTACATCTAAGCATGAGAGGCCTATGCCTGAGTCCTGCACTTTGGAGAGCCTGGATGGTCCTTCTCTGGGCATGTCCGTCTTCAAAGGGTAAGCAACATGGATTCAAGGAGACTTGCCCAGTAAGAGTCTCTAGCTCTCCTCTTCTAGATCATGCTTTTGATACAGAGGAACCCAAATTCCCTGCCTGCGTGACCTTACTTAGCCTGCTCCACGTTTTGTTTGGGTCTCTTCCGTGTGTTGATCATCCTAAGAGCAGATTGAGCCATTGGTACTCACATCTCCTGGCTGGAAGGTTGAGTAAGGGAGAGCTGTTGATGGGGGCAGGGATGGTGCTTGGATGCATGGATGCTGTGTCTACATGCAAGTGGGGGGATCCCCTATGTAATAGGATGGATACAAGGGTGAGTAGAGAAGGGGAGCAGGCTTCAGGGGCTAGGAGATGGCTTTCTTTGTACCACCACATTCTAACACAGATATATGAAGAGTCAAAGAATTCTAAATTCAAACGGGGCCTTTCACATCATTATGAAAGTTTATTTGACAAAATTAGAAGACAGAACATATTTTACTCAATACCTTAATTTGTAGTGTTTAAATATATAGACATATGATATATAGGCCTTTGTTTGTATACTTCTCCTGAGCCCCCCATAGATTAGGGATGGAACTGTATAAAAAACTAAATTTTCATGAAAAAACCTTACCAAACAAAATTCATACATGGGGTAAAATTCAACAAATACAGAGATGCTTGCACAAGAAGCTAAGGAATATTTTCAAAGTCACAGAAAGTATAAAAGAAAGGTGAAAAGACATGAGCGATTAAAGAAAAATGTCTTCCAGTTCAAAGAAGAGAATAAAAGGAAAAGGGAAGAAAAAAATTTCCAAGAAATAACATTGAGAACTTTTAGAATTTATAAGGATATGATTCTTCATGTTCAGGGAGCTCAACAAATTCAAACCTGGATACATAAAAACTAATTGAAACCTAAGTTTACAACAGTAAAAATTCAAAAAAAGGGGGGTATAAAGCAATTATGAGGAGAACACATATGTGCAAAGAAGTAAAAACTGGCACTGACAAGAAACTTCCCATAGCAACAAAGTAAGCCAAAAGGCAGTAGAACAATACCTTCAAACTTCTGAAAGAAAATAACTGTCAACTCAAAAGGAGTACACAGATAATCTATCAGTCAGGAGGTAGAATGAATGAAGACATTTCCAGATAAAAGTTTATTACAAATAGAAACTCACTAAAATAACTTGTTTTGAAGAAGGAAGGAATCAAATCCAGAAACATTTCAGAACCTATCATTTCATTTTAGAGCAAAGGAAACAATAAACATAAATTTAAACAAACATTGACAGTAAAAATTGATGATCATCATAATAATGTCTAATTTGGGGAGTGTTATGGTTGAATCGGGTGCCCCAACATTCATATATTGAAGTCCTAAAGCCTAGTAGCTCAGAATGTGACCATATTTTTTTTAATTAAAATTTATTGGGGTGACAATGGTTAGTAAAATTACATAGGCTTCAAGATGTACAATTCTGTAATACATCACCTATATATCATACTGTGTGTTCCCCACCCAGAGTCAGTTCTCCTTCCATCACCATATATTTTGAGATAGGGTCTTCACAGAGATAATCAAGTTAAAGCGAGGTCACCAGGGTAGGCCCTAATCTAATATGACTGGAGTCTTTATAAAAAGCGGAAATTTGTGTACAAAGACATGCACAGAGGGAAGATTATCCAAAGGGACATAAGGAAGAACATGGCCACCTGTAAGGCAAGGAGAACGGCCTGGAACGACCCTCAAAAGGAACTAACCCTGCTGATACACTGATTTTGGAAAACTAACCTCTAAAACTGTGAGACAACAAATAACAGAAATTTCTGTGATTAAGCCACCCAAATTGTAGTTTAAAAAAGAAAAAAGACGAGTTATAATTTTGTAATAAATGACATGCAAGACTGAGGGTTGTAAAACTTTCAAGTTTCCAAGAATATTAGAGAACTATTGATTAACATCAGATTTTAAGGTAATCATGCATGCAAAAATTATGATGGAGGATAGAAATAAGGAGTGCATGACCAACATATATTTAGGGGGAAAGTAGAATGTAAAACTGAGATCTCAATTTAAAAAAAAAAAGGCAACAGTAAATAAGGAAGAAATACCTAAAAAAGGGGAAAGCAGAAAAATAATTATTAACACAAGAAAATTATAAGAGTCGTTATAAGAGTAAAATATACCCTTTGGATATGTCTTTAAAATACCATGGTACATTTTTATAAGTTATTTTAAAAAAGTATTTAAGTGATAGTATTTCCCATCCCACTAAAGTATGGCATATGTTACTCACATAACAATAGGTAATTAGGGGGGAAATATTAGCTCTTTTTTTCCTTTTGTTTTAGTACCTCAAAAACATATTGGGTTTTTAAATTAAAATTTTACTTTCTTAAATTAAAACACCAAGGCCCCCAAAAGACAACAAACTGCTTTAATAGTACATTTTCTGCACTAAGTATAAATGAATATGAGTATTATACTGTTGTTATAACAAGATATAACTTTTGAAGCACCTTTGATATTTATAAATGTATTAGTATAATATTTGTCTAGAGATGGCAAAATGAAATAAAATTTCAACTAAGAACATCTAAAATACGTATTTTCAATTTTTCTAATAAATCATGTTCTAAGTCAGCTGAAAATTAATATAATTGCCTGTAATTTGGACGAATAGAACAATTACTATTTATAACTCATCAAGCTAGCAAAGAATTAATGACTCCAAATATGTGAAGAGATATAATTTTAAAGACAGAAAATAACATTTTTTATTTGCTAGAAAATCAATCATTGTTGATTGATTTTTTTTTCAGGGTTGCACTATAACTGTTTCCCAAACTTCAAGAAAAACAGATTTTTGCCTATATTTTCATGTATGATGTTTCATAATGTAAGTAGTGCTGAATACATTAACAAGTGCTAAAATAGACAAAAAAATTCAAGGGATATTTGACTGCCTCACATTTAAAGTAATAGTTTCCGTACTAAGGACATTTTGAGCATGTTGGTTTTATCTGGGGAAAGAGGGAGGGAAGCTGTCCTGTGCATTGCAGGATGTTTAACAGCATCTCTGGCCTTTACCCAATATTGCTAGCAGTACCTCCCTGCTCTTGCCACCCCCATCTCCTTCCTGTCATGATATCAAAATCAACAAATGTTTCCTATGGGGCAAAATCATCCCTGGTTGAGAATCACTGATTTAATTTGAGTATTTTTAGCTCATTTTCTCTTTGTTTTTTTCTTAGTGATACTTCTTCAAGAGGCTCAATCTTATTTAATTTTATTTTAGATGAAAAATATGTCCAACAATGGCTGAAATGACTTAAACGAAAGTAATGATACCTTTTACAGGTCATTTTTAAAGCAGATTGAAACATTTTTAGTTCTCTAATACAACTACTAAGCAAGCTCATTAGCATTCTTTTTGGCTGGTCCTATGTATTAGTTAGGGATCTCAGTTGCAAATAGAATCTCAGTGCAAACTTAATTTAAAAAGAGCGGAGTTTGAGGATATCTTGTATAACCCAGGGGCAAGAGAGCAGCTATCTTCTATAAACTGGGATTTGTGAGACCCAGAAATATTCTCACACCTCTAATTTCTCTTTAAATGCTTACTTTATGTTTTTATTTTGAACTTTTTATTATAAAATTTTCAATTATACACAAAACTAGAGGGAAGAGTATAATTAACACCAATTAAACTATAACTTAGTTTCATCAGTCACAATATTCTACCATTCTTGTTTCATCTCTTCCCTCTTTCACTCGACTTCACACTATTGGAGCATATGAAAGCAAATTCTAGACATTATAACATTTCATTAGTAAATATTTCTCTATATACTGCTAAAAGATATGCTTTGTTTTGTAATAGAACCATAAAACCATGGTCACATGTAAATTCAAAATAAAATTAATAATATTATCAAATATCCCATCAGTGCTCAACTGTCCTTGATTGTCTCATAAATGTCTTCAAGTTGATTTGTTTAAATTAGAGTCCAAACAAGTTCAACATTTAGCATTTGATTAATCTGTCGCTTACACCTGTTTCAACCTATAACAATACATTGTCCTCTTTTAATTTTTTTTTCCTAATCCTTTTGGCCAAAGAAACTGGGCTATTCTTTCCATAGAATTTCTAAATTATGGATTTTACTAACTATATCACCTTACCCTTTAATGCTCCTCTATCCTATATATATCATATATATATTCTTTAATTTGGTTTTTAGATCTAGATGCTGATCAGATTCAGGTTGAAATTTTTGGCAAGAATATTCCATAGCTTTTACTGTATAGTTACTTCTTATTACACTATATCTGAAGGCAAACAACATCAAGTGGTATCTTTCTTGTTAAGATCCCCATCTCTGCTTTATGAAATGTTTAATTGTCCAAAATTATGTATTTAGCATTATGTAGCTTTAGTGTATATGCCATAATGACAACTAGTTTTCTTAAAAATTACAGTGGACCCATTATTAATAATTCCTTCTCTGTTTTTGAATGGATTCTAAATCATGTTTGAGCAATAGGAGCATTGTTGCAATAAGTGGAGAACTTCCCAAATACTATTTGAGGAGGCTAAAACTCATTCAGTTGTATAATTGCTAGTACATTTGCTTAAAACAAAAATGTCATGGCCTTGTGATCACACCATAAAGCTGGCATCAAAACTGATAATAATGATCCCCGAGATGTGGCTAGTGCTTTAGACCTTACAAAGTAGTTTCACATCCATCATTTCATTCAGTTCTGAAAACAGATGAGAGGTGATGCTGGCAAGATGACTTGAGCATTCAGGATGGATGTGGAGCTGCTCGCCTCCCTGAGTGTCCTTCTGTTGTCCTCCAGCAGAAGGGGGCTGACAGTTGATAATGTGATTGTTTCCATAATTAATGCAAGGTTTCCAGCAGAGATTTCTTACTCAATTTAATAATTGACTTTAAAATATGAAAATCAAAGTGGCAAAACTGGACTAGGTCTTGATGGGTGATACTATTAAAACAGTATGCACAGGTGGGCAGTGACTAGAGAGATCACCCTCATAAGTAAGAGGAAACCGAGACCAAAAGTGAGAAACTTAAAACGAGACAATCATCTGTGGCGTTTTGTTTATCGTTATTAATTTATAACTAATCTCTAAGATTATTATTATCTGTGCATAAAAATGCAGGATTGCCCAATACTACACTAGATTGAGAAAGTAAAAATCAAAATTAGATCTCTGTGACAAAATGCTGACGGAAGGCCTGTCAGGGAGGTGTATGAGGTCTAACAATTAAGTTCATGAACTTGTTGCAATGATGTTGCTAACCATTTTTGATATCAGAGGGATTATTCATTATGAATTTGTACCAACTGGACAAACAGTTAACCAAGTTAACTATTTGGAAGTGCTGAAAAGGCAGTGAAAAAGTTAGACAACCTGAATTTTTCACCAACAATTCATGGCTCTTGCATCACAACAATGCACCAGCTCACACGGCACTGTCTGTGAGGGAGATTTTAGCCAGTAAACAAATAACTCTATTGGAACACCCTCCCTACTCACTTGATCTGGCCCCCAATGACTTCTTTCTTTACCCAAAGAAAAAGGAAATATTGAAAGGAAGACATTTTAATAATCTTCAGGACATCAAGGGTAATATGACGATACTCTGATGGTCATTCCCGAAAAAGAATTCCAAATTGCTTTGAAGGGTGGACTAAGTGCTGGTGTCAGTGCATAGCTTCCCAAGGGAAGTACTTTGAAGGTGACCATAGTGGCATTTAGCAATGAGGTGTGTAGCAATTTTTCTAGGATGAGTTCGCGAACTTAATTGCCCAAACTTCATATGCACTAATTCCTAGCCAGGCTGTTTCAAAGACAGGAAAGGAGTGAAAAAATAAATCAAACATATGGATACTTGTGAACTCAGGAAAGATTATTTAACTTTGTTATATAAATATATGAGTTCTGATTTGATAAATATTTGAGTCTTGTACATTCAGGGGTCCAACCCACTGCTGTACAAGGCATGACTATGGATCAGAAATGGTCTTTTACTTCAACTATGTAGATTCATGAGAGATGTGATAAACAATTGAAATACACGATGGAAATGAAATGAGGAATGTTATAAGTGCTATTAAAACATGATAGGTAAAAACTACAGAAGCTAATTCCAACCAGAAGTGTTTAGAAACACTTCACAAAGGAGGTGGCAATTTGAAAGGAAAAATATGATTGGTCCTTCTAGGCAGAGAAAACCACATGAACAAAACAGAGATTTAAAAAAAAAGAGTTCAGGTCATTTACAGAAAACAGTGTATATCATGGTGTAAGGAAAGCCTAACATAGAGGAAGGATAACAGCAAGAGATAAAAGCTCAGTGGGGTGAAGTTGGGAGGGCTTTGGATTCCACTTAAGCAATGGAACTTCGTTTTATTGACAATGGGAGACCATCAAAGGGATTTCAGCAGGGACATATATTTACTACATTGATATACAAAGATTCCTCTATCAGCTGTAATAAGATTAATTGAAAGGAGAAAAGAGTGGAGATGGTCAGGGAGAGAACCAACCAGCCTCTTTCCCCGAATTAGGAAAAAAAAGCAGAGAGAGAGACATGAACAAGAGAGTTGAAGAAAAACAGCTACGCCATGACTATGAGTATGTAACAGCTGAAACTACCTGTTGCAATAATTTAGCATTTCAGTTAATCAGAAATTCCTATTTGAATTTATAAACAATGTAATTTTAAAACACCAAAAATTATATCAATTTTATAATAGCATATATCTATACTGTTTCGCTCTTTCTTCCACTAAAACAGTGCCTAACGATTCCTGGCACAACATAAGCATTTAATTTCTTTTTTTAAAGGTCAAATGTGAAAAAAACTGTAGGCTGCAAACAATGTATTAACTAATAATTAGGTTTTAAGGACCCAGCTGAGAAACAGTTGAAGACCCCAACCATTAAAAAGCCTGTCTGTGCATTCATCTATAAAGCCATTCAATGTTCATATGTAAAATATATGGTTAGAAACAATATGTGAAAATGTATATCTTTTGAGGCTAGTATAGGTTCTTAAAACTGGAAAAGATTTCTTCCATGAGAAAAGGAGGGAGAATTCATCTAGAAATAAAATTATATATCTGGGTGAAAAATTGAAGATGCTACATGATGATCAATTTGCTACTATTTAAAAAGAGTAAAAAGGACAACATTATATACAACTCAGTATATAAATATTGGAAAGAAAATATCAGAGTAGTTTATGTTTCTCTACATGACAGAGAAGACAGCATGGCTGATGAGAGGAAAGCCCATAATAAGCTATGTAGTGTCAGGACTATGTAGTGTCAGACTTTTGTTTTCATCCTATGTAATATTTCTGAACACAATTCGACATTCCGATGCAAGATAATGGATCAAATAGAATGCCTGTTATCTTCTAGTGTCTTCATGCTTCCTGGGCCCCATGGGGTCTCACTGGACACTACTGCCACTCCACCAGGCACCTTAGGAGAGCCCCCAGAGACTGACTCCCTATTTTGTCATATTTTGTTGCTTTTAGTTATCCTTTATAATGATAAATTAACTTTTCTCTTTCACATTTCAATGTACTCAACCCCCTCCCAAGTCAGATCGAAGCGTGTATCTTACCCATGGGTGATGGGGAACAAGGGCAAGTTGGGATGATTAAAATAGGGATACAAACAGACAAGTGTTCATATTTTATTCCTGACCATCTTGTCCACAGCCCCTTCGACTAACCTGGGAGTGGCCATGTTCGTTCGTTCGTTGGTTTGTTCATTCATTCATTCATTCATTTATTGATCCATCCAACCAATAATATTTCCTGAATATCTACTTTATTTTAAATACTGCTCTAGGCTCTGGAGCTACATTGTGCACAAAGCTCTTTTCCTCATGCAGCTTATGTTCTAGTCACATTTCTAGAAAAGCAAACAGGTAATACTTTAGGTGGTGATATAGTCTATGGGGAAACAAAATAAAGCAGGTTAAGGAGAACAGACAGTGTCAATTTAGGGTGGGGAAGGTGAAAGGAAATTGCTATTCTTAAGGGGGTATCAGCCAACGCCTTGCTGATAAGATAACATTTGAGCAAGTCCTGAAGAAAAGGAGGGGTTCCACCACGTGAATAACTGTGGGAGAGAATTCCAGTGAAAAGGAAGAACAAGACAAAAACCCTGGGAGGAGAGTATGCTCAGTTCACATGAGGAACAGTAAGGAGATCAACCAGGGAGGCTGGAGGGGAGTAAATGAGTGCAACAGTGCAAATTGTGCCCAGATCTTAATTTATAAAGGTGACTGAGTGACAACACAGAGAGTTTAACGTCATTTAAGGAAGAATGCATTGCCTACAGTTCCCTAAAGAAGACAGCATGCCAAACCACGCAGAGCCGCTTGCCAGAAGCACTGGGTTTGATCTGGAGGCAGAAGCATGACTGAGGGGAAAGCACAGGCCACCACTTTGACTGGGATTTCCACAGAAAGGCCAGGCAGGGTAAACAGCTTAAGATGGGCTAGTTTCATCAATTTCTGGGCATTCTGGAACATTGGAGCTGTCCATAGTTGTCTGGTATCTGACCCTTGGCTGACTCAGACAGGAAAAATATTAGCTTAGTCTGTGCGAGTTAGATAAGGGAGGTGTTTGGGAGTATGGGCTCAGGATTACTTGGAGAGTTTATGGTATCATTTTCATGTGCCTGCAAAAATTGGATCACAGGGGAGATGTAAACAAGTTTGGCCATTAGTTTGGACCTGTGATTAATGGATGCAAAGCAGACGAACACAGAATCTAGGAAACCACAGAACACACTGGTAGGATACAGGCCAGAAAAATAAGAGGAGGCAGGTGATTGATATAGGTGTTTATAAATCATTGTATTTTTAGATTTCACTCTAAGTGAGATAAGAAAGCTGTTGGAAAGGCTCAAACAGAGGACTGACATGATCTGACTGACATTTTGAAGGGAACTTTGTGACTATTGCGTTGCTGTGGTAGAAACAGTTTGGGGGGAGGAAGAATAGCAGTAGTTTGATTTTTGACTTACTAAGCTTGAGGTGTCTATTCCACATTCAGGTGCCGGTGTTGAAAGGCAAGTAGGTTATACGAGTCTAACTCTGATTATATATTTGGAAATCTTTGGTGTATTTCAGATGGTGTTTCAGGTGATGAGACTACATGAGGTCCTTTTGGAGAGTGGGCAGAAGTAAAGAAGTACGACTGAGCTCTGTGGCATTGCGATATTGTGAGATTAGGGTAATAACAAGAAACTGATAAAACAGACTGATAGAGACTGTTTTGAGGAAGAAGGAGTAATCAAGTGTCAAATTTTCATGATGTTTTTAATAAGATGGGGTCTGCGATTGACTGGGTTTAGCAATTTGGAGGTCTGTGGTGACATTGATCAGATGTGTTTTAGTGGAGTAGTATGGATGAAAGACTAGCTGGAGAGGATTCAAGAGAAAATGGGAGGAGAGAAATTTGAAACAGAATATGAACGACCTTTACAAAGAGTTTTATACAGGTGAGCAGAAAATAGTGTGGGGCAGCTGAAGGTAAATATTGGATAAAAGCAGTTGTTTTGATTTTAACGTGGTGGATATTACAGTCTGTTTTTATGACTATGCGATTGAGTTAGTAAAGTGGAAAAGAATGAAAATACTGGATAGAGAAGGGGGACTTAATGGAGAAATGTTCTTAAGTAAGTAAGAGGGTATAAGACCAAGAGAGGAAACAGTAGAGTTAGTATGAGGTAGGAGCAGGAGCATTGCATCCTTAGTGACAGCAGGGACTATAGAGAGTAGGGATACACTCTAGAGTAGACGGTATGTAATGGAGAATGTAGAGGAAGTTATTTTCTGATGGCTTTCTATTTTCCTTAGTGTAACAGGAAGCTGTGGTTGGAAAGGGGGAGAGGTATTGGATCACTTCTACTTCACATCCCTGAAGCCTATACCACCCTCTCATCGACAGACAAAAATTAAGCTACACAGTGTTTCATCCACTGGGTCACATCTCTGGAGGCGGGTGTATTAAAATATGCAACAGGCAGGGTAGCCCCCCACTTTATGTAATTCACATGTGTCTCTTTGGAGAAAGGTTGCTTTATCTAACCTCCACTGGGAACCCATTATTTAGAATGAGTTTTCTCTCCGGATACTCTCTGTCCCTTACAGATACCAGGGGTGCCAAACAAAGGTATACACATGACTTGTATTCATCTTTTGTTATTGGTATATATTGAGTATTACACTTTTAATGCAGTTTTTTTCCTTTTTTAACATGTGTACACATTTTTTTGGCATTCTCTGTATGTTTATACTGGATTTGTCCTTATTGCTTGCTAGACCTGTCCAGGCTTTGAGGATTCTTAGAAATAGATTCAGCCTTGGTTCCAACTGAGGCAGATATTAATGTTACACAGATATATAATTACCAATTAAATGCTGTGAAAGAGGGAGGTAAAATTTGAGCTAAGATTTGAAGAAGGGGGATAGGCAAAAAGAAAGAAGAGAAAGAACATGCACAAAGACCCTGAAGTAGGCATTGGAGGAAGTAAACACTGGCCGGTGAGGCAGGAGCACAGAAAGTGAAAAGGGTGATGGAGACAGGGAGTGATAGGTTGGGGAGACTGGTCAGAGTTAGATGATGCAGAACCTTATAGGTCGTTTCTTGAATTTTGGTCTTGAACAGTAAGATCAATGGAAAGCCATTGAAGACATTTGCAATAAAAAAGAAGTTCAGACAAAGCAGTCAGAGGTGACAAATTGGTCTTAATTTTTAGGCAGTGAGCTCCAAGTGTAGGTTATGGCAATTTAAAGGAGCCACAGAGAATCAGACATGCATGAGCAAAGTGCTATAGATACTGAAAGACCAAAAGGATCAACATATGAAAGAAAGCTAGGAAGGTAAGATTGACTTAGTCTCATCATTTAATTTTTCCACCTTGTAATTCTATATCCCACAGACCTTAACCATCTCAGTATTTGTCCCACCAGTAAGATCCATTCCTGAATTTCCCCTTCCCATCTTTCCCAAATCCAGTACTGGTTTCTTACTGAAATTGAACTACTATCATCTCTTTAGCTTTCCAAAGATTTCAAATGCTCAGAACTTAATCCCTTTTTTATATCACACCCCTTCCCTCCACTATACTATTTCTTGCTTCTGAAATTCTACCAGTATAACCATATTAAAGTACTTGCACTTTTGCACCTCCAGGAAGTGACTCACAGCCTAACTAGAGTCATCTCTCCTTCTAGCTTTCCTTAAGAAAACCTCAAACTTGGGGCAGGACTCAAGCATCAACTTGAAGTGTTGCCCCAAGGCTAAGTAATCATTTGCTTGCAAGCAATCAGGAGGAATTAATTTTGCAGATAATTTAACCAATATAAGAATTTTACCAAAATAACGGTGTGGTGAAGAATTACAATTACACTAGATAATGGTTTTCAGTTATATTTCATTGGTAAACATTAGATTGATCCAAAATTTCCTTATGTATAGTAGTTGGGAGCCACAATTATAGAGAGAAAAGTTTATGTAGTTTTTCTTTTAACTATGAGCAAAAGTTACTATGAGGAGCTTTAATAAAGTTCTTAGGTTGTGCTATAAAACACTAATAAAGAAGAGGAAAAAGGTGTAAAATATTTTTTCATGGTAACTGAATAAATGAGTTTTATATGGCTTACTTCTGTATCATGATCCTAAAGCATAACCATTTTTGTGAGTTTTAAAGTATTTTCAAATTAACATTGAATAATGATGATACCACCTAGACGTTTTTATTTTTCACATAATGTGTGTAGTAGGCTCACACACATTATATCAGTATGATTTTTAAATTATAGACCTTTCATAGTGATGATGAATACTAATAGGGACAATATAATAGCAGTATTTAAAAAATCCCTCTGAACTATTTTTGGTACTTGCTTTTTTAGCTCTTCTTGGAGATTAATATGGTTTAAGGATCGCCTGAGTTAACTCTCGGAGTGATTTCTCATGGGTAACTCTCAATTTTTCTAGTCAATGACAGTTTCAAATGAAATTTCATCAAAGTTCAGTAGAGGAGATTAGCTCTGAACTAGGAAGACTTGTGTGGAACTATAGAAAAGACAACAATCTTGCTGTTTATATTTTGCATTAGAAACAAATTTTAAAGGCGTAGAAGAGGACACTTTCAGTTGGTTAAACAATGGCCATTCCCTCCTCTGCCCTTTTGTTTTTTGCTGGTAGATCCTACTTTCTCATTCTGGTGGCAGAAAATACTAGATAGTCACTCAGTGTCTCTCAGATAGAGTGTGGGCAGGTGACTCTGTCTTCTTCAGTGACACCAAGGTTAAGTTTGTTGATGGGCTCTTAGAAAACATTTTCATTTTTTATAAAAAGAGAATGTGCTACCTGGAGCTGTGGCAGCCTTCTGGTGACCAAGAGGAAACCAACCTATGGATAGACGCCAACACACTGAAATTGCAGAGTGGAAAGAAGAAAAGAGTATGGGTCTGTGCTGTGATAATAAAGTCTCTGAACCAAACTTGGAGCCATCCTACATTTTGACTTTATGTTATATGGTCTCTTACATTTTCCCTTTGCATAAGCCATCTTTATTGGGAAAAATGACACCTGATTAAATCTCTAAGTAAACATGTTAATTCAACATTTTACTAGTAGTTACAAGTAGGAAGGTAATGGAAAGTTCTTATCTGTGGATGCTTTTAACAGACTCTATCTTGATTACTCAGATTGTTAATGGTAAACAAACCTGGGCCTTATGGATATATGAGGCATGGCTAGATACAAATGCCACATCAGCTATGCAATTAACAAAGTATGAAATGAGTTTTATGACCATCACATCTCCCTTTGTATCAGCAGTGCCCTTCACACATCACTTAAGATTCATATATTAAATCTGTGTCAGGTTAGATACCAATGCGATAAGGAAAGACGTGGAAAACTGTGTTATTAGTCTCAGACTTTACCATATTTTACCTCTTTTTCCTTTGAATTATTAGAAAAGTTTGATACTGGGTCACATCTCTAGATTTTATGAATGTGATTTGACAATTGAATCCTTAGTGGTATCTTACTGTCACTCCTCATAACTTTCATTTTCTAATAAGAAATATAAAATGGCAACTCAAGCAGGACAGTATTTTTGGAAGATGTCTAAAAGTAACACTTGACGTTTTCTTCTTCCTAATTAACTCTGTAAGGTGTCTTCCTAAGAAATGCCAGACTCTGTAACTATCCATGGATAAAATTTTTATTTTAAGCTGTTGTTTAAAATCTAAAGAGGAAAACTATATCATTCAGAAATCCTAGATTTTAAGCTGAGTTTAGTAATGGTTGTCTCATTTGATGAGGTAGTGGGGAGAGCATGTTTAAGGTAGAGGAATATGTGTCTAAATATTTGAATGCCTTATTGTAGAGATTAATATTTGCCTCGCAAATCTATTCTTCTATTCTTTCCTCTTATATACCTACAGGATTTTGGGTTGAACACTAAACTACTCAAGACAAAATTTCCCAACTTCCCTTACACTTAGGTATAGCCTTATGACTAAGTCCTGGCTAATGAAATGTGAATACTCGTAGGGCTACCATGTGTAACTTCCAACTCATGGCCATAAAGGAAAGAAATATGCCCTCTATTTTCCATTTGTATTCTCCTTCTTCTAACTAGTAAAAACCATATTGTTCCATGAGATGGAAGCTGCTTGTTAAAGATGAAAGGGCAAAAAATAAATAAATAAATAAAATAAAAATAAGTAGAAGAAGTACGGATATTTGGTATTTATAGAATTACCATACTAGTTTAGATCAACTTTCTAGGCTTTCACATGAAACAGAAGAAAGTCTCTTTTGATCAAGCCACTATTATCTTTATTTTCTACTATTGAGCTGAAACAATATTCAAACTATTATGTTCATTCAACCTCCATAATGACTCAGCATTATCCCTTCTCTGTATATATTAAATTTGGTCCCTTAAATTTATAAAGTTTTCATTTCTTTTTTTAAATCTCATCTTTAAAAATCTTACTATTATCAACTAAAAGTGTTATTATTAATCGACAAAAAAGAAAGAGTAGTTATTGGGGAATATCTAGCACTTGCTGTCATATTGGATTATTTTGATAGATGAGCAAAATATAATTTCAGTGCCACATGGGCTTAAAATACTATTTCACAGATGTATTTCTTCTCAATTATCACCATCCACAGATTTTCCTCACCTGTTATTTAAAGAAAATGTTAGCATTTGCCTAAAGTTCTCAATATAATTTTTTTGCACTATGAGACTTACCAAAATAGGTAGTTTTAAGCTTGTTCCTAGAAAATCATTTTGTTTGGAAGGATCTCAATACAGAAGCTCTTACATTTATGAACTTTTAAATTAAAAAAGTTTGTGCATGGATAAATGCAGCACTCTAGGGCAAAAGTACCTTAACTCTCACTTTTACAAGCATTTGAAAAAGGGTAGTATATGATCATTTTATTTTCCTCTACCTGGTTTTTCTTTTTGGCTTTTTTTTTTTGTTCTCATTTGGAATGAAAATAGTACTAATGAAATTAAGCAATTTGTGAGAAAATAATGTTACATGTGCATAAAAAAGTGATTATGGAATGTAATATCTTAAGAGAAAAGCATAAATCACGAGCTATGGGCCTTTGCAAGACACGATTACCAACTGATGAGAAAAATGAGTAAACCAATGGGAAAACCAGATCTGTGTGACTGAATCCACAGTTGATGAACTTTGCCAGATATTGGACTCACTGTGAGGGCATTGAAAATACTAATGTCTGCTAGCCCATCCTCAGGGATTCTCAATTTAATTGATCTGTGATATAGCCTGTAGCCTGTATATCTAGATATTTTTAAAAATCTCTCCAAGTGGTTTCTAATGTGCAGCCAAGACTGAGGGTCACGGAATTAAAGTAATAGCTTCAATGCCAGATGCCAACTAGTATAATGTTAATGCAGGAGAAGGTTGGGAATTGATCTAAAACCTCAAATTTAACATTAAAGAAGTGTCTGTTGTAAAAATATATCAAGCACAGGAGGTCAGAGCCTATTACCCCTGTGTAAAGGAGTAGCTCCTAAGATTCTATGAGATTACATTGGCCAACAGAGCTTTCTACGATGATAAAAAATGTTCTATATCTGTGTTGTTCAATAAAATAACCACTTCCCATATGTGACTACTGAGCATTGGATGTGGCTAGTGCAACTTAGAACTAAATTTCCAATATTATTTAATTAATAATATTTTAAAGTTAGTATTATAATTATACTTTAATTCATTTATATTTACATTTAAATAGCATAAGTGGCTATCTTACTAGATAGCACAGCCCTAAGATAAACTCAAAAAACATAAAGTTGAAATCAAATTACTTTATTTCACAGATTTTCAATGTTGATAAAGTAGTTGGCCTACTTTAAATAAAGTTGCTGAATAGAACACACATTTGTAAGAAAAAAAGACTATGAATTTCTTTAAAACTCCGAAGAATATAGTCTTACTCTTATACTTACAGAAAGAACTATAAACTTAAATCACCTTTCCTAAATCTTGAACTCTGAACAGATTTATAAACAGACTTTCAAAACAATAATCTGCTTGTAAATATGAACGTGTGTATGGTTTTTAGTTTGATGGTTTTTATTAAAGAAACCATTTAATCTATAAATAGAAAAATATGGAAGTAAGCTTTATGTCTAAAATAAATTAATGTGAAGTCACATACAGAGGTGTAAAGTAAGATTCTGTGGCAATAAGCATGCATTCTCTTCCTATCCGTACTCTCCTAGAATTGTGTGCTTACAACGGTAGATGCAGTCTCATTTTATTCTTATAATCAACTAATGAGGTAGATACTATTATCTACATTAAACACATGAAAAAACTGAGGCTTGCAGTAGCTATTTACCCAACTCATAAATGTTAAGGTTGAATGCTACATGCTGTCTTTATTAATAATAATAATAGACACAATTACTTATAATTACTTAGGGATATTTAATAATATTATTTTTATATTCAATATTTCAGTGCCGCTACTGAAATAAATGTTCTTTCAACAGAAAATAACTAGTCACTGTCTGAGTAAGGTGTTATCTGTTTATAGTCATGAAAGCATTTTCATTTTGTTACTTTATCAAGTATATTTCTATAGCTCTAGCTCGCTAACAGTAGCTGTACAAAGCCAAATTCTAGGGGCAACAGAAAACAAAACAAAACTCTACTCTTTATAAATTAGAACAAATGGTTATTTTTAATTGTCTTTTGTAGTTTGCCAAGGTAGCAACAACAAAACTAGGTAATGACTATCACCCATGTCTTTTGTTTTGGAACTATTCATCAAGGTAAGATAATTTAGCCAAAATACACTTGAAAAAGACTTGCTTATTTGCACATTTCTTACAAATGTGCATTCAGCAAGTGACAATGGCATTCAAAATCTAAATTTACAGTAAAAAGATACAACAGGATTTTGAAATATCAAAGGCATTTCTAGTTGCTGAAGGTGCAAGAATGAAAAGACAAATAATGAGACCTTGGGGACATGTCTGAAAATGTAACACCAACACACTAAACATCCATCTCAAGGTGTCTCCAGAAAGCTTGATGTACACTTAAAATACACAATACCGCCATACCAGGGCTTTTAAAAAAATTTATAACACACTGAGTCTTTCCTTATTTTTCCAATATCAAATGAATTTAAAATCATAAATGTATTAACTCATTCATTTTATTATGTTTTTATTCTACACGGTGAATTGACTCCTTTCTCACTGAAAATCCAAACTGAATCAGAAGTAAACACTCACATTGTTACACAGCAACAGAACAGGCAGCAAGATAAGTCTAGAAAAGAAAACAAGACCTTGTAAATACTAGAAGAAAATAAATATGGGCATACTTCTTTACTGTCTTGGAGTAAAGAAAGGCTTCCAAGTTATAACCTCAATTCCAGAAGTCATTTAAAAATCTATTACTTCAACATTTTCATAATTAAAAACACAATCAGCAAAAGCAAATTACGAACAAGCAAACCTTCAAATGATGTGTTTCATAGGAAGAACACATAAGGAGTACCTACAAAATAAGAAGTAAAAAAACAACACCCACGAGAAAAATAGGCAGAGAATATAAGCCTATTTAGTGTTTACAGGTTAAAAGGAATCTGGCTCAGCAGAGTCATTGAGTCTGAGGTTGAGAAACAAACTTGATTCAGATTCCAGGCAGTAATTAGTGTTCAAAGGGAAATACAGCTTTAAGAAAGAGGATTGAAGCCATGGCACTGGGAGAAGAAACAGATGGAAGACTCATTTGAACCATATCCAGGTCTTTTGGAGATGGTGAGAATGAAGAGAAAGAGAAAATTGCCTCAGATACCTTTCCTGATAAACTTGCCTCAGATAATTTGGGAATAATATCAGAGACTGAGGAGATAAGCAACACCCCAGGCAAAAAATGATAAAGAAGCAAACAAACACATACAACCTTCCTTCCTATCCTTAAGCTTTCTAGGGTCGATTTATTAAGATGCTGTCTGATATGGTTGCCAATCTCCCTGTTTCTCTCCAGATACCTTTGCAGTTGGACTTAACACCATATAAGAACATTTCAGAACTTGATTCAGTAATGGTAAGAAAGCTCTTAACAGGTTGGATGACCAGGATACACAACTCCTGATCTTGGCCGAACATCCTGTCAAGTAAAAAAGAGACTAATATGCAATAAATGTGATTTATTAAAAAATTACGAGTTTATTTTTGCTAATTGACATTCTTAAGTTGAATGCCCATGAGATGGAAATTTTTTTTTGGGGGGCAGGAAGAAGGGAAAGACAAATACTCATATAAGCATTAATTATATTTTTTGTATTTGCCAGGTCAAAATGTCAGCACGTTACCTGCTTTTTCTTACTGAATATTCCCCTAAATGTTAAAAGTTAGGCATGATCATCTTCCATTCTGGAGATGAGGAACTGGGACTATGAGAGGTCTCAAGATTTACCCAGGATAACTTAAAGGCAGAGATTGATTTCACTATGAAATGGTTTGATCCAAAGCTCATGTTCCTTCTACACATAAATACACTGTATTGTCTCTATGCTGGATGTCAAGAACTGAGATTTTTCCCTATTTGTAGAACTAGCAGGCAAGTCTGCCATAGTTTCATGGATGCCAACAGAACACACAAGACACCAGGGCCAGAGATAAAGGACAGTTTCACATGCACAGAAATAGAAATAACCAAAATACCATAATTTTTCTTGTATCAGTTCCTCAAGCCCTGACTCCCACTGGGTAATATTAAGAAGGGCAGGGGACACCTGCAAATGCAGTGGGCTGAGTTACAGGAAAGGAACCCTCCGTCTTTTTCATATCTCAATATTTTTATAATGAGCAGTACGAATCACTGCCTTTTGCCCTAAGGGGGAAACATTACTTTTATGATACTGAGTAGTAAAAAGGCACTAACTGTCCTTATCTTCAAAGGCTGTTTGCTATTAAATACCCTTGAAAAGGTTTTCTAGAGCAAAGGCATCAGTGCATCTGTTCACATGATGTACAGAAATGAGAAAGACCTACGAAGGATTTCCTCCCAATACCAAACAAATGATCATATTACAATATTGCTTAACAAACAAATTATAACAATTTGCAATTCCTTATAAAGTGTATATATGTATAACTTCCCAATAAATTCATTTGTACCTGGGTCCAATCATCTTTACAATATTGTTAATTTAATAGGTGTAAAATTATTCCAAAGTTGATGTAATTGACATTGAATTTATTACTAGAAAGTAAAATTTTCTATACATTTAATATCTGTATTCCTTCTTTGCAAATTGTATTATTCTTCGAATATTTATCTCTAAGGATTTCAAAATGTGCTTTGTATATTTGTGTAAGCTTGTTTATTTTGTGTGTGTGTATGTGTATTAACTCCTTGCAAGTAGTATAAATGGCTTTCCATTTTATGTGTTATTTTAATTTTATTATAGCTCATTAAAAGCATTCTGGAAGACTTTTTTTTTTCTTTTGGTTTGTTTTTAATTGTGGAAGACTCCACCAACACTTTCTTTCATAATTTCTTCTACTACCTCAAAAATATGCAAGTTATCTCACAGGGTTGATAAATATTAAATTCTAATTTCAGCAATCTTTTTAATGAAATGTTTTGTTTATATAAATTGCTTTTATCTCAACCTGGAATTCAAATTATTATTAAAAGTAAAAACCTAAAATAAACTTTTTATCCCAAAACATGTTTTTCCAGTCAATCTCCAGAGAAAAAGTGTAAAACATGTAGATGTTAGAGCATTGGAAAGGAGATCATCTATCATTTCACTTTATCATCTACTTATGTAATAGTTGAACTTCTAAAATGTTATATTTGCCAATAATAGTCTAGCCTGTAATTGAAAACTCTCAAAATGAGGAATTGATTATTCTCTTGAGTGACTCATTCTGTCTCGGGACAGGACAGCTCAGTTACAAAATTCTCCTCTAAGTCAAGGCTACATCTGCCCCTTCAGCCTGCAGTTTCCTGTTTATGCCCTTGGAGCCATGTACAGTAAGCTTAGTCTGTCATTCCTATGACAATGAAAAAATACTATGCTTTTTCTGCCTCCCACTAAATCTTCTCTTCTGTAGCATAAACATGCTGAGTGCTTTCAATTCCCCTGCCTATATCTCTTCACCATGTGATTACTATAAGCTTAAATATATCAAATCAAAATTTCATTCATAAACTGACCAATAAAAATAGTCATCATGCTCATACTGGCTTGAGATATTGTACTTCTATTAATTTGGAAAAGTTTCACTTAGATTTTAGGGTTTGATTTGTCAATTTTTGGTTTTCAGCCACATCTCAATATCTCACTATCCTTTACTGGTGGGGAAAAGGGTGATGTTGAGGAAAAGGGTGAAGTCCTAGATTTGATTCATAGATTCAGCCCAAAAGACTGTCAAAGCATTTGACATCTTGATATAAAAATACATTGCATGTGTAAATCCGTATCTTATATCATCACAAAGTGTATGAATATGCCTATATAAATTTTGTATCTGTGGATATAATACTTGATAGGGTAGAACTCTCTAGCCCTTCACTAGAAACTACCATTCTGATTAGCAATGGTTATCATTTTTTTATCACCTACTAAGTTATCTCTTACTTTTCCTGATACTCAAAGCTTAAACATGAGCTGTTCATGATAAATCTTCTTAAAGGTCCTACTGTACTCCAGATGTGCTAGCTTTTCCATATTTCCATCACCTACACTATTGTATATGCAAGAAAGTGGTTACTTAGAATACTTACTCATAGGAGTGAAGCTCAGCATGAAATTCTGTATCTCATTCCAATCATATTGGCATTAACCTAGACAATGGTCAAGAAATCAAAAAGATGGTGGGAAATCGAGCAGCAATCAGATATTCTGGATACTGTAGTGACAGATCTGAGTCAGTTGTTTAGAAAGCTGTATCAAAAACAACCAAAGAAATGTGAAAAGAGTTACTTCAATTGTGCATAAAAAGGCAGGTTGGATTTTTCAGTGTGCATATAGTTCCAGCTATATCTATAATAGAATATTAAGTTTTCATCTCTGTGATTATTTTAAATAGTTTTGCAAATGCTAAGGCTGTAATTTCTGAATATGTAAGTTGGAAGAAGCCACACTTTAGCCACAAAAATCTGATAGATTAAATTATTTTGTAACATGTAATTTGAGTCTCAATAGTTTAAGACTATATACGTTCTGACTGTATTAGATGGGAGTTAGTGAACTTTAAGATTCATGGGCTTTAACTATACACATAATTGATATGAATATCTTGACTCAAATGACAAGTCAGTAAGTTCATAAGTCCAAAAAGCAGTCAAACTAATTTTGTTTGAGTTTACTGGAACTTTTTCTTTTTTAGAAAAATGATTATTTAACTAAATTAACTGGATGTTTCATGAAAAACAGTCTATTATGTGACTATAATAGTTTTTTAATCACTATGGTTTAGAGATGGACATAATGAGATTTAATAAGTCAATCTAATAGATCTAATAATAAGCATTTGTTAATTTATATAATCTAATAATTGGTTTTAAAATTTTTCTTCAAAGAATTCCTGTCTCCAACTATTAATATGGAGCCATTTGAAAGACATATATGTCATTCTGAAAGAAATATAACAGTTACAGATGATGCAGGATGTGATGTATTCTGTTAGAAATAATTTCTTGTGAATAAATTACCAATAATTTCATTAGAAGAGCTTCTGAAAGTCTGGTTTTTCATCTGATTTATTTTAATAGTCTTGCTATATATTATAAAATTGTTTGTTACAATGCTTATGGAATTTGAACTGTAAAAATTGAACTAAATTAATCCTGAGGCTAACAATATTATTAAATCATATGAGACCTAGCCAATGTACTGCTTATGTTGTCAGGATCAGATAGGATTTTGTAGAAAATAGCCCTCTAAGCTAAATACAAATAAAGGTAGATGAAGAGTACCCATTGTAGGTAGATTTCAAGAAAATTCAGTGCGTGAACTTTATTAGATGTTAAGAGAATATGGTGAATCAAGTGGTTTGCTATAAAAAAGATGCTCATAATTTGGTTCTAATATTCTTCAGTAGTTTGGGGGAGAATTTCCCTAGAATAAGAAATCTCATAGCAAGCAGATGAAGATAGAAACCCAAGACCAAATTCACTCTTTGATCACATCTTCACTTAGAGAATTTAAGAATTTTAGGTATTCTCTACATTTCTAAATATAGAATTCCTCAGAAGCTGAAAATATTTTAAAAACAAAGTTGTCAGAAATGGCCAAAAATAACCCCAACACTTTTTACACGTATTATAGACAAATTCAACTCACCCTTTAGACTTTAGGCAACGTATATCGCCAGCAGCATTGTTGGCTGCTCTCCACATAAATTTTAAGAATGGAAATATTGATGTGATAATATTTATGCTAATATTTCTTATCTATAGAAAACTGTTAGTTGTTTCCCAACATCTTTCTCTCCTTTGTCCATAACAATATAATTGTAGCTGCCCAGCTAGAGGCAATATTTCTCAGCCCCCCTTGCAACTAGGTGTGGTCATAGGACTAAATTCACAATAGGAATGGGAGCCTAATGGCAACCTCCTTTTCACGTACTTAAAATAAATCGATGCCCTCCATTTGGTGTTTTAATCACCTTTCATGGGTGTGTGTTGACCCAGCTTCAACCATACAGATAGCACACTGTCTTTGAAGGTGGAGGGACATGGTGGAAAGAACAATTGCCTCACATCTCCTGGAGCAGGTTTGCCTCACCAGCTGTGACTGCCTGAACTATTAAGTAAACAACCACAAAAAACCAAAACAAACAAAAAACTATATTATATTTGAATAACTATATTTGAGGATCTCACTGATAAAGCACCTAAGCTTTAACCTTAAATAACATAACTATTCTCATCCTGTATCAGCATAGTATCCTATACAGTGAAGTCGTTAAAGGAAAGTGTGATGATAAGAGTCCAGGGCTTGGCTTATAGTAGCATTAAAAAAATATGTACTGAATAGACAATCAAAAAATTCTGTCTAAAGAGTCACCGTTTTTGTTTGTTGGTTTTTTGTTTTTTTTTCAGTCTAGCATCTCATTTCATAGATGAGGAATTAGGCTCAGTCAAGGTCACATAGTAAATGTCTGATATATTAACAGTGGGAAGAAATAAAATATAGTGAGTTGGAGGGAATGCTGGGAAATAAAGTAATATGTCTTAAAACCTTAAATTCTAGACTCTGTGACGTACTTTGTTACTTCCAACAAGTTACTTAATTCTTTTGGCCTCCTCATGTATAAGACGGTATTTCAAGTATCTGTTGCTATGCAGTAAACCAGCCCAAACCTTGAGGGCTCAAAATGGGTTATTACTATCTCTCCTGGTTCTGTAGGTTGACTGGACATACCTGGGCAGTTCTCACTTGGGGTCTCTCAACAGCTGCAGGCAGATGTTAGCCTGGGGCTGTGGTCATCTGAAGACTTCACTAGGCTGAATGTCCAGAATGACTTATACATATGGCTGGCCACAGATAGTGGCTGTGGGCAGGGAGCTTAGTTAGGCCTGTCAACTGTGGCCGTTCTATGTGGCTTGGGATCTCAAGGCATGCGCACCGGGTTCCAAGAGGGAGCATCTCAAACACAGAGTTCCCAGGGGCCCAGGTGAAAGCAACGAGCTTTCCTATGAGCTAACTTTGAAGTACTCACATATCATTTCTGCTATATATTATTGACCAAGCTGGTCAGTCAGGACAGTTGAGTTTAACAGGAGGAAAATTAGACCCTATTCTGATGTGAAGATTAGCATGTGCTATAGATAGGAAAACACTTGGTGGCCACCATTTTGAAAATTACTGACCATCGCCTATCCTCTGGCCATTATAGTCACATTTCTCCCATGTGCAAAATATACTCATCCTCTTCCCAGCAGCCTCAAAGACTCATCCTGTTAGGGGACTGGCTTGAAGCCCAGGATCTCTCAGCTAAATCAGCCTCAAGTGCAGTTCCACTCAATCTGTAGACCTGTGAACCACAAGGCTTCTTTGCTTATCTGTACCCAACATATAATGGTGAGGTGAGAATAGGATGATGGTCAAAGATGCTTTCATTCAAGAAGAAATGGAAGGTACGGAGCTGTCCCTGGTTCACAGCGGTCATTAACAGTCTCCAAGGTTGACTTAGATGCCCTACTATGTGCTCGTATAGTGCCACAGGCTTATCTGTATTATTTAAATTACTAAATTCCACATAATCACTTGTTTTCTTATTGAGTTTGTCCACTAGGAGGTAAGAGTTTTGAAAGCAAAGGCTTAGTCTTACTCATCATTGTTCATCTACTATCCAGCACTTACTAGATGCTGAATCAGTATTTGTTGAGTAAATTAAGACCCGGAACAGAGTTGTCTTTGCTCACGTGTGACCTTGTATCAGTTACTTAATTTCTCCATGGTTACATTTCCTCATCTGAGAAGTAGGGTATTTGGACAAGAAGACCTCAGGGACTCTGGCTAGTTCCAGGATTCTGTTCCGTAGCTTTCGTGTTGACATCTTGTGAACTCCAGTGCCAGTACTATATTCTTCTTCTCAAATGGCACAGGTTGGCATTTATTTCTAAGTGCCCTGATGGGCACTGTTTGTTGGAAAAAAAAGGTGGCTTTTAACAACGTTTCACAAAGCCATGAGAAATGAGGCTTGGCTGCACAGCCACACTGGGCAGAGGAGCAGAAGAACACCTGAGGACAATCAAACAGCATTTGCATCTCTCCTCAGACATCCCACAAATTCGTCCTGAGGCTAGAGGGCAGCTCAGGAACACAGATATGTCACTGCGCAGGCACACAGGGTGCTTCCACAGAGGCCCCTCAACAGGTCCAGAGATGGGAACAATTTATGCTTATGGTCACCATCAATGCAATGCTCCAAAGTTCCCAAGAATTCTGTTCCTGGCTGCGTTAGGAAAGAGAATGTGGGCACAGGGCCTCTTTTCAAGTTCTCTGCCTTCATGTTTTGATTTCTGTCCCTTTGTGATAGTCTTGCCCTTGGGTTCCTGAGCAAGGAAGTGCTAGGAAGACAAATGCCTGCCTTTGGAGTTCTGATAGTGTGTCTCAGTCAAGACCTTTTTTTATTTTTATTTTTTAAAGATGACTTTTCTCTTTTTCTGTCACTGTTTCACTTTGTTCCTTGGAAAGAGAAATCCCTGCAACAGATCTTTTAAGTTCACTCCCTCTGTCATTTCCTTTATTTAGTCTTCATTTGCAACTCTAGGAGAGGGGTTCTCAAAAGTTACCTTGTATTAGAATCACCTGGAAAGCTTAAGGCACAGATTGCTGGGCCCCACCCCCAGAGTTTCTTATTCTACAAATGAGTCTGAAAATTTGCATTTCTAGCTAATTACCAAGTAAGGATGATGCTGCTACCGTGGGGACCACAATTTAAGAACCCCACTATTTTGGGGAATAAACCAAGAATCAAGTTTAAAATTATTTTCCTCACTCCTCAGTATATTTTTAATGGCAAACTATTTTACTGTCTCCTGAGTATGATGATTTTTGCTAATAGTATAGATTTCAAAACCTTGGAATTTCTTGCTTCATGTAAAATCTAGACCTGTTGGCTTCCATGCCTAAATTCTTGAATTATACAAAGTAACAGGCTATCTGAACTGACATCTGAGATGAGCTTTGATGAGGTATTGTACCATCCACTTTGAGTTATTTCCCTAGGAATATTAATCCAAGGGAGAGAAAATGGTTCTTCCTTACCTCCTTTCTCTCCCGTTGTAAGCATTTATTCTGTTTGTTTTCTCCCCCATAACACCATCTGGAACAGTTGTAAATATATACATTAAGATAACTAATAGCGGTGCATAAAAAAGGAAGTCAAGCTCTACCAAATGAAACTGTTCCCCAGGTTTTCTATTCATTGATTATCATCAAGTAGACTCCGAAAAAAGGGACAAAAATACTTTCTTTTATTTTTGTAACCCACATAAGCTAAGGATACTGGAGAGGTTATTTAATCTTTCTGCGTCTCAATTCCTTCACTTATTAAGTGAGAGTACTTGACTTCCAGTATTTTCATGAGGACTAAATTTCTAACATTCCCAGTGCCTGAGCCCTGAAATTCTGCTGATTGCTTTTTCTCTTTCCTCTCTCCCTCCTCCTAACACTGATTATCTTACTATTTCACAGCAATAAAGATGAAAACCAAAAATATGGAGGAACATGTTGTCATGCTTTACCATACTTTTCTGGTTTATTTTGGAGTAGGGTATACCCGTTGTAAATTCAAGATTTCCATTGACTAAACATTCTTTCATGTTCGTAGCTTGCTAAATCGACTTTAATTTATTCCTTATTTTTATTTATTAGAGTTTAAATTAATTGTCACTACATGGAAATATCCTCTGTTCCTGTGCATCTCAAACAATCCCCTTTTCAGAGTTTATTGCTCCTCTAAATTATTTAGACATTCAAAGCAGTTCAGGGAATGCTTAACTCACACTAATTTACATGTTCCTTTTTGTCTTCTCTGGATTTATACTAGAAAGCATACTTGAGGATTTCCAGGGTTTGTCATATAGAAATAGCAATAGTACACATTTTTGAACACACACTATGGGACAACCATTGCTCCTTTTGCTA
This sequence comes from Rhinolophus sinicus, assembly GCF_057876585.1. Taxonomy (NCBI): domain Eukaryota; kingdom Metazoa; phylum Chordata; class Mammalia; order Chiroptera; family Rhinolophidae; genus Rhinolophus; species Rhinolophus sinicus. The sequence goes on along the minus strand of NC_142501.1, from coordinate 74,415,751 downwards.
TGCATTGCCTCTTTTAATTTTCATAACTCTTTGAGGTAGGTATTATAACCATTTCAATGATAATGTGGAAAATAAGACACAAATAATTAAGTAAGATGACACAAAAGTCTAGGAATATATTTCAGAGTCAGAATTGTAATCCTGTCTGATTCCAAAGATCATAAGCTTAATTACAACAGAGATTCCTATTTAAACTTAGAATAGCTTATTAATGAATTACTGGATTATTAATTCAATTTCCAACTATTATGTAAGGGAGCAGCTCCACAAAAGTTGCATCATTGATAAATAGGATTTTTACCTGGTGCTACCAAAGAAAATGCAGTGTCAAAATAGTCTCAATATGAACTGATATTTTAACCATCTTTACACTTTCCTCAACTGTTTGTCCATCTCTAGCCATCAGGCTCCATGCTCTCTACACACAATCAAAAATATGTAGTTAGAGAAAGTCAATTTTATCAGCTACTGCATGTTCAAATTTTATCTCTGCCACTATATCAGATGGTGGCAAAGGATGAAGCTATAAGAGTTTATAGCCTTGTCCAGCCTTTCAACTCACTGCAATTACAGTGATTTCTCTTTTGCTTGGATGTGAAAGCAAACATGAGTAAGCAATCCATCTCTTCTAAGTCAATTATTTCATATAATGATTGGAAAATTATATTTGTTGCTATAAGACAAACCAAAATCTCCTATTTTTCTATGACCAGAATCTCTCAACAGCCTTTGCCTTAAAAATGCTAGAAAGAAACAAACTCACCAATTAGTGTCCAATTTGATTGCTGTTATTTTTAGGAGAATGGCAGGTGCTAGCCATAAAGGATATTGATAATTGCAAAAGAGAAAAAATACACAGATCTAAAAACAGAAGCAACAGAAGAGACTGCATTTGGCAGCCAGCCCTCTTCTATATATTCCTTTTTTTGGCATCCCTCTATGATCAGTTCCTAGTTAAACCTAGAATTTTCTGGAGAAAACGCCAGAAGTTGCAAAAGCTTTGATTCAAAAGCATCTCAAACATTTTAAGAGACACAAACAATATTTTTTTTTTTATTGGGAAGCAGTACATTTTGGAAACATAAAACCTGGGAATGATAGTGAGTTCAAAGAAGGTAAGGCAGAAAGGGGGATGTGAATAAGAAGCAAAGCCACTGATGTTAAAGTTGGTGTGTTGGGAGCAGGGTGGTGCATAAGAGCCAAGGGAGAGTGTTGGCAGAAGGAAACAGGAATAGCTCAAAGCAATATGATGGCTTTCTCAATTTCCAACTGGTTGCTTCTCTCCTATGATTGCACAGACTGAGAGAGGGGAAAGGGCGTGGGAAGAGGGATGTTGGTGAAGCAGTAACCATCACATATCACTCACTCAGGTCTCATGATCCTCTGTGTATTATTTCCTGTGGTTGCTGTAACAAATTACCACAAACTTGGTGTCATCATGCAAGACAGAAATGTATTCTCTCACGGTCATGGAAGCCAGAACTCTGAAATCAAGGTATCAGCAGGGTTGCACTCCCTCCAGAGGCTCTACGGGAGATTACCTTCCTGGCCTCTTCCAGCTGCTGGTGGCAGTTGGCATTCCTAGACTTGTGGATAAATGACTCCAATCTCTCCTTACATGGTCACATTACCTTCTTTTCTTCTGCTTGTTTGTCTCAAATCTCCCTCTATCTTTCTCTTACATAGACACTTGTTTGTGTATTTAGGGCTCAGGCGGATAATCTAGGAAAAACTCATCTCAAGATCCAAAACTTAATCACATCTGCAAAATTCCTATTTCCAAATAAGGTAGCATTAACTGGATCCAAGGATTTTACGTGGATGTATCTTTTGGGGAGGGCAGGGGATGGGTACCATTCAACCAACCGCATCTTGATTGAATATTCCTTACAAATATAGTCCCTGAAGAAGTGAAACAGTCTCTTCTGGTGATGATTCTCTTTCCCTCAAATGAGTTTGAGCTCAATGTTCCCTTAGTGCGAGTGTGTAGGGGAGAGGGAATGAAAAGAGAGGAGTTTAACTGTACTTTACAAAGATTGGACCTTCTCTCCAACTCATTGCATATAAAATCCCGGCCCTTTGAAAAATGTTCTAAGGATGCTTACTTAATATTATGACACTTATTACCAGCAGAAATATATGAAGAAACTTTTCCATCACCAAAAGCAATTTTCTTGGAACAAGCTGGAATTTTAAAGCAAGTCTTTACTCGTTCAATCCACTGGGGATCTACAGAGTGTCTGTAATACTCATAAATGGCTCCAGGCTTGAGGAACCTAAAAGAAAAATGTCTAATCTATACTCAGAACCTGGAGTAAAGCATGCCCTGAACATCTGGTTTGCTGTGATATTAAAATGGTATTCTTGTCTTTCTGCAATAGGCATGCTATATCATCTCCATGGATGTTAGAAGCTTAGTCGATTTTCCAACAATGGAAGTAAAGGATTAATTTTTGCTAACCAAACAAATGGTTGTTTCTCTATTCTTATCTAATACAACACTCCTCATTTTCTTTCCTAAAACATACAGCTAAGGACTTCAGAGGAGTTGTGACTAATAATTATAATGAGACCCACAAATTTAGTTTTTCTTTAAATCAAACTATAAATAATGAAATGGACTACATGCAAGTTATCATATTTCTAGGCAAATAGATAGCAGATAAACAGGCATAAGAACTCCGAGATTTTAGCTCTTGCTATCTATGTCATATTCAGAAAGAAGCAGGGGGAAAAAATCAAATTACAAAAATAGTAACAAGACAAAAACTCCTGAGGTCCACTTCAAAAACCTACTGAATGTCTTGTATCTTATCATTTTCATCATCCATACATGTATACACTGAGACAAATAATTGGCAATAGAAAAAAAGGTATAACGTAGTATAGTTTAGTTCCCAGTGTAGTTATTTGTTTTTAATCTGCAGATGCTTTTCCTCTTACTTCAGTATTAATACCATCACGAAGTGCTTTCTCTATTTCACATTCTGTCCATAACCTTCATCTGTATGCCTCTTTAAAGACGAAGCTGACTTACAAAAGCAATTTGCTTTACTGGAGGGAATAATACTACAGTGCATATTGATGTGGGAAATTTTCATCTCTAAGGGGTTAACAATTACAAAGAATGCAAAGAAAGCAACCACAAATAGCTCTCTCTCTCTCTCTCTCTCTCTCTCTCTCTCTCTCTCTCTCTCTCTCTCACACACACACACACACACACCCTCCAACCCCCCTCATTCTCTCCTTCTCACTCTTTGTGGTGGTTCTCACTCCCCTGCTTCCAAATGAGCTGTTAAGCGTGTGCTGCAATGTGAGGGTGTCAAGGACATTTGCAATGAACAGGACCATTGATCATTGTTTTTCCTCACTGTTTACAGAGAATCTGCAGGACAAGTATCTTTTCCATGCAGAAAGAATTGACAGTGCTGCAAGGTTTTGGCTTTTGGGGATAACATATAAAGCTTGTTAAGTTCGTAATATCCAGCCCATTAAAATAGCTGCTTGTTTTTCATCATTATTGTCTCAATGAAAGAATACATATATTTCCAAATACATATCCAAATATTCAAAAACCTAAATCCAGAGTCTTTGTACAGCAAATACTGGGAAGAAAATCTTTACCCCCACAGTTCTATATTGAATGACAAAACAAAACACTCAGGCATAACCGTTTCAGTCTGATAACTGCACGCTTTGGAGACAAAAAGAACAAAAGTAATGAACACTCAAATTACCATTTGCAATAGCGCCATGAATTTTTAGCATACAGCATGCACCATGGAAGCAATACAACTTGTTTTTGAAAAGCTTTGGGTAATCCTGTAAAGTTATAGATCTGCAACACAAACTAATTTAGACCTGAAAAGACATCCTGTTGCCATGACAATATGATATACTAGCTCCCTGTCATGATGGATCTTGGGCTTCAGGAATATGATCACACATTGTACTTCAGGGTTCTCTGACGACAACAAGGTGCTGCTTTTAAATCCTATTCATTTATTGCTCAGGTGCTTGTTTTTACTCTTAAAAATAGATATAATGTCAGGCAAATAACCTAGCATAAATAAAAAAGCATTATATATATTTCTTTCAAAAGATGTTTTTATCTACAAATATGTTTGTAATAAATGTGAATTTACCCACAAAACCTATAAATTAGAGATATAAAGAAAGTCTAATGTTCAAAAATGTGAAGCATTATTGGTCAGAATTACTAGTTTTTAATGCTTTCATGAAAAGAAAGCCATTTACTAATCTGAAACCTCAGAAAAACATTTTGTGGTATTTCATTAAACAATGATAACTACATATAGTCTTTACAAACAAAATAGAGTCACAGGACAGGCCCTAACTTGTCACAAACAACAAGTCAGAAAGAATCTCTTTTGGTGCACAGAACAAACAGGGAAAGAGGTTTCTTTCTGATAAAGTTGATGGAAGCTTATCACACTGGTCCCTCACTTTATTCCGATTTCCCAAGATTTTCCTTGTCTTCTCTTTTTCTTATTATTTTGGAGTTGATAAGAAATGAAAGACTAAACTGCATTATCATTAATTAATTCTTTCTGTAAACATTTAACAAGCATTTTTATTTTTTTAGTAGAAAAAGAGACAAGAGAAGAATAAGCTCAGACTAGTGAGGAAGAAAAACATAAAAGAAATATTTATAATAGAATCTTCTTGAAGCCTGTAGTCAGTCCTAGAATAAAAAGGATTCTGTAAAATCACAAAGGAGTATAGGCCTCAAAGAGCCTCTTGGCACAGGTAAAACTCCGGAGAGGAAGTTAAGTTTGAGGTGAGCGTTTCCTTAGGCAATGAGGGGGTGAAACAAAGGGCCACTTCAAAAAAAGGAACATGTACAAAGGCACAGAATTTTGGAATTCATGCTCTATTTTTGTAAATCCCACCAGGTCTGTATATCTGGAATGAAGTGCATATAAGAAAACAGTATGAAAAATGCTTGCGTAATACGGAGGTTGTACTTTGTCCTGTAGAGTACAGGAACCCATTAAAGAATTACAAGCCATGGAAAACCAAAGTCCAGAAAGTGTTTTAGAAAGATCACTTGAACAGAATAATTTGGATTCATCTGGATTGAGGTGAGACTGAAGATGGGAAAATTAAGAGGCTATTTTAGCAGTCTGAGTGAGGCAATGTTGAGTAAAGACAGTGTCTACAGAGAAATCTGCGAAATCTTTGAGTGGTAAATTTAGCGATTCTTGGTAATCTGTTGAATGTAGATTTTAAAGAATGTAGATTCTGACATGAGTGGTTAGGCAAGTGCTGTTACAATTTTCCAGAATGAGGAATATGATTCAGGAGACAGTCATAGCAAGATGAATTTGTGAATTACAGAAAAAGCCCAACCAGTAGGAATATAAGAAGTGAAGAGAGAAGATTAAATATTAAATGGCTCTCATAGCTACACTGAAGAGATATACAGAGGAAGAGGATACAACAAAGGGAAACAAAAGACATGACCAGAAATTGGTAGCCTTTCTTTCAACAAAGGTGTTTCAAAAAGAAGGGAACCTGCCATATTGAATGCATTTAAATGATGTTTCTAGTGTGATAAAGATATCCATTAATAAGGATATATGTACATATATATATATAATATTTCACATTTTATAGTACATCGTTGTACACTGTATAAGCACCCTTGATCTCTACCACAAATCTGTGTTACTAGATTACGTACTATTACTCCTCTTCTTATCTTATGGAAGAGAAAATGGAGAGTCAGACAAGTTAGCTAACAAGGTTACACAGTTAGTAACCCAGGACTGTTGAATCCATTTTCTCCACATATTTCATTAAATAATGTAGTTATGCCTGAACTTCATGTAGAGGTTTATTTTATTAAAATATATAGAAAATTATTTTGTTAATTAAAACCATTCCACATTTTCTTAAATATAGAATTTATTTAAATAACTAAAAAATAGTATTTGGAGATAATCGTCCTCAATACAACTAGAAGCTCATTTTTTGTGTGTGTATCTGAGATATGACAGTTAAAAAGAGAAAAAGGAAGAGTAGAAGAAAGTGTCATAAACATTTTCTGTAGAAAGCATTTTTACTCAAGTCAGAAAGTTAATGTAACTTTTACTCTCAAGCAAGTGCTGGCAGCCTCACAGTGATAATTATTCATGTGCAAACAGGATACTCAAGTCTAGACTCACTAAGTAATGCAGCAACCTATTAACCGAGCCTAAGAAAATAATCATAGAAAAAACAAAATTTTTCCACATATTTCCTTATAAACCATTCAAAAATAGCATACATAATTGTCTTGCATAGATACATAAAGGGTAAATGGGAAAATGCTTGGGAAATCTGTCTGCCCCCCCTCCCAAAGTGATGTATCAAATAATGAACACATTAGATTAAGAATTGAAACTAAAGCTACACTTTCACAAACATCTTTCAGAACTGTGATAGATCCTAGAAAAGCCACAGAGAAATCAACAAGTATCATAAGAACCACCTTCATTTCAGTGTGGTCATTGAGAATATCTCACTCTTATTAATTCTTTGCAATAATGAAAACTATTATTTTTAAAACTTAACTAGCATTTTATGCCACTTTGTAATTTTATTTATTTATTTTTACTTTAGCCTAAAAAACTTGTGTGTGTGTGTGTGTGTGTGTGTGTGTGTGTGTGTGTGAGATGAGTAGATATTGTTCCCACCACTTAAAGATGAGAAACTGGTGGCTCAGGGAGGTTGACATTTGTCCAGTTTTATCAGGAGAAGGAAGGGAGCTGTAATGTGAATTCATGTGTTCTGATTCGAAGTCTCTATATCAGCTCACTACACCACTCTATGCTTCTTTTTATAAACTTGTACTTTAACACTTCCATAACAAAGCTCATGAAATAATCTTTTACTAGCTAGAAAGAAATCACATCATACTGAGATGTCAATAGTCTTACAGCAATTATGTTTTATTATGAGGTTACACATCTGGTATATAAACAGCTAATTCCTTTTTCTTCTCTAAACATAAAGTATGTTCACAAATAGCCAACAGTGTGTCCTAGGTTGTAAAAAAACACTAGTGTGTTACTACAGGACTCAGAGACTCTGCATTTCAATTATACACAGTGATTGCATAACTCAGTCCATGGCAAATCACTGTAATAAACACTTCAAAAGAAGCCTCATCTCTTTATGTATAATGCAAGTATCACATACAATGACCTTTCCCATATTGGCACATTAGTAATTTTATTCTGGTATGGGTAATGAATTCCTTTTCTTCTCAATTTGATCTTTGTTTTTGTAAAATATTAATCATCTGATGTTCAGAGTCTTTCTTCATAAGTCAAATTTTAAAGACTTTTTGCTACAACTAAAAAGATAAACATAGACTTCTCAGATAATAATTATGCTTTCCCTGAGTTTTTAACACTATCTCAAGTAGGCCAGCTAAAACATCTCTGTAAACAGAAAAGAAATTCCACAAGGGCTTTATCCCTGGGATATTCTCAGGGAGTGAAATAATTCTGAAACTGTGTGGGGCTTCTTTAAAGAGTCATAGGGATTTGAGCACAGCATCGTCAGTATTAGTCTTCCAGAGTGAGGCAAGTATTTAAATGATTGATTAAATTGGGTTTGGGATATATTTGTAAGGTGTATATGTGTTTCTGTTCCTAAGTCTCCCAGAATTGGTGAAGCCTGAGTTTGAACATATGAGTTTCAGCAGGTATATTGACCAAAAAAAGGACTACAGATTCACACATCATAATTATTATATCGTAAACATTATATTATAATCATACTTATATACTCATTAATTATTCTTTTATTTATTCTTTTCTTTACAAGTTTTCTAAGTACTACCACATGCCAAGTACTCTGCTACTTGCTGGAAATACAAGGGGGAGGACCATAGCCTGTTATTAAGGAGTACCACCATCACCATCACCATCACCATCACCATCACCATCACCATCATCATCATCATCATCGCAAGCCATTGTGATTATCAAACATCTCTTAACATAAATATAATTTTTAGAAAAGTGATTCCACATTGAAAAATAATTTCCCTACAAATAAATTAAAATGTTTCCTTCTGAATTTTCAGAATTTGGGGGCCAAGAAAGTGTTTCCACCTATTTTTGTCTTACTCCTGTTAAAAATTATTCTAACGCCCTATAAGAAAAACAAAAAACAAAAAACAAAACCAAAACCAAAAACAAACAAACAAAAAAAAACCCAATTGCTTGGTATGCTCCTGAATGCAAAGTTACAGTCAATATTAAGAACCCGGGAGATAAATGATAGAGAGAAAGAAACATAAAGGAAAGTTGCTAGATTATTTGAAGAAGTATGGAAAGAAGGAGTGGGGGCGGGATTTGAGAGAGACAGGAAAAGAGAACAGTTAAGAGTATCACAAAGAGTGTGTGCAAAGAAAACAAAGATAACAGAAGTTCTTAAATAGTAAAGAGGATAATCAAGGGATATTCTTGGCAGTGGCACCACCGTGAGTTTGTCACATCACTGGTAACTAGCAATTTGTGAGAACAGCACCTCAACTCTGCTGATATGACTTGAAATAAAACCTTCACACACCCATTATCCCAAATATAGACATTCCTAAGTCATTTCAAGAAAAAATTAATAATAAAAATGAACACTTATTGAGTTCTTTGTAGAGTCAATCAATGTGCTAAATGCTTTAGATACATTATCTATTCCTAATATGCGAAAATCCATGAGACATACAAGACAATTATGTCAATTTATAGATTAAAAAAATTGTAAAACAGAGGGCTTAATTCAACATATTCCTTTCTTTTGTCCCTCTTCTGCTTTCCAGAAACTTGGCATAAGTGCTAGAGTCTAAAAGTAAGGTTCAGACAGTTACATTTCTGTCACATATGTAAAATGAAGGCTCACTTTGGAAACTGAATTTTTATACAAAATTCAATGTTTTTTTGCACTCCTCAATTAATGGACTCAGGTTTATACCCACTCTACATCTCTTAGATTTATCTGTGTGACTCTATATGTATGCATTTACTTATAGACATATCAATATGGCTATAAATTATGCATTTAATTTCTAGTAAAATCTACATAGTAAATACTACATAAAATTTTTCCCTAGGAATATATAAATGTCTCAAAGGCAAGATTGCTGTTTTATTCATCTTCATATTAGCACAGCACAGTGCAATTCCTGAACCTAGTAAGTACTTATAATATCTAAAACTATTAGAAGTCATTGAATTAAATTAATTGACTTAAGAGGATCCAATATGGCAGAGTGGATAAACACTGTGCTGGTGTCCTTTTGTGAACACATTAAAATTACAACTAAATTATAGAAAAATCAGCCTGGACAAGCACCTGAAGTCTAGCCAAATAGAAGTCCTATAATTAAAAACATAATGAAGAAGCCATGTCAAAACTTGTAGGAGAGGCAGAAATGCGGAACAGGCCCCAACTTCTGTGTGGTGGTTGAGAATCAAGAGGGATATGTCTGCTGTGGAGATTCCCCCTAGAGGAGTGAGGGACCCCAGCCCCCCACACCAGGCTCCCCATCCCAGAGTACTGGTACCAAAAGAGAAGCCCCACAACTTCTGGCTGTGAAAAACAGTGAGAATTCCAACCTTTCATGTGGGACAGAAGGCTGCGGAAAACCAGACATCCTCTTAAACAGCCCCTGCACAGACTCATTTGCTCCCAGGTACCCACCCTGGGTTGCAAGGATGATGGAGGGATCATGACTCGGGGGTTGTTGGAGGCATATGGGGGCGTAGACTGAGGTGCGTGGCTTTGTGGCGAAGGCTGGAGGATGGTCACCATTTTCTCTGTGAAGGGTCCTTCTCCCGTGCACCATCTTTCCTATGCTGAGCCCTCTCCCACAGGTAAATCTGACTCTGATTGGTCTAGTGAACTCTGCTGGGACCCTGCCCCACCCAACTTCCCAATATAAGAGGCACTTTGTCCATGAGCAGCCAGCCCTGCCCACATTGCACTTTTTCTTGGAAAATTATTGGAGTCTGGTAGGCCCTAGGTGAGTGTCATATAGCCTCAGCATGCTCTGAGATTTTTGCTGAGTCATTCCAGGTTCAGCACTAGCACCAAACCAGAATTTACATTAACCAGGTGACCACAACTCCACAACTCTTCCCACTCTAGTAACTCCCTGAGACCCTGCCTCACCCAGCTCACATACCATATGAGGCTCTATCAGTAGCTGAACCTTAAAGGAGCTGGCAAGTGGCAGCAGACCTTGGAGTCTCCTGGCTTTTTGTGAGCTCTCCCAGGCCCAGTACTGGTGGCAACTGTCCTTAGTTCACCGTATGGCCTCTCCCAGGTGCTTCCAGGTTTAGCATAGGCACGAAAAAACTGTGGATTGCTTTGTAGCTACTACCAGGATGTCCCTGGCCAGTCACAGGCAGTGGGTGACCTGAGCCTGCACTCGAGTCCTTCCTATGAGGCCCCAGAACAAACATACTTGGAGGTTGGCTTCAGGACACAGTGGAGCACTGCCCAATTAGTCCCACAAGCAGCACACAAAGGGCAGTGTCAACAAGCACCAGAGCCCTCTGGGGCAAATATCACTCAGTGGGGTAATCCCCCTGCACAGCAGCCCATAAACTGTGGATGTAGCCACATCCCACAGCCAATCACCCTGTGGATCAATCTCACCCATTGACATGCCAATAGCAATCAAGACTCAACTATAATAGGAGGGACTCACACAAGGGACACTCCTGGAGCACCCAGAGCAGGTTTTCAGGGATGCTGTACCACGGGTCCACAGGGCACCTGCTACATAAGGCCACCTGGTTAAGGCTGAGAGACATTGCAGACCCACCTAATACATAGAAATGAACACAGAGAGGAGGCCAAAATGAGGAAACAAAGAAATACATCCCAAATTAAAGAATAGGAGAAAACTTGAGAAAAAGACCTAAACAAAATGGAGGGAAGCCATCTACCAGATACAGAGTTCAAAACAATGGTTATAAGGATGCTCAAGAAACTTACTGAGAACATCAACAGAGAAATAACATGCATAAAAAAATACATAGAAACCATATAAAAGAACCAGTCAAAGGTGAAGAATACAATAACAGAAAGGAAGAATGCACCAGAAGGAATTACCAGCAGACTAGATGAAGCAGAGGATCAAATCAGTGATTTGGAAGAAAAGGTAGCAGAAAACACCCAATCAGAACAGCAAAATGAAAAAAATAATCCAAAAAAAATAAGGATAATTTAAGAGATGTCTGGGACAACATTAAGCATACCACCCTCATTATAGGTTTATCAGAAGGAAAAGAGAAAAAGCAAGGAATTAAGAACCTATTTGAAGAAATAATGACTGAAAATTTTCTTAACCTGGCAAAGAAAATAAACATATAAGTCCAGGGAGCACAGAGAGTGCCAAATAGGATAAATTCAGGCCCACACCAAGACACATTATAATTAAAATGGCAAAGGTTAAAGACAAAGAGAGAATCCTAAAAGCAGGAAGAGAAAGGCAACTAGTAACTTATAAAGGAACTCCCATAAGACTGTCAGCTGATTTCTCAACAGAAACATTGCAGGCCAGAAGGGATTGGCACAAATATTTAATGTGATAAAAAGCCAGGACTTACAACCAAGGGAGCTCTACTCAGCACAGCTATCATTTAGAATTGAAGGACAGAGAAAGAGCTTCCAAGACAAGAAAAAGCTAAAAAAATTTCATCACCACAAAATCAGTATTACAAGGATTCTTAAAGGGACTTGTTTAAGATGTGAAAAAAAAATAAAAATTATGAATAACAAAATGGCAATAGCTTCATATCAGTAATTACTTTCAATGTAAATAGATTAAATACTTCAATCAAAAGACACAGAAGGGCTGAATGGATAAGAAAACAAAACCCTTATATATGCTGCCTACAAGAGACACACTTCAGAGGGAAAGATACACACAGACTGAAAGTAAAGGGATGGAAAAAATTATTTAATGAAAATGGAAAAAAAAAAGCTGGGGTAGCAATACTTGTATCAGATGAAATAGACTTTAAAACAAAGGCTATAAGAAGAAACAAAGGAGGACCCAGTAATTCCACTTTAGGGTATTTATCTGAAGAAACCCAAAATGCTAGTTCTAGGAGACATGTGCATTCATATGTTCATTGCAACATTGTTTGCAGTGGCCAAGATCTGGACGCAGCCTGCGTGTTCAATGATAGAAGAATGGGCAAAGAGGAGGTGGTACATATATACAATGGAATGAATATTCCTCAGTCATGGAAAGGAATAAGTTCTTGCCATCTGTGGCAGCATGGATGGACCTGGAGCATTTAGTGCTGAATGGAATATATCAGACAGGAAAAAAAACAGATGCAATGTGATTTCACTTATATGTGGACTCTAAAGCACAAAATAAACAAGCACAACAGAAGCAAACTCATAGATACAGAGAACATTTTAATGGTTGCCAGATGGGATGGAAATGGGGGGTGGGTGAAAAAAGAGGAAAGGGTTAAGAAGTATAAATTGGTTTCTACAAAGTAGAGTAGTTAGGAGGATGTAGTGTATAGCATAAGAAATATAATCAATAATATTGTGACAACTATGTATGGTGTCAGATGGGTACTAGATTTGTTGGGGTGATAGATTGGAGGGGGTTAGGGGCAGGGTGAAAAAGGTGATGGGATAAGAAGTACAAATTGGTAGTTACAAAATAGTTTTGGGGATGTAAAGTAAAGTATAGGGAATAAAGTCAATGATATGGTAATAATTATGTATAGTGCTAGGTGGGTAGTATGCTAGTCAGGGGATCACTTCTTAAATTATATAAATGTCTAGCCACTATGCTGTACACCTGAAATTAATATAAAATAACTGAATGTCAACTTTAATTCAAAAATTAAAAGGGGAAAAAGGTAAAAGGGAATAAGAGGTCCAAATTTCCAGGTATAAAACATATGTCATGGGGATGTAATGTACAGCATAGGGAATATAGTCAACAATATTGTGATAGCATGGTACAGAGTCAGATGGTTGCTGGACTTATCATGGTGATCACTTCTTCAGATATATAAATGCTGACTAACTATGGCATACCCCTGAAAATAACAATATTGTATGTTTTAAATAAAATCTTTACAAAAATTAATTCACTTAATTAAATGACTTATACATTCCTTACATGTGTAAGAAAGTGACATGATCGGACAATGTTCTTTGAACAACATTAACTTGGAGGGACACCATGAGTATAACAGCTTCGTTAGTTCAGCTAGGAAGCTACTAAAACACAGAGGTGGATAATGCTATAAGGATTGAACTAGGTTGGTGGCACTGGGAACAGAAAGGAGAGAATGAATGAAACCACCAAGTGGAAATTGATAAAATTTGGCAACACTTTCCTATTTTAGAGCTTGAGCTTTTGTGGGGTTGAGCCTAGGATGGTTTCTATCCCTTGGCCATGTGCTTGAGGGCACAAAATACATATTAGCTGTCAGAGATAATGAGGAGCTAGTAGAAAGAGCTTTAGGAAGAACACAGTTTTAGAAAAAATAGTATCCCAGCAGCTCATCCATTTAAATTGCGTGCATTCAAATATTCTATTGAGCTAAAACACAAATATATCCATTAAGACTTTAAAAATACCATTATGTTCAATATGAGATGAGTAATAGGATTCTAAGTACTCAACTTTAAAATAACAATAACAGTAGGAGCAATTATTATCTATTTTCAATAAGCATCCACATGAGTAAATTCATATGTGATACAGCTTGCTGTATTATAGTCATTTCAAATTGGAATTGGAAGTGTTGTCAATGCCACACCTAAAGAAATACGGTAGTAAGTTCTGCAGTGCCTGAGGTCTTTATTATATTCGAGCTGCTGTGAAATAGAGCATATCTTAAAGGAGAAAAAAAAAGAAGAGATTCATGTCTCCATAGTCAGAATAAGGAAAAAAGCAAAAATATATCATTTTTGGACATAAACAATTTATTGGTATAACTTTTATATAAAAATATGCAAATAGATCTTTAGCATTAGACTTTATGAAAAATAAGAAAAACTAGTCCAAAATCCTTGAATACACATAGAATCTTATAGAATATTTGTCTCTAAATGTTATGCATTATTTTACAGAGTATAATTTACATGAAATTGGTAGAAAACCGGTCCTTCTTTTGTGAGTTCCTTTCAAATTTCAGATTTGATTTTGGTGTTCTTTGATATAAATTGTGAGGAAAACCGATCTCTATTACAGGGAAACTCTCCTTTAGAAGGCATATTTGTGCAACACAGTTTAATACAATCCCAATATTTATAGCATGTAATAGTGAGGTGGAAATTATTTTTATTCTTCTTATATTTTTAATTAAAACATCAATTCCCTAGTGCACACCAGTGTTAGTCACATGTGCAGATAGAAGGAATCAAATTCAGACTGAAAGAGGGCATGACATTAAAAAAAAAAAGTTGCAAAAAAAGGCAGTCTAATAATTATTGAAATTAAATAATAAAAATAAACCACAGTGCTAGTTTTTGGAAACCTTATTGACTTGCTGGGGAACTATCTCAGAGTTAAGGGAGACCTGGAGATGAATTGCCAATGACAAAGAGCATGAATGAAAGGGATGTGATGAAACAAAACCCAAGTTAAAGAAGAAAGGAGAAAGCCACATGTTTCTTACTGGGTGCCTCTCCCCAGCCATACCTACTTCACAGCCCGCCAGAGGGCCCTTAGGCTATCTGCCACTTTCATATTCCAAGGGATATATGGTTTCCGAGCTTCTGTGCAAACCTACCACAAAATGCCTTTGTAAGCATAGTTGGGTCCTCATTCTTAAAAAACTTCAGAAACATTTCATTACTGTACTATGGAATTATGGCTAGTCTGAGGGGGAATGACTAAGGGTAGGAGAGGAAAGATGGTCACCCCAATGCCTGCTGTGCCCACAGGACATTATGGGGAAAATGCCCATGCCCACAGCTGCCTTCTGCTGAGGGCAGTGGCCTAGGCAAGTGGCATCCAGGAAAAAAACTGTGGTGCCATCCTCTTTAACTAGAGTTGACTATACCTAAAAGGCCGCTTCATTTTCTGACCTACTGGGCATCTCGAAGTATTCCCTGAGGGGCAAGGAATTAATCTGAATTTTTTTCAGCTGAATTATCCTGCCAGAGTAGTGCTCACTGTTCAGTTTTCCACAAGCATGTTGGCGATGTCCATTGACTTTACCCAATTATAAGATGGCCACTTGTCCACTACAGTAAAAAAGCCCTGCCCAACAGGAATTCTTTGAACCAGATGCTGAAGTTCCAAATGAACCAGATTCTCTAACTATGAGGCAGGCCGGGAGATTCTGATGATAGTTGCAAAAGCCTTGAGAAAGCAGATGCTATGAAAAATAAGCGAAAATAATAAACAGTGAAAAACTTAGAGACAGAGAGATTGAGAGAACGAAAAAGTCACCCAAATCATAGAGCACTAGTGCACCATGTAAAAACGCCTGCTTCTGAGCAATCAGTGAGTTCCCCTGAATAAGCTTCCAGCTTCCAAGTGTAACTCGTCTCCTTAAGTCCTGCTTGGAAGGCAATTGCTGGCTCCCACAACTTCTAGCTGCACTTTTCTCCTGTGTATCCTTCCAGTAAGCCTTCAGTATACAGCCCTTTTGTTTGAGAATTGAACACAAAAATGTCACCTAGGTTTCTGAGTGAAAGAGAGGGGAAGAAACTCAACACATTATATAAAACTTGAGCATCTGTGTTGCTTTCCTCAGCTGCCAACTATCTGCCAAGTCCCACTGGCAGCCTGCAGGGCAGGAGTGCTGACTCAGCCCCATGCTGCTCTGCAGACTGACTGGCCGCACCTCCAAGGGTTTCTGTGCCCTTGAGTGTGTAGAATGGCTTTGCGGAAAGTGCCGATGTCATTATATTTAGCTCACTTTTATTATCAGAGTGATGAACACACGCTGCTATTTCAATAATCAAGGATCCACTCGAAATATTAATAAAGGACAATAAAGTATTATTTTAGTGTTCTTAATTTTTTTCTTCTGAGAGAAGATGTAAATTGTCGGAGAGGCTCTTTTTTTTTTCCCCTGACCCACAAAGTGTCCCTAAGTATCCTTGGAGGAACAGGAATCAAACTTGCAAAGTCTTCAGTTGTATCACTTTGAGAAGAGGCATCTCACAGTAGTCCAGCAAGACCAAGCAGCAGCCTGTGCTGTCTATTTTGGGAACAGGTTTGGGTGGGCGAGGTTACCACCATTACCATCCCCAACGCTTCCTGAACTGAACACACACACACACACACAGAGCTGCAAAGTTTTATGCATTTCTTTTCTCAAGGAACTAGGCAATTTACCTAAGCTGTAGTAGAGGTTTAGCAAGAAGGAGGGGTATGGGATCCGGACCTCACTTCCTCACCCCTTTTTTATCCTGTGGAGTCACTAAGGTATGTTCCTTCCATTTCTGCCCTTTACTTCCAAAGGTGCTCTCTAACCCTCCTTTTTTTCTTAGGTCTTATTATACATTACTCTAGAAAAAAAAATCATTATTGCCTTAAAATTTCCAATTGCAAATATTTGGTAATTTCTGTACATCATTTCTGCTGGCTCTGAAGATAGAAACAGGTGTTTACGTCTCATCGTTTCCTTGTTCTGTAAGAGAAAGTAATGAATTCCTGTCCAGCTTGCAGGAATGAGAATGAGAGGCTTTTACTCCTGGTTCTCACTGGTTTTCTTCTTACCTCATGTCTCACCTCACTCCCCAAGGAACGATTTTATTGTGAAGAACCCTGTTGTATCTATATGAGGAAGAAAGTTTCTTGTTAATATAACTTCTAAATGAATTTCTATTTAGGATAGTTTGGACTACAGAAATATTTCAAAGATGGTACAGAGTTTCATATATCTCACTTTAAGTTTCCCGTTATTAATATTAGTGATACATTTCCAATAACTAGTAAATATTGATGCATTATTATTAACTAAAGCCCCTACTTCATTCAGCTTCCCGTGGTTTTTTTCCTAATGGCCTTTTTTTCTGTTCCAAAATCCCATCCAGGATGCCACATTGTATGTACAGATGTACCTCGTAGATATTGCGGGCTTGTGATACCCGCAGATATTGTGATACCACAACAGAGTATCACAATAAAGTGAGTCATCATCTTTCTGTCGATAGAAGGTCTTGCCTTCAATTTATAAAAAATGTAACATCTGTGAAGCACAATAAAGTGAAGAGCAATAAAAGGAGCTATACCTGTAGTTAGCATGCCTCCTGAGGCTCTAATTGGCTGCGACAGTTTCTAAGGCTTTCCTTATTTTGATGACCTTGAACATTTTGAAGAGTACTGTCAGGTATTTTGTAAAATGTCCCTCAATTGCATTTGTCTGACTGTCGTTATCGGTTTTGGGAGAAAGACAAGAGAGGAAAAGTTTCTGAAAAAGACAATTGTCATCACATTTTATCTAGGGTATATACTATTAACATGACTCATCACTGTTGATGTTTACCTTGATCACTTGGCTGAGGTAGTGTCTGTCAGGTTTCTCCATTGTAATTACTCTTTTTCCCCTCTTTTCATATTCATTTTTTAGAAGTCACTGCTATATACAGCCCACACTTATGGAGTGGGGAGTTATACTCCAATTCCCTGAGGACAAATTATCTACATAAATTATTTGGAATTTTTCTACATGGGAGATTCATCTATTCTACCCCATTTACTGATTTACTCATTTATTTATATAAGCAAAGACTCAGAGATATTAATTAATATCTTGGGTATAAATCTAGTACTAGCTACTCAAATTTGTCCAGCTTTGGCTGTTGGGAACTCTTGTATCTGGCTCCTGTGTCATATATCTCTTCCCCTGGATGTGTGGAAGTACTTCTTTTCTTTCTGAACTACCTAGATGCTCTAGGTTCATCTTGTAAAATACTGACCCAGTCCTAGAACTGGCCATTTCTCCAGGGAGCCCTGTTAATCAACATCTATGGACTAGGTATTGTTGTGTTCATTGCTACTGGGATGATATTAGTATAATTTTAACCATATTGTCAAGGACTAACAAATCTGGCCTTCTCGTGCTGAAAGACCACTCACCACTCTTTATTTACTTCAAGTAAATAAACTTTGTTCATTTACTAAACTTTTAATCCATTAGCATTAGTTTATCTATGAGAACTTCCTTTATCCACTGTAAAGACTAAATATACTGGTAGCAAAGTACTTGGCTCAGAATGAAAGACTGAAAATATCTTCATAGCAACCTCTGAAGAAAAACAAGCAACATCCCCATTTACCAATGAAGAAACACAGAATTCTAATAACTGTCCAAGCCACACAGATTAGACAGACCTGAGTTAGAGTCCTTTTTTACTTAATCATCACAGACAACTGCTTCTTTTTTTTCCCCTAAAATAAGAATTTTCACTAATATTTTAATTCTTAAGGATTTCTCTTATCAACCAGCCAAAGAAGACTGGTTTGTGTAACTTTCCAGAATGTAGAGTGTCAGTTGCAACTTCAACAGAGGGCAAATGTGGCGTGTTTTTGCAGTGGGCAGATATCAGTGATGGATTTCAGCATTCTGCCAATAAGTACATGCTGGTTGTCAAAGTCTATCTCATCATGGCCACCATTATAAGTTAATATCACCATCCCTATGTAGAAAATGCTGGTGATGTCATTCTAAAAAGGTGATTACATATATATTTAAGGTTAAATGGCTCTGATCAAGGCAAGTAATGATTGCTGCTTCCCATTTAAAGCACATATAATAAGTGAAAAAGCTGGCTTCAGAGAGCCTTTGAACCAAGTCAAAGTATGAAATGGGTATCACTTTTGGGATCAGGAGTTGGAAATTCAGACCACACATTTATTTCCCTCTCAATGTTATCATGACTCTTCTCAATACAGACATTAAAGAGCTTTACTGACCGAAGTCCTGAGGTTGGGAACTCAAAGTTGTGACTGCTCCAATTTTATTTACGTCTGTTCTTTTTTTCCGTCCCAGGCATTGGTACAGTAGAAAATATTTGGTGATATATTGTGCCATGTCAGTAAGATAATCTGTTCATTTATATCAAGAATGTTGCATCCTCTACTTTTCACAATCTAAATACCATAAATGAGAATTTGTATAAGTTTCTATTAAAGAGAAGTATAGAACGTCTGTCCCAAACTCAAAGATTCCCAAAGGGGGGATAAAAGCTTCAGGAAATCCAAATTATATGCATCAAGGCATTAAATAAACAGATTATCCTTTTTTCTCCATCAGTCGCAGACAAAGCAGAACTGGCATTTTTATTGTGTAAGTTAAGATTAGGCCTCAGAAAGTGGAAGAAATTGTATCCTCTTAGATGGAATTTAGGAAAAATAATTGTTTGTCTTTGGAAAAAATTTACCTGAGAAGAAATAAAAACTAAATGCTAAACCAAAACTCTTCATAAAGGTTTTAGTATGAGACTGATAGTGGTTGAAAAGAGAAGCTACCCATTTTTTCATTTGTTTGTTTTTTGGAAATTTGGATAGAAACTAACCATAATAAGGAAATACAATGTTGCCCATGGAATAACCAAGTTCAAATGAATGAATGATATCAGGATAGGCTTCTAACATGTCAAATATATGCTATAATATAACAGACTCCAAATGGAGCAATTTAAGTAACAAAATAACATGAAAAATGGAACAAGGCACTACAAGCAAAAAGTCCTACATATTCAAATCATAAAGTCATGTTCCAAAATTTTCTTAAGAACACATTTTATTATAAGGCTGCATGCTATTTAAATAACTAATCTTTAACGAATAATTTTAATGAAAATGGTATTATTTTGTAATCATAAAATACAACATGCTTATCAAAAATAAAACAATACAAAAAGCTTAAAAACAAAGCAAAAATGAGTGAAATCTAATCATTCAGAGGTAATTGCTAACATTTGGCTATTTTTTCAGAAAGCCCTTCAGGCTTATGTATATACACTAATAACATTACATAAATTTGATAAACCAAGCAATACAATTGTGGGGGTCCAGAACAAGCCACCCCAAGATGTACCTTAATGGTAGTGCTGATTATTTGAGCTAAAGGCAATTTTAGCTTCAGACTCAAGAGAACCATCCCCCTCCCCCGCCCCTAGAAGAATTTGAATTAGAGGACTTACCCGGAAGAGATTATAACTTCTTTTGACCTATCCATAGGATAGGACAAACTTCTATTTACTAACGTTCTGCTCTTCTAATCATCCTGCAATGACCTTCTGAAGCCCCCAAAGAACCTTATCTCATCCCTAGCTCAGGATGTCTTATTTACCTCCATGCCCCTTTCTATCTTTGAACCTCTCATGTATGTGGCATCTCTGACTGCCTCATGCATGTGGAAACCCCATGCTCACAACACTAAATTTGATTTTCTCTTGTCCATCTGCCTCCTGTTGATTTAATTGTTTAGCCAGCCAAAAAGAACTAGAGGGAAAGGGGAATTTTTCCCCTTCCTCACATAATCTCTAACTGGTTTATTAAAAATAATATTATGGGCAGCTTTTATTATCCATAACTGTCAATAATTATATGTCAACATATAATTATTTATAATATTGAAATAGTATTCCCTTATGTGATTGTATCATAATATATTTAACCATCCCTATACTAATGGACATACATATTACTTCCAGTTTTGTTACTAGAAAATTCTGAAAATATACAATGCATGAATCTTTGCATATACATCTGATGTCCTTTAGGATAAATTCTTAAAAGTAGAATTGTGGCATCAAACTCATCCATTTTAAATTTCAATGTACAATGCCAAGCTATTCAATAAGAAAACTGGATAAAATATTCAAAGAAAATGTTTAACTATATCGCTTGTTAGACTTTAAATTTCTTAAGCTCAGGGATTGCTACTGCCTTGGTTTTTGCCCTATTCTCAGTGTCAGAACTATGTCTAGCCTACAGTCAGCGTACAATAAATATTAACTGAATAAATTAATAATGATTAAATTGGATTTAAAGAATTTAATTTGCATTGAATTAGTCTTACATTTGAAACTGAGTTTTCAAATATTCTTTCTTAGCTCCTTCTCTTCAATATATCCATGGATAAAATTTTGGCTAGGAAGTAAGGACAAATTCACTCTCCTCACCTTCTATATGAATTATGTACCCATTGTGCTCTACCATTTACCACGTGTATGACCTTGGACTAATGAATTGCCTAATATCTTTGAGTACCCTATTTTCCATCAGTCAGATGAATATAGTAAAAACCCACTTTGGCTGCCTGTTGGGATTGTTGTGAGGTTTAAACAATGTGAGGTAAGGAGCGCTTTGTTCAGAATAAAATGGTCTACAAATAAAGGAGATTAACAATTAAAGACAGGTTTAATGTTCTGGAATGCATTACATTTGACTCATATTAACCTGAAAAGATTTCTGCAAATATCCTAATAAAGTTCCAGGCTCAGAGGCTACCTCTTCTAGCACCCACCTGCCGATGATGAGGATTTTTTTATAAGATTGGGGAGTGGTGTTCACATTTATCTGTCATACTTAGCTGAACAATGCTTCTTATTGATTTGCAGCATCAAAGGCACTTCCTTTTCCCAAGCATGACATTTGCTATTATCTCTTTGCAAGCACAGAAATCTAAAAGCAGCACCATAAAAAAATAAAAATAAAAATAAAAAAACCCCCGCAGCTTAAGTATTGATTAAAAATAAGCTTGGTTCATTAAAAACACTGCTGGGATTTGAAGCACTTAGAGGTAATCTTTTTCTTTTCCTCAGCATTAAAAAAAAAAAAAAAAGTGATTTATAGATCTTAGTGACTCTGAGGAGTTAGTGAGGAGTTAGTTGTTATTTAAATAAGCTTTAGATTTAAAAGAAAAAGAAAGAAAGATTATAAGTTAGCATCTAAATGTCCCCTCATTCCATTTGGTACTATATATGGGGAAAGCAGTTTTCTTATACTAGTAATAATGTCTCATCAATGTTTGTGCTGCACTCTTTCTATCATAAGGATCTTTTCTATAATGGATCCTATACTTTGTCTCATCCTGGAGGAATTTCTTGGCCCTCCTCCAAAAGGGACAAGGTTAGGGATGTGTTAGAGGTGAGGCTGAATAGCTGCTGTCTTTAGGGATCTTTCCAGAGAGGGAAAAATCTGTGCTCCTGTCAAAAGGAAATATGTGTCCGGATCTCAACCGACTGCATCATGTCCCTCCTTCCAGCCAGGTGTCATCTTGGTTGGAGGGAAGAGCATAGAGTCACAGGGTGACCTAGACCCTTTGCTCTGCTAGAGGGCATTCAGCTAACACTCTTTTGTAAACAAAAGGAAATAAAAGACACTGAACTGAAAATGGTTCTTAAACTAGCTTAAAACTCTGAGAGTAAATTCTGTCATGGATTTGTGTATTTAGCTTAATTTTTTTTTTTTAAATCACCAATTATCCTGTACATCAGTGGCCTTAAAAATGGCCTCAGTGTTAACACACATCCATCAGGGTTTGCCATATCTATGTATCAACTATACTATTATTGCCTTAATTTATTTAAAATTAACAGATTTTTACTTAAATTTGAAAGGGAGTTTCAAATCTGTCATATTTAAAAACTATAAATATGAAATAATTATAAAAACGCAACAAAAACAAAACAATGGTAAATATCCAACTGTGGTATTATTGCCTGCCAAAAGCTATTTCTCTGTCTTTTTAAAAGGGACAGTGGTAGAAAAGTGTTTAGAGAAATAGTCTTAAAAATTATTGATCTTAGGTGATCAGAGGATTGAGAGAGAATTGAAAAGAGTTATGTTCTCAGTCATTGCTATGTAACACTGTATCTTTATACCTCCTAAAAGATGTCTCATATCTAGTAATACTTATCCTTTGGGAATCACAGCAGTGCTATATATTTTTTATGTTGTATCTTTTGAGCTTGTTGAAACTCCAATTCTGGTGCTCCTGCTTAAAAGGATCAGGCAGAAGCACTGACAACCGTTTTTACTGTGCAGGCAAGATATCGAGTGAGTTTTCCAATTTTCATCCAGATTTATTGATATGATATAGGTATAATCTCTGGCTATGACTGAGAAACCATAAGAAAGGCTCTGGGAGCATAAAACATTCTAGGCCTATTATCCCAAAATGACCTCTCCCTGAGAAAGCCTTGGGTGCAGAAGTCGTGTGCAGTGCCTCTCAAAAGTTGGATGACATTTATTAAAAACATCTGTTTGAAGACATGAGGGAGCAACCAACGTACTCAAATGTATAGCCAAGATCCTCAGAGAAGTGCAGAGGGACAGCCTGGCATTTAGTACATCTTTTGTCCTGGGAGCATCTGACAGTTTGTTAGTAACGGATGAGCCACTGAGTAGCTTTTATCAGTTTCAAGAGGTGAGAAAGAAAAAAAGAATGTAGTCAGAGTCTATCAGTGAGGAGGGATCTTGATGAAATGCTTAAATTTTCAGTGGAGATGCTTGAAAGGCTACAGCAAAGAACTAATGGAGAATCAGAAATAGTCTTCACAATGACAGAGATCTAATTTAAACTATGATTGGCATGAATGATCTTCTCCTAGTCTAACTCCTACCAGAGGCAAAAGGAAATCCTCAATGAAGAAAAAATAACATCTTCAAAAGATTCAAATATCAATAATTTTTCATACACAATATTCAGCATGTAATCAAAAATTAACTGACAGCAATAGACCATACCACATCTGATACACTGAATTACCACAATCAAAAGCAAAATAGAAAGCCTATAGGAGATATTGACATTAGAGATATCAGGCATGGACTTTGAAATAGCTATGATTAATATATTAAAGAAAATTGGGGGCATATTGTTAATATCAGCATATAACCAGAATCTATGAAGAATTACTATGGAAACCATGAAAAATCTAGAACTAAGGAATACAATAAATATCAAAAAGAAATAACTCAGATGGATTTGACAGCAGATTAGACATAGCTGAAGAGAGGCCTAGTTGGAAGATAAGTAAGTTAGTAAAATATATTGAGACTAAAGCATGGGCAATAAAAAGAAAGATATAGAAAGTCTACATACAAAACTAAAAAATATTGTGGAGAAATGTTGAAGAATGCATAAATAGTTGGAGGAATTTTCCTAAATTGCAAGACTCAACAATATATCAATATCAATAATATATAGATATCAATTTCCTCCAAATTTATGTATAATTTCAATGAAATTTCAGTTGAAAATCCAGACAATTTTCTTTTTTTCACGGCATTTGAAAAACTGATTTTCAAAATAATGTGAAGTTGCAAAGAGACAAGAATAGCCAAACAATTTTGAAGAAAAATAAAGAAGATAAACACTGACTTTCACATGGGTTACCATTCCCAATCTTTTTTCATACAAATTTGACTCTATTTTCTCTCAGAAAATAAGTTTTTTAAAGAATCAGTGTACCATCTTTATCCTATTTTTTCACCAAGTAATTTGTCATCCATCATTCTTTAAATGTTTGTTTTCACAGATATCATCATAGAAACATAAATATATTGAAGGCAAATGAAATGGAAAAATAATTCATATTCATGGTGTAATTCAACTGTAAAATAAAGAATCAGATTCACCAGTCTCTCAGCCATTTGGACCCATGTCTTTAACACATTTAAATTGCAATTACCTAATGTTGTTTAATAAAAAACTTTTGTTTTCAATTTTGCTGCCTCTTTCTGACGTACACATTTTCACTATCTCTACAATATGCTAATAATAATTATAGCAATTACTACCTAAGAAGGTAAGCTCATACACTAGTCTAGAACTTAATCTTTTTAGGTAGTTCTAAAGCTGACCTTGAAATAAGCTTCACGCAATTTTTGTTATTTTGATTGTTATTATTTTATTTTTGTCCCATAAACAATATTTTTCTTTTATCTGCGAAGTCAGCTGGTGATTTTCATTTTAATTATCTACGAGTATGATTAGAATTTCTGGCCAAGATGGCGGAGTAGGTAACTGCTCTGCTCACCTCCTCTCAGGAACACATCAATTACAACTAAACTACACAACAACCATCATTGAGAATCACCTGAAGTCTAGCTTAACTAAAGCCCTACAAACTAAGAACATACAGAAGCCGCCTTGAGACTGATAGAAGGGGCAGAGACATGGAATAGGCTGGTCCCACACCAAAGTGTGACCATTAAAAATCCAGACAGATAACTCAGCTATGGAGGTCCTCCCCTGAGGAGCAAAGGGTCCCCACCCCGCCCCAGCCCAGGTTTTTAGTGCTGAGGAGAGAAGTCTCCATAACTTCTGGCTGTGCAAACCAGCAGATACTGTGGCCGAGTGAGACATAAGGTGGCTGCACTCCCAGGAGTTTCTCTTAAGGGGCCCCCGCACAAACTTACCTGCTAACAGATTCACTCATTCTGAGCTCCAGTGCTGGGGAAGCAGCTATAAAGGCACCAAGGACATATGGGGAGGAACTCAGTTGTCTAACTTCAGAATGAGAGCTGGAGGGGCAGCTTTCTCCTGGATGGAGAAGCTGGAGGAAGTGATTGTTTCTTTCTTGAGCCCTCCTCCTTCTTGCGAGCAGACGCAGGCCGCCACCATATCTGAGTCTCCATCAGTTTGGTTAACACCTTTCATCTGCTCTGATTCCCTGATTTGCCATCCCATCCAACTTTTGGGCACACCCAAGCTGCTTCCAGTGGCTTTTCCATACAAACAACCTGTCTTAGCTCATGCTGCAGACTTTCCTAAAATCTCTCAAAGATTCACAAAACCCAAACAAGCAGCATCTGGCTTCAACATCTCCTGTACCTCTGGCTGAGCAGCTGCTAACCTGGCATTAGCAACAGCTGCCCTCAGTTTAAGGCTTGGCCTCTGGAGGCTCCTCTAAGCCCAGTGCTGGCATAAGGAATATAGCCAATAATATTGTAATAACAATGTATGGTGTCAGATGGGTACTAGATTTATTGGGATGATAAATGGAAAGGCAGTTGAGGGGCAGAGTGAAAAAGGTGAAGGGGTTAAGAAATACAAATTGGTACTTACAAAATAGTCATGAGGATGTAAAGTAAAGCATAGAGAATATAGTCAATAATATAGTAATAACTATATTTAGTTCCAAGTGGGTAGTAGACTAGTCAAGGGAGATCACTTCTTAAATTACATAAATGTCTAACAACTATGCTGTACACATGAAATTAATATAAAATAATATTTAATATAAATAAATAAATAAATTAATTAATTAATAAACTGTCCATGATTATCATGTATGTAGAATTATACAAAAGACATGAATTTGTATAATTTTTGCTGAGGTGGACAACTTACCTTTATCTTTGGTATTAATAGTATAATTTTTGCTGAGGTGGACAACTTACCTTTATCTTTGGTATTAATAGTTTATAAAACATATAAACACATTCTTTCTTGACTGTTCATTGCCACCTACCATCAAGTTACATGTTATGACTAAAATGATGATAATATCTTCTTTGCTGTTGTGTTAATAATTTAATGTTGCTTTGATCTTATTGTATTATGTTGTACATTTTAGCAGGTTAATTTTCATATCTTTAAGATTTTTTAATTTTTAAATTTCTATATTATTATTTCAAGTTAACATATGTTTAAATAAAATACTTAAAATGTTAATTATGGATATCACTAAATCACAAAACTTGAACTATTTCGTACACTTACTGAGAAAGAGAAACTAAGCAATACAACATATAACCAAACATCTGATCTACAATAATTATAGCATGGAGATGAATGGATTTTTGAGAGTCAAGTTTATTTTAAGTAAGAATAAAAATTAAAATTGTTCATAAAGTGACATAAATTTTTCACAAAACTTTTAATGTCACCCTCCATAACTTCAACAAAAAAGTGGTTACCGCTCATCCATGCCATATATTGGTATACTTTATTTACTCTGAAATACTTTTTTTAATAAACCATATCACAGAATGCCCTAGTATCTCAAAAGAACTCACTGTCAAAAAATATCTGTGAGATTGGCTGACGTAATGAAGTGAGATTCTATCTGTGTTGCATATAAGCATGCATAGAAGTACATTTTAAAAGTACGAGGTGTGATCAAACAACACAGAGAATATTTAAATAAAAAAATTATTACAGTAAAAGAGAGTGCCATTTATCCCCCTCACTTCGAACACACTTATCCCATCATTCTTGTCACTTTCTGAAGCAGTTCTGGAAGTCCTCTTTTGTGAGTGTCTTTAGTTGTCCTCTTGTGACTGCCTCAATGTTCTGAATCATTCTGACTTTGGGGAAGAGCCAGAAGTTGCATGGTGCCAGATCCGGTGAATAAGGTGAATGAGAACATACCGTATGTTTTTATTTGACAAATTGCTGTACCAGAAGTGATGTGTGACATGGAGCCTTTTCTTTGTGATCAAACAGTAAGGTAATGCTGCTGCTAAGTGGCATCCAAGGGAAAGGCAGGGATCTTCAATACAAGAAGCAGCACATTCAACCTTAGTAACAGTGTGTGACAAGTTTCAATTTGTTTGGTGCAGTCAGTCAGGTGTGAGCAACGGTTGGGAGAAGGTGTATTTTAAAGTGTGCTATCAATCATCTTCTATCATGACAACACTTTGTGTCACACATCACTTCTGGTATATGGCAATTTCTGTCAAATAAAAACATTATGGTGTGTTCTCATCCACCTTATTCACCAGATCTGGCACCTTGTGACTTCTGGCTCTTCCCCAAAGTCAAAATGATGCAGGACATCGAGGCAGGCACAGAGCGCAACTAAAGACAGTCATGAAAGAGGACATCCAGAACTGCTTCAGAAAGTGGCAAGAATGATGGGAAAAGTATGTTCAAAGTGAGGGGGAGTATTTTGAGGGCGATTAAAGGCAATGTGTCTTTTGTCATAATTTTTAAAATTTAAACATTCACTGTATTTTTTAATCACACGTCATACACACACTGAAATCAATTTTTCTCCAAATGTTCAAGGAAAATTAGCATTGAATTGAAATTGGCCTTGGTTATCCTGTAGCTGTAGAAAGTCATTGGCATATTTACATAAGCTGTCATCTGGAAGGTACTCTAGTTTGAGAAGCATGACTAGGTTCTCTGAAATCTGCCTGTACATTAAGCCAGGACTCTGGAGAACAGGTTGCATAGAATACATTCATTCCCTTGGTTGGCTTTGATCTTTATTCAGACTGTTTTGATATGATGGCATCCCTGAATAGAGAGGGACGGTGTGGATATATTTTCTGGATATGTTCTAGGTGTTACTGCTACCTGATAGAAAACTCATACTACTTTAAGAAATTTCATTGCAAGATATACCTGGAACACTGAGATAAAATACAAGGAAAATCTAAGAATAGTAATTGGGAGATAGTTCAATGATCAAGAGTGACTTCATTTCTGTACCCTTACTCCCTACTCCACCCTACCCCAACTTTGGTGCATATAACATGAAACAAATAAATCAGATAACTGTATATAAAATTAATACATAATATTTAATTTTATATGTCAGTAGTATGACTTTAAAAGTGTGACAATAAGGCACATATATATCAATGTAAAATATTCAAAATTCAGTAAGATATTAGTTTATTATCTTTAGGAACTATGGTCATAGTAGATATGAAAGAAAATATAAACATAATTCAGAGTTGAATGACTTAGAAAATGCATTAGTTATATGCAACCAAGATCACAGTCACCTCGTTGAGGTTTAGAGACTCTAATCTGACTTGTAAATTAGGTAATGATACAACTCAGCCCTCGTGTTTTTCTGCTCCCTGACCAATGTTCTCTTTAAATTTTGGAGTCTGTAATAAACGGCAGTAAGAAAGGGTTTCATTAGAGCAGTCATAAGTATGCAAAAAAAAAAAGGAAAAGAAAACGAAAAAACTCACCCCAGTTCTTGTCAGCTTCAGGGTGAATCTCTGGATTAGAACTAACTAACAGCAGTTAGTTCGCAAGGAAATAACCCTAAAAAATTCCTTTTGGAAACACTCCTAAATTAATTGGAATGAATTAGAAGATTTATCTCTTAGGTAATTGAAAAACATAAAAAAGAAATTTAATACTTTAAAGTTTATAATTATAATTTCAAGGCATTTAAATTTCCAGTTTTATGAAGGGAACCCCATATTCATCAAAAGTGCTCTTAAAAGTGACTGTTCACATTTGCTTTACTTACAAACAAAATAAAAATACTTGTAAACTTAAAATCTTAAGATCTGGCTCCTTTAATAAACAAAATATACATTTTAAAAACAAAAATTGACCTCTGAACAATCTTTTGTGTTTGCAAAAGTCATTTTGAAGCCACAAAAATTCACTTAAAATGCAAAACTTAAAAGTCGATGAAGTTATTTTTTCATAATCATAATTTACACTGTACGTCTCATGACAGTTATTGTCAATCATAATATGGGTTTCATTGTGCCTCTGTAGGGAAACACGCAATTGTTGAGTCAGTAATATTCACTAGATGTGGCATGACCAGTGAAAACTAGCATGATGTTAATGATAAAAGAACACATATCCATCAAAATGAAAGTTACCAATCTACATTATAACTGGAGATCAGATATTCTTAATGGCATATTTGTGACCATATTTAAATTTCAAATGTTACATGATATCCATTCAAACTTTTTATTTTCCTTTTTGTTGAAATTGGAATATGCATGAACTGGTTACGAGCAAGTGTCTGTGGACTGAGCAACCCCAGGGAACATTTTTTTATATTACAGTTTATATACATGGCACTACCTAATAAAGGCAGCTTGGCCACTGATCATCCACAGTCATCAGTCATGGTAACTTTACTAAAATTGGTACATTCTTCAAGAAAAATTCCATTAAGTTACTGACTTAGGTGTTTTTTGCTTCCCATGGTTTAATCTGAAATGTTAATTTGTCCATCTAGCACATTTTAACTTATAAGCATAATATTTTATTTTTGATCTCCCAAGAGCATGCTGTTGTAACTAGGCAGATTTTTTTTTTTTTTCACAGCAAAGTGAATGCAAGATTATCTAATATTGCTTGGTAATGTTATGAAAGGAATCACAGGCATTGAATTAATGCACATGACTCCCACCTCTTTCACCTCACTGTGCAGTCAGCCAAATTATATATTTATTAATTTTGTTAAGCTGGCCTCATGAGTACATAGATTGAATAGACTCCCTGTTAATTAAGTTTGCTGATGAAATGACTAGAAGCTTGGAGAATAGCTTTGGAATTAAAAATGAGTTTAACCAGCTGGAGGGGATTTATGCTTTGGATAAGGATTGGACCAGATGACCTCTGAGTTCTTTTTCAACTCTGGGATTCTATAAAAGACTGAGAAATCTATATAACAGGAATATCTATGAAATTAATTTAATATAACAAAGTGTTAGATGGGATGAATTCATTTATATATGTAAATATAGTCAAAATCAGAAATGAGTGGTAAGCACATACTTTTGGATTCTAACAGAGACAATCTAAACATGTGCTACCAAATTAGGTTGATTTAATGATGACACTGACATCCCTTGCTTGCTAAAAACTTTTCTATAGAATTATTTTTTATGTGCCAGAGACTAGGTGTTCAAACAAACTTATAGTCTCTACATGACGATTACATTTTTCTGTAGCTATGGCACTCCTGTAGCCAAAATTAATTTTGACTACTAGAATGTGTGTAAAAGTGATGTACATCAATTTCATGCCTCTTCCATTAGTGCATCCTCCTGCAATCCTGTATTTTCTTTTTCTTTCTTCTTTAGATTGGCTATCAAGGCGTAACCTCTGACATAAACTTGGATGCCCTGTATCAAAGACAGTCTCAGATCTAAAAAGTTATATGCACGGGCACACACACATACATAATTTCCTTAATGCACAATTAAAAACATCAGGTCGTGAACAGGTATTTAAAAGAGGATATCAACACATCCAATAAGAATATGAAAGGGTACTCAACTTCATTAGGCGTCAAGAAAATGCAAGTTAGAACCTTAGTGAGACATCATTACACACTACCAGAGTGGTTACAATTTAAAAATAAATTACATTGCCAAGTTGTGGGAAGATTGTGAAAAAACAGGAATTCTTATGCACTGATAATGAAAGGGTAAATTGAGAGTTTGGTGAATCTGCTGAAGCTAATACACATGCTGTTTACTCTAGCAATCCCATTGTAGGTATTTCCCTAACAGAAATGAGTATGTCATTTTACCAAGTGATGTACACAGAAATGCCCAAAAAGACTATTTATAATAGACAAAATGGAAAAAAGCACCCAAAATATTCATCAACAGTAGAATGGATAAATTGTGCTATAATTCATACAATGAAATATAGAATAGCAAAAACAAATTCCTTTATTCAAGGCTGCAATATACAATACTGAATTTTTAGAAGCCCAGAAAAAAAGACCAACATATATAATTACATATACATGAATTTCAAAACAAGGAAAACTAATTAATAGGTATAGAAATAAGAGTGGTAGTTAATTTCAGTGTGTTTGGGGCTGAGGATTGACTTGTAGGGGATTGAAGAAGGTTTCTGGAATGCTGAGAACATCATATATTTAGATTTCAGTTGTAATCTCACTAGTATACTTATTTGTAAAAATTCATGGAGCTTTAAACCTAAAATTTGTGCACTTTACTGAATTTTTTTTGAAGAAATTACAAAAAAAGTGTTATAGTTTGGTGTGTTTAGGTTAAATGTCCCAAATACATATCTGAAATATTAAAACAGTAGAAATGCTGTACAATTTCCTTTCTCAAAGGAGATTCAATGGCTTAAATGCAATCATTGCCAGAGGCAGGCTGGGAGATTAGATGACCTTTCTGGGTCCCTTTCAGTCCTATGATCCTATGATATTTCTTACAATGTTGTTTTTCTCAAAGCCCCCTTCAGTCTTTCTATTTCTTTAGTATTGAGTTATCCAGGACTGAATTTAATACTCTAGGGGTTTTCTCACAAGGGCAACATAAGTAGAAAGTCTGTCACCTCCCTAATAGGTAACATGATGGAGTTGTATCCAGTGGGAAATCTCAATGACATTTTGCACAGCTTTGCTACGGTTAGATGGATAATGCAAGGTCATATACAATTTTCTCTCTGCTCTCACCTCTGGATATTTTAACATTATTTCTTCACAAGTTTTCCTTCATGTTGCATGCTTTTCAATAGATTTATTTCCTCCCCACCCCCAGAGGTACTAAATTGACTTCCCTTTTGTCATCTTCAGAACAATTTTTTAAACATTCCAAGTCTGTGAATATGTAGGATGGGGAACTCTGGTGATTTCAAAAACTTTTTTTGGGAAAAAAAAAATCAGTTAATTCTTTGTCATTAAGTAAGCAAGGGGTTTAGTTGATCAAATAAGTTATTTTGCTTTTAAACATATATTAGTCAAATGTGGATGCAACCAAAGAGAGAGAGTCTTGAAAAGAGATTAAAATATGTATATAAAATAGTCTTATGACAACTATAGAGATTTGAGATTTCACTTATTAAATATCCTTTCATGGGAATTATAAATATGACTATTAATCCTATTAGTAAAACCCCTGATTGACTCGGCTTCAAGTGTTGTTTTTTTTTTTTTTTTAATATTTTTTATTGGGGAAGGGGAACAGGACTTTATTGGGGAACAGTGTGTACTTCCAGGACTTTTTTTTTTTTTCCAAGTCAAGTTGTTGTCCTTTCAATCCTAGTTGTAGAGGGTGCCATTCAGCTTCAAGTTGTTGTCCTTTCAGTCTTAGTTGTGGAGGGCGCAGCTCAGCTCCAGGTCCAGTTGCCAATGCCAGTTGCAGGGGGCGCAGCCCACCATCCCTTGCAGGAGTCGAACTGGCAACCTTGCGGTTGAGAGGATACACTCCAACCACCTGAGCCATCTGGGAGCTCAGTGGCAGCTAAGCTCAAGGTGCTGTGTTCAATCTTAGTTGCAGGGCATGGAGCCCACCATCCTTTGCAGGACTTGAGGAATTGAACTGGCAACCTTGTGGTTGAGAGCCCACTGGCCCGTGTGGGAATCGAACCGGCAGCCTTCGGAGTTAGGAGCACGGAGCTCTAACTGCCTGAGCCACCGGGCCGGCGCTCAAGTATTTTTTAAATGAACTAATTCATATTAAAGAATATAGCTATATGAATAAAATTATTACTAATAAAATACTACAACTTTCAAATATAATTTAACACTAATTTCCTTTTAGTTTATGAAATGCGATACATGTTATTTTGCTTTGATTGTCGAACATCCGAAAAACAATGAATAATTTGTTAGCTTCCTCTCAACATAGACATTTTAGGAACATTTTCAGTTGGAGAATTCATTGAGTCCTAAAAACCTATTATTTCTGGAACTTCCCCAAGTAAAACATTTACTGTGGAGTAATAAACTTGCAGATTTGAAGACATCTACATTAATTGACACTACATTTATTCCCAGACTTTAAGATCCTCCAAGGGATATAATTTTAGGACACTCATTCAAACTTTATGCCACTGAATGGTTTGGGGCAACTACAGAAAAATAGCATTCCATTGGAACTGTGCATCTGTGTATATAACAGTTTCTAAATGCATCTAATGGAAACTCAGCATGAAACCAGAAAAGATTTTTCCAAACTCATTATAGTTGCAGGTTACTCTAGCAGAAAAATTGATTTTGCACTGGAAAGTAAAAATCTAACTTCACAATGTCATCAATCATTGGGAAAACATAACTGAGGCCTGAATACAAAATGTATCGATTCACAATTCTCAGTAAGTCTTTATGTCATTCAAATGAAACCAAAATCTCAATATCAGTTGAAAGAGCTCTTATAGGAATGCCAATAGAAAATTAGAGTTTATTTTAGGGAAAACATAATTTTTAAAGTATAAAATCAATTCAAGTTGATGAACGTTTGGAAGAGAATGTATAACAATTAGAATTTATTTTCATTAAAAAAGAACCTCCTTCTTCAGATGACTAATGTCAGAGCTAAGGGTCCTGAATGATATCCATCATATCTGCATTTCTAATAGGCAAATGAGTAAGTTTCATTAATTCACTCATTTATTCAACATTCTTTTAGATTTAATTGTTTAAAAGGTCCATAAAAGGACAGATTTTATAAACTGTGATATTAGCCTCATGTTTCTCAAGGCAGAGAATCTGAAAATATTTCTTAACATCCAAGGATTTCATGGATTTTTTTATTGAAAAACATTTGTCTAGGTGATCTAAGATCAATAACGATATCCTAATAAAGAACTTTGTGAAGGAAGATTCCACAACCAGCCCTGTTGCTACCTGGTAAACACAGCGTTACATAAGTCAGAGAAGAATTTTAATTAATGTTCTTTTCCTGTATTAATAGAACTGGTGTCTCAGACATGTTCTGCTTTAAATTTTACCAAACCTGTGGGAGGCAGGCTCTGAGATAGCCAACAGCAGCCTGCTCCCTGGTATTCATACCCGTGTCACTTGGGTGTTGACTAAACTTATTGACTTACTTCTAACAAAATACAGCAAAAGTAATGAGAATGTAATTTCTGAGATTAGGTTGTAGAAAAGACTATGGACTCCATTTTGGGTGCTTCTTCTCTCTCTGTCCTCTTATTCATTATTGTAAGGGAAACCAGCTACCACACTGTGAACTGCCCTATGGACAGAGCCACGTGGCTCTGGCCAACAATCATTAAGAAACTAAATCCTGTCAACTAAAATGAGGAAAGTCTCCTGCCAACAAGCCATCAAGCAATTGAATTCTGGGAGGAACTGAATCCAACCAACAGCCAGGTTACTGAGTTTGGAAGCAAATCTTTCCCCACTTGAGCCTTTAGATGAGATCACAACTGACAGACTAATTGAAACATCAGGAGAGACCATGAGGCAGAGGTAGCCAGTTAAATTGTGCTCAGATTTTAGATACAGAGATATTGTGAGATAACAAATGTTTGTTTGTTTTTTATGCCACTGTGGTTTGAAGCAATTTGTTACACAGCAATGAATAACTAAATTAGTTTTTATATTCCTAGCAAAGTAGAATTAACTTATCACATCTTGTTATTAACATCTGAATTTAAAAATGTTTGAAAATGTTGATAATTGTTAAACTTGGGTTATACGTATATTGGGATTTATGATACTCTTTACCTTTCTATGTTGAAAAACAAAACATGTTTCTTAAAATGCTTTATATAATGACAAAGAAAATTCACATTTCCTCTTCCCCTGTTTTTCTCAGAGTAAACATTATTTCCTTTTACATTTCCCCACAGGAATTATTCCTCATTTTTTATAATATTGTATCTATATAGTTTAGAGCATATTGATGTAATTATATACTTTTGCCCCCAAAACAACCTGATATTAAAAAGAAAAAAAGTCTTAAGAGATTTCATTAAACGTAGGATCTGTAGGGGAGAGAGATGTCTAATTCACAAGTCTATGTAATAAGTATGGACTTTATAATGAAGTAAACCTGAGTTCAAAGCCCTGCAAGAATGGTTAATATAAACAATCCTCACTTTTTTAATCTTCAAAACTTATTTAATCAAACTTGATTTATGGGCCTATGATAAAGAGCATTAATATAATGCTAGCTAACGCTTGGTGAAAACTTATTATATATCTGGCAATTATTTTTTCTTGTTTTGTTTCCTTTAAATCCCATATAAACCATAAAAGAATCAATGAGATAGAACGATACTTTTTTCTTATTCACCAACAGGGAAACTAGGTATGAGATATTAATAAAGTTTCCCAAGAACACTCAGGCATTAAGGGATGAAGCTGGGAATTGAACTGAGATTTTAATCACTAAACGGTACTACAAATAATTGTGTTACATATGTAAAACAGTATGTAGGATTGAGAAAGCACCAGTTTAGTTTCTTTTCGTTTCATGCTTGCAGGTCTATAGATTGGCTGAGAAAGCTCTGTTTCAGACTGAACATGAGGTTCAAAACTATGTGTTTGTCATTCTAGTCCACCAAATACCCAGGGCAAGTGCTTCTTATTTCAGATGGAAAAATGTCCACGAAGAGTGAACAAAAGTATTAAATGTTTCTGGATACTTCCTCTCAAAGCTGGTACAGTCTGATTGCACCCTCATTAGATTGCCAAGTGAATTCACATGGTCAAGCCCAAGGTCAATAGGGCAGACAAGAAAACTAGGGCCAAAATGAATCATGACCAGGAGGGAACGGTAGGAAGAATTACAGATAAATAACACAGTCTACCACAGCATTCATGGAAAAATTATAAAACAAATAAAATAGTTGGAATATTTTCTGTTTAAATTCTACATACTCTAAAATTCTGTATTTTTAGCATCAATTTAAAAAGCCATTCTCAGGGAAATTATTTCTTCTATAACTCTTCCACTTAATGCCTAATGGCTCTAAAGTAATACGTATAATTACTCAATTACTTCAAAAATGATGTCCCTAGTCACTGTGAATTTATATGCATTGTGTTTTCTAGATACTTCTGAGTGAAAGCTTTCACAATTATATTCTGATTTCCACAGGCAGAGTAATTGATATTTGTTTTAAACAGTTCTCTACATCTGACATTTTTTGCACTAGAGATCTTAAGGAATGTCAAAAGACTTCACGTTTCAATTAAACTCATATTTGTTATCCCTCCTTGACGACCAGGGCATAGAATTGCCATTATTGCCTTCCATTTTACTCACTGTTTTGTTTCCTTTGTTTGTTTGCTTTAGAATGAATGGTTTATATCTCTATCTCCCTCACGATACTGTAAATTCCTTTAAAGAACAGACTGATTTGTACTTATCTTGGTACTATCACTTGTGCCTATTCCAGAGACTACAACCTAATAGGCAAAACCAATACATGTATATTAAAGGAAGAGTGGCTGAATGGTATACTTTTGCACAATACACAGCCTGAATCTCAAAGTTATAAAGTTCTATTTTGAAAATAATAGTTTTTGATGAACAAAATACCCCAATTAATTAATTTTCTATAGAAAATGTAAAACTTAAATTATCTATCATCAAGTAAGATGAAAAAAGGCCATCGTTCATAAATCTATTAGGCAAGCTATATTGGGATCAAGACGATAGATTTAAGGAAATGTGTACACAATTAGCAAGAGTCTCCACCAGCACACAAAGAAGCAGTTTTAATTCCAGAGAACACTATGTAGTATATCAAGCACCCAGCAGCACACTGGAGCTCACCGCCTGGGTTTCTGGCTAGGTGGAAAATGAAATCCCAAGAGGCATTACTGGGATGAAATTCTTATTGTACAAAAAGAGCAGCCAGTATCAAAGCACGTCAAAATTCCTGCCCGAAGTTCACCTTTACTACATCAGAATCCAGGTCTTACTGGCAGCAGATCTCAAATTAAATTGTACGTTAGAAAAAAGAAAAAGAATGAGGAAATAGGATACCAAAGTATTTTCCAGGAATTCCACTATAGGCTTACACATATATAATTTATGTATTCAACACATGTTTATTGAGTGTCTACTTGTGCCATGCATCATTTTATGTACAAAGCAGAAATAGAGGGAAGTATAAAGCCCAGTGAAGGCGATGTAGAATTACATCTAAAATATGAATAAGACATTTTACGTACAGCTTGTTCTGTGAGAACATAGAACACACAAACTGGACATGAAACATAAAGCTTCCAGTAG
The DNA here is from genome assembly GCF_057876585.1 of Rhinolophus sinicus. Classification (NCBI taxonomy): domain Eukaryota; kingdom Metazoa; phylum Chordata; class Mammalia; order Chiroptera; family Rhinolophidae; genus Rhinolophus; species Rhinolophus sinicus. The sequence continues at coordinate 74,378,058 of NC_142501.1, read as the reverse complement.
AGAAAGCAAATTCTAAGGTGAGAACTGTAGGATGAATGACAGTTAGCCAGAAGAACATTCCCAAAGAAAGAAAAACAGGAGACACTCAAAGCGCTTCTTTTGTAAGCCATGGTTTAGAGTTTGAACGGGAAAACTTAAGGGGTGCTGTTAATTTTTATTTGCCATTTTGACAATGTCTTACACAAACATCCTTTTGGTGAAGAATTCCCAAAGGAAGGCAGACAGGTATTCCTTCTCCACAACCCTGGGTAAGTAGGGCCCTATAAGGAGCCAGACTCAACCAGAGCGGATCATGACGGTCATATTGACGTGGCTGTACCTTGCCTTCCTTTTGTACTGCCCGTTTTCTGAGCATCCATTGTGTGAACTTTCCAATGCCCTTCAAACAAATTCCATTTCTGAGTAAGTTAGCCAGAATTAGTTTTTCTCATTTGCAACCAAATTCCCTGATAATTCAGTCTCCAAAGGATTTGCCACTTTAAAGCAGAAAAGTGGCAAACAGTGTTTGTACTTTAAGACAATTTATCTAACTGCAGAGTTTCTAACATGAAGGAAAGTGGCTATGCTGGAGTCCAGAAGTCTAGTTCTTGGAGTTTGCAATCAGCCAAACGAGAGATTATGATGGCCATTTACTTGTACAGTGGTGGTGCAGGGCAGAGAGAATTGCCAGTGGCCTTGAGAGATATTGATTGACAATTTATAAATATGTAGGAGATAGGGAAAAAAAAACAAATCATGGCTTTCTTTATTCACATCAAAAACACTTACCGACCAACTTCTGAATACACATATACACATTTATTGTATTTATTTTCCACCTCTATACGTGGAACCTCTACCAAAGAAGTCTAAGAAAAAAAAAAGAAAAGGAGAGTAAACTTAAAGGATATACAGAAAAAAGTAACAGAGGTGCAACTGTTAGGATTTTACCCTGTTTCAGTGCATTGTTTTATTAGGGTGTTATGAATAGGATTAGAACAGTTTGGGGCCACAAATCTGTGCTCAAAAATGCTGGGAAGAAAGAGGCCACCTTCTTTTGTATCTGTCTCTTAAGGGAAAGACCACATTTTCCAGAACTAGTAGAAAACTTCTCTTCCTTTATCACTGTTGTGTATTAGAGCACGTGCCCATTCCTGAAATAATTACTGTGGCTAGGAGAATTACATGTGTGACAGGTTTAGGCTTGGGTTCCTCTAGCAAGATTGATAAAGAAAAAATATACAAGGTCTGACAATTAAATTCGCAAACTTGTCGCAACGATGTTGCTAACTTTTTTGATATCAGAGGGATTATTCATTATGAAATTGTACCAACTGGACAAACAGTTAACCAAGTTTACTATTTGGAAATGCTGAAAAGGCTGCGTGAAAAACTTAGATGACCTGAACTTTTCGCCAACAATTCATGGCTCTTGCATCACGACAATGCACCAGCTCACACGGCACTGTCTGTGAGGGAGTTTTTAGCCAGTAAACAAATAACTGTATTGGAACACCTTTCCTACTCACCTGATCTGGCCCCCAATGACTTCTTTCTTTACCTGAAGATAAAGGAAATATTGAAAGGAAGACATTTTGATGACATTCAGGACATCAAGGGTAATACGACGACAGCTCTGATGGCCATTCCAGAAAAAGAGTTCCAAAATTGCTTTGAAGGGTGGACTAGGCACGGGAGTACTTCAAAGGTAACTGTAGTGATCTTCAGTAATAAGGTATGTAGCACTTTTTCTAGGGTGAGTTCATGAATTTAATTTTCCGAACTTGTATATAATAGTAATAAAAGAAAGAGGTTACCAATAAACAGCATTAGCAATTTAAAGGGGCAAGATGGTGATAATATATTAGAGACTTTTTAATCATCAAATAATATTATAAACAATTTTATGCCAATACATTTGAAAATATAGATAAAATGGGCAATTTTGTATTAAAAAAACAAGTTAAAAATTGTAAGTAGAAAAAGTGACTAGACTAATAGTTAAGAAAAAATTGAATTGGTTGGGGGGAAAAAACTTGCTCTAAAATAGGCAATAGATTGAGATCATTGCAAAGGTAAGTTTTACTAGACTTTGAAGGTATAAGTAATCCCTATATTACCAAATTATTTTAGAGACAAAAAACGTATAGAAAACTATCTTACTCTATGAATCTAATATAACATATATGGAAAATTAGATGACTGTACAAAATTAAATTACAGTTCAATTTCACCTTTAAAAATACATGAAGTACAAAGAAAACACAGAAATCAAATTCAACCCCATGTAGTATGTTAAAAAAGTTCAAAAACTACCAAAAATAGGTTTATTCCAGGAATGCAAGGCTGGTGCATTTTTCTAAATTAGCAATTCACTATAAAACATTGATCTATTAAGCTAAAAGATCATATGATGAAAAAAAATAGGTGCAGAAATAATCATTTGAAAAATGCAATACCCATTTATGTAAAAAATTCATAGCAATTTTAGGAATCAAAGGGGACATCTTTACCTGATAAAATGCTACCGAAAATGTATAGGAATATTATTCTTAAAAGTAAAATGTAAGGGTTATTCTTACAAATGTCAGAAATTAAACAAATGTTTTATTATCAATCAATTACTGAACATTGCTTTGGATATCTTGGCCAATATTCTAACTCAAGAAAAATAAATATGAAGCATACAAATTTAAAAAGAAATCACAAAATAGTTGTTATTTACATAGAAAATCCAAAACAACCTTCAACAGCATTCAATCTAATAGAGAGTTTAGTAAGTTTGCTGGATAGAAAACCAACATGCTAAGTCATTAGAATTCTTATAAATAAATAATTACAAATTAGAAAATGGTACGTAAAACATAAACATTCACAGTAGCAATAAAAAGTATATTCACCTTTAGCACCTATTAGGAATAAATCTAATAAAAATTAGTTGAGACCTTCAAAGAAAAAATATAAAATATTAAAGTACACAAAAGATGAGTAAGAGAGGAGCTCATCAGATTCATATTTGTGCAGGGTAAAACTTTAACATGTCAATATCGGCCAATTCTGTGTGGTGGGTACACTAGTATTTTATATTATTTATTGTATCTTGCTGTATCTTTTTAACTTTTCCAAGCGAAAACAAATCAGTAAAAGGAAGTTTGTATTTCTGCACAGAAAAATGTATTTTACTTCATGAATCAATGACATAAATTTCCAACTAATGCTTTTCGCAAGTAAAAGTCTGACACAGGTATTCCATTCCTAGAACCAAAGCAGATGTGTTTCACAGAGTGTCTACCTAAAAATATTTGCTGTCTGAAACCAGAAAATATTAAAGTTTATTAAAAAGAACATGAAGAAAATTGTACAGTAAGATTAAAATCTTAAATAAAAACTATCAAAATAAGTTTCTGCTCCCTTTTTTATTAAAATGATTATGTCAATATATAGTATCAAGATGAGTTTATAATAAAATGGTGATAATTTTTTTCACTCATTCAGAAAGCAATCAATAGCCAACATGAGTGAAAAGTTTTTATGAAGCAAAGTGAAGTGTATTTTAATAAAAATAAATTTTTCAAGGTTTTTCAATGTATCTTCTTCAACAGTCTGTTTTATTACTAAGTACTGCATTCATTTCTGCTAAGACACTGAATCATGTATTTTCTGTTTGAAAGTTGTGTTAACACATTTCAGCATATCCGTAAAACAGGATTATTTTTTCCATGAGAATTAGTAAAGGATATTTTTCTCATCCTACTTCCAAATATGATTAGATATTTGACACATTTGGATGATTTAAATTACTTTCGATGAGCTCAAGATACAGTTTTATCACATTGCTTTCTTTAGCCAAGAAGAAAGAAAATTGCATATTAGTTTTATTTTCTTACCAAGACTAGAATAAAGTAAAAAGGGAATAATTTTTTTTTAACCAAAGAGTGTACCTTTTGGGGTAAAATATCAACATGTATGGGAACCTTGAATTTAGTTATTCTCCTCATAAAAGCTAGTAGTTTGGGAAATAATTGATGGTTAAATACAGAATCCAGTCAGCTTCGTGACAGTGAGTTACAAATCCTGAATATTTTCCTGACTAAATAAGTGTTGCTACTGTCTCAACTATCAAAATTCTATCCATGATTAAAATCCAATTTCAGTTCTATTGTCTCTAAATGTGTTCCCAATTGATTAGAATTAGATGTGATCTCTGCTTAAAAGCTGATTTGGGGGTTTGTGTGAACCATGCTTTGAATCACACATGCTAGCTGTGGAGCGGAGGGTACATTCAGATCATCTAGGCCAAGACTCTTTCCAATGAATAAATGATTCCCTGACATAAAATTCTGGCAAACAGGATAGTTTCTGCTTACGCACTGTTAAGTACTTACATACTTTAGCAGACACTCCATATGGTCTATGCCATATCCAATATCAATGCGTACTCCCCTTTCTCGTGACTCCCCCAAAAGAGAAATTGAAATGTCATAAAAACAAATTCAGATGTAGATAAGGAGAGATTATTTAGAAGAAAGACTGTTGCAATAGTGAGAACTCTCCAGTCTCAGAAATCTACACATATCTCAAAGTCAAACAGGAAAAGTTTTTCTTTTATAGGGAGGGGTAAGCATTAAGTAGAGAAGTCGGCAAAAGACGGGGGTGGGGTGGGGTGTGGGGAGGGGAAGTAAACAGACTGTATATTTTGTGATATATTTTGTGAGGTTTTATAGGGACTGTGCCTTGAGGTGGTCAGCCATTTCCCAGCATAAACAGAATTGGGAAGTGCTCTGCGTTTTAGCGCTTGTTTAGGCTTGGAGGCAAGCTGATGTTCAGGGCCCTCTGTGGAAGAGAGAAGGGTGATGAAAGTTTGGTCAAGACAAAGCAGAGGTTTAAAAATGGGAAACTGATGTGAGAAGCAATGATGTACCTCTGGAGGGCACTTATGTGATGATGTCCTGGCTAAGGAAATGTCAGCAAAAGATTATTTCTGCTTTTGTTTTCCCAACAGAAAGAGACCCATGTTACTGGCAAACATCTTTTAGAGACATGATGCTTGGAAGTAGAGCAGCAACCTCAGGAATGAGGAAGAAAGCCAGAAAGGAAGGATGGAATTAAGGAACTAAATCATTGTCAGCATCATTGAGTCAGCATAAATGCCTGGACTACCTCAGACTTCTTTTTCGGAAAAAAAAAAAAAGTTAAAATGCTATTAGGTTAAGTAACAATAGTCAGATATCTGTAACTTACAGTCAAACTATCTTAAAATTTTTTGCCAAAAATACACAATTTGTATTTTAAGATACTTAAACTCTCCATTGTTCTATTCTTGAAAAGCTTATATATTTACACATCTCCAGTCCTGTGGTTTTTCAATGACTTCATAGTTATTTTCAAAGATGTAAATGTCTTGATTATTTTTATTTTTCTAATTCCTATGTACTTATATGCATTTCTTTTATGGTCATTATATTTTGCCTTTCACTCTAGTTATTGGCACTTAAATATCTTTTAATAAGATATATGTTTAAAAAGGCTATATATTTACCTTTGAACCTGAAACCAAATTTTTATATTAGTGCATTGTTTCTTTGTTTTTCTCATTCTGCGGTGCCTTTTACTGTGTAGATAGTTCATAAATATTTTTGAGTAATTTATGAAATTTCTAATTCTGACAAATTACAAACATTTAGAAGACTTGGAGAGCTCTCATTTGTTTTTCATGGTATTTCAAACATCACCACTGTGCAAATAGCTACATGACAAGAATCAACTAAAACTAAATATGGATATGTTTCTGAAAGTCTTTAAGTTAATTGAATTATTTCAATTGCCTTAGAGAAGTACAATACTTAAAGAAATCCTGTGGTAAAGTCTTCACAAATGTAATAAGTTCCCCTTTAGTCACTCATAATTTATTTGCTGGGTTTTTGTGTTGCTGTAGGCAGAATTTGGAAGATACTAGCACTTGCTATAGTCAGTTATATAAGCTTCAATCAGGATGTCAGCAAACAATTTGAATAGTTGTCAGGGAGATGGAGGAGAGGCAAAAGGAAGTTCTGAAAAAAAGCCAAAATTCTTACAATCAAGAATTCTAGTAAATGAGGTTATTTTATCTGGAGGCAGCCTGGATTTACTGACCCACTATGCCCGGGGTTGGTCTAGGTGCCACTCTATGATCTACATAATGCTCATCCCCTATGTAATACTGCATCTGTCCTGGTTTATTACAGTCTTTATTATATCTACGCATATGAAGTTTTGAATTTTGAAATCCACACATTCCATTTTATCAGATCTTTCCTCTAGGTGCATTTGGGGGTAATCAGAATTCTGGCAGACAGAAGATCTGATTCAAGGCTTGATACTATCTCAGACAGAATCCTCTGGGATCCCTACGGTGTTATATAAGGACAATTGGAAAGTAAAGACCAGACGATATATTCTATCACTGTCATAGTTACACAATTCCCTTAGGGAAGACAAACACCAAAATAAGTTTTAAATGTGATTGTAAGTAGACTTATTTATTGCATGTTCAATGAGGAAAAAGATTAATCCAAAGAGGAGAAACATTAGAATTTTAGCATATATCAAAAATTATAGCTTGCAAGTATATTGAATGACTACAAAAGGTTAACATTGTCCATTAATGGAATTTAAAATGCATGGAAAATGATTTATAGTTAGGAATTAAATCATTCACAAATGGATGCTTCCAAGTTTCCTGTACCCGAATACATACTAAAACATATGTACTAAAACATAACGTAACGTACTAAACATAAACATAATGTACTAAACATAATGTACTAAATGTGTGTGTCTGGCTGGCTGAGATCTTAACTGGGGCTTATTTTCGGGGTAGGTCTTATTTTCGGGGAAACACAGTAGTACCCGGTAGTACAGTGTTTCCCTGAAAATAAGACCATACCGGAAAATAAGCCCTAGCATGATTTGTCAGGATGCTTATAATATAAAATAAGCCCTACCATATTTCCCCAAAAATAAGACCAGGTGTTATATTAACTTTTGTTCCAAAAGACTCATTAGGGCTTATTTTATATTATGAGCATCCTAAAAAATCATGCTAGAGCTTATTTTCTGGTTAGGTCTTATTTTGGGGGAAACACGGTATACAATTTTCTTATTCTGTTTCTTTTGCATAACTTACTAATTTATTTTTCCTTTGTAATGCCTTACCTCTATCTTCTTTTTTGAATCCAGCTGCTATTCTGATTTTTTTTTTTTTTGTCATCTCATGTTTGCTCTTACTGTTTAATGCCTTTCCATCCATGTCTTCCTGACTAAATCCTACTTGTCTTTCAATGTCCCGTTTAAAAGCTCTCCCTACCTGATGCTCCTCCTAAGATCTAGGCCACAAGGAATGACATTTTATGTGTCTCTTTTACACTTGGCACTTTGGGGATCAGGTTTCCTGCCACATGAGATTGCTTTAGTGGTAGGGAATTTGGATTTTCTACCTGTGCATATCATACAACACCTAGCAATTGTTTGCCCAGAACAAATATTTGTGGGGAGGGCGGAGATAGGAGAGCTAAGTCAGTTCTCTATCCCATGCTTTACTTACAAAGAAATGAGAATGTGCTTAACCTAGGAGAGAAAAACATGGAGGAGCATGGTGGTCTCTCTGTCCTTCCCAAGGAAGACAAGTGACATATCAAATTGGTTAATTAGGAGGAAAGACTTGAGCCTGTAAATCTCTGCCCTTATATTTCTTTCCAGCAATTTTGCCTCAAGATGCATGACTTTCTGAAAGCAGGCTCTGCTTCTGTCAATGGGAGGTGCCTGCATTTCTGAGTGCACGGATTTTACTCTGAAGGAAAAATATTAGGAAGCCTGATTGTAGTTCCATAGCTGAAATACATTTTCTATTTCAGTTTATTAATAATAAAGCTGTAATATTTTGATCTCTGTGTCTCTGACTCTTTTTATCTTAAAAAACAAACAACCCCCCCAAAAAAAAACCTCAGTAAGTGCTTGATGAATGAAGGAAGGAAGAAGAAATGGACACTAAATAGAGATTGATAACCCACCCATCTCCGCCTTATATTTCAAGCTTATTAAAAGTCACTAGTCTTGGGAGAGCCAGATAATAAAACAACAGTCTAAATCAGTATCCTCTTAGTAGAATTACCTCACCTAGCAGCGAGACAGAATAACAATGTGGCAAAGTTATGGTGTTTTGTTTTTTTCAAAATAAAGATCCTCTCAACTTTAAAGAACAGAGGTCTGAGTGCTAAATATCTTTCAACCAACATTTACAAGAAGTTATATCAGAAAGAATGCTTTACATACATAAAGAGGCAAGTTTGCTAATCAGAGGATGCATTTACTAATCGGATAAATGTCCTAATTTATCTCAACACAACTTTGTACGTCTAAAGACTGATATTTTAGAACCTAGGAACGTTATTCTAAAGAAGGTGAAATAACCCTTAATATTCCGTGAGTAAATAATTGTTAAATAGGAGATCACTAATATTCTTTATTTAACTAGAACTGACGCATAAAAAATACTTCCCCAGACCCTAATGAGGTTCTTGGGAAAGCTGCTTCTGTATCATACTTTCACTCATTAAGAAAAGCTCATTGGATCTGGGGGGGGGGGGGAATTCAAAGGACTATTTAATATCATCAAAATCAAAGTTATTGAGGAAAACACACAATAATTCTCATGTCAGTACAGTTGTTAGGAACAGCTCCTCCAAGAAAAGTCCCTGCATCACATCAATACCTACCTAAAGAGTATATTTCTAAAATAAACACTGTGAGTCACACCAAAGAACTAAAATCCTGAATTCATCAGCCAAGCAAAATACAAGTGAAAATCACTTTGTCTTTTTATAAAGATGACTTTCAAAACTTCTCCTCTAATTTTCTTAAAGATTTAATGTTTCCTAGTAGTGTTTCTTTTCTAGAGTGGTCACGTTTTCCTCTGTAATAAGAACCAGGCAATTTCTGGGAAGCAGATTGTACCAATACCATTCTGCTAGAATATGGCAATTACCTAACAATTTAACTGTCACTGAAAAAAAAATTAGAAAATAAAAAATTCACTGCATACAACACAACATCTTATTTCCTGCAGGACTTTAATTTAGATTTTAATTCACATGTTCCACCATTTAGAACTTTTCCATTTTTCTCTCTATGAATTTGACATTTTGATTTGAATCCACTGGAAGGGAACTGAAGCGAGCCATTATAGCCAGGTGCAATTACAGTATTAAGCACCAGTGCACAGACTCACCTATTAACGATTTCCAACAATGTCTGAGATGGAAACTCCACATCACTGAGGTTATTCCTCTGAAGTCTGGCTCCCTTCAGCTGTGATCTCACCATCTAATCACATTTTGACAAGTTATAAAAACGACAGCTCTTGTTAGGTGGAAGAAGCGCCAAGCCTTTCGGAGTCTAAAAACACCACAATCAGAGAGGCAATTTATAGTTTTTAGCCACTTGCCATTGCATGAATAGCAGACTGTACTAAAATATTCCCTCTCAACGGCACTCTCATGAATTTCCACACTACCCATGTTGGTGTACAAATCGTTACCCATTCAGAGGTCTGTGAGCACTCATTCCTAGAGGAGTCTTGGCCTTAGAGAAAAGGAACACTACTGCAGCTTTTAGTAAGAAAAAACTGGGTCCAAAACTTATCACATTTAAAAGAATTCTCCACAGGAGGACAATTCAAAATTAAGAATATCTACCCAACTCACCCATCAGTACTCTACTCCACATAATCTAGGTTTGGCTCTTCCCCGATACATCCAGGTAGGAGCGCTGCAGAAAGTGGAAGTGCCCTCTGACCCTGCTCACCAGCCGATCTGCACCCTCCTCCGTAATACTCAGTCCCAAGGCTTTATGTTTGCTGCTATTTTTATCTTTCCGAAGTCTCCGTGACAAAAGCAATTCTTTTATTCTGCTAGGACCATTACCATCCTTTTTTTCTTTGTAATTAATGATCTACTCTTCCACTCATTACCTACAATAGTGAATTATGCATACTTTGAAAATATGAAAAAGAAATCCATACTTCGTTAGACTTAGTCTTTCAGGCATGTCTAAAAATAATACTATAATGTTCTGGCAGTTACTCATGTCAATCCTACAAGATAGACTGAGTATTCAGAAAAAATTATAAGACTAACTAAAACATAGTAAATAAATGTGCTGTTTGGAGGTGGTTAGGAGGATCCTTTTTCATTCTTCTGGTATTCTCTTTCATATCTAAGGGATTCAAATGGTATAACATTTCTAGCCTTTCTTTGTTCCCTTATTCACTTCTCCCAAGGCGTAAATAATGGTTTACAATTATTGGTGATTTTGCAATGAAAAAGTGGAAAATCTATTCACTTCCCCTTCTCCTTCTATTTGGAGCCAGGGCGTTTGCAGGAAAGATGTATCCTGCTTTGCTTCTCTATACGCTGACCCTAAGCATGAAGGCCTGGCCCTGTACCCGGGGTTGCCTGTAGCTGGCTCTATCTAATTTTCTGGTTCTGTATTAGACACCCCACCTTCCTGCAGATATAAGCCACTATCTGCAATATCAGTATTATCAATAATACTGCCTTACTCTTTTGCCTTCTGTCTCAGTTGTTCAGAACCCAGGTATGGAATTAACAGTTTTGTTTTTCAGGTTCCCCAAACCTTAGCTTGTATAAAGAAATTATATTTCACTTAATTCATGTACCACTTACTAGAAGGGATAATCCAAAAATCATTATATATGTTTGAAATAATGAAGGGACGTGAAACATACCCATTCTTTTCTCTCTCTGTTTTTTTTTTCTTTTTTTTTTTTTCTGACCTGCCAGCATATTGTACAAGTATTTTAGCATAATAAGGCAATTTTGGAATAGTCTGCTCAAATATATAATTGGACATTTGCAGAAGTTATTTTCTTACTTTTAAAGCAGTAAGATAATACTGGGTAATAGTTAACATACTTGTCAAGTGATAATTAATAGCTAACACTTTGGAACACTGTGTGATAATAATTCTACTGAAAACATATTGTCTTATTTAAACTTCAAAACAGCCTTAGGAGAGGCACTATTATCATCTCTACTTAAAAAAATGTTAAAATCCAAGCTTAGAAAACCTGTTTGAGGATACTGAATTTCAGGACTGAAAGCCAAGTGTGTTGACCCCAAGGTCGATGTGCTCTAAAATCATACTAATTATCTCCAAATCATATTTTCCTGAACGTTATTGGTAAGCTAGCAAATCATTTGGAAAAGAAATTCAGCTTAATTCAACTTTTTTTTTATCAAGAGAAATTAACCAAATTTATTACATACATGTGTATTGGAAACCCACATACATGAGAGAGTCAGAGACCCCACATGCACAAGAGATTCCTAACTCGTATTTGCTGCTCAAATAACAACACGCAAAGACATACACACATCAATCAAAGATACAGTGCTGCAAAATTCATAGATTTTATTAGGAACCCATTTTATTAGTCTTTAAAAAAAAGATTTGCCTAAAAGAAAATATGTAAAATGAGAATTCTTCAGGTTTCAAGGAACAAAGATACAGAGAGATGGTTTCAGTAGTTGGAGATGTATGTATCCTAAGGATACATAGGAAAGAAAGAACTGACAGAAATAGTCACACACAATCAAAGCTCATGGAGAACTGAGATGATGTTCAGTGTATAAAAATAGCTCCAACTGCACCTCAATTAATTCAAACATCTTATGCCCTGCCTTAATGATGACTCACTGCTCCATTTCTGTTTCTCTTTCTGTGTGCTTCTTTTTTCCTATTTTGTTCCTCTCTGCCTTTACTCTTCTTCATGACTTTGGCTTTCTCTAGACATCAGTTGCCTCATGGCTTTCTTTACAGATGAGCCCAACTTACAACATCATTGGCTTTCTGACTTGTTCAGAGTCAAGATGTCACAGATTGATGGATTACTGTTTTCATGCTTTGCCTTCATCCTATTCTAATGGTGTATATCAAGCAATTGTGTTCCTGAGGCAGACTTTCTTTTGCTCATCCCGAAACCTATCCTGTGATGTTTTATCATGTTTAATCGTAATTATTTCAAAGAAAGACAATGCATTTGATGATATCCTTACTTGGTTTAGAGGCAGGTAGATTTGCTAAAACACCCAGTATGTAGCCATTTAAATGTTTTCTACTTCAGTGTCAGTCCATCAGTTTTTCATTTTGCTTTGTTTTAATCACCATCAAAGATGTTACCAATTGTAGCATTTGTCAATATTAACATGCAGCACAGTGATACAGTTGAAAATATATGTTTTCATTATTATTACATCGTAAAATTGGGAGCTGCAAGTTGAATCGTCTTAGTTAAAACCGGTTTCTTTTCTCCATAGACATAATATTCCCCTCCATCACTTCGTCTCATGAAACATCCCACCTTCCTGTCCACAGATGTGAATCTGAACCATACTGTCTCTGGCCTCTGACCATAGTGAGCAGCCCAGGAATAAATTCATGACCCAAACAGATTAATCAGAGCCCTTTTTCAGATTTTATGGAACCAAGATTAGCAGTTCCGCTTTTTAAAAAATTCTTTAATGATGTGACTCCAAAGTTGCTCAGTGATTACTCTTTTTACAATATTTGTCTACCATAGAAGGGAATAGAATCAATGTAAGACAAACAGAGTGTAGGAAGGAGAGAGAGAAAAAATTCTGGTTGTGGCCAAGCCCCAATTCTTATCTCTTAAACCGCTGGAACTACCCAGGTCTGAAATTCTCCCTTTATTATGTAAGCTTACCTGAGTATCCTACCAATAAAACTTGTTTATTGTTTCAACTAATTTGAATTAGGTTTCTATCACTTGCACTGAAAAAATCATAATATAGCATCCCTCTTAGACTATCACACATTGCGTTCCCCAATACAGAAGACCCTGATTGTGACTCTCCAACTCTGTCAAGTATGAAGCATCTTCGTTTAACAGACTTCAACTCCAAGTCAATTTGAATGTGCTTCTAATTCACATGTCACAGAAATTCATCCTTTATCCCCAAATTACTTTTCCTATATAACCTCCTGTGTGTTACTATTCTCAAAGTCTAAAAGCTAAACAATCTTAGCAAAGTCTTCCTTTTTATCTGTCTTACTTCAGTCTTACCCATTTTCCTCATAATCCCTTAACTTTCTCACGTCTTGTCCATTTTATCTAGAATAATAGTTCCAATTTTTATGCAAACCTGTATACTTGTATCTGATTTCTATCTCCTATGCCTTCTACATATCACTCCCACAGTGATCTATTTTATATGTCATTCTGAGCAACACTTGAACTTCAGCTAAAATTTGAAAATCTACAGGATAAATCTAAACTTTTCAAATAGAAATTTAAGGCTATTTTTACGGCTTATAGTTACTATTTCTCTCTAAGCTCTCATTATTTTCTTTCAGAAATCCTGCAGTTATCCATATAATGTTTTCAAGTCACATATTTATGTTTCTACCTCTGTACAATTCATTTTAGCTAGAATGCCTTTCCTATTTTCATCTTATTTCCTAAGCTTTGTCAAGCTCAAGCACTATTTTCTTCTTGGAGAATGTGTTTGCCTGGAGGCTAGATAAACTAATCAAGAGGAATTGAAACTAAATGTGATAAGGGAGGAGGGAAACATCCAGATACATATGTAAATCAATTTACTATGAAAAACAGGACCTATCAAATTCAAAGAAGGAAATCATTGTGGGTAGTGCCAGTGAGTGATATGAGAGAACAATTGGACTGGGAACCAGTAATAACACTAAATTCCCAAATGCAAATATATATCATTGTACAGGCCCCAAGTTTTAAATTTTAAGAAAAAAAACAATTAAAGTTAATATGCAGACATGGTAGAATTTTGTAAGAGGGGAATACAGTGTTAGAAGGGCATACAGACTTATAACAGATGGAGGAAAAGTGGCATAGAAAACCAAGAAAACCAAGAAAACCAAGATCCTAAAAGGTAAGGATTACTGAAGAACATTTAGATGATATATACCGTGTTTCCCCAAAAATAAGACCTAGCCAGACAATCAGCTCTAATGCGTCTTTTGGAGCAAAAATTAATATAAGACCCAGTCTTATTTTACTATAAGACCAGGTATAATATAATATAATACCAGGTCTTATATTAATTTTGCTCCAAAAGACACAGTAGAGATGATTGTCCGGCTAGGTTTTATTTTCAGGGAAACAAGGCACACACACACACGTGTGTGTGTGTGTGTGTGTGTGTGTGTGTGTGTGTGTGTGTATGTGTATTTTTTAAGAGCAGTTACTAACCCATGAGATTTTGCTATAGGGTTAAATGTTGGAGTACAGGTAGGGTTAATGGTAAGAGTTGGGGTTTGCTGAGAGATCAAACTAGGATCAGGGCCACCAAATGGGGAATGAGAAACTTCCTCAGAGCAAGACTTAGCAGTATGTTGAATAAAATCATTTGACTCAAAACAGAGTGTGGAACAAGTTCTATATTAGCTTTGCTGAGCTTTGAAACTCCCAAAGAGAGGAGGAATTAACCAAGAGAGATTATATAGAACCTAATTATGACCAATAATGGGTGTTGGATGGAAAAATGAATAAGATGAAAAACTTGAAAAAGAATGTTAAAGTACCATGAAAATATTAACCAAAAGAAAGCTGACATTGCTGTATTAATAGCAAGTAAAATATGCTTTAAGTTAAAAAGCACAACTGGGAGAAAATAAATGGTCTCTACATGACAATAAAAATAATACTTAACAGGAAAATGCTACGATTTAAAACCAGCATATATCTAAGAATAAATCTCAGAATACAATTGAGATGATTATAGGGAGAAATTAAAAATTCCACTACCATAGAGGGAAATATAAAAATATCTGCAGTAATTGGAGTAGTCAGTAGACAACTAGTCAATAAAAATATAAAAGATTTGAAAATATCAATTAACAAATTTGCTATGATGATACACATATAGAACTATGCATACTAAGATTAAAGGCTACACAATATTTTCAAGCTCTCATGATATATTTATAAAAAAATTTATAATGTACTAAGCAATAAAATGAGTTTCAAACAAATATGTAGAGCACATTTTTAATGATATAACATTTTATTTAGCTATGGATGATTTTTAAAACTACTTAAGAAGAAATATGAAAAATTTTAAAAGCATTTCTAAATAACTCATAAATAAAAAAATAGAAATCTGAATAAATTTAAAATATTCAAATCTGAAAATGATGTGTGTTAAAACTTGTGAAACAGGCTGAAGCTTTACAAGTAAACCTTACTAAATAACTTTTCTTGATAAGACTATGTAAGATGATGAATTGCAAATTTTTGTTGAAATTCACTATGTGAGTCAATAGACATACAAGTCCAGGAAGTGCCAAACATAGTGAACCTAAAGAGGTCCACACCAAGACACATCTTAATTAAAATGACAAAGGTTAATGACAAAGAGAAAACCTTAAAAAGCAGCAAGAAAAAAGCAGTTAGCTACCTACAAGGGAACTTCCAAAAGATTGTCATCTGATTTCTGAACAAAAACTTTTCACAACAGAAGGGATTGACATAAAATATTAGAAGTGATGAAAAGCAAAAACCTTCAACCAAGATTAGTCTACCCAGCAGGCTATCACTTAGAATCAAAGGACAGATAGAGACTGCCAGATAAGGAAAAACAAAAGGAGTTTATCACTACCAAACCAGTATAACAAATGTAAAAAGGATTTTTTTAAGAAGAAGAAAAAAAACCAAAACTATGAATAATAAAATAGCAATAATTATATGCCTTTCAATAATTACTTTAAATGTAAATGGATTAAATGCTCCAATTAAAAGACACAGGGTGGCTGAATAAGGAAGAAAATAAGACCCATAATTATGCTATCTGAGTATGAATTATGATTCACTTCAGATCAAAAGACAGACACAGATGGAAAGTAAAGGGATGGAAAAGATGTTTCATGGAAATGGAAATGAAAAAAAAAAAGCTGGAATAGCAATAGTTATATAAGACAAAATATACTTTAAAAACAAAGGCCAGGGGTGGCTGGATGGCTCAGTTGGTTAGAGCATGAGCTTTGAACAACAGGGCTGGTAGTTCAATTCCCACATGGGCCAGTAAACTGCGCCCTCCACAGCTAGATTGAAGACAATGAGCTGCTGCTGAGCTTCCAGAGGGGCGGCTGGATGGCTCAGTTGATTAGAGTGCCAGCTCTCAACAACAAGGTTGCCAGTTCAATTTCCACATGGGATGGTGGGCTGCACACCCTGAAACTAAAGATTGAAAATGGCAACTGGACTTGGAGCTGAGCTAAGCTCTCCACAACTAGATTGAATGACAACAACTTGGAGATGATGGGCTCTGGAGAAATACACTGTCCCCCAATATTCCCAATAAAAAAAGAGGGACATAATACGAAACAAAGAAGGACATTTCATATACAACAGCCAAGATGTGGAAGCAACCTAAGTGTTAGATGATTGGATAAAGAAGAGGTCGTACATATATACAATGGAATATTACTCAGCCGTGAATAGGATAACATCTTACCATTTGCAACAACATCGATGGACCTAGAAGATTTAGGCTGAGTGAAATAAATCAGACAGAAAGACAAATACCACATGGTTTCACTTATATGTGGAATCTGAAAAACAAAATAAGTGAACAATCAAAACAGAAACAAATTCATAGATACAGAGAACAAAGTGATGATTGCCAGATTGGAGTGGGTGTTGGGGGACTGAGTGAAAAATCTGAAGGGATTAGAGGTACAAATTGGTAGTTACAAAATAATCACGGGATATAAAGTACAACGTAGGGAATATAGTCGATAATATTGTAATAACTATGTATGTATGGTGCCAGGTGGGTACTAGACTTATCAGGGGGAATCACTTAGTAAGTTTTATAAATGTCTAACCACTATGCCGTACACCTGAAACTAATATAATATTGAATTGAAAAAAAATTCAAATCAAGCATAATAATGCTTATATATTGCATATGAGACTTTGTATATTCAGTAAAGCTACTTTTTTAAAAAAATGAATAAAATAAAGAACACATTTAGCGAAGTCGTTAGTTCAGTTTCAGGTATATCCCAATATTTTACTTTATAATCTTGATGTTAGGGCCATGGATATTCATAGTTTTATCTGTACTTTTGTATGCATGCTCTTGGAATATTATACATGTTAATAACAGAACTATAGATATTAAGAGAGATGTTGGGAACCCGAAATTTGGCAAATGATATCCTGTTTTTAAAATGAAATGGAGATAAAGTTTTCCATTCATTTTTCAATAAATATTTGTTGTAATCCCACCATGTGCCAGATACTGTGTGAGATGCTGGAGAAACACAGTGAGAAAAACAACAACAAAAAAACAGTCATTGCTTTCATGGTAGTTATAATCTGAGTATTATATAACCTACAGACACATGAGATTTATGTTGTTCTGAATAAAAAATATAACCAATGTTTAAAGTGGTCTTCTGTGACAAAATACAGCAAGTCAAACCAGGCTTTTTTTTTTTTTTTTTTTTTTTAATTTTTATTGGGGAACAGTGTGTTTCTCCAGGGCCCATCAGCTCCAAGTTGTTGTCCTTCATTCTAGTTATGGAGGGCGCAGCCCAGCTCCAAGTCCAGTCACTGTTTTCAACCTTAGCTGCCAGGGCACAGCCTACCATCCCATGCGGGAATCGAATGGGCAACCCTGTTGCTCAGAGCTTGAGCTCTAATGCACTGAGCCATCCCGCCACCCCCAGGCTAACTTTATTTATTTAAGGCTAACTTCATTTAGTTCATTTAAGAGATTTTTTTTTTTCTTTTTTTTAGTTTAGCCAAGAGAAAAATGGTTGATGTTGTATATCTGGAAATCAACAATTCTATGACAACATATTGATTAGCTGATATCAATCTGAAGGTTTTTTTTTTAAATACTGGCAAAACAGATAATTTACCTTTATAGTTATCAAAATTCAATAATAAGAACAGACATCATAGCAGAACATTTTGGCAATCCATAAACTTTAGTACACATTGGAAGACTTCAGAACCAGTAAAAAGCATATCATGAACACTTTGGGTTTATTCTAGAAACAGCAGGTTAGTTCAACACTGGGAAATCAATCAGTGTTAGTCACCATATTTACAGAATAGAAGGGAAAAATTATATGACCATCTCAATCACTGTAGAAAAAAACATTTAGCAAAATTCAACATTAATGCATGCCGAAAACGCTCCTTTAAGAACAGAAGATAATTCTTTTAAACTGAAGAAGTATCCAAAAAACAAACCAAATTAGACATAATACCATACTTAATAGGAAACAAAACAAAACATTTTGCCTTAAGATGAGAATACCCGGGAATAAGGATACTTATTCATCATTTCATTGATCTTTGTACAGAAAGTCCTAGCCAATGCAATAAACCAAGGGAACAAAAAAGTAAAATTGTCAAATGGTCTTTTCATAAATGGTATTTTTGTCTAGAAAATCTAAGAAATTTACAAAAAACAAAAAACAAAACCCAAAACCTTTTACAACTAATAAATTAGTTTAGCAGGTAGCAGTAGGAATATCAATATAAAAATCAATTGTCGGGGGCAGCCAGATGGCTCAGTTGGTTAAAGCGCCAGTTCTCAAAAATAAGGTTGCCGGTTCAATTCCCACATGGGATGGTGGGCTGCACTCCCTGCAACTAAAGATTGAAAATAACAACTGGATTTGGAGCTGAGCTGCGCCCTCCACAACTAGATTGAAGGACAACTACTTGGAGCTGATGGGTCCTGGAGAAACACACTGTTCCCCAATATTCCCCATAAAAATTTAAAAACAGCAAAAATCAATTGTATTTGTATAAACTAGCAATAAACATTTGAAAAATGAAATTTTAAAACTATTATCTACATAACATCTCAAATATTAAATACAAAGAGGAAAATTTAACAAGATATGTGAAAGAGATACACACTGATAAATACGAAATGCTACTGACAGAATTAGAGGAGACCTAAGTAAATGGAGAGATTTGCCACGTTTATGGATTAGAAGAAAAAGTACTGTTAAGATATCAACTCCCCCCAATATGATCTATAGAATCAAAGTAAACCCAATCAAATCCCGGCATCTTCACATTTCTCATTTCTGAAATATATATGGTAATACAAAGTTCATAGAGTAACTAAACCATATTAACGTACGGAAGAGTTATACTGCTGATTTTCAAAACTTACTATAAAGCGAATGTACTCAAGACAGGGTGAAGCTCATGAAAAATAGAAGTATAGGTGATGAGAACAGAGATCAGAAACAGAGCTGTACATATAGCCAACTGAGGGTGCAAAGATCCGAAGGCTGTTCAGTGGGGAAAAGATAGTTTTTTCAATGAATTGTGCTAGAAAGGCTACATTTTCATAAGGGGAAAAAAATAAAAAGAACATTAACCCTTACTTCAATCTATACAGAAAAATTAACTAAAATGGATCATAAATCTAAAAAAATGCTGTAACTATAAATTAGAAGAAAACATAAAACAACAACAACAAAAAATTTGAAATCAAGAAGATAAACACTTCCTAGGACACAGTAATTACTTCCCATAAAGGAAAAAAACAAACAACAAACAAAAAACAACAACAGTAAAGCCTCACAGATAATAAATTATAGAATTTCTGCTCAAACTTACTCCCTCTGACTCCCAAAGTGAAGTCTGTAACATTATATATGTTTTCTATCATATTCCTTTCTCTTTTTTTCTTTCTTCCTTCCTTCTTTCCTTCCTTCCTTCCTTCCTTCCCTCCCTCCCTCCCTCCCTCCCTCCCTCCCTCCCTCCCTCCCTCCCTCCCTCCTTCCCTCCCTCCCTTCCTCCCTTCCTCCCTCTCTCCCTCTCTTCTTTCTCTTTCTTTCTCTCTCTCTCTCTCTCTCTCTCTCTCTCTCTCTCTCTCTCTCTCTCTCTCTCTCTCTCTCTCTCTCTCTCTCTCTCTCTCTCTCTCTCTCTCTTTCTTTCTTTCCTTATCTACATGACCTTCAGGACATGCAGAAGAAAAGCAATTCTTGATTAGAACAAATAATGACACAATATTTTCCTACCTCTAAAAGTCCTCTGATTTCTTTGGATTCCTAGCAAACGTTTGGTTTTACTTTGAGTACCCTGTAAAGGTTTGTGGACACAAAAATGTTGCCAAATATTTGCATACACAAAATAAATTTCTAAGAATGAATACCACTTATTAGGGCTTGCTAGGTATCAAGTACATTTCCAAGTGTTCTATGTGTAGTAACTCATTTAATCCCAAGAGTAAATCTATAAATTGAGGTGTTCTTACCATCTCAAATTCACAAATGAGAAAGGATGAGACACAGAGAGGTAATTTACCCAAGATCAGCCAGCTTAGATTTTCAAACAGGGTTGGAACCCAGGCAGTGTAACTCCATAGTCTACACTCTTAACCATCCACAATGTACAACTGATCTCTTGTACAGCTCAATGCTTCCCAAACTTCAGCAGACTTATTAAAACACAAATTCTGGGGGCGGTCAGATGCTCAGTTGGTTAGAGCACGGTGCTCTTTACAACAATGTTGTTGGTTCCATCCCTGCATGGGCCACTGTGACCTGCACCCTCCATAACTAGATTGGAACAACTACTTGACTTGGAGCTGATGGGTCGTGGAAAAACACACTGAAAAAAAAAATAAAAGCTAAAAAAACAACAACACACAGATTCTGGCCTGCCATCAGAGATTCCTTAAGGCAGCAAATTTACATATCTAATAAGCTTTCAGCCAATGCTGGTCCTACTGTTGCTCAGGACATGATACAGACCATGTTTGAAGGGTGATCATCATCTTGCAAAAGATCTTTAAACTGGAGAAACTCGATCGGCCGAGCACAGTCAACTATAATCTTACTTCAGGCAACAAGATAGAATAAACCCCTTTAAGTCCATAAAACTCTTTCCTAAGTCAATATAATTTAGCACCTAGAGACAACCAAAACATGGTTTATGTATACTTTTAAAATCATTCTTTGCCTGTCAAAACGCAGAGAACAGGAGAGCATACTAGGAAGAGTTTTCTTATGACCATTCTACAATGAAGAGAAGGGTAACAAGACACCGAGCATCCACATTTTTGAAATCTGTTAGGCTTAAGGGCTAAACTCTGATCACCATTATCTTGCAGGTAGAAACTCAAGAACTAATATTTCAGCCAAGACTGACCAGCTCAGGGAAGAAGATTGGCATTTTATATTAGAAGTTTCGCACATACATTCTTGTGTGTAAAAGAGGAAGTAAAATTGGGGAAAACATGCAAATATTAGCTCTCAGGGTAGAGTGGAGGAGGATGCTTTGAACAAAGCGTGAGCATTACATTAATCAGGTTCTCCAGGGCCCAACCTATCTGCAGAAAGACAGCTGCTTGAATTTCCGCACCAATGAAATATTCTACAGGATTTAGTCCATTTCTTTCACCAGAACATTCTACTTGTGTACTTAGAAAGTAAACCAACTGAATATTCTGTTAAGCGGAGAAAGCATATGCTGAGGGGCATTTAGCTTAAGAAGCAAATATGAGGAGAAATAATTTTCAAATAAAAATGGCAATATAATTTGGGTATGAAATCTCTTTACCAAGTGCCAGCTGGATAGGTCCTTAAATGGCTAACCTGTCAGCATTCCTGAAGGAAACTATACTTGAGAACTTGAAGGATTATGCCAGAAAGATGTAGTTCTCTGGTATGCTTTGTCTGCTTTTTAGTGCCATGTCTTGGCATGTAGCAATTTCTTGGAAGTTAAAAAGTTTGTTCATAATTATTGCTACTTCTGTGTTGGGAATAAACTCCATTTGAGAGCCATATGTCCCATAATTGCAGGTACAGTAAAAAACAATATTTTTTGATGTTTCTGCTGATTGAGAGAGAGAGAGAGAGAGAGAGAGAGAGAGAGAGAGAGAGAGAGAGAGAGAGAGACAGGAGGGGGTAGAGAAAGATAGAGCAAGCATTAATTAATGCCAGTTGTATGTGCTACTAAAATGTTTCCATTAGCTCTTGAACCTAAGGAATGGGCTCTTACTTTAGGAAATAAAATGTAGGCATATACAAAATACTCACATATTATATTAATACATATTGATTAATATAAGTGCATATTTAACAAGAAGTCTATGAAAAAGTTAATGGTCAAGGAGTCAGATGAGTAATAGATTTATTGGGTTTATCACTTTGTGAGGCATACAAACACTATGCTGTTTTGTATACCTGAAACTAATACGTAAAATAAAAATAAAATAAATGGTCAAGGGAACTTAATGTAGAAACTAATAAATAAAATAAATGGTCAAGGGAACTTAATGTAGTTGCATACCTAGAGTTTCTCAGCCAAGAGTCTTTCTCTACTTGTTTCCTTAGACAATTCAGAATGTACCCTGATGATTCCTTTTATAATCCAGTGCCAAGCCCAGGAGATGCTTTAATTCTACTAACTTAAATCTGTTTTATTTGTCTCCTGTTACTGAGCATGTAAGCACTATCAAGAGAGTAGAAAATTCCTGTTTAGAAATTATTTGTGCTGACTACTATGTCTTAATTGTCTTCAAACTATTATATTAGAAGATTCATTTTGAAACAAAGATAATGATCCAGGTTTACTTCTGGGACTCCAGTAAATGTTGGTTTTGAGGGGCCCTGCAATATTCAAGACAAAATCTTATGGGGCGTCCATAGAAGAGCTTTATATCCAAGGGGGAAATGTTTTAAGGTGGATATTGAGAGCCTCCTTGGCCCCATATAACTATTTTAAATCATGGCCAAAAAAAAAAGAAAAAAGAAAAGCCACATTCTTATATCTAATAAGTTTCAAAAACTACTTATACATATTTCTTATGTAAGTGCCAGAGAAGAGAATCATGAGAAGTATCCAATTGAGATGAAAAAGCGCATCTTATCTGTCAAGGAGGGAAGGTGTTTCTGAGGAACCGACTTTTAATCTGAGACTTTCTAAATTAATGTGAACCGGCTAAGGGAGGGGACAGGTGGAAAGGGCAAAGAAAACAGCGATCCAGCCATAGAGAACATTGGGTGTGAAGACTGTGAAGATGCAGCAGAAAAGAGCTTGAAAAATGGAATAAGTCATTGTGACTGCGGCAGAGAAAACACAGGCAGAGACAAGCACGGCATAAGGCTGACAGGGGCTAGATCACGCAGAGCTTGGCCAGCAATAGTAAGAATTTTGGATGCTAAGAGAAATAGGGGGTCATTGAGGGTTTTCACCAAGGAGATGTCAATCACAGTATTTACCTCTTTAAGAAACCCTCCCTTCATGCTGTTTGGAGAATTGATAGGAGGGGCAAGAATAAAAGCAGAGACCATGAATGCGACTTTTCCTTCGTCCACTGAGAAGACGATGGCACTATGCAACAACACAGAGGGAGTGGAGATGGAGAAAGCTGTTTATAAATAGGGAAGAATACATAGAATTGGAGAAAAAGGAAGAAGAAGATATCAAGGATGATTCCCATATTTCTGGCTTAAGAAACAATAAGATGGAAAAGCAATAACCTGGACCAAGAATGGGGTTTATGTATTCATTCAACAAACATTTTTCGAAAACGCTGCACACCAAGCATCATTCTAGATGTTGGGAACTGAAATAGAGCCACTGTCTTCAGAATAGCAATAATAATAATGTCTAATATTTGTTGAGTCCTTAATACATCCCAGACGCTATAAAAGTGATTATACACACAGACACACACACACTTAATCCTTAATAAGTGTTACATAATAGGAATGATTATTATCTCCATTTCGCGGATGAGAAAAATGAGGCATAAGAAGGTTAAGAAACACACAGTTAGTAAACAGTAAATTTAGAACTGGAACTAGCCAAACTGGCTTCAGAGTTCATGATTTTAAACACTGTACTACAAAACAGAATATATCATTGCACAAACATGTTTTCAGGCATTAGTTGTAATAAATATCATTCTGTGCTGTCCTGGTCTAAGCCGAGGAGGAAGGGCTAATAAATGTGATAGGTGACACAAATGGAGACATACTTGTGCAGTCTAATTTTAGTGGAGTTTCATCCTACAAATATTTATCTTTTGAAAATTCAAATATATCGGATCGACACTAAAAGAGAGAGGAAAGGAACAGCAAATTCAATTCAATGGTAATTTTCTGCTGCTGTTCCAGTCAATATAGATTATCTCTGGAGTCAGTATGAAGTGGGACAGCATCTCCTTTAAACTGTCTCATTTCCTAATTGCCTCCCCCAAATGTGCACCTCTCCCAGAGGTGGGTGTGATTCTTAAGACCCATGCTGGCTCTCCCCAAATATAACTACTTCAGCAGGTGCACATATGGAGGTACTAAGTCTGCTTACATCACCTTTATACTAAAAAATTACACGTATATTGCCAATGTGACATCTCCTTAAGGGACATTGTCCTAGATTGCATTGTTGTTCCTATTTATATGGCAGGCTTTAACTTTGTTCCCTATTATTATCTGCACTACCAGTAATGGCATTATTCGCGTCCATTCATGGCATATGACTGGTAGCGCCTTTCCTAGTGGAAGAAATAGACTTCCCTCCGTCATCAGCTTCCAACTCGACCATGAGACTGGCTTTGGCCAAGAGAATGTAAGTAGGAGTGAAAATGTGCATAACTGAACTTGAAGGGCCATCAAATGGTTTCCGCTGTGCTCTTTGACTTTCTACCACGAGGATATGTATGAAAGGAGCTGCTCCTGAAGTCTGTATTCCAGAAGGAAGAAAACATGTGGAGTCAGCCAGCCAGTCAATGGACCAACATCTAGCATGAAAAAGAAATAAACCTTTGTGTTTAAGCTGCTGAAATGTTGAGCTGTTTATTACTGCAGGACGACGCAGTCTAAGTTGACAGATACAAAAGTCCAAGATGACTTTGGCCTAAATTTGTATATATGAAGATTTCAGTTTGACTTTACCTTTAGGACTTATTCCATAGAAGATGCAACTCCAGGTACTTTCAGGGACTTTCTATTGACCCTCTTAACCACAGGTGGGCTCAGATCTCATAACTGAGACAATTAATGGAAGTCCTGCAAGCAGGGCAGATTCCAATCCAAAATGATAAACATTGGTGCTGGTTCCCCAACAAGAGCTGAAAACCTTAACAGAGACTGGCCCTAGATCCCCATTTGACTACCTGCTCCAGAAATTTGTATTGCCCACCACCCCCATCTTGGTCTTCCATCCGAAGGGTTAAGAGCTTTGTAAGTTTCATTGTGAATTTTTTTCCGAGGGAAAGGGAATAGTAGCAATCACACACACACACACACACAAACTTCTTGTCCTTTTGTTCTCCGTGATCTTGGTTTCATGATGCATATCCTATTTCTCCTTTTACAGACAAACATCTGGCTGCTTGCCACATTTCTTAGACTGAAGATCTGATTGATGCTTGCATTTTTCCATATGTAATGAATGTTTTCCCCATGAAGTCTGTGCTAATTTGCCATATACACCTTCATAAACTCAAAGTTCTTATATAAACTGCTAGGTTCCGCTCCGCCCTTGTCAGTGACTCCATCTCTCCGTCCACCCCCACACAAAAGTGAGTGAGTCCAGACACCATCTATCACTCGACATTTATTAATATTCTCTTCTGTATCTGATGTCCGGCAATCAACTCCAATGGGGCACAGGTAGGAAAATCCAGATGTAGGCATATGACAAAAGATAGAGGTGACACCAGTGCAAAACACCTGAGAGACCTGGTCCACATCAACTCGGCATAAATAGCCTGAGACACAAGAAGAGAACAGAAGGAACAGACCATGGGATTTTTCTCCTGATGACATATGATTTATATAACAAGATGGCTAGTAAAACGACAATAAGATACCTTGGCGGTGTTTGAGCACCAATTGTCTCCTCAGCTGTTGATTATCTTCCACACATAGAGTCACATAAAGAAATGGTCATGTTAAATTTACCCAAGGAAGGAGGGAATGTGTCCCTAGTAGTACCGGTAATTTAAAATTAGACATCAAATCATAAGGAAATAAAACCAAGTGAAATTATCGTTTGGATTTGAGCTCTGACAGATTTCTGTGCACTGCTTTTCTGGACACCGAATGGAAAGAAAGTGACTTGTTCCCTGAGCATGCTTCTCAGTCTGTGTATGCCGGTCTTGCTGATGAGCTATGTTTTTTCCTTAAAATTAAAACATCCTTTTCCACCCACCCATAGGACAGACTGCCAGGTGCTGTTCTCTGATCAGCTACTGATTTTGTGCCATCTGTTACCTAGGAAGCATGATTTCAAGAAAATTAGTGCTGTAGCATCTCTTAGTTTAAATTGTTCTAGGCAACTCCTTCTTCCCAAGTGCTAGACACAAACCTGTTTATTCCATGTCTGCCACCATGATTTGTTTATGATTTATTATTTATAATTTACATCTAAATGAATGCACAAACTATAATAAAAATTTGCATTTGAGTCGATAGGTTGAACAGAAGGTTTTAAGTCATTATTTTCCTCAATCAGGACGTTCTCTTGGACACACCAGTTACCCAGATGAGTTTTCCAATAACACATCATTTCCCATATGTTTTTTGTACTTATTTCTGGCAATGCTAACCCTTATACTTCTCCTTCTTTGGGGGGGGGGGGGAGTCAGTGAAGAAAATCTACACCATTCTTCAATTTGCACTTCACCATTTATTAAAAAGAGAGTTATGTCAAAGGGTATTCTTATAATTGCTGGTCAAAATATAGGCTAGATCTATGTTATAAGAATCATAATAATACTCATTTTAAATATGTAGCAATGAATGAACTGAACTTCTGCTATTATTTCACATGATGCTATTTCTACTTTCCGAAGTCTTAGGCCTTTCCCGTCTCTGTTCATCTAGCCATCTATTTTACATACATTCTCTTTAATTACGTGTCCTTTGTTTTTGAGGAACAGAAATATGTTAAGCCAAATCCAGAAAGAAAAGATGGTGCTGTTACTATAAACATGGTGATTTATCGGACACTAAGAAATAGAACCCAAAGTACCATTATACCTAACTGGGACCATGACAGGAACATCAAGGATTAAAATGACTACCTCTTCTTCTCCTAGCGTCTACCACACATGTAAATTGAGTTACCTCTATGTGCCAGGCACTGTCCAAGAAGCAGAAATAAGAAAAAGTCTCTGCCTTCTTGGCATTAGTGGGGACCAGACACATTAACCAATGGTTTAAACTATTTTTAAAATAGTAAAATTGTACAAAATAGAAATATTAGATGCAGAGCCCAACAAGTTTTGAGAGCATACTGAAGAAGGCTTCTTAAAAGTGACGTTGAGGTTGGAATCTTAACAATGAACAGAAGGTAACCAGCCGAGTGGTGCTATGAACTTCCACTTAGCACGAGGGTGTGTCTAAACCCCTTCTTTTGTTATGTCTGCCTCACTCTTCTGCTCATGCAGTTCCTTTGGTCTACTGATGTTTTGCACAGACCCCAAAATAGATGACTTAAAATCTGGAAATTACACAACCATTAGGTGGTTACATACAAATTATGGGCTCTTGTGGAAGTAGAGAATCTGGTCTATTTGGCCTATTCTGTGCAGGGTTTTGCTAATGTTAGGTGCAACTACAGTTCAAGCAGCCGCTGGAAGTGGAGTGAAGCGGGGAGGGTCATGAAGTAAACGGTTGTGACTGTGGTCAGGAAGGATATGCAAGAAGGAAAAATGGATTCTAGTGGGGGAACTGATTGAAATGTCTACAGTACAGATGTTTTTATGCACATAGATGCATATGTAGTGCCTCACGGGAAGTATTCTGTTTTTTTCTCACTGGTGCACACCCTCATTCAGTTTCCTGTGTGATTCCTGGACAGTTTGCAGCAGGCGCTAAGTAACAGCCATGGGCATCAACAGATTGTGACAACTTCCTTGGGAAAGGTATTCATTGCCTTGGCTTTACTAGCTATGGTCTCTACCCCTGTATGAATTACTATGGCAGCTTTGAAAAGAATTACGTGTACTGCTACATGATTTGAATATTCACAATAAAATTGCTTTGTTAGTATGCATCTAGTGAAGTGTTGGATTCTAGACTCAGGCAGACCCCAATTTGAATCTAAATACTATAAAAGTTACCTAACATAGTTAAGCTGCAAGATTCTTCACCCATAAAGTTGATATACTAACCATACCTGTGTACCACCTAAGAATTTAGTGGGGTAATCCCAAATTTATTAAAAAAACTCATACAACTCAACACCAAAAAACAAAACAAACAAACGATCCAATTAACAAATGGGCAGAGTACCTAAGTAGATATTACTCGAAAAAGGACATACACATGTCCAACAGACATTAAAAAAAAAAAAAGTGGCATAGCATAGAACAGACTATGCAAAATAACAGTGGCTTAAACACATGATTTTTTTTTAAGTTTATTGGGGTGACAATTGTTAGTAAAATTACATAGATTTCAGGTGTACAATTCTGTATTACATCATCTATAAATCCCAGTGTGTGTTCACCACCCAGAGTTAGTTCTCCTTCCATCACCATATATTTGATCCCCCTTACCCTCATCTCCCACCCCCCTTACCCTCTGGTAACTACTAAACTATTGTCTGTGTCTATGAATTTTTGTTTCTCATTTGTTTGTCTTGTTCTTTTGTTGTTTTTGGTTTATATACCACATATCAGTGAAATCATATGGTTCTCTGCTTTTTCTGTCTGACTTATTTCGCTTAGCATTACACTCTCAAGATCCATCCATGTTGTCACAAATGTTCCTATTTCATCTTTTCTTACCGCTGAATATTCCATTGTGTATATATACCACTTCTTTATCCATTCATCTATCGAAGGACATTTTGGTTGTTTCCTTGTCTTGGCCACCGTAAACAAAGCTGCAATGAACATTGGAGCACACGTATCTTTATGCATAAATGTTTTCAGATTTTTGGGGTAGATTTAATTCTCTCATATAAGAAGTACAGCTACAAACGGTCTAAAGCTAGTACGATGCCTCCAGGAAGTCATCCAGAACCCAGGATCCTTCTATCTTTCTGCCCCCCCCATGCTGAGCACTAGCCCCATCTTCAAACTGCCCTGGTCCATGCTGGCTTCCGAATGATTAGGCACTGTATCTGCATTCCAAGAATAAAAAAGAGAAAGTGAGATCGAGGGTGGGTTCAAAAAGAAGCATCTCCCAAAGCCTAAGTTCCACACAACAGTGCAGGGGGTACCTCATGGGCCACTACTCGGTCACATGTTTGCATGAAGCTACAGGGTGGGCTTGGAAATGGAGTCTTTCAGCTGGCACTTGCTCACTTTAGATACAATTGGGGTACACAGAGGGAAAGAAAAGTTGGTGGGCAACCAGAAATCTTTGTCACAGTGTTCCTCACAGGAGTTTTGTGCAAATTAAATGAGTTAGCACATGTTAAACTTCTAGCACAGTGCATAACCCACTGTCAGCAGACAGAAGCTACTATTAGCATCATTAGCCAGTTGCCAGGAACATAAGATTCTATTATTTAAAACTCATCGAAAAGGAAATTATAATTCTGGAAGATGTAAATTCCTTTATCTTATTTGATAGTGATTACATTTTAAAAATGATTTTATAAACTATTAGACAAAATATGTAGGAAATACAGTTTAAGCCAGCAGTTAAAAAACTGTATTTTAAAGAAATTATAAATCAATAGAAATCCATTAAATAAAATATCCACAGTTGATGAGGGTAAAAGGGATCAAATATATGGTGATGGAAGGAGAACTGACTCTGGCTGGTGAACACACAATGTGAGATATAGATGATGTAATACAGAATTGTACACCTGAAACCTATGTGACTTTACTAGCAATTGTAACTCCAATAAACATTAATTAAAAAAATATATATCCAAAGTTAAGAAACTGCAGAAAACTACATAGAGTAGGATGGAAAATGATTTGCTTAAATTCTAGAATATTCTCAATAAATAACTTAGAAGAGATAATGATAGAATGTGGGTTCTTCCTCAATGCTTCACAGATTTTCACAGTTCTGCACAGTACTTATGTGGGTGGAGAAGCAGCAGTGTTCCTGTTTTTCCTTAAATGTCTGTAGTCCCCGCTTGCTGACTTTTCACTTTCTATTTTCTCCAGCCTTTTCTTTTCTTTTTTTGTCTAAGCCTCCATCTTCTTTCTCCTTCCCTTTGCATTTCCCTCTAGGACTGCTCTGTCATGCTACTTGCAATGTTTTTGAGGTTTTCTCCAAATTGTAATCAACATTTTTTTTATTTCTTTTTAGAATATACATCATCCTGAATAACTATTTCCTGAATCACTACTTTTTTTAATCACTATTAAAAAAAAAGGAAATATATTGCTAGGAACATAGTAGCAGAATATATTTCAGCATCATACAGACCTAGGTGTGTCCCACCTTATGGGAAGTGAATTGTTCTCAGCCTCAGTTTACCTTTCCCTAAAACTGACATAATAGCAGCATATGTTATATGAGGACTTTTGTTAAGGATTAAATATGATGTATGTAACTTCATAGCACAGTAAGAAACATGGAGCAAATAAATGTTAGCTCTGATAATAATGATGATAATAATAAAACTAGATAAAGAAAATCCACAGTCAAGCTTCCAGTATCTAAAAAATATTGTAAGTAATAATTATTTTACTATGCTATTACAACAATAAGAACTTTCCACACACAAAAAAACAAAAACAAATATTCTATGTTTGATTTACCTGTTGAGTAAATTACATTATCCGATAGGATAATGTCTGTCCTTGTGGCTGTAGTCCAATAGACAATACCGTTATAAGTAAGGAAATTACTTCCTTATTGCTCATCATTCCCAGACAGAACAATCCAGACTTTATCAAGTAATCCATACCATATTAGTCCTCACCTGATACACCTTTATTCTAATGAGTGTGGATATGTTTATTCTTTGCCCGGCCACCTGAAATAAATGCCCCCACTCATTCACTTCCTTCCAAAGCACATATGGTGTTTTTCTGTCTAATAGTCCTTTTCCCAAGGCACTGACACATCTTGACAGACTTTCCCTACCTCTATCGAAAGCAAAGTTTCTTAAACTGTTTTGGCTGACAGGTGTTTTTAAAACTCAGATGAAAAAGATAGACATCTTCTCTGAAAAAAAAAAAAAAAAAAAAAGCCTACATGTTGCTATGGACTGAATGTTTGTGTCCTCCCCAAATTCATATGTTGAAATCCTAACTCCCCAGGTGATGATGGTATTAATAGGTGGGGAATTGGGAGGTGATAAGGTCATGAGGGTAAAACCCTCCTGAATGGGATTAGTGCCCTGATAAGAGGGACCTCAGAGAGACCCCTTGCCCCTTCCACCACGGGAAGATTACACAAGAAGTTCTGCAACCTGTCAGAGGGCCTTCACTGGACCAAGCTGGCACCCTGACCTTGGACTTCCAGTCTTCAGAACTGTGAGAAAGAAATGTTTGTTGTTTATAAGCCATCCCATTAGTTGTATTTTGTTATATCATCGCAAACAAAGAAAGAAATCACTCAGTTCCCAATTGCTGCCTCTCCCTTCCCTTTTGCCCTTTTTTTTTTCTCCCCAGAAGCTATGCCTTTCAAAGTCTGTGATTCAAAGTGAATTTCAAATCACACATATTTTCAAATTCCTCCCTGTGGTCCATGATATTCGGCACACTTTTCTTATTTCCAGACCTCCTAGGGTGGCTTGGCCTAGGTTTAGATAAACTCCAGGCCAGTTCTAGCCCCTACCTTTTCTCTTCTGTAATGTTATGTCCAGGCCTCTTCTGTTTACTGCCAGACCTTAACGTAGGAGTTGTTGGATTGTAATGTGAGAGACCCCAGGTTGGATCTTGCTGTTTCTTTTTTTTGTCTTAGAATCTGTATAATGTTTAGCAATCTCTATCTCTAAATTATACTGAAGGTGTTGTTTTGGTATAGTTTTATTTTTTCTTCTTTATTGTAATCTCAATTGTTTCTGGAAGAAATATTGAGAAATAGGGACAAAGAAAGCCACTACTGTCCTGAACTATCTGGAATGCCTCAGAGAGAATTCTGCTACCAGTATAGAGGATAGATTGGAATAAAGGCTAAAAAATGGAAAGACGAAATAGGAGGCTATTTGAATAATGTAAATAAAATATAATGAAGGACGTACTTTGTAAATGAAGAGGATATGGTGGGTTCAGATGATATTAAGAATTTGGTAATCATAAAGCAGAATAAAGAGAGAAGGGTAACCCTTAGGTTTCTGGCTTAGCCATTGAATATCATTATTGTAGAACCATTCTGACATAAAGAAAACAGGATGGGGGCTGATTTGGGCAGATGGGCAGTGTATGTAGAGGGAATTTAATGAACTCAATTTCAGAACTAAGAGTTTTAGATGCTCAACAAATACCCAGAAAGATTCACTCACTGGAATTTAGAAACAGCATGAAAAAAAGCTGGAATTAAAGATGCAAATCTGGGAGTGTACAGCAGAAAGCTGGGAGAACAAGCTATGTTAATATGTTAGGTTTATCAAGGAAAGGGGGGATAGAAAAGAGAAGAGTACAGGAAAAGATGCCAGGATAAAAACTTAGAAGACACTTCCATTGATTGCGTAGGCAGAAGAAGAGGAGCCAGTGGAAAAAAGAAGTCAGTGAGGTTGGGGGACACCAGCCGAGGCCCATCTTGGAAGCTGAGGGTACAATCAGTTTCTTGATGGGAGTACTGATTCATTTTGTGAGTATTGAACAGAATATAAAGGATGAACTGAAGGTATAAACATCAAGGTGATTGAGGACTGAAGACCTCTTTAATTTTTCAACATTAGGAGGTCATCGGTGATGCTTGCAATGAACATTTCTTATAGGTTGCTGAGGGAGACTATCAAATTACAGGGGGTCAACTAATGAGTAAAAGGTGAAGAATTGGAGGCAGGAAGTACAGACCTCTTATCTATAGTGCCTTATCCATTGCAGTTCTTAAAGAATGCAATAAGGACAATAGTTAGAATAATACACCTAATAATATTTTCATAACATTTACTCCTCCTGGCCTGTGGCACTTTTGGCTATATATGTATATATCTTCTTTCCCATTTTAAATGGGAAGTTCCTTTATGTAAGGATATGTATCTATATCATGTCTGCATCACGTAGAAGTGTGCACTTATGATGAATTTATTAAGAATTTGTTGGCCAAATGAATGAACCAATGAAAGACTCAAAGAGCCAAGACCCAACTCTGTTCCAAATCCCAAACCCAATACTTTGTCGCTGTTTACAGGTGCCACTGCCTATAAGAATGTTTAGCCTCTCATTTGAAACAACAAAGAGATCCCTACTCTTAATTTATTTTATAAGATGTGAATGACAGTCCTGTCAGCCACAGCAGAGGAGCTATTAGGATGCCCAGAAGACTGAACAACCAGCTGAGGTATGTAAATGGCTACTGTGACAGCCCTCCTCCAAAAGGCTCTTTCAGACCGTAATGTGCTGCATCATTTATCTATTGTTGTACAAGTAAAGAAATACTTTTTCATATGCAACTACCCACAGGCACTTATTTCATTTTATTAACTGCTCTCTGCAGTGCTGCCAGGCAAATATCCCTTGAGGGTATTTTGATTAATAACACGGTTTGCATTTATTATTTGATTTCCAAGCCCATCTCAAAGTGAGACTCCAATGTCGACCTCCTGATCTTCTCCACATCAGCTCTGTTTTGAAAGGAAGCTTCTGATTGATATAGGTTTCAGAGAACACACCACTGAGCATGAATACAAAAGCAACAGCATGTACACTGAACCACAGAAAGAAAGAAAAAACAACCGAGAACAAATGTGCCAGAGCTTAGTTTCTAAGAGAAAAGAACCAAAGGATAAATGTAGACCAAAATATCCAATGCAAGATTTCACAATCCTTTTGACTTTCGCCCCAGGTGCAGCTTCCTATATAGGCCAAAGATTTTTTTGAAAGCCAAATAAAGAAGTAAAATAAGAATGTTTCCTGTTATACTTGTCATCCAAATATCTAGACATGCCTAATTTCTCCAGCTGGTTGTGGTGGCCATATCCTTAATATTTGCATGAAATTGGCTTGAATTCCTCTAATCCACTAAATGATTTGGGTAGAGATATGGTGGGCAAGCTTACATGTCTCCTTGCCATTTCAGCTTAATTCTTAATCTCCATTTCATGTTATGCTCCCTGTGTGTGGAATACTTTGTTCTAAACCCCACAGCCCCACTGAGTCACACACAGATACCTTTATCCTTCCAAATTCCTCCAACCCAAGATAATGCGTATTTCAGATTTTACTTAAGAATTTAGAGACAATAGGGGGAGAAGTAAGTTTACTTAGCTGCATAGCAAGACACACAACTTAACATTGACTACTGATATCTCCTTGAAGCTTTAAAAATCCTTGAATTTACCCAGGGAATTTGTGGTAGCCATTTTTTCTACTAGGATTTTAGCCTTGTACCATACTGCTGCCCCCTCCCCTTCTGCCCAGACCAAGCTCATTCACCCATAGCTACCACCCACGGTTTCAGATAATTTCTGTTGCAGAAGAGTTTAGCTAGCCCTCTGTTTTATCACAAACCATCTGCTCATACCCAAAGGGTCTCATTCTCATATTTATGACCAAACATGACTCTTCTCACCCTAGAAGGAGTTTTATGCCAGCCCTTAAAATAATATAATTTTTCCTCCTTCCGCTACTTCAAAATAAAGCTTGTGTGCTTGGGCTTTGTTATGGAAATTTTGTACTTATGTCATCACATTCTCATAAAATAAATAAATAAGGTTTTATGTTACTTCTTTTGCACCAAAGGATTTATCCTAATCCTCTCCATCTTGAGCTAATCTTTCAGAAGATTAAAGAAAGAAAAATGGCAGCTTTTAGTTTTGAGCACCTTACCTTCCTTTCAGCCCTCAACCTCCCTCTAGGTTCACTATATCCATAGGGTTTGTTACATCCTTGTGATGGTTATGTGTCAACTTGCCAAGGTCACATGGTGCTCAGACATTTGGTCAAACATTATTCTGGGTATATCTGTGAGGGCATTTTTGAATTAACATCTGGGTCAGTAGACTGAGCAAAGCAGATTGCAGTGGAAAAATGGTTGTATTATGTTAGTCATATTTATGACCTTGTCATTGTCTTTACTTGGAAATTAAGCATGATTTAAAGAGGTATATGGATTACAAATCCATACGTAATGGTTAATTACATACGGTTGATTTTATGTGTCAACTTTTTTTAAGGTGTTTACCAACATTTAATTTCATCCATTTTAATGTAAGCAAATTTTTTATCAACCCAACAAAAATAAACACTTCGTATACTTTGCATCTTATTTGAAAGACATATATTTCTGTTAAATAAAATGTCTTCTGAAACATTTCAACCTATCATACTTTACAATCCACATAAAGCTGGATTAAGATTGTTAGAATTTCTTAGTACTGGAAAGATTGTGGTCTCTCCTCTACATCCCCACAATATCTAACACTGTATAATTTTAAATATATATTTTTAAAATGGAGTGCCCAGACATTTGGTTAAACATTATTCTGGGTCTGTCTGTAGCTGTGTTCTTTAATGAAATAAACATTTGTGTCAGTAGACAGAATAAAGTAGATTGTCCTCCCTGATGTGGTTAGCCCTCATTCAATCAATTGAAGGCCTAAACAGGACAGAAAGGCTAAGTCAAAGGGTACCACTCTGGCCCGACTGCTGAGATGGCTCTCCTCATTCTTTGGCCTTTGGATTTGGACTGGAATTTACACCAGGCACTGGAACAACCTTATGACAGCATTATAATTCTTTTTCAACTTTTCTCTTTATTCCTACCCAAATCACACATCCACATTCAAAATTTTATTTATTCTAGATTCTCATACATTGAAGAGCCAACCTCCCCAGAATGTCTGTTTTTACCAAAAAGTATTAAAAAGCCCTGCAAGGTAACAGTTGGTTTTCACCAATGTTCTATCTCCACTAGGTAATGCACCATGGACTTTGTCTTTATAACATTGACTCTTTAGATTTCATTGTCCACTGTATTGCTTTTGAGCATTTGACTTACAATGATCCCAGGTGATTGAAAAGG
The DNA here is from genome assembly GCF_057876585.1 of Rhinolophus sinicus. NCBI lineage: Eukaryota > Metazoa > Chordata > Mammalia > Chiroptera > Rhinolophidae > Rhinolophus > Rhinolophus sinicus. The sequence goes on along the minus strand of NC_142501.1, from coordinate 74,341,914 downwards.
GGAGCTGGGGAGGGAAAGAAAAGAGGGGAGAAACAGCCTATAAGAGGCCATTCAAATAGGTGTCAGAAAAATCTCCAAGCACAGGTAGGCATCACCTGGACAAGTTCAGGCAGTTTTTGATTGAAAGCTCACCCAGGATTGACAAGAACTGCTAACAAAGCCCCTTAGCACCAGGACACAATGGGTTTGCTCAAGTGGCACCAATGGCGGGTAAGCTTTGGCTTCCCTCCCACGCTGCCTCTGGAAACAGGAGACTGGGAGTGTTCGGCAATCTCTTGGTGCTGACTATTGTTTCTGATGCAGCCTGCCTATTTGGAAGTCAAAAACTGAACTCTGTCTCTTTGCATTCCTGCCACAACAGTCTAATTCTCTAGGCAATGTACATGCTGCTGACTGACTGGGGAAAGGATTATGTACAGAAAGTTTATGTTCAACATTTTAATGTAATACCTCACAGCACAAAGTGTCTACATTTCTCTCTCAATACATTTCCCTGTAAGCAATAGGCAAGTGAGTGACCAAACAAGTTGGAAGAAGCAAAGATGAAGACTGAGAGTTGTCTCATAGGTCTGAATACTTAATGAGGTCTTTTAAAATTCAGAGGGGAATAGAAAATCTGTAACATGTAAGCCCTTCAATTATTTGGTTATTTCTGTCCCCTCCTCTCCAAACATGTTTCCTGCTCCTTATTTACTCTTTGGGACTACATACAGATAAATCCACAGGTGATCTTAGATAGGTTTTGCTACAGGGTCTAATCTTATGGATCTTTTTAGGAGAGTTTCCTCTCTAGTAATATTCAAAACAATCCATATGAGCAAATCAAAAACCATTTATCTGGTTAGTGATCTTACTCGTACCAGAAGTTTCTAGTAGAGCTTTGGTTAGCATCTGCCAGGGAGGGATATGTCTGTTGAGGCACTTAGGAGAGAGCTGAACTGAAGTGAAAAAAAAACTGGATGTGGGGAGAACAGGAGGCCAGGAAGTGGTTTGCCTGGTCAGTACAGATATCATCACAAGAGCTGGCAGCCTACAATCTCTACTTGTTCTTTGGTGTCCTTGAGATCAGTGTTTTGCAGTTTCAATGTGTACATGACTCATTCAGTATTAACTCATCTTCCTCCACCTACTACAGTGCCAGCCTCTGTTCTAGATATTGGTGCTCGCATTCTAGGGTTTGTGCACACATATGCAGTAACTCTATTATGCTGATCCTTCTCTTCTGCATTGACAGGGAGCATGGCATCTTGCTGTGCAGAAAATATTGTCCCTTAGGACCCAACAACCCTGGGTTCTACTTCATCAACTACCTGGTAAGCATGTCTACAGTCTATTCAACACATAAAGTCACAGTTTCCTTATTGTAAATATGGAGCCTAACACTTAAGCCCTTGTAAAGAGTAAAAAACGGTACATTAAAATACTCAAGGATGAATAGACGCAAATGAAAGTTTGATAAGTTATAATCAAGAAAGACAGGAAAACAACCAAGAGAATAAAAGTGACATAAAGAAAGAAATAAAAAGGATCAAAAGAAAAGTAGTGGAATGGAAGATAGGCAAAGAAGGAATGACACGCATATTATCAATCACTGAAAAACAAACAATGGAAAAGAGTTAGTATTTAAAACTATAATCCCAAAAAACTTTCCAGAAATATAAAAAAGATCCACATCTACACACTGAAAGAGTGCAAAAACCTACGTGGAAAAATTGCCCGCAACAATCAATTCTGAGACATAGCTTAGCTAACGCTATTAGATTTCAAAGATGAAGACAAAATCTTCAAGACATGCAGGCAGAATGCTCAAATAACTTATAAAGGCACCTGATTTTTTAAAACATAGAGAGCAAGGCAAAAATGGGACTTCAGTTTTAAAAATTTCAATGAAAGGAAGTGTGAACCCAGGATTTTGTACCCAGTCAAGTTGACCTTTGAATAGCAAGAATGTAAAATCAAGCAAATGAGCAGTTTGTAACATACAAGAACTCAGGGATCTGGATCCATCAGCCCAGCCCTCCGGGAGAAATCTATCAGAACACTACTTGGCAAACTGTGGCCAAGGTCCTGTTTTATAAGGTACACAGTCACATTCATTCTTTACATAGTGGCAGTGGCCACTCTCACACTAAAACGGAATAGAGTAGTTGTGACAGAAACAGTTTGTGGCCTCTTGGTCTACAAAATCCAAAATCGTTTCTACCTGGCCTTTTACAGAACCAGTTTGCTGACCTCTGACAGTTAAAGGATGAGTTTCACCCAAATAAGTAATGAGGAGGAAAATTTTAGCAAAAGGGCTGAAGGCAAGCACTTTAAAATATGTACTTTAAATAGGAATGTACTGATAAGACTAAAACAATATTGGAGGTTGAGTGGAAGACTAATGTACAACTGTTACATACTGCGATAAAGTACAAATATGCAACTGAAAATGGGAAGAGAAAAGACAGAAAAAGAGGAAAATATAAAAAGCTCTTTGTTGTATAGACAATGCATGGGTGCTATAGATTAGTTACACAATAAAACAAAATTTGATAGACTAGGTGGTAAAGGGTTAAATAAGGGGCATTCAAAAGGGTTCAGTTCATGGTTGCCACTAGCCCAAAATACAGATTTCCTATATACTCTCCTGCTTCTTTTTTTAAATAAAAGAGCAAACTGTATACAACTCCTACAGAAAGAGTCTCATGGAGCAACACATGTAATAAGCAAACTATATACATCTCAAAGACCCGAGACCAAACATGTGTCACAAAGATTACTGTGAATGAGATTAATGTACAGTATCAGTTTGCTAGGGTTGCCATAACAAAACACATTAGATGAGTTAATAGAAATTTCCTTTCTTATAGTCCTGACAGCTAGAAATCCAAGATCAAAGTGTCATCAGGTTTGCTTTCTCTTGAGGCCTTTCTCTTTGGCTTGCAGATAACCATCTTCACTTTATGTCCTCACATGTGTTTTGTCTGTACATGTGTATTCCTGGTACCTCTCAGCCGCCCTAACCTCCTCTTCTTATCAGGACACCAATGAGATTGCATTAGGGCCCATCCTTGTAGGCTCTTTTTAATGTACTCTTCTCCCTGAAGGCTTTATCTTCAATACAATTGCATTCTAAATACTAGAGGTTATTACTTCAACATGAATTTTGGGGAAACATAATTCAGCCCACACCTTCACCTATTAAAAGAAAAATGGATTTTCAACTTGATTCATAAAACAAGACCCCACTATTGACCCCATTCAAGTTTGAAAGTTTAAACAAATTTTAGAAGAAATAGAAAAAATAATTATATCAAAAAATTACCAAAAGCACTTGGCCAATGTGTTTTCACAGGAGAATTTTTCTAAGCCTCCAAAGATAAGATAATCCCAATGATCTATAAATTATTACAGAGCATTGAAAAGGAAGAAAAATTTCCTAATCACCTTTATGGAGCAAGAGTAATACTTTTATTTAAACCAATGAAGAGTACAAAGGAAAAAAAGGAAGAATCAACAGCACTCATAAATACAATGAAAAATTTTTCAACAAAATATTAGTGAGCACTGTGGAAAACAATGTGAGGGTTCCTCAAAAAAAAAAAAATAATAAGAATAGAGTTACCATATAACCCAGCAATACCTCTTCTGGGTATCTACCCAACAAATTTGAAAACATTTATCTGTAAAGATATATGTACCCCTATGTTCATTGCAGCATCATTCATGGTGGCCAAGATGTGGAAACAACCCAAGTGTCCTTTGATAGATGATTGGATAAAGAAGATTTGGTACATATATACAATGGAATATTAATCAGCCATAAGAAAAGATAAAATACTGCCATTTGTGACAACATGGATGGATCTTAAGATTATAATGGTGCACACCTGTCTTTACGTATAAATGTTTTCAGATTTTTTGGGTAGATACCCAGGAGAGGGATTGCTGGGTCATATGGCAATTCTATTGGAGCTTTGTTTACGGTGGCCAAGACATGGAAACAACCAAAATGTCCTTCGATAGATGAATGGATAAAGAAGTTGTGGTATATATACACAATGGAATACTATTCGGCGGTAAGAAAAGATGATATAGGAACATTTGTGACAACATGGATGGATCTTGAGAGTGTAATGCTGAGCGAAATAAGTCAGACAGAAAAAGCAGAGAACCATGTGATTTCACTGGTATGTGGTATATAAACCAAAAACAACAAAAGAACAAGACAAACAAATGAGAAACAGAAACTCATAGACACAGACAATAGTTTAGTGGTTACCAGAGGGTAAGGGGGGTGGGGGGTGGGAGATGAAGGTAAGGGGGATCAAATATATGGTGATGGAAGGAGAACTGACTCTGGGTGGTGAACACACAATGGGATTTATAGATGATGTAATACAGAATTGTACACCTGAAATCTATGTAATTTTACTGACAATTGTCACCCCAATAAATTTAAAAAATAAATTATAAAAAAAAAAAGATTATAATGGTAAGCAAAGTAAGTCAGACAGAAAAGGTCAAGAACCATATGATTTCACTCATATGTGTGATATAAAACTGAAAGCAACAAACAAGCAAAAACTTATCCACAAAGGCAACAGTTTAGTGGTTACCAGAGGGTAAGGGGGGAGGAGGGGAGATAAAGGCAGGTAAAGGGGGGCCAAATGTATGGTACAGAAGGAGATTTGTCTTTGGATGGTGAACACACAATGCAATATATAGATGATGCATTATATAATTGTACAATTGTAACCTGTATAATTTTACTAATCAACGTCACCCCAATAAATTTAATAAAAAACATTAGTGAGCAGAATTTACAAACCCATTAAAAAAAATAATACACCATGACCAAGTGAGATTTATTCCAGGAATGTAAGGTTGGTTTAATATTAGGAACTCTATTAATATCATATACAATATTATTAAATCTAAGAGAAAAATTGTAATTATCTTCTTAGGTGCTGAAAATATCTTTAAAAAAATTAAACACCTATCTAATATTTAAAAATTCCTTAAGAAAATAGGAATTGAGACATAAATGCTTTGTAACCTCTGTGTGTGTGTGTGTGTGTGTGTGTGTGTGTGTGTGTATCTTACTCCTTAAGCTATTATCTAATTTATAGGGGAAATACTACATGCATTTTCACTATCTCTTTTACCATTTGATATTGTACTAGAATATTAGCAGATATGACTAGACAAGGGAAATTAATAAGAGAGTAAGAATGAATATAGAAGTAATATTATCTCTATTTGCAGATAATATGATAGTACACCTGAAAATCCCCAGAGAATCAATGATAAAAATAACTCAAACAATAAGTTAATTCAATAAAGAAAATATAAGATTAACATACAAAAATCAATATCATTTATATACACATAATAAGTTCTTAAAAGACAAAGGTAGAGGAGAAACCCATTTTAAATAGCATCAAATAAGATAGAATACTTAGGAATAGATTTAACACCAAATGTATGAAACCTCTATGAAGAAAATTATGAAACACTCTAAAGTCACAAAAGTGGACTTGAAAACATGGAAAGAGAACTGTTCTTAGATAGAATGCCTTAACATAAAGATGTCAGCTCTCCCTCAGGTAACTTATAAAATTAATGCAATTGCAATAAAAATGTAAATAAGCTCTTTATTTTCAGACAATTTGCTATTAAAGTTCATATGGAAAAACAAACATGCAGAACACATGGAAAATGCGGCTAAAGAAAATTTATGAGAAGACTAGCCCTTGTAGATATTAAAACATAGTGTTATAGAGGTTCTATAATTAAGAGTGTGGTTCTGCTGCATTGATAAACAACATTTCAAATAGCAGGGCAAAGCGAATTTTTAAAAAATAAATGGAGCTAGGCCAACTAAAGAGCCATTTGGAAAAAAATAAAATCAAATTAGATCTATATCTCATGCCACGAACAAGAACAAACTCCAAATGGATTAGGAATCTAATTGAAAAAGTGAAACCATACAATAAAAGAAACACAGATGAATTTTTCTTTAACCTCATCATAGAGAAATGGTTTCTAATTATGACTCAAAATTCAGCGGCAATAAGAAAAAGATAGGTTAACTTGACATTTCCAAAAATTTACATGAAAAAAACCCCATAAACAATGTCTAAAGAAACCTAACAAACTGGGAGAAACTATTTGCAATATATACCACAGACAAATGGCTACTATCCCTAACATATAAAGAACTCTTAAAACTAAGAGGAAAAATACAAAATCCAACAAAGATGTAAAAAAGATACAAATACATAATTTTCAAAAAGAATGATACAAAATTTTCTCCTGAAACAGGGGAAAAATGTTCCAATTCACTCACAATGAGAGAATATCAAATTAAGACAACACTAAGGTATCATTTATCATATATCTCAAATAAATGCTTGTTACCTCTCACTTTGGCCTTTTACTTTCAGGTCAACAGAATCCAGAATAATGCCTAAACTGCTGTCTTGAGCAACTTCATTCTTATGGTTCCCTTCACAGAGACACAGGAATAGTAAAAACACCTGCAGGAGAAGAAAATGTTTTCCTCTTTACCTTCCTATGGCTGGGGCCCAGAAATCAAACTAGTTAAGAGACAGATTAACAAGAGAAAAAAAGGAGTTTTAATTACCTAAATATGCACAACAGTTAACAAAGAAAAATGTGGCTCAAGGAGGCAGCCAGATGATTGAGGCTTTATGTACATGTATTATTTTAGGCTAAACAAAGGAAAAAGGGAGTTGGGCTTCTGAGGGAATTGGGCTTCTGCAAGTTGTGAGAAGGGGAAGGGAGGAAATGCATGGTAAATAAGATCTGCCTTGTAATGCTGCTAATAGTCTCCCAGGTGATAAGAGTTCTCTTCAGGAGTAGCTCTCTTCCTATTTTCTCTACAAATAGAAATTTCCTTTACCAAGAGGAAAAATATACTCCATATTTAGACAGGGGACCGAGAAAGAGCTTTTCCTGCCTCTGTTCTCAATTGCCTTTGGCTCAAAATAATCCACAAGCCAAAGAGGCATGTTTTGGGGTGGTATATTCTGGTACCTTTTGTGGCAAATTGAGAAAAGCTGAAGATGAATTTGAGTTACCACTGAGACATGCAAGAGAAAATGTGAATAGTATTTAATACCATTGATCATGGTTTCTTTAAAATATTTTCTTCTCCTGCTCCCTGCCTGGTATTCTATCTGTCCGTACTCTCTTAATGGGTACATTTGCCTGCTGGACTCCCTAGGTGGGAGGCCCAAGGCTTGGTCGTTGGACTGGTCTCTGTTCTATCCCATTTACTCTCTACATGATCTCATCCAGTGGCATGGCTTCCTGTACCATCTACACTGTGACAACTCCTCAGTTTGGATCTAAATCTCAAATGTGCTGTCTAGAAGCTAGTGTCTACGTGTGCTTCACACAAAAACTTTACAGGTTTTCTTTCATGTACAAGGTCTCCCCTCACCTGTCCACTTCCCACACTCAAACACACCAGGGTTTGCTTTGTGATCCACAGAAGAGCGGAGGCTTTGAACTCCCAAATAAACAAGCTTCAAAAGACTATTTGAAAGGAAATGAAAGTTTGAAAAGCAGTTAAATATACATTTGAAAATACGGGGAAACCACCATATTTTCTTGTCAGAATATTAAAAGGGCATATGTAATTGAACATTATTAAAGGTTAAAGATTGAGTAAAACAGAGACTTTTTTTTTATCTTAGTTTGTTTTAATGTTATGAATTGGTTCCATGAAGTCCTATTGATTAAAGAGGTTCTGATTTTGTTACAGGAGTCTTTGTTCTTCTCAACTACTCAGTGAAGAACCAAAGGTCAGCAAGCTGATTAACATGCAAGCAGGGTTTATTAGTGATACATTCTCTGGGAAGAGAAAGGGCCTAGCTGAGGTGAGGGAGAGGGAAAAGAAGGAGAGGGAGAGGGAGAGAGAAAGGAGGAAAGAGAAAGGGGGAGAGAGCGAGGGCCAGAGAGCTCCAGGCCTAGAGAGAGCCTTGTCCAAAGGACTTAGTTTGCTGGGTGGGGTGTGGGAGTTACTGTGTTTCCCTGAAAATAAGACCTAGCTGGACAATCAGCTCTCATGCATCTTTTGGAGCAAAAATTAATATAAGACCCGGTATTATGTGATATTATATGATATGATACGATATGATATATTATATTATATAGGGCCTGGTCTTATAGTAAAATAAGACTGGGTCTTATATTAATTTTTGCTCCAAAAGACGCATTAGAGCTGATGGTCTGCCTAGGTCTTGTTTTCAGGAAAACACAGTACTCATTGATTTGGAGGGAAAAAGTGGTGCATGTTCTTCCATGGGAGGGTGTGACCTCCTATGATGGGTGGAGGTCTGTTGACTCAGGTCCTTATCTTGCTCCAGACCCCCTCTTGTCATCAGTTGTTGTAAAAACAGATACTTGGTTTGAGGCAGTTAATCAAAGCTAGTTAGGAGCTTTTACTGCAGGCACCAGGGACCCCCTCCCACCCTTCCTCCTTCTCCTCCATTTTCTAACTTCTGCCTAACAATTTCATAGTATCCAGATGGGGTCATTCCCTAGAACTACAGATTAATAATATAAGCAACCTCTCAGTAGACATCTCAGAGTTAACGTGTCAAACCTGAGCTGCGGATACTACCTACCAACCACCTCTTACCGCCATTTCAGTTAACAGTAGCCTTATCATTTCAGCTTCACAAGCCCTAAACCTTTGGGACTGTATGAGTCAGGATTCTCCAGAGAAGCAGTATACCTATAGGATATGCAGACAACATATATCAGGAGACATAAGAGTTCATTTGACTGAAATGCAAAGTTCAAGGATGAAGCAATTAGTATAGGATGAATTTGTATTAGTTAGCAGGAGTTAATTATAAAATGCCTTATGGGAACTTTATGCTAGATAATGGGAAAGCATTGGAAGATTTTAAGATGGGGACAAGGTCATATTTTCATTCTTAAAAAAAAAAATCATAAACTGCAATTTAGATAATGCATTTAGAGGGCTAGGAAGACAAGTGGTTATTTCTAAAATGGTCTTGCCTACAGTAAGATAACGCTCAGTGTTACTGTGTCTTCTTAAGGAGAGAGACACAAAAGGCCAACAACGTTATTAAAGATGGGAATCCATCCCCTACATGAAATACAAACAAAAATTATTAGGAAAAAAGTGATGTGATTATAGATTTCTAAGTCTGTGTTGCCCTGAAATTAAAAGTCTTTTTGAAGTAATAAACAAATATAATTGTAACAATGATTTGGGTACACATGGGAGCTGAGGAACTAATTGTTTTCACCCTCTAAAGTGCCTACTGCTGTTTATCAAGTTTGCAAGATAAATCCTTTAATTTATTACATTTACATAAATCCCCTTGCTGCACCTTTCTTATCAGTGCACTTACAAAATGAATTGATTTTCTAATGCATTCTAACTTTTTTCAATTAGCATACTCACATTTGCATGGTATTGAATTTAGGTTTTCTTCAGGTAAGGTATCTTATCAACTTATCAGCAAAACTAGTGTGGATTCCAGAATCAATGAAAATTCGAAAATTTAATTTCCTCCCTTATGAATAGAGTCCACCTCTTCTCACCTTCTGCATGATGCCCACTGCTTTCATTAAATCAAAACTAGAAACTTTGTCCTCAGTAGCTTTAGCTGCCTTAAAAGAACTGAAAAATTAAATTACAAGTTGGTATGAAAGGTCGGTATATCATAAGAAGACTGCCAAATACATTCCTCCCCCACCAAAATGAAACTCCCACATATGAATTTTCCTTAATGTGAATTGTTCTCTTCTTCAGAACATGGAACTTAGTAAGTTCATTTGTAATACTACATTACAATCAAGAAGCAGAACTCCACCCTTTATGATACTCACTAAATATACCAGAATAACAAGTACCAGTACATATTTCTGTTCTTACCTTCATCTTCTAGAAGAGATGAAGTGCCATTTGAGAGATGGTAGGAAGAAGGAGAAGGATGTAATCATTATTTTAAACACATTAAAGAATAGATTAGATCTAACATGGTCCATTATACAAATAGCTATTAGACATCCCCCAATATTAGCCTGCACAAAAGAATGGCTGCCTCTTCCTTATTCTTTCTCCTTGGGTACAGAATGACTTCAATTTAGTTTACTGGGCTACTGTTTTTGTCCATTTCTAAGTCTTCTGGGTGTTAAATTGACACCACTCATCTGAGGTCTGACCTCTCAGCTTAACTAAACTTTAGATATTTTTCTTCTTAACTATAAGTTCCTGAAATCCCTTTTCTTCCAGCATTTAAATTTATTCTTTCTCTGACCCTTTGAGACCTAATCTTCTACACCCCAGGAATGTCTTTCTCAGGGACCTGTGAGCCGTCCTTTTGAAATGCAATCATCAAGAAAGACAGAGCCTCAATCTCCCAGTCTCTGCAAGAAGGTAGGAGTCTAACCTCCTCACAAGCACCAGTTAGCAAACTCACATTGACTAACCCCATCCAATGTTCTCCAGTACTTTTTCCCTAGTTCACCCCAGCACTTAAAAACTCTCCAGTCTTTTATTTCAGTGACATTTTTTTTTTCCATTCTCTCCCCCTATTGCAAAGTCTTGACCCCTGGTGTAACAGTCTTGAATGAAGGCTTCTTTGCCTCTATAACTCCATCGGGTACAATTTATTGTTGTCAAGTCTCAGGCAATGTCCTCCATGGATGGAGACAGGTATAGCCCTGTCTGAGCATAGTTTTAATGGTTAAGCCCAAAGAGTAACAGGGATACAAAATTGGAGGTTTTCATTGTGTGTGTTGACTGGGTGTGGAAGGAACATCTTTTGTCTGGTTTTACCTTCTCATCTATAGGAGTTCCAGCAGATAATTTCCCTGCCCCCCGCCCCCTTCATCCCCAGCTCAGGTGAAGAAGGGTAAATTGTTTACCTTAGAATTCCTTGGGAATAACAGATCTGCTTGAATATTGGTCAACCTGGTGGGCAGCCTGCAAGAGTAAGCACTCTACAAGTGTTAAATTAGTCAACTGAAAAAAATCTGTAAGTTTTAATCTCAGGCAAGGAGTACGTAGATCATTTTTGACATTTTCAAATGCTGAGTTTGTCAGGTCAGTGCTTTAAGTAATTGAAGAAATTAAACTTATAACTACTGTTTAAAATATTTAAAGGGATTTAATTAACTAGTTGCTCAAAGAATTGATTAAGAAAGTTTAACCATTAGATTTGAGCTAATCAAATGTTAATTGAAGAATAAGTAAAAGAGTAAAGGTGAATGTTCCTCAAACAAAATTTATTAGAATTATAAATGACATGATAAAATTAGTTAAAAAATGGCTGAATGTCCTAAGGAAAAGGTGAATTCTGAATTTATAACTAATAAATTGATTATTAGCATAACTGCAAAATGTAAAAGTATATTCATTGACATAAGAATTCTAAAAACTCACGTTACCTATTAAAATACTTTACTGATATATCCAGTCTTTCAGGGATTATTTTGAAAAGCATGACCACAGAGGTGAATGCCACAAAAGGTCAATAAAAGGACTGTGAACATGGACTATAAGGAAATTATCTGTACAAACTTCTTTGGATAATTTTTTATTTTTCTTTAAAAAGAAACCAACAATCAAAAGATCTATCCCTTTAAAATAAATCTATATTCTACAATGTCAAGAGAAATATTATTTGCTGTTTTTAAATTGATGTTTATTTTTGAAAGCATATTGTTAAAAACAAGACAACAAGCCCCAAAATGGAGCTGCTTTACTATGCTTCAGGTTACCAAACTGAGATTCAATGACAGTATCAGCCTGCCCCAGGAATGGAATCTTAAACTAGTCAATCGGGAATCAACTGATAAGCCCGAGTTAGTCAATCTGCCTGACAGAAACCTGCCAGCCGCTAAAGGAAGGTGATCTTGCAATAACCAATCTACTTTTTGCTGGTGTAACTTCCTTGTTCCTGCTGCCTCTGTCTTTAAGTCATTCTGTACAGCGCCTCGGAGCTCCTTTCTATCTGCTAGATTGGATGTTACCCAATTCATGAATCATTGAATACAGGCAACCAGATGCTTAAAATATACTCAGTTGAATTCTGTTATTTAACAATATGAACTCTCAATAGGTCCTTCATTACCCAATGACCCACTTCTATACATGGGTAGAATTATATTTTTTAACATTTTTGAACCAAACCAAAATGAAGTCACTTATGTTGGGGACAAAATGGCATGGACAAATGCAGGCTCATTAAAGAAAATTAAATTTAACCTTACTTAACATAAGCTGCAGGAATTTATAGCTCTTCTCAGAAATCAGCAGAGGATGCCACCCAATCCCCAAATGCCAAGACTCTGCATGCCATCTCTGGACTTCCCAGTTTCCCTGACTCTGCTACCTGGATCCACATAAGGAGGAAGACCACTAGGTAACCTCTGCAATCTCATCTTTCTGCTTCGTTTACTCAGTGCAAAGAGTTTGGTTTTTGACAATGTTTTTAGAAATATGAAACATCTTTGTACTAGAAAACAACAAAAACAAAATTGCTACAATTGTGTCTATTTTGAGCACTGCCATGTGACTTTACTATCTTAAATTATTACAGAGGTAGAAAGCATTAAGCTAAGTACCTTAATCTAATCCACTGAGTGTTTCTATTCTGGTTATGAGTGTTGAGACACATACATAATAGTATTATTTAAAAAAGAATTGAAATAAGAGAACTAATATATAAAGCACTGTAATATTTCATTTCTTACTGGACCCCCCAAAAGAATCAGGTGTATTTGCCCTAACTCTTAAAGAAGAGGTAGGAACTTGATAGTGGATGTGATGCAAATGTATTATACATAACTAAATGTCCATTGTCACATATGTGACTTTCCCAGTCATTAAATTGTTCCTATGGGAAATATGATACATTTCAAAGAGATCTAATTTATTATGTGAGCTTCAGGAAATAATTTAGTGAGAAAATGGGAATTTCCTCTATTCAGGCATAAAAAGTCAGGTCCTGTTTCCTCTAGGAATAAACATATCACAAAAATAATATTACCATTTATTTTTTTTATTTTTATTTTTTGAAAAATATCATAGAACTATATTATTTGAGCTTGGCATCAAACATTTGAAAATCCATATTAAAAAAATTAGTTTCAGGTGTACAAAGCAGCATACTATTTATACCCCTCATAAAGTGATAACCTCCCTCCCCCAAGCTACTACCCCTCTGACATCTTATATAACAGTTGCAATACCATTGACTATCTTCCTTATGCTATATTACACCTCCCGTGGCCATATATATACATAATTATATAATTATATATATAATTACCATTTAAATGGATGTCATCAATGGGGAGTCAGTAGCACTTAATAACAAAGCTAATTGCAACACATTCAAGAGGAAAAACCTGGAGAGACTTCTCTGAACACTAAGTGAAACATGGTTGTGGATTTAAGTGCAATTAAAAGAAGAAACAAACTAAGCAATGCAGGAATCAATGCAGGTGATCAATGCAGGAATGTGGGGAGGTGACAAGACAGTGAAAGGAGATGATAGAAAACTTTTGCAAATAGATTTGAGGGAGAAGAAGAGGGAAAGAGTAAGCAAGTGCAGGGAAATTCAGATCAACATTTACTAAAGGCAGTTTGGTTGCTCCCCTTAATAGCAGGGAGAGGCATTTCTGGAGGCCAGTCCGTGGCACAGGAAAAGGGGACACTGGAGAAAACAGCACGTCCCAAGGACAACCTGTTTTACCCAGTAAGGGTTGACCTAGCTCTGCGAGCTGTTGGAAAGAATTGCATGTGCATAGCTGAGGGAAAAATTCAGACCTTTCTATTTTTCTATTCTGTTCAAATAAAAACCAGGACACAATCAACATAACAAAAGGTGTGCCGATTACTTAATATAATTCCACTGCATTCATCAAAAGCCTTTCTTCTCTTTAGAAGCCGGTTCTCCTCAAGAAGGTAGGTGTCTCACAGAGGTAATGAAATGCATCATCAAAGAAGCGCGTGTACTCACAAGCATTAGCAAAAGCGTAGGCAGGGCCACCTACTGGATATGCTGTGAAGTGCAAGGAGAGGCTCCCCCTTTAAAAATACCTTCCTGGGCTTGCTACTGTGCAAAAAAAATTCCCCCCAGCAGGGTCCTTCGGGTTTAGGCATTCTTTTCTTTGAAGGCCAAGTTTAAAATTTAAGTCTTTTAACTGAAAGGAAATCTAGAGTTTTTGTCTAGACAATATTCTCATCTTTAATGGTTAATAACACTATAGATGGCAACTGTGGTATCTCCCCAGCTTTTCTTCTTTGTAAAGTACCCCAATTAATATGAGTTTGCCAGACAGAAATGTTTTACTAGTGTGAACTTGTTATCCTGATCATAGTTCACTGGGCAAGTGGGGATACATGATTCAATCTGGGTCAATCGGGTCTTTTACTCAAGAATTTAAACTGAGATACACAGAAATTAGGAATTGCAAACTGAGATGAATGGAATAGCTCTAGAATTTCTTTCCTCAAATCTGAATTATGTAGGCACCACTTCTAAAGGAGAAAATATCATGGAATTTCAGTATGATCTTTACCATGGATAAGCAGAAAACTATATTTACACTTACAATCACTATCCCTTTATAAAATCAAAGACAATTACAAAATAAACAAAATACAGAATCAATAATAGTCAAATTAAGAGCATAAATTTCAGATGAAGAGAATGTTCTTTTGCTTATAGTAAATCACTGAATGATCAATGGGTTATGTCGATGAATCAGTTTTCCCATAATTGAACTTACACTCATCATTTTTGATACCATGGGTTGACGTCAAAGATATTTTAAGAGGCTATTGTTTATGCAATTACTTTGACTATATTCTCTTATCAATAGCTCTCAACATTTAAAGTAGCAATGCCTGCTTGGAACTCCGTTATAAACATCCATATTCGAGGTCTTAAATCAATTAGCAATATTTGGTTTTAAAAGGGTTGTCCAAATGATCCAGAATTTATTTTTTTTTTAAAAATCATCATGCCAAACATCTCAAATATTTAAATCCAAATAGAAATCACATGTTTTCCTAAATCCATATGTTTCTAAGTCTTTACAGCTTCCAATTTGAGCCTCATTGCTCTAGACCAGGGGTGTCCAAACTTTTTTTAACGGTTTTCACCAAGGGCCATATGCAGTAAAATACACAAATAGCCGGGCCACTCACTCGAGGGGAAGTACATATTGCTTCACCTGGTTTATTTAAGTAAACTAAACATATTTTTGGAATTTGCTGTGGGCCAATAAAAAATGGATCGCGGGCCGCAGGTGGCCCGCGGGCCGCAGTTTGGACACTCCTGCTCTAGACCAACACTGTCTAACAGAACTTTCTGTGATAATGAAAAGATTCTATATCTGCACTATCCAATACAATAGCCACTAGTCAAATGTGGCTATAGAGTTTCTTGAAATGCAGCTAAGGGGACTGGTAACTTGAATATTAAATTCTATTCAATATTCACTAATTTAAATTTAAATAGCCCTATGTGGCTAGCAACTATTGTAATGGCCAACACAGCTGTACCTTTATCGGAACCCCTGTCAAATGCTGGCTTTCCCAAATATTAAAAAAAACAAAACTTTTTGTGTAACAAATGACCCACACAATTTTATAGCTTAAACCACATGTGTTGGTTTGCTCACACAGTTTTCATGGGTCAGAAATTTAGCAGCAGCTTAACTGAGTGGTTTTGGCTTAAGGTCTCTCATGAAGCTTAGTCAAGATGTTTGCTGGGGCTGCAGTCGTCTGAAGGCTTGTCTGGGGCTGAAAGATGACCTCTAAAATCGCTCACTCACATGGTTGTTGGCAGAAGGACTTGGCCCCTTACCAAATGTATCTCACCAAAGAGCTGCTTGATATGTTCTCACAACATGGCAGCTGGCTCTTTCGAGAGCATTCTATGATCCAAGAGAAGTTGAAGTGCTTTTTATGACCTACTTTCTAAACTCAAACACTGCCACTTTCTCTTTAATCTATTTAATATATAAGTCACTATGTCTAGCATACACTCAACAAGAGGGGAATTAGGCTCCAACTCTTGAAGAGACAAATATCAAAGGATCTGTGTACATAATTTAAATCCCCTATAGACATGTTAGCTTATCTAAAGCAATGGAGTTAATACATGGGAAAGCCTGCAATTGAACTTGTTTCAGTCTTTGTCTGGACCCGATGTTTTTATCACAGCTCTCCACTACCTAGAACAACTATACATTCAAACACATAATCTCTTGAAGACATTTAGAGACTGAATGCAATCTAAATGCATTTATGAAGTTTACTTTTTGTTGATTTCAAAAGGTATAAACTTAAAAAAATCTATGTTATTTCCCAAATACTATTTTACCTTATGATTTAATCTTTTAAAAAGTTTTCTCTTTCCTAAGTAATTGTATATACATCATGTTCAGAAAGTAGGTTAAGCAATCAGCAAGGTGTTTGAAATTCTATCATCTATCACTATACTGGAAAGTTAGTTAAACTGCTCCCTTCCAGGAAGCTTCAGAATGACAGCTATGCCCAGTCTACTCTATGACAGTCCCTTATATAATCCTATTTAGCAGGTGTCCCACATTGTTTTGCTCGGGGAAGTTGAGTAGTCAAAGACACACAATTCAAATGATGTTTCCAATCTTTACATGATCATTCCAAGAACAAAAAAGAAGATCCAAGTACATAGTCAAAAATAATTCTTACTAAAATCCACCATCTTCTTCTATCCTCTAATATCATTAAACATTCGAGATTCTCATTATTCTGACAGAAGAACTTTCCATCCTCTGTGCCATTTGATGCCCCACTTCCTCCCCTTCTCCCACTCCACCTGCAATGCACGCTTTCACAAGAGCCTTTCTTTGGGCCAATGACCCTTGAGTAGCTTAGCTATTCTTTCCTCCCTGTTCTTATTGCAAAGTTTGGCAGTGAAGCTGTTGTCCCTTCTGCTTTTCCACTCACAGACTCTTCATCATCATAGCCCAAAGCACCAATGATCTTAAGAATAGAAGAAATAGCAAAATAATGTACTAATCCACAACTTACCTTTGAAGGCTGGGAGTCGGGGGAACCAACACATACATTCATGCACCGTTTCATGGCGGAGACATGTTCTGACAAATGCATCGTTAGGTGATTTCATTGTTGTGCTAACATCACAGAGTGCACTTATACAAACCTCGATGCTACAGTCTACTACACACCTAGGTGGCATGGCACAGCCTATTGCTCCTGGGCTACAAACTTGTACCGCATGTTATTGTACTGAATAATGTAGGCAATTGTAACACAATGGTATTTGTGTATCTCAATATATCTAAACATAGAAAAGGCACAGTCAAGATACGGTATAAAACATAGTCTGTATGCACATATGCACTGGTTGGGGGGTGAGGAGAGGGATGTGGAGCGAGGCACCACAATGGGAGGGAAAGTAGCCATCAAAAGGAGGGAGGAGGGAAGGGAGAGAGGGAAGGATGAGAAGGGGAGAAAAAGGAAGAGCAGAGATCAAAAGATACTCAGAGACATAAAGCTTGAGAGGAGAAATAATGAGAGAGAGGGAGAGAGAGAGAGAGAGAGAGAGAGAGAGAAGGGAGAGAAGAAGACAAATACGACTTGGAAGAAAGAGGGATAAGAGAAACAGAGGGAAGGGAAGCGAGTTTGTACGTGTGCGTGTGCGTGCAGGGGCGGGTATTGGTGGCCGTGGGCGGGGTTTCCTGCCAACTCTAGGACCTCAGCCGAAGGTGGATAGATAGCTTGCTGACTCTGCTTGTCCTTTCAAACCACCCAGAACTAGCAGTAAATTCAACCTGGTTGTCAGGTCTAGCCTTTTCATGAAACATTGCAAAGAAACATTTTGCTTATACTGCATTATAATCTTAGGGGACCACCTCTGTATTCACGTTTCCTTGTTGACCAGGACGCCATTATACCGCAGGAGTATTTTTTCTGCCACCCAAGGCACAGATGATGGGGCCGGGAATCAATGTCTGACGCAAAGGTTGGACAAGACGTCGAGAAGTGGCTTGGCAGAACTGCTCAGATTGAGAGACCCACACTTAATGGTGATTGGGAAAACCACTCGCATCCTTTCTTTTAGAAAATGTAAATATGTAACGCTTAGCCAGAAAATAAGTTAGCGAGAACAGGAGCAAAGAGATGAAGAGCTATAAGGCAGGACGCCTTGCATAAACATTAGACCTGAGGCAGAAAGAAGGAAAATAGGTTTAAAATAAAGTCTAATTAACTGAGACAACTCAAGTGTGCTTCTCACTTGTAACCTAAAGGAATCTAATATACCTATTTAAAAGGAGAAAAGTAGTGTTTACTATCGTTCAACAACTTCTATTTGGAGCTTGTTATTTACTGTTTAAAGAAAATCTAAATTTTAGCCCTAACATGGATTGTTAAAGTGGTAAAGCTGGCTAACATTTGCTAAATTGTTACTATGTATCAGGCACTGTTACAGATGCTGTCAATACAGGACACATCTCTATCACTATTCCCAATTTACATGAAGATGTTAAGACATAGGGTATCAAAATAATTTGTCTCAAGTCACACAGCTAGTAAGTGGCAGAGGTAGGATTTGCATCTATACAGCCTGACTCCACAGAGTGGGCTTCTAACTGCTATACTCTTTCTCGCTACTCTAAATGAGATTACCTGTTTACTGTAGGATAATTTTCGAACTTGTTACCCGGTCATGTACACCCTCCACAATCCAGCCCACAACTTTTAGCTAATTCCACTAGTACTTCATCCCTTACCAACTCCAGCTTCCCCTCCTACAGCCTCCCAGAGCCTGCAGCCTGCAGGCTTTGCACTGCCTCTCTCTGCTTCTTTATGCCTTCTGAAACTGGAAAACCTAACTGAATGAGGGTGTGATCACAGAGAAACTGGTACATAAAAAGCCGCAGGCCTTCCAACTGCCAGGGTTTCAGATATCTGAATTCTGAGGCTGTAGAATCCAACTTTGATGAACAATGTGATCTTTCAGACCATGTTATACGTGTTTGTTTAGACTCTCAGTTGAAGAACAAGGAAAATGAAATTTAGCGCCGACCTGTGTGAACATGGTCTGACTCTTGGATAATTTATTTTCATGACAGATTCCATTTTCTGCTGCTGGCATGATTACACGGGAATACATCTGTCCACTGAGAATGTATTTGTGTCTTTTGCATGGGCTAACTCAGTGGTAGCATTTAATTTGTGCAATATTATTCACTTATCAGACCAAAAGACAGTACATGCTCAGAATTACTAAGTTTGCTGAAATGTTATTACAAGAATCAGTCTTGAGAGGCAAAACGAACATCAGTGCTTAGCTCGAGATGGTCTCATTATCTTCAACATGCAGATATCATTGAGATGATTAGTTTCCTGGATAAATTTAGGTTTGAGGAGGTGTGAATATGTACTCTGTCAGAAATGCTGTGATGCACTATCGTTTATGGCATAAGGCAGCTGGAAACAGAAATACGTGCAGAGTGAAACTGGGCAGATATACATTAATAGGGGATGGTGAATTCCTTTGGAGAGAGCTCCTCTGTAAAAGCCTATCACTTATCAGGTCTAGCCAACTGTTGTCATGGTAGAATGTGGCCCGATGTTGCTGGAAATTCTGATTTAAGAGAAACCAGGTTTCTGGATATCTATATGAAATACCCTGATGTTTAAATGGGGGTGAGTGTGGTAGCCAGAATTATTAGAATGATTCCCACTGGCCTTCTTCTGTATATAATCCTTTGCCTTTTGAATGTGAGTGGAATCTATTAATCTGATGAGATATCAGGACTGTTATGTTAAGTGGCAAAAGGCTGACTACGTAAAAGCACCTAATCTAATCCCATAAAGTCAGAAGGAGATACAACAGACCTTCGCTGGCTCTGAAGTTACACAAGGACACGCCCAAGGACCAGTTACCTGTAGGAGTTGAGATTAGTCCCAGACTAACAGCCTTCATGAAAATTCAGTCCCACAACCACAAGGAACTGAATTCTGCCAACAAAGGGAATGAGCTTGGAAGTGAATTCTTCCCCAGAGCCTTCAAGTAGGAGCTCCTCCTGTCCACACTTCCCTTTTGGTCTTGTGAGACCCTAAACAGAGAGCCCAAATGAGCCCAGCCTGACTTAGAGCATGTAGGCTGTGAGATGATAAATGGGTATGGTGTTAGGTCACTCTGTGGTTATTTGTTACTCAGCAATAGAAACAACACAGTAAGCAATTAAAATCATTTAAAAATTGTTGTAGGCCAATTAGCACACACCAGTCAATGAGACATCACTTTGCAAATCTGGTATAACTAAGGTGAAATGAGAGAGTTCAGGTAGAAGGGAATCAGAGAGTTTCTCCATCTTCTAAGATAACAAACTATACTATGTGCTCCTTATGGTCATCACTTAAAGGCCCTCTTAAAATAAATAGTTTTTTTTATTTAAATAAAAATTTAAAAAATTACCCACAAAGTGACAATGGGTTGAAGGCATAAGACAATGGAATGGAATGCATAAGTGCATTAATAGAGACAACTTATTGGCTTCGTGAGTATTTGCACTTGGTAATTTGAGGTCATTCAAGTAACTCAAGAAGAAGAAAATTTTTCTTTACATTTTTTTTCTAAAAATGAATTAAGGATAATTGTTTCCTTAAAAACCATTCATTGTATGCCTCCACAAATCTGCTTCTTTTATTCTTAAGGATGTATCTTTAAAATTGGTAGCAAATATTTGCATTCCCAAAGGTTCCCCAGCTTGAATAGCATGTAGTAAAAACAGGCACATTCAGAAATTTCAAAAGAAGTAGTTTTCCTTTGGTAAACAAATATTGGAAGGTTATTCCAAGTGGCTCTGGGAATAAATTTATTCACATTTTATTGCCCCAAAATAACATTCTTTGGCTAGCATAGTTCTTAAATATAAAAATGATTAATTGATAAGCACTTTCTTTTTGCAGCCCTTACAAGACTCTCTTTTTTCAGCATCATTAATTGAACAACTAGTATGTCCCAGGCACTGTGTTATCAATAGAATGCTAAAAATAAAGATGATAAAAAGACATGACAGGGCTGGCCCGGTGGCTCAGGCGGTTAGAGCTCCATGCTCCTAACTCTGAAGACTGCCGATTCGATTCCCACATGGGCCAGTGGGCTCTCAAGCACAAGGTTGCCAGTTCAATTCCTCGAGTCCTGCAAGGGATGGTGGGCAGCGCCCCCTGCAACTAAGATTGAACACGGCACCTTGGGCTGAGCTGCCGCTGAGCTCCCAGATGGCTCAGTTGGTTGGAGCGCATCCTCTCAACCACAAGGTTGCCAGTTTGACTCCCGCAAAGGATGGTGGGCTGCGCCCCCTGCAACTAGCAATGGCAACTGGACCTGGAGCTGAGCTGCGCCCTCCACAAGTAAGACTGAAAGGACAACAACTTGAAGCTGACCGGCACCCTCCACAACTAAGATTGAAAGGACAACAACTTGACTTGGAAGGAAGTTCTGGAAGTACACACTGTTCCCCACTAAAGTCCTGTTCTCCTTCCCCAATTTAAAAAAAAAAAAAAAAAGACATGACAGCTAGCTAGCTTCCAGCATCTTACTACCTTCTTCTTTTAAAAATATTTCTCTTATAGTTAGAAGTGGGCAAGTATGGTTTCTATTAGAGATGCTATCAAGATTTCCTAGCTACTGCCCCTCCCCACCCCAAACACCAACTTGAAGACAAAAATATACAGTTGGATCCACTCAGTTGCAGGGGAAGAAGCTGGGGAATGACAAGCTTTCCAACATCTCCACCCACTGCTTGCAGAGACCCTGCCCAGGGATGCTTACTGCATAAGAATTGATAAACTGGATCTGAATGCGAGCAGATTTAAGAGACCTTTCTGCCCTCCTTGGCAGATAAATGTGACCAGCTGAGTGTCTTACCATTCACACAAGTCACTCCTGCTCCGGGCAAGTTCAAGGAAGGGGTAGGACTTTCAAGAGCCGGCTAGGGCCCTAGAAAAGTCTGGATGAACACTGGCTAATAATCTTTACATGAGATTTTTAAAAGTGCAACATATTTGGGTTCTGGCTCAGCTCCCTCACCTCACCCCTCCTTTCCAGAATACCAGGCAGTTAATTATTTATACAAGCCCCTCACCGAGGGGGTGGAGATAGAGAGAGTCCTTTCACTCCTCCTGCTCCCTCCTGAGTGAAACTTCTGGACCCAATGGACCAAGGCCAAAATGTGGAGAGAGGAGAAAATGTTTTCCTTTCATTAGCACTTATTGTGTCTTTAAAATCAGCCACTTGTTTATTCAAGAAGGTCATAAAATAATGGATATTCAATGAATAAAACAAATGTCTTATCTTTAGAGGCCACAGATGATGATTCTTAATATCTGTTTGGAAATGTTAAGCTCACATGAAACAACTGTCTCACTGTCACTGATATTTCTTTTGGAATTTTCCCATTAGTGTCCCATACATACTAAATAAAACATGCATTTAACTAACCTGTTACCCTTTGATTGAACAGTAGTACTTACTCTGGGGTTCCACGTCTTCCTGATTAGGTCCTATGTTCTACGTGAAGAGTAATATAGTTATTTATACCTTTTAAAAATTGGTTACACTAGTTTGTAGATATATCTCTATATTATTAATACATCATAACATGCTAGATGTTACTATTATTTGGCCACAAAATCTTTTTTTTTCCCTTTCAAATTAACACTTGAGATGATTTCCCAATAAAAGGTAATGATGTAAATCGCTTTCAGCATTTTCCTATGGTTTGTTCAAACCTATGGTATGTTCCATTTTTGTTTTATTGATGGTGAGCTCTGCAACTTGACCTTTCTTTGAAATTAATGGTCACACAGGAACTGTAGGTCATATTCTAGTAGTATCAATATTTGCTGGGCTGGAGAAATGTTTTCATCTGTTTGCACATGATGTATTTTCTAGTTCTCTGGAGGTTTTGGATCTCTTTTACAATTCATTCTGTGAGAAGGAAATTTCCAGAGCAGACTGCAAATCCATGGTGTCCTGCAGGAATTGCTCTCATGTAGTTACCACACCAGCTGGTCACCCCAAAAGTTTCCTCCACTACTGTTCTATGCTAACGACATATAGCATTTTTTTTTTCAGGTTGACAACTAAGGTAACATTAGTGTCAACTATATTTTATTTGCTAGGATAACCAATTCATTTTACTTAAACCCTAATGCATGTTTCAGGTATTAATAATTTCAAATATAGTGTACCCCAGTATGACTGACATTTTTTTCTCAAGCTAGTTAAAACAAAAAACAAAAAACAAAAATATCTTGGTTGATGCTGAAAAAAAGCAAACAGCTAAAGTTCACACTATCAGAACAAAAAGGCAAATTACTGTGTTACACTCCCAAGGGGACTACTTATAGTCTTGTGGCTTCTGCAGATGAACTAAATTTCTAGCAGCAAATCTTAAAAAGTATATATCTATGTAATCAAGGATATATGGTGTTTCAGATCTTGGAAATAAATAATCAATGCACTTTACTATATAAGAAAAAGAAAGGAAAAATATTTGAGACGTAATAGGTTCAGGGTTTTCTAGGTAGCCAGATTAGCAATTAGAGTGGTGATTGGTGCTTGGTGAGCAGCAAAAGTGGGCAAAAAAAGTGGATAGCTCTGAGGGACATTTAATCAGATGAGGAAAAGCACTGCTTTAATCTATCTCTCTCTCATGTGAAGTCTGCTGCGCCCATTTTTAGTGTATTTGTAGATATTTCTTTCTTATTCTGCTAGCTCTAGTCTATTAAAACCTTTCATCTTTATATATATACATATATATGTCAATATTGTTGATAGGTTTGCAGTGAAGTTTTAATCTTATTCCAGAAATCATTCTGCTATTTAAATTTAAAATGCTTTTGGATGGCGCTTATGCTTTTCTTTTTTCTTCCTTCCTTCCTTCCTTCCTTCCTTCCTTCCTTCCTTCCTTCCTTCCTTCCTTCCTTCCTTCCTTCCTTCCTTCCTTCTTTCTTTCTTTCTTTCTTTCTTTCTTTCTTTCTTTCTTTTTTTTTAAGAGAACAAAATCATTTCCTGTCAGACAAAAGGACAATTTGAGGAGAGGTCATTTTTATATCCAAATATAGGATGAGTAGGAAACTTTGCCCTGGGATTACAGTAAGAAGATCTGTGTCTATCTAGAGATATACATAGATAGATATGGAGATATATAACTATGGAGAGCGAGAGAGAGAGTGAGAAAGAGAGAGAGAGAGAGATTTTTTTTAATAATTAATTTTTTTTATTAGTTTCAGGTGCACAAGACAAAGTAATACTTAGACGTTTATCATTTATATCCCTCACACTGTGTGAAACCCCCTCCCCCGTCCACTATCCCTCTGACATCGCACAGAGCCATTACATTTCCACTGTCTCTGTTCCTAATGCTGTACTCCGCTTCCTGTAACCATATACATACATATATATACATATATATATATGTATATATATATATATATATATGTATATATATGTATATATATGTATGTATAATGAATGCCAACTATAATTATATATATATATATAATTATAATTATAATTATATATATATATAATTATAGTTGGCATTCATTATTGTTCAGCTTCAGGTGTACAGTGCAGTGATCAGACATCTACATCATCCCTGAGGTGGTCTCCCAAATGGGACAAGTGTCCATCGGATACCCTACAAAATCTTTACAAAATTATTGATTACGTTCCGCAAATTAATTTTCAAAACCCCGTGGCCATCTTGTGGTTACCGACTGTTTTCTAATCCCCTCACCTCCCCTCTTGTCCCCACCCCCCCGCCCATCTAGCAACCCTCAGTTTTTCCTCTATGTTTCCAAAACTGTTTCTGATTAGTTCTTTCACTTATTCTTTTCTTTAGATTCCGCATATAAGTGAGATCATATGGTATTTGTCTTTCTCTGCCTGACTTACTTCACTCAACATAATGTTCTCTAGGTCCATCCACGTTGTTGCAAATGGTAAGATTTCTTTCTTCTTTATGGCTGCGTAATACTCCATTGTATAAATGTACCACAGTTTCTTAATCCAGTCATCTACTGATGGGCATTTCGGTTGTTTCCATGTCTTGGCTATTGTGTATAGTGCTGCAATAAACATAGGAGTGCATAAAGATTTTTGAATTGGAGTTTTGGATTTCTCCGGATAGATACCGAGGAGTGGAATTGCTGGATCATAAGGTAGTTCCATTTTCAGATTTTTGAGATACCTCCATACTGTTTTCCATAGTGGCTGCACCAAACTGCAATCTCACCAACAGTGCACAAGCGTTCTGTTTTCTCCCCATCCGCGCCAGCACTTGTTGTTTGTTGATTTATTGATGATAGCCATTTTGACTGGGGTGAGGTGGTATCTCATTGTGGTTTTCATTTGCATTCCTCTGATGGTTAGTGATATTGAGCATTTCTTCATATGTCTGTTTGCCATCTGTATGTCCTTTTTAGAAAAATGTCTCTTCATGTCCTCAGCCCATTTTTCAATTGGGTTGTTTGTTTTTTTGGAGTTGAGCTGAGTCTTTTATAAATTTGTGATATTAACCCCTTATCAGATATATCATTGGCAAATATCTTTTCCCATTCAGTAGGATCCCTTTTTGTTTTATTGATGATTTCCTTTGCTGTGAAAAAACTTTTTAGTTTCATGTAATCCCATGTTTATATTTTCTCTTACTTTCCTTGCACGAGGGGATATATCAGTAAAAATCTTACCCTGGGTAATGTCTGTGAAGTTTCTTCCTATATTTTCTTCTAGGAATTTTATGGTTTCAGATCTTACATTTAAGTCTTTATGACATTTTGAATTTATTTTTGTATGTGGCGTAAGGAGGTTGTCCAGCTTCATTTTTTTGCATGTGTCTGTCCAGGTTTCCCAACACCATTTATTGAATAGACTGTCTTTTCCCCACCATACATTCTTGCTTCCATTGTTGTAGATTAAATGGCCATATATGCATGGACTTATTTCTGGACTCTCTATTCTCTTCCGTTGATCTATGGGTCTGTTTTTATGCCAGTACCATGCTGTTTTGATTACTGTAGCTTGTAGTATAATTTGATGTCAGGTATTGTTATACCTCCCATTTTGTTCTTATTTCTCAAGATTGCTGAGGCTATCTGGGGTCTTTTATGGTTCCATAAAAATTTTAGGATTATACGTTCTATTTCTTTGAAAAACGTTGTTGGTAGTTTGATAGGAATTGCGTTGAATATGTATATTGCCTTAGGCAGTATGGACATTTTAACTATATTAATTCTTCCCATCCATGAACATGCTATGTGTTTCCATCTATTTGTATCTTCTTTCATTTCTTCCTTCAGTGTCTTATAATTTTCTGAGTACAGATCTTTTACTTCTTTATTTAAATTTATTCCCAAGTATTTTATAGACTTTGGAGCAATTGTAAATGGGATTGTTTTTAAATTTCTCCTTCTGATGTTTTATTATTGGTATATACAAATGCAACTGATTTCTGAATATTAATTTTGTATCCTGCTACTTTACTAAATTCATCTATCAGCTCCAACAGTTTCTTGGTGGAGACTTTAGGGTTCTCTCTATATAGTATCATGTCATCTGCATATAATGACAATTTTACTTCCTCCTTACCAATTTGGATGCCTTTTCTTTTTCTTGTCTGATTGCTGTGGCTAGAACTTCCAGCACTATGTTGAATAGCAGTGGAGAAAGTGGGCAACCTTGCCTTGTTCCTGATCGTAAGGGGAATGGCTTTAGCTTTTCCCCATTCAGTATGATGTTAGCTGTGGGTTTATCATATATGGCCTTTATTATGTTGAGATATGATCCCTCTATTCCCACTTTCCTAAGGGTTTTTATCATAAATGGCTGCTGGATTTTATCAAATGCTTTTTCTGCATCTATTGATATGATCATGTGATTTTTATTTTTCATTTTGTTAATTTGGTGTATCACATTAATTGATTTGCGGATGTTGAACCACCCTTGCATACCAGGGATGAATCCCACTTGATCATGGTGTATGATCTTTTTAATGTATTGCTGAATTCTGTTCGCTAATATTTTGTTGAGGATTTTTGCATCTATATTCATTAGCGATATCGGCCTGTAGTTTTCTTTTTTTGTGGTGTCTTTGTCTGATTTTGGGATCAGGGTGATAGTGGCTTCATAAAAAGTGTTTCGGAGTCTTTCCTCCTCTATTTTTTGGAAGAGCTTGAGGAGAATAGGTGATAATTCTTTTTTGAACGTTTTGTAAAATTCACCTGTAAAGCCATCTCGTCCAGGGCTTTTGGTTTGTTGGGAGATTATTGATTACTGATTCAATTTCCCTGGTGGTAATCGAGAGAGAGATTTAATGAGCTGCTCCATTAAATCTGAATTAAATCTAAATTTAATTCTTTATTAAAGAATCCAAGGCTTTTCACTCAACAGTTGACGTTAAAGAAAAATTATGAAAAGACAGATCAGGGTGATCTTTACCACAGCTTAATAATAAAGAAGGATAACAGATTCACTGAAGTAGTTACAATGAACTATTTTAACCCAGTACCACCTTTGAAGGGAAAATGATCTGGGCCTTTGAATCCAGTACATTGAAGAAGTTTCAAATCAAAGCCCCAGGTTGGCGTTTGCACTAGGGAAGAAGCTCTACACGTGATCTGAGAAAGCTGGTTGCCAGGTGAGGCTGGAGCCATGCTGACTCAGTAGCAACCACCATCAACCGGTGGTCATTTTGCACTTGATGGCTATAGCAATTTAGGAAATCAATTTTAATTTTAAAAGTAATTATCTAAAATTTAAATTTTAAACTGATAATTTATATTAAGTAGGTTTAGAACTACATACTGAATCTATTTTTTAACTGTAAATTTTTGAATGCTGAACAATTGAGTTGTTCTGATAAAAATTTAGGGTCCAAATTGAGATGTGCTGTAAGAGTAAAATACATGCTAGATTTCAGACTTAGTACGAAACAAGAGAAGAATATAAAATATATAAAAATGTTATTGAAAAGTATTTTAGATTGGTTATACACTGAAATTAAATATTTTTGGTATAGTGTGAGAATAAAGTACACTATTATAATTAATTTCACCTGTTTCTTTTTTTTATTTTTATTAATATGTCTACTAGAAAATTTTAAATTGTATATATAGCTCTCATTACATTTCTACAGGAAATGTTGTGATAGCCTAACGAGTACAAAGCCTCACAAGTGAGCCTAATCCAGGTGAATTTTCCTCCCCTGAAATATGACTGATATTGGAAAAGACTGTCCTCTAGCTTCTATGTGGTGGCCAAATGGGAGGATTTATCTCAAACCACCATCCGCTTGACTCTGCCTGTATATTGTGCTTCCTTTTAGCCTCAGAAGTGCATCTAATATGAGATTTCTGGGCAGTATTGCCCCACCATTGCCTGAGTCTCTAGCCCCAGCAACCAACTGAAGAGCCTGTGCAGTCCCTACATTCCTGTAACCCAAGGAAAAGCTGGACTAGGGACTGTGTCAGGAAAACCACTTGCCTGGGAACTAGGCAACCCACCTTGAAAGAGATGCTGATGTTAGGCAAATAAACATTCCACAACACTCAAAGGGTCTATAGGGAATTTGGTTCAGCTTCTTTACCTTGAACACCATCCTCTAAAACCAGCTCATGCTCAGCTTCCTCTATTAAGCACACCAAGTTAGGACCTGGCTGGACTGAAGACAACTACTGAAGATACTGATAAGCACCCGTGTCCTTGGATGGGCTTTAACTAGACGTCTAGACTTTCTACCATTCTTTGGGATTATAGTTTTCTGGGAAGTGATAGATACACATTATTTGTATCACAAGTGATGTTCAGAACCATTCCAGTTACAGTGGGTGCATTTTATTATCTTTTGGGTATAAAGTCTAGATGCACACAGATGATGGATTAGTTGATTCTTCCTGGAGAAACCACAAACCATCACTAGGATGCAGATTTTCTAACTCTGAATTCTAAGATTACATTTCCCCACACATTATACCCCTCCTTTGTAAATGTCACATTAAATAGGCATATACATATTACGTAAGTCAAAAAATAAAAGACAAATGAACTATAAAGATGTCCATTACATTTCTCCAGTTCTATTCTCAATCTTCTCTAATTGGTCAAGAACTTTCTTGCAGGGAAAAACCCCAAAGTGAAATTCACATCTCCACTTCTTATTTCTATGCTACGGATTCCTATTTTAATCTTTCCACCCCCTACTTCTCTTCTGGGCTTTAGCATTACATTTCCAACTGCTTGCTGTATTTTATCAGTTCCCTCCTAAACACACACACACACACACACACACATTTAAATTATACTATATATAACTAAGGCCATATTCAAAGGATTTGAAAAGTGGAAAGAAAATTAAACTTGGTAGAAAGTATGTAGTACATTACATCTAAAGGGGGAAAAATCCCAATTGTGAAGCAGTACTTTGTACTGGATGACATAAATCCTCAGGTTATCCGTCTCCCTTCCCTGGTCACTAAACTACATTTGAATTATTCATCTGGTTTCCCAGGGAGATCAACACCTTTAAAAATGGGTCTTCTCAATTTTAATGTTTTTGTTTAACATAGGCTAAAATTCAGTTACTGTTGCCATGTTCAGAAATATTTTTATTCAATACGTATTTCTTGAGAATGTGCTATATTCTAGGCGCTGAAACTGCAAAATGATACGTTGGATACATTATTTACATATTTCCCCTAAAAAAAGCAAATAACTTACATTTTTTTTACCTAGTCTGAGGTATCAGAAAAACTTTCTAAGGTAATGGCATTTGAGAATGTGTAAGGGTCTTGGGGTAAAAAGAAGTAAATTACCAAAGAAATACGGTTCCAAACCTGGTCTGGGACGAAACATTATTGCTGAGTATATTTAGTAATCTCCTTTTTAGAATAAATTAGAATGCTGATAAAATGTTTCGCAATTTTCAATGACCGATTAATTATTTATAGGATTAATATTTGTGTTAGGAAACCAATCACTCACCCATCCACCTGACAGCCAAGAGGCTCAGAATCTTTCAATAAACATTCCTTTTATCTAATCTACATTTCTATAAATGTTTTTAACAGGAGGGAAACTTTATATTGGCCTCCCAGAGGTTTTCCCACACAGCAAGGTTATACAACTTGACACATGCTCATAGCTAAATTGTCTGGGAAGTTGTTGTTATTGTTTCAACAATTACTTCTAGGTTCTACAATTAGGCTAATGTCATAGAGAACACAACTAAATGGGGGCAGTGGACATGGTGGTAAAGGAAGCCAAGGGATAAGCAAGGTTCAGATTGAACAAAGAATTGTTGTCCTTCAATATTTGCATCTAGTCTTAAAAACAAAATACAAAAGAGTTGAGGGAGGTGATCACATTTATACTTTCTAAAGATCAATCTTTCCATAGCAGTGCTATCCCATAGAAATCTCAAGCGAGTCACAAACATGAGCAACATGTTTAATTGTAAGTATTCTAGTAGCCACATTAAAAAAGCAAAAAGAATCAGGTAACTTAATTTTAATACTAGTTAATATAACCCAATATTTTTTAACATGCAATCAATGTAAAAAAATATTCTGTTGTTAATCAACTTCAGCTCTATCATGATAACTCAGACTATTAAGGTAAAGTATTAAAAATTCCAATGGTAAAGGAAAGGATTAGTTATCATTTTTTTTTTTTTTTACAATTTTATGGAAAACAACTTGAGAAGTCTCATTTTCCTCTAATGAGATTCTAACTCAGAATGTGCTATCTATGTTTAATTTCTATTTTTATTGATGATCTGGGTAACTAAGCGATAATGTATATTTTGTGTGGAAAAGAGATCTTCTAATGATTACTTATACAAATCATTTTCACTGAACAACAAAAAATATTGAATTCAGTAATGCGATATTTTACCTATTGGTGGAAAATTTTAAAAAAAGCAAAGCATAATTGAAGCTTCTTTTTAAATATCTTAACTGATCAAAGCATAGAATTACATTATTTAAGGTGGCTTATTTCTTATATAATTTTTTTCTTAATGTGAACGTCCAAGAGACTGAAATAAAGGTATTTGAATTTCTCTGAATTCAGATAAAATTCTCTGCTATCGTTCACTCTACCAGTGTCTGAAAACATACCCTGTAGCGACTACTCAGTGTACTTCTTACTGGTCACCCTTGTAGTAGAGAACTTAGATACCCAGAAGAAGTGAAGAGGGACAGAAAAGCAGTTGTACTGACTGTAATTTCCTTAGGAACATGGCCTATGTCTCAGTGCTTCTGATGCCTAAAAACATTACCTGATACCTATTATCTGTGTAACAAACTTTTGTTGAAAATAATCATAGCTACCACTTATATAGCACTTAAGATATGACAGACATTTTTCTGAGTGCTTTATATATTTTAAAACATTCAATCTTCAAAACAATCTTATGAGTAGTTACTATAATTATCCCATTTTACAGATGAGGAAGCTGGATGAAAGATACACTTTAAATAAGTCTCTAATATTATCTCAAATATACAGTTGGCCCTTAAACAACATAGGTTTGAACAGCATGTGTCCCCTTATATGTGGATTCTTTCAATTAATATGCAGTTCACCCTCCATATCCCCGGGTTTCGCGTGTTCGGATTCAACGAACAGTATTTTCCATCAACAGGTGGAAAGTTGCAGATGTGGAGGGATAGCTGCATGCGTTGTTCTGTGCCATTTTCCGTAAGGGACTTGAGCATCAGTAGATTTTGGTATGGGAGGTGAGGGGTCCTTGAACCAATCCCCTGCAGATATGTAAGGATGGCTAAAGTTTTTGGTGAGTCAAAAGCTATACCTGATTTTCAACTGCGTGTGGTACTGGCCCCTAACTAACCCCTGTGTTGTTTAAGGGTCAACTGTATTTACAAACTGAATCCTGATCAAAGTTATGAGATCCTTTCTATGAGGTATAGAAAATAAAAATTCACATACATCCCTCTGGATGGCATATTAACTGTGCACGCAACATTTGAAAGCTTGACACTTCTTGGTGCATAATTACTCGATTTTTCTCCATAGATAGACACCACACCTTATTGTCAATAAATAATTCCACTTTAATGGCAAAGTAATAATTTAGACAGATACAGGGTGCACATTTGCAAAAAAATATATGCAAGCTGGTTTACAAGCTAGAGGAACAATAAACCAATAGAAAATACATCATCCAGTTAAGTCCATTGACAACAAGTACTTATTGTTGGGGCTTTACAAAGACTACAAAACTTTTCAGATGATTTATTTCACTGTTTCTGCCTATTTACACGATATGTTACATCAAAAATGTACAAAATATAAAATGTATACAGACAAATGTTTCACAAACTAGTTTAAGTTGTAAACTAGGTGGACCTACTGGGATGTATTGCAGGAATTTGTTTATGATCATGTTTGGACTGTGTTTCTTAAAATGGCAGGGAAAGATTAGCAATTTTCTTAGATCACATATTATACAAGGGCAACTAGTCACTCATCCAGCTACACATGTCGATGTTTCACAACAGATTTGATCCATGTTTGAGGCTTCAAAGTCAGGGTGACAATGCTATGTGCATAAACTCAGTTCCAATCTCCCTTAGGGCAATAGCACCGTGTGGCCCCTACAGACTCAGTGACACTCTGAAAACTGCACAGATGTCTCGTGTCGTTTTTGTTTAGAGCAACTGACCCATGGGTGGTCACAGAGAGTAGCACCAATGGCACGTTCTGAACGTGACACATTTCCCCACGCAAAGAACAAGTCTACACCACGGCCTAGCCCTTGGGTTTTAGACACTTACAGCCTGTCCTGTGGGTGTGGTGGTAACTTCTCCAAAGACTCCAGTCAGTTTTCATGCACTCTGTTGAAAGCCTGCCATGATAGATGCACCTTCGGACATGTTTATTTTTCCAAAAATGGATTGGCTTCATGTACAGCTTTGAAGCATGCTCACTCTAGTACTGACAGCGCCTGCATAGTCGTAACAACTGTAAATACAGGACAAACACACCGGATAACAACAGCTTTGAGGGTTTGCATTCTGTATTTGTGTGTAATGTACAGGAAATCTCAGCAAGTGAAACACCTCTTAACACCAACAGGATAAAATACAATTTTTTTCTGTGTGTTTGTTTTGACTTGTGCAAGTTTTTAAAATGATTATTTACAATACCTACCCAGTAGACTGTGCAAATCTAACCTTCTTTTACAGTATAAATGCTTCCTCTTCCACAGTGACGTCACTGCTTCAGTGTTCTCTAATGCTGAATTTCTCATGTACAACAACAGCAATCAAAACAACATGCTCAAAACTTAGAAGAATAAAAAAATAAAAAATAGGGGAGGAAAGCCAAATAGTTGTGCTCATGCTATATCTAGTGCTTCCAGCTCTGCTGGATAAGAATTCAAAATCTCCCACCTTCTGAAACTCTTTCATCTAGAATTGGGTGGAATTTAGCCACATAGCTTACCTTTTAAGTGACAATCTAAGAGGGTTTCTGGGTTGAGTATTCTTTGGAGGATAGGCAAAGCAATCTATTCACAAGGTAAAAATACTGATCTTTCTCCTATCCATTTCTTGAAAAAACAACAACAAAAAAAACCCAACAAAAACCGATATATATAATAGAGATGAGGCTACTGTGTTAACTGGTGTTGCTTGGTTGTAAATGAAAAGACAGTGGAAATTACCGATGGTTTAGGACTTAAACCGACTGTTAAACTGTCATAGAAATCTGTTTTAAGGCAGTGAGACAGCACCATAGGAAATGTTCCTTCTTTCACTGAAAAGGCTCAAACAAAGCCCTAAACAAGCCTTTTGTCAGTGTTGACTAATAATTGGTATAAAACTCTTGTTAAGGGAGTGGGCAGTTGGCTTAAAAGACCACCGTGGTAAAAACAACGTTATAAAACCTGCGACTCATATACTAAAAAGTTGGTGGAGCACATCGGGTGAACATGGCAGTTAGGAATTAAATTGGCACTTCTCCAGCTTGCCACAGGAGTGTGTTTCTGGTGGTGGCACAATTCCATTTGTGCTTACGGAGGACTGGCCTCTGGACTTCATTTTGGAATGGGGTGAGCGCACAACACAAACACTACTGGAGCTGTGACCAGCACCATGTGGCACAAAGGAGGTTGGACAGATCAGAAGCATGGATCCTGCTTGGGGAGAACAGCTCATCAGAGGAAACGAAATGAAGGGACAAAAAAAGGTCTGCATTGTAAACTTTGAAAGAGGAAAAAACTAAAGTCCAGTTTGGCTGTCCCATGTGCAATCTATTCAGTTGCCCTGTCATTAGGGTCCTTTCCAGTTGAGTAATGGAGCTTAGATCACTCCACAGATATAGAATTGCCTAGAAATAAAATAAAGTTAAGCCTCCATTTCAATTTAGCATCTTGGCGGTTCAGACTTAGTTCTGCTGTCTCCTTGGAGATCACGACTCTGGGTCAGGGCCCTTGATAGGTGCTTTTATACTGGCAGTGGTTTAGTGAAAATACCTTACTTTTTAAACATTTTTAATAGGCATAGTCTTCCCCCCCTAACTTTTTTCACCCTCTAGAGGGTAGATTCAAGAGATGAATCCAAAATGTCTTCATGGTGGCTGGTGCTATCGCTGTCGCAGCTTTGTGTACCCGAGTAATTGGCTGCTTCTTGGAGTTTCATTAGCATATTCATCTGAAGGAAGAAAAAGAGACATCGGATGCAGGCAATGATGCATTCAGTAAACCAGCCCCACAAAATGCAAGGCCCTGAGCTACACCGAGGCACCATCTCATCCCATCCAAGTGAAACGGAAAAACAATTTTAGATTTTTACTAGTTGCCCCTGGCTCCTACATTATTTCTCCCAAATAAGGCTACAATACCAAACCATACGGACCAAATAAAGCCTCCAGATAACTCTTTTATTTGAGATTGTGAATGAATACTGCTCCAGCAGGGAGGCTGGGAAGGAAACAGTATCACAGCTGGACATCTGGGCTCATTGCTGATGAGTATGCCAAGCTTCCCAGCTTTTTGGCTGGGAGAAGCTGAAAGCATTGAATGGCAACTGGAAGTTGTGAGTGTCCATACACACACACAGACACACACACAGGCTCACACACATAGTCCCGTGAGAGACGGAGGGGATGGAGTGGAATGAAGCCAGCTGCTGCACACAAGCACACCATCTGCTGTTTAGGAGCTGACCTCAAAAGGAGGTGACTGAATGAAGCAGACCATGAGTGTTTGAAGAGGGAGAAGGAAAGAATCACTGTCAAGTTTCTGTTGTTGAATTTCTGGCTAATATATGATTGATATATCACTGAAAACAAAAACCACCTTCTGGAACAACAGCGGCTGTCTCAAATTTCCCAGCCTTAGAGGACAATGGTAATATTTGTTCCAGTAAAAGGGACATATGTATGAAAGCACTGGGGGAGAAAGTCAGCTAGTGTTTCCATGTATTACTAAATAAAAGGCAGCCACCTTGCTTGGATTTCGATAGACCTGCAGATCCACTGTTAGAGAGGGAAGTAAAAAGAAAGACTGTTTAAAAGCAAATTACAGGCAACTGGTTCAACAGTTCTAGAAAGCACAGAAAAATCGGCATATGTCTTCATGAGTGTAGTGGACTTGTTTTCTTTTCAAGGGTTTCTACAGATCGTAATAATGTTTATACTATTTAAGCATACTAATTTTATCAATTTATAAAATAATCAAAGTTATTCTTTTTTAAACATAGAGAAATAGGGAATCCGATCCAACAGAAAGGAGAAACCTAAAAAAAAAATTATTTAGTCATATATTAGGCTATGCATACTTGTGTGCTCAGGGTAAGATGTTTTCAAAAAATGCTTGTGACATAAATGATAAACTGGTTATCACCAATGTCAGCAACATTGCCTTTCTGACAAAGAGGCTATAGTTAGAACATATTTTAAAGTCATTTTAATATTCTTCAGGAAAATATTTTTCAATATAATTTCTCATCTTTCTGAATTTATTAAATCTACATAAGAATACATGAAATGAAAGCAGTTGGTCATAACCTCTTATTAAACTCAGTAAGCAAAAAAGCCAAATGTTTCTATTTACACAATTTTTCTCTCTCCCTCCCTCTCCATCTCTGTCTCTGTCTCTTTCCCTCTCTCTCTCTCACACACACCCCTACCTTCATGCACAATCATACTCATTCTCTCCTTTCTTTTATCAGTTCCTCCCTCATCAGTAGCTGGCTTATGTTGAAGCATCTGGGTGAAGATGATTTCTAAAACAGATCTGTGTTTTGAGCACCATTCTGATTTACTAAGAGTAGAAATGGCAAATGAGTTCTATTTAAAGGGTTATGATTCTATCTCAGTTACAAATGTTAGAAATAACTTGAATGATGAATGTGGTAAAAGTCTTGTTGTAATAATAGTATTCTTAACGTCTTATTTTTTTTTGAAAATGGTGCCATATGTAAATATGTTCCATTAGAATAAGTTCCAAGTCTCAGATTCATAATATATATGAGGTTTACTTTGCCTTCTCAGAGTGTTGCTTTGTGCTTTCAAGTCAAAAGAGATTACAAGAGTGAGGTAAGGTCACATATGAGTCAATCGTCACTGGGATAGCTCACTATTCTCTACAGAAGCATTTCTCTCCTTTCCTCTCCCTTTCTTCTTCCCCTTACCCATAGTCATAACTATAATGCCTACCATTGTAACACCTTGCTCAGGTCCTTATCGACACCGGTGTTTACAAATCTGCTAGTTTCCCAGCATCCATCCTCTCTCCTTTAACATGTCCTCTACTCTACCATAAAAGTGATCTTTATAAACTGCTAATCTAACTGGCTAAGTTAGAAACTGCTCAAAATCTTTCGGTGGCTCCTCATTCTCTGTATGATAAAAGTTTTAACTTCCTACAAAAGTAATCATGGCTGGGTAGGATCTGGCAATCGCAGACCTCTGTAGCTTTAATTCCTCCCACCCCTTTTGTTCCAATCCTACCAATATGTATATAGTTCCCCAAAGTCATTTGTTTTTACTGTACTGTTCCACAATGTTTCACCTGCTGTTTTCTTAATTTTGGATGTTCTCCATCCAACCACATGATGCATTTCTATTCATCCTTCCGGACCTAGCTCAAGCACCTTGTCCTTTGTGAAGTTTTTCTTAATCACTTCCTTCAATGGACTCACAATTTTTCCTAGCATGCACCTCTATCATTATTTTGCTGCATTTTAGGTAGGTAGATGTCTTTTTTCACTAAGGGACAGTGAGCTTCCTGAGATCAAAACTGATTATCTTATTTACCTCCTGATCACCAAGTCTTAAGCCTGAGGATATACTTGTTACATATTAAGAGTTGTAGAATGAATGAACTCCTTGATCATCAATACACATTGCGTTTTCAAAATACAGTGAGTTATGCCAAAAACGTGCATCTTTGTTCAGATTCAAAAACGTATTTCTGACATTGAATAGTGGACTTTTTCTCCTAATATCTGATTTAGACTGGGCTGCAAATATATTTTTTACCTTATGTTAGTAATTATAGAAATATACAGAATCAAAAGCAAATAGAGAATATTGACTTTCCTATCAGAATGTGCCTAATTCAAAGAATTATTTTTAGATGGTAAGTCTTTTCCCATTATCATGTCATATATCATAACCCCTTGTTTCTTCAGAAGTATATCAGATTAGGAATCGGGGATTTTTTTTTTTTTAAATCCCAATTCTCACTCAGAATGG
Source organism: Rhinolophus sinicus (assembly GCF_057876585.1). Taxonomy (NCBI): domain Eukaryota; kingdom Metazoa; phylum Chordata; class Mammalia; order Chiroptera; family Rhinolophidae; genus Rhinolophus; species Rhinolophus sinicus. The sequence goes on along the minus strand of NC_142501.1, from coordinate 74,304,091 downwards.
GAGACACTGGATCACTTTTCCATACTAGAAGACAAGAGCAGTCAGAGCCAAGGAAAAGAGTGCTTAATGGATTTAGCTAATCAGGGCTGTGGGAAGGAAATGGCAAAGTTGAGGGCATCCCCTAAGGGTCCCATATGCTACAAAATAACTCTGAAAATAAACTTTATAAACCCCTCTCCTTATCTGAAACAGACACAGTATATCAAAACTGCAAAGGGAGAATTGGAATTTATAAAAAATTTCAGGTGAAATAACCCATAGTTGTGCCCTAAGGCTTATATTTACTCTTAAATTTTAACCACTCAGTCAGGAATTATTTAGTGCATGCTCACAATTGTGCTAGATTTAAACCAATTCCACTACTAGTGTTAATTTCCAACCATGTATAAGCTAAAGAGCCAGGTGCCAGTTACAAAACTGTGAGTCAAGACCCTTACATAGTTTATATTTATAGTCTAGATCAAAAGTTTTATATAGGAGATCCCTAGACTCCAAGAAGCTCTTGTATATACTTCCATGACTTTATGAAATTCTTTATTGGGGAAAGGATCACGAAAATTTATCAGATTGTTCACAAAATGTTTATTAACCTCCAAAATATTAATAATGATCAGCTGAAATGGCGATGATGTATATGCATTGGGGTTGTTGGTGTAAGGGTACCCCAAAAAATATCAAGTCATTTTATGCCTTTGGGTATAGTCATAGATTATGAATTTTTTAATCATTTCCTTTTTGTTTTGTTTTAAGTAACATAATGGCTTTTATTTCAGTTTGTGTTCCTTCTGAATTGGTTGTGCTAATCCAACGATCTCTTTAGTCATAGAACGGTAAACCAACAAACACATTACATTTGATCAATCTACAGAATGTCATCTATAAAAAATACATTAAAAATGAAGTATTTTCCCTAATAATACCATGTACTTAATATTTTCAGAGTAGTCATTCTTTGGAATTTTATCAATTTTTATTAAGCCATATGTAATTGCCAACTGAACAAGGCAGGGGGAATACTTTCCCTTTGATTTCCAACTCAGTTTATTCTTCCCTATCGTAGGCAATGAAGACTAATTCTCAATTTAGTCAGACTAGGTGATCTACATAAAATATTTTTAGTCCTCCAAGTGTACGTTAGATTATATTCTTTTTGTTTCTTCATTTAAGAACAAGATTCAGTTTTTTCCTAAATACTGTGAATTCAGTCATGCAATTAAAAATTTTAATGACATTTTTATACAGTTTTCTGCATAATAAGAGAAAAATTATGGCCATAGAGTTCAGTCTGGTTTTAGCGTTTCTTGATTATTTTGAAGCATACAAGTTGGTCTTTCATTTTAAGCAATTCACCCAATGAAAGCAGGTCAAAGGTAAAAAAGTTAAAACAGAGTATCAATTTCAGAACAATCGCAAATATTACCTAAGATAACTAATGTCTTTGATACAAATGACTGAATAGTAAAGACCATACACTGTAATTATATAGGAAGATTCACATATCAGCTTCTTACCAGGGGATCCCCCTCTGTGTCAGTCTGTGGAATGTGCTTTGAGGTTGTGGCTTCCTTAGTGGAGATGCAGCCCTCATACCCAACATCTTCGGGTCGCAACTGCAGTAATGCTGGGCCTTCCTGAGGCAGAGACGCTGAGCTCCATGGGTATGTATCAAGCACCCACTTTGAGGGATCTTCCCAAGGTGCTCGTTTCCCATACATCTAAAAGGGCATCACATATTTAGCACATATAAAATGCATTTCTATTTCCTAAAAAAAGGTGACTATTGAGTGATTTGTTTGCACATGAGTTTGTATGGGACGTTCAATGGAATTACTGTGCATATACAATTTTCCATATTTTCACCATACAGATGTCTACATAGCTCACTTTAAACTTAAAGGCTAGACAAAATAAAGCTGTCAAGGATAGGTGATCAGCAGTGGGGGAGAGTGTGAGGGAGGTTTATTTTAAATAACATGTTGAAATGACTGCCCACATTTATCTTTATTTATAATTTTACAAACCAAAAGAAAACTCAAAGTTGAGAAAGACAAGTTCCAGTTACGGAGAGGTGAAAAAAGCCGTGCTCGACACTAAACAGAGTTCTCTACTACAGTGTACTTTGGGAAGGTGCTGACTAAAATAAAAGAGATTTCTTTTTCTCTAATTCACTAGACTCAAAATTCCTTTGGGAATAAGAACACTTTCTCTCGTAACCATTTCCCTCAGATTAACTTCATCTAATAATCTCATTGTTTCATGTAAAATCTCTTTTCAGATGTTTATTGATAAGGTCACTAGTAAAAGAGGACACAAAAAAAAAAATGGGAGGTGAAAACCTCAACGTTATAAGGACTCATCTGGAGGGAAAAAGTTAATAGGAAAAAGATGATAAAGCCTGGTTAAAGTACTGACAGTGGAGTAGAAGGAAAAGGATGAATTCAAAAGATGTTAAAGAGTTTTCAGCTGTGAGTGAAACTGAAACCCAACTGGGAAGGGCGCACTGAGGAGGCAGAGGTTGATGGGACTTTGTATAAGAGTATAAGGCCACAGGGGGAGAGAAAGAAAAGTAAAAATTAAGCGGGTGGTAGCCTGGGTGCACAAGTTCTTTACTTCCTCTCTCCCCTTGAGGTGCTCTAGTGAGGGCAATCCTGGTTACTAGGTGCATATTTGGTCCCAGATGGCATACTATGAGGTATTCTATGTAGCTTCTTGTGGTTCATTGAGACAAAAGCAAAATGGTGGACAATGACACCTTGGAATTGTCTTTTGGGTTTCTCCTGAAGAAGCTGTATGTGGTTGCAGCAGCCTGGCCTAAAAAAAAAAAAGGGAGTCCAGGTCCTGGTATTTGTATATTCCCTTAGGAGATTCGTATATTCCCTTAGGGAGATACCAATTATTAGATCTTAAAATACTTCATTTGTTTTGGAGCAGTTAAAAACTTTAAGTTTTAAAGTAAGTTAAAAACTTACTTTATAGAAGATGTAAAATATAATTTGTTATACAACTTAAACTAATTGAAGAAAAATGTGTAATTTTTGGAAAACAAATGTTACAAAAAGAAGATGAAAGTCTAGAATCACCTTTTAAAGAATCATCAAGGACAGCAAAACTGGTAGTGGCCAATAGAAAGCTAAACAAACCCAATTCTGTATTTCAGGACACAATAGATTTTAAAAAAAAATGTTTGAAAGGAAAGAAATTTAAATATTAAGAATGAGATAAACTGTTGACATTTCAAGAAAGACAGAAGCACCAGAATAAAATCAGAGTCCACTGCATCACTATTTTTTTTTCCAACTAGAACATGTGGCAGAGAGTATTTCCCATATGGTTCCTCACCAAAGCATCAGCCTTCATTTAAAAAGAGATTTTTCTATTCCTCTAACTCAGATTTTCATCTTTGCAATCAGGCTTTGTTCCTCCATCTCTTGCTCCAACTGAAGGTTCTTTGCTGCCAGTACATACAAGGGAATGGTTCATGGCATATGTGATTCATTTTCTTCCTGTTCCTCCGGAAGGCATATAATGAATCACCCCAGGGGTATCATCTGCCAATGGACTCTAGCCAAGCACATCCTTTAGCAGCAATGAAAATTGTCTACCCATGACAGGGTTTTCCTTTTTTATCTCTCCCATTCATTGGATTTTCCTCCCAAACTCCCTATATCATGGTTGATTCAGCATTCAAACTACCCTACTACTAACCATTCAGAACCATAGCAAGAAACTTGAGAAACGTTTATCCTTCTTCAAAAATAATATGGAAGTATATTTCTGTTTTAGTTGGGAGACTGGTATTACTTTTGTGGTTATACTTTTGCCCAAATGGAAGCTTTATAAACATAATTCTCAGGATAGTGTTTTATCAATAATATTGATTTAAATATTTTAAAAATGCTTGCACTTTTTCAAAATGAGATCTAAAGAAGCAAATCATGTTTAGGTTTTTGTGTTTTGAAAAGGCTTCTTTTCTTTCTATGTATTAGTATAGAAATATGTCATAGTAGCATTTCATATATAAAGAGTTGGATAATAGCTTATTAACACTGAAATTGTATCTAGAAAGAATAATTCATTTAAACATTAAGTTTTAAAATGATTACTTCTAGAATATTATAAATGCATTTTCATAAAAATATTGTTTTGGTATAAACGATTGAAAGTGAGAGACCCAACTCACATCTTAAGCAGCATAATATTTTTAGGGGAATTCTAAAAAGTTATATGCTATACCTGAAAAATAAAACTATTTTACTTTAGCATTTTACTTTATTGGAACCACTTTCTGGGGCTAGATTGGCTCATACCCTTAAATATATGAAATTAGTTTATTTAAATCTGGAGTAGAATCAACTGATAGCATTCTCTAGGATTTTTGTCTCTGAGGGTTCAGAGCATCTCCATAATTCATCATGTTCATCAGAAACATCATGATGGTTCTAAATACTGCCATTTTATGCTACTTAGGTGAGGAGAACATGATGGTAAAAGGAAGGATACAAAAGGAAAACAGGTTACCAATCTTTTAGACAGTAAAATAAAGACAATACAGTATTGCAGATGACAAAATATGGGAAGTATACACTATATCTTAATTCTAGTAGCAGTTCTGATAACCAAAAATAGAGATGCATAAATAAAAACTGCTTAAGTTTCCGGCTGAGTTATTGCAAAGAAGGTTGGATTTGTCTACAGTAACTTATGTAACACAAATCTTAAAGATTCAACCTTGAATTTTATAATTTTACAATATCATGAAATTTCATTTCCAATTTAAGGAAATAGAAACACTGCTGGCAAAGGTATATTTTGTTGAAGAAACAGGGTTTTCTTATTAGTGATATATTTTGACTTTTTAGTTACAAGTAAATAGAAGGGCTGAGTGCAGGGCCCCAGGAGAAGAACAGCAGAGATGCTGCTAAACCAGCCTGTCATAGATTTAAAAAAAAAAAAAAAAAAGGTCAACAGTCTTAGAATTTAGAACACTCTCTCAAAAGTAATAAAGAATCTTGCAAAGGTTCGTGATGTGAAAGGACTTCAAACAATAAAATATACTAAAAATAGGGAATCTATAAACAAAACTTACTTGTTGACAATTATATGATAAGAGAATAAATGACCAAGGCCCGTGTAAACATGTCTGTCTGGTAAGATGTAGAACTGTGCAATTAATGGGCTATTTAATAAGAACAGTCTGTAAACACCCATGGCAATAAATTTGGCCTTAAATGTGTAGTTGTTGGAATAACTCTGCTTTCTCTTTCTCCAAAATATTTATTCTCAGACTAGGCAAAAGTGTTGCATACTAGTTGCTCTTTAAAATTTTACCACTATATTTATATAGCTCATACCTTTTGTTTTCTGCATAAATGCCCAGAGAAATAAATGCTCTTTGCTTTTAAATGAGTAATGTATTTGCTTTGTTTTTTTAAACAATAAAGAATATGAATACTATACCTGAAGACCTTCTCTTACTGCCTCCAGAATATAAGGTACCAAAGAATAGTTCCAGAGATCCATGAACCACACTCTAGACCCTTCTACATCCATGGGGCAAGGAAGGAAAAGTCGGGGACCTGAGAAGAAACAAACATTTGTGAGAGTCATTATATTTAACAATCTAAACACATGTTTAGATACCATTTGGGGGAAATGAATATATTTCTATCAGGATTCTTAGAAAAATGTAATCTTGGCCAGCTTGATTATTATTAAAATATGTTTTACTGAAGACCCATTCTCCTTTGAACTCTTCTTTCTTTTTACTCTAAAATCCTAATCTAAAACAACATATTAGAGTTAGGAGAAACCTTATAGATCATAATCCAGTCAACCTGCCCCATTTGACAAATGACAATACTTGCGCTAAATGAAATGCCAAATATAAAATATGTCATTATTTGCAAAAGTGGGACTCAGCCTTGGTCTTCTGATCCAAAATTTAGAATTCTTCTTCCTAAGCTACACTGTATCATTAGTGGGTATGTCTCTATGACCGATAACAATGGGAAAGGAACCTATTTCATGCAACTTAAGAAGGAATACAAAAAAAAAGTAAAAAAAAAACCCACCAAAATAACAAACCCTCTTTTTTATAAAGAGAAACAATTAAAACAATTTAGTCTTCATGAAAAATATAAAACACCTAATTTATCTCTAACTAAAATCTCTTAAAATCATATTTGATATGTGGCATTAGCTAAAATTTGTTTTCAGCATAAAAAAGATACTTATAAAAGGATTCAATTTTTTCACGTGGTTCTCTGATTTTTGGATATTTGTCTATATTAAATCTTTGTGATCTCAGGAATACCTCAGTAAACCACAATTGTCAGATAAAATGAATCTAATTGGAAATACACAGTTTAGAATAACATAAACTTTCAGAAGGAAGAATAAGAAAATTTAAATCTTTGGAAGCATGAAAAACATTAGTTTCACTTGTTACTTTCTACCATGCAATCTGGCCATCTTTACCACATACACCACGTTTCTGGAAAATGGCATATGCAATTTTAGAACTCACCAATGGTAACATCAGAAGAACTGTGTGTTTCCAAAAAATTGTTGAGATGATGCCATGTCTTAGGAATCCAATCTATAATTTTGACTAGGTCATTATTGCGTATGTTCCTTTCAATTTCTATCTCTATCAGTTTCCTTCGAAGATATCTACCTAAAAAGCCTTTCACTGGTTCTGTGTGGTTTGCACATAGTACCCACCTACAAAAAGAAAAAACAAAAAGTAAAAAATCTTTACATAAACAAAATTTTATATCCATTTATATCTTTCCAATATAAAACAATAATGCACTTATTTGAATTGGTGACCACATTTTAATAATCGAAGGGGTGAAGAAGTCTATTAGCATTTGAGCAATAATGTAACTTTTCTTGTTGAGCTATCCAGAAGCTCTTGTGCGTCAGAGGTGAGTGGGAGTATACACGCTCTTCTGTAGGAAAATCACAAATCCTAAAATAGGAACACTCTTCACATTCCTTACACTTAGAAGAAAAGTGTTCTACTTTAGCTGGTGACATAGTGAGCAGGAAAAATATTTCTTCCCTTTTCTTTTATTAAAGAAACACTTCTGATTACAGGTTGAGGATGACAAAATGACTGCTTGAGAAAGAGTGTCATAAGAAGTGAGAATTATTTTCACACCACAGGTCAGCACAGGCAGGATCCGTCAGTGTACAAATGGAAACAACAACCAAAAGCAAACAGAAAGAGACAATGCCCCAAAATCCCAAACGAAACAAACAAGCAAACAAACAAAACACTTTCAATTTATCTTGACCTGAAATTGTGATGCAGCTCCAGATTTGGTGACGAAGAAACTCCCTGATTCATTGTGCCAATAATATAGGGGCTGGGGAAAAAAAAGAATAGAATATGTAGCTCTAAGGAAGGTAAAATCAATTAATATATTAAATTGTCTTAGAAAGCAATTTAGATAAATATGATCATTCCATTTTATCATTAGGCTTTAAAAGGGTAATTTTGTAATGTTAGGTTACAAAATGACAAAAATCATTGAACTGGAAATTAGGAATTGGTGTTCTAATTTCAGTTCTGGCATCCTAAGCGAATCATTTTTCCTCTCTGAGCTTGAGTTTACTCGTCTGTAAAATAAAAATATTAGACAGAATAATCACAGTGGTCTCATCCCACTCTAACGTCTTATGACTCTTATGCTTATAATCAAATTCATTAATTTTCCCTCTTTCATTATTTCATAGTTATTTTAAAGGTTCTTAATAACGTGAGATAACTTGTATTCTTGTTTTAATATTTATTTTGTGCTGATCTATTTTAAACATTTAAAAAAATCTCTAGCAGAGATTAGTTAATTGGGATACTTGTACCATTAACATTAATATTTGTTATTGCTCTTACATATCCTTTTTTTACAGGTTAGAGGATTTTCAGGTTTTTTTAATACTCTAACCTTTTCTTTGATTTTAACACTTAAAATTAGACTCACTAATAGAAAGAGGTATATCTGAATATACTAAAATTTATCTCTATAGGAAGGTTGAATTTAAACTTTGATATGGACTAAGAACAAAACCAGAGCTCTAAAGCCTCATTCTAGTTCTTAATTTCCCTGATTCAAACATTCCACCAATACTGGTCTCCCAGACTTCCAACATGTCTATAGAAGCTAATATCATCAAGTAAATAACGTTTCCATAAAAATGCCTGGGACATTGTTGTTGAATAAATAAACAAATGTTCTAAGAAATATATAGAGATTCTTTGGAAATATGGTATAATGTCAATGAAGGTTTCTCAAATTAACGACATTTGTTATAGGTCTTAAAGGGTGGAAAGGCACAAGAAAGCAAATTTAATCACCATTTTTTCATATTTCATTACTCAAAATATATCATAAACATACCATTTGTTGTATTTACAGTTGAGGAAACCATTGAAGATGTCACTCAAAGAGCCCACATGATGAAGATTATCAAGAATTATTACCACTGGGAGCTCTACACCATTATTATCAGCGCTGCACTGTTCAGCCAGGCTAGCTAGATACTGTTGTAATTCCTTTGCAAAAACAAAGAAAACAAGCACATCGATGATAAATTTATATCACTGGCAAACACTTCATATTTTAGGAATAGCACACTTTATCTTTTATACAGTATCCTAGATTAAAACTCATAGATCATTCCATTGATATAAAATTGTGTTCTACAAAGCAAAAAACATACAATGCTGAGAGTCAACACTTTTTAAGGGAAAGAAAAGAGTCAATACAGAACACCTGCAACTGTAAACACAAAGGCATACTCTCAGTTGTTTTCTACCCTAAAGAAAAGTAAAAAGAGTTCTGGATATGAGTCCTTAGGATAAACTACAAACATTGAGACTTCATTCTTGTTTTTGTCATTTAAGTGATCAAAGTGGATTTTAGCAAACCTTATAATTACAAGTACATACTAAACCCAAAATGCTACGCCTGAATTTCCACTAATATTTTAAATATTTTAATTCCAATTCATTTCAATGGCGTGCATCTGAAACTACAGCTGTGGGAAATCAGACAAGTGTATGTATGTATGTATGTGTGTATGCATGCATGTATGTATGTACGCATGCATGTACTATTTCTAATCTGCATGCAACTGCTGAAATTTTAAACAAAGACAAAATTTGCTCTATTTCACTGGGTTATTTGACATTAGCATTTAGCATTTCTTGAGCTTCCTGGTTCTTTTACAAGTACTATTCCTTTCTAATAGCTTTTAATCTAAATATGATAACCAGTCTGCTGATTGATTGTTCTCCCAGATGGGTAGGCCAGGAACATAATTAGGTTTCTTAGAATTTTCCTAATCAGTAAGAGCATTTCCATGATATTTGCATATTTACAATGACATTTTCAATTTGTAAGTCTTACTCAGGGTTAAAAAATAATTCCATGATCCCAATTTCTGGCAGCCAGGTAAATATGTGAACCTTTACCCTAGAGGCAACTCACTCTGTCTGTAATTCCACCTTTACAACTAAAAGTATAAAGGAATAAATGACAATAACTAGGGTTTTGAGGTATTTAGTAATATAGTAATTTAAGCTGAAATATAACATTTATTAAGAACTAATACAGCATATATCTTATATTGAGCCAATCACATGGAATAAATATTGCCTAAATCAGAGAATATATAAAAATATGTTTATCTGGAGAATTTCATTTATCTTAAAAGGAAAATGGAATTTATATCAATAATCTAGCTGTATTAAGCAATTCATTCAGTTATAAAATATTCACTGCATATTTACTATGTTCATAGCCCCAGAACAAGACCTGAGGTGTACAAAAACAACGAAGCATTGTTCAAGTAAGTTCAAGTAACTTTAACATTTATTATGAACTGAACCAAGTACTTTTCTGGGCACAGGGGTTAAAAAGGGAGATCAGACTGTCTCCCCGACCCCTGTAGGCTTTAAGGTTTGTCACATTAGGGACTGAAATTTAAATATGATAAATCATTTGATGCCATACTGTATTAGGAGGTATGAGAAGTCAGGAAAGGAGATTTCACCTAGGTGGTGAGTGCCAAGGAAAGCTTTCTAGAGGAGGTAATGCCAGAACATGGGTGGGAGGGTGGTAGGTACACGCAGAACTAATGACTTACAAAATACGTGACCTAGAGAACATTATGTTAAGTGAAATAAGTCAGACTAGAAAGACAAATACCATATGATCTCACTTACGTGTGGAATCTAAAGAACAGAATAAACGAGCAAACAAAGCAGAAATAGACTCAAAGATATAGAGAAAAAACTGATAGTTGTTAGATGGGAGGGAGGTGGGGATGGGGGGGAAGGTAAGGGGTAGTAGATTGGGGGGGTTAACACTCTGTGAGGGGTATAAATATCTAAATAGTACATTGCTTTGTACACCTGAAACTAATAATAACAAAAAGAATACAATGTGAAACATTCCATGAGAGAGGCTAAAGAAGAAATGTGGCCTGTAGGAGGGAGAAGGATGAATTCCAATTGGCTGATCCTGATGGACTTCACAGAGAGATCACCTTCGAGATGGATCTTGAATAAAGGGTAGAATTCCAAAGGACAAGATGCAGTTATTTATCCTTCCAACATGCCTTTAGCACATAGTACTTACTATGTGCCAGGTACTCTGACACCAAGGATTCAGAGGTTAGGTCTGTATTCCAGGACCTCAGAGTCGATTACCAGAAAGGCAGGTCAACAAGTAAATCACAATACAGTGTGATCAGTGATATGCACAAAACTCTATAGGGAAACTTGAGAGAGGCATCTAACCCAGACTCAAGGTATAGAGAACAATAGAATACAGGGGGAAAACCATTGGAGTCTAAATAATAAAGAGGGAAAGCTGTAAGGTAGGAGTATGTGACATGTTTGGGGGAATAATAAATGTCCTGTTGTTGCAAAAGAAATGGTAAATGGTAGTGGTGGTCACAATGGAAGAGAAAATAGAAAAGATTTTGAATCCATTCAGAGGAACTTGGATTTTACCATATAAACAACTATGAACTATTCATTTTTTTCCATTGGGAATATCAATTTATTTATTAAAGGAAACATAAATGTGAAGGATATGATGATTAATTATAAATGGAAATGAATTCAAGCATATTGCCCAGAAAAGTAGGTTAGGAATGTGTGTGTGTGTGTGTGTGTGTGTGTGTGTGTGTGTGTGTGTGTATGTGTCTGTGTGTATGCGTAATTCACAGTAAAAAGTAATGTATTACTTTAAAAAAGTATAAACCAAATATTTTGTTTAGAGCATGTAAGGATTACTTGTAGCTGCTGGGAAAGACATTCTAGTGGCAGGATTACTTGCCATTAACCCTTTATTTTAAGATTGAGTAATTCTTTGATGTTTAAAAATGGATGAACAGCTTCTCAAATGGAGAAGAACAATAGAAAGCAGAGTCACAAAAATAGAATGTCCATGTAGGAAAGAACTAATAGTATATGTTTTATGAATATGAATAGTGGTAAATATATTGGAAAAGGAAAATTTGCAACCTTGAATGATAAGTAAGATTACTGGGATTTTCCTATGGGCAATGACAAAACATTGAATGTTCAGGGAATCTTGGTAACATAGTCAAAAGCATAATTTAAACATGTTGGAAGTATATCCAAAGAAGGGAGAGAAATCAATCAAAAGAATACTAAAACTGTAGAAGCCGAGACACTGTGTGACTCATTGGGGTAGCAGAAGTGTGGGGAGATTGTTTGATCTAGTGCAGAAAGTGATGGGCAAAAAATTGCGGGATTTTAATGTGGTCAGATTTTAATTATGAAAAGATACTCCATTTTCCATGAGGTGAAACGGTAAAGACAGGAAGAGAGAGAAGGGAATTTAATGGAAGTTGTGAATCAAACAGTTAGAAAACAATTACAGTAGTCCGAGTGCTAGAGAGTGTTAATTTGGGTGGGAGGGTGGTCATAGCGGAGATGGGTGAGAGAAGATAAATTTATGATATTTTTTTCAGAGTTGAGATTGGCATTTCTAAATATGTATATTTAGTATGCTCATATAAACATATTACGTTGGTGCAAAAGTAACTGAGATTTTTGCAACTGTTTTTAACCTTTTAAACCGTAATTACTTTAGCACCAACTTAATATTTCTAAGCTAATAGAAAGACCTACAATTGGGAGAGTGGGCATGGCTAACAGTGTCCAATTGGAGTCGATACAAGTTGAAACCAAGGAAGTCATCCAGTTGAGAACAGAAGTGGGAGAGAACAAAATGATGCGGAATATTTTCACTTACTGGTAGGTAGGTGAAGGAAGAGTAATCAGAGAAAGAAAATAAGAAGGAACTTTATATATAGTAGGAAGGAAACAAGGAGAGAATGAAAATCAGAAGAATTTCTAGAAAGGGAGATCAACTATAACATATTGCTATACGTGGGCGGAGGGGAGAGAAAGAGAGAGGGGGGAAGGAGAGGAGAGGAGAGGAGAAAACAGGAGAGGAGAGGAGAGAGACAGAGGGAAAAGAAGCAAAGGCCATTGAATTTGGTAATTAAGAAATCACTGGGTGATTTGGGGAAAAGTAGGGCCATTAAATCATTAGATTCTATTACAGTTCTCTCTCATCTTGAGAAGTATATTAAATCCCTCTGGGAATCTAATGAAAGCTATGGACCAGTCATTCCTAGCAAAAATCAGCACAGACAAATCATTGTGTCATATAACTTAAAGAGTCTTTCAGATCTTTTTGAAATCACTTCATGATTCCCAGTCTGGCTTAAATGGGGTAAATCTTAGATTGAAGTATTGATGCATTAGCATTAAAAGTATCACATCCAAGATCTAATCAGGCAGAAGAAAACAGGTGTATCTATCAGATGGACATTGATAATGAAATGAATCCCATGCTTTGAAAATATCCTAGAAAACAGCCATTATGTAAATACCATTGGCCATTGCTTTGTCTGGTTTTGACTCTAGGCACACTAAAAATGAATCTGCCAAGTTCAGTTTTCTGATATTTCCCCACATAACATTCCAAGTGCCTTCAGCTGGCCACGTATTCTTTACTAAATCAACCTGTAGTCTTCTGGGCCCACTATATCAAGTGTCACAACGTGTAATTGTGTATCTGTACTGCTGTCAATCAAATTATTCCAGCTGGCAGCTTGAAGGAGGGCTTGAAGAGTGGGAAGAGGGATAGAATGTAAAATGCAGAGGTACCGAAAACAGGAAAAGATTTTTTTCCTTTGATGGTTTATTGTTCGCTATTTGGGAATCAGTAAGTGCTTTTTGGCTCTGTCTCTTCAGTGCTATCTATGGCATAGCATAAAGCACGTCAGCAATTATAAAGCTCCATTTTTCAGGGAAAGGATTTATTAGTTCATGCCTCATTCACACTTCACTTTAGTAAATCTACACCGCTAGCAGGTATCCCTCACACAATCTCAACTTGGCATCCCTATTCCTTTATGCCATTCTCACTTACCACCCTCACAAAAACAAAACAAAACAAACAAAACAAAATACCAGTGTGCATTCTCTCACAATTTGGCAAGAATTGGTCAAATTCTCTGGCAACAATTCTGTATCCAGCATTACTGACAGCTCATTCATAAAGAAACAATAAAGATGTGTTAGTTGCATTTTGTGTTTTCTTGGTGCTGGATGCTACATGATTTATCCACGGGTTTTTTTTTCCTATTACTGTTTCCTAGCATCATTAGTTGCATTCAAACATGCTTGGCAATGGTTTATTTTTCATTATTGTGTAATAACAAAAACGAAACTGACCTAATAATGGCATAAGTGATTTTATTCTGAAAAAGTAGAAAATAAAAGTGTTGGAAATATTTGATCAAAAAAATTAAAGGATGCATATGATGTTGATAAGAACATCTCCAAGCACTAAACATTTTTTAACTGAAATAAAAAGAATTTATTATATATAACAGTGGATGTTGGAGTGAGGCAAATTTTATAATTAATATAAATTAATCTATCTTGTTTTACAGTATCAAAGTTCATGTTAATGAAGCCCAAATCAATCTGATTCAGAACTTGATTTTAAGAGAAACCCAACTTGATAAAAATATCTTGGTTTCCTCTAATAAATCTAGTCTTCTCCAATTTTCCAACCATTTTTTTAAAATAAAGTAACTTCTAAACAGTTTGGTCACATCAACATTGAGGGAAAACCAAAAATCACACTGAAGATGAATAAGAAATGTCAATCCTTTCATCATTTTGGCTGAAAAGAACAAACTAATTATGTTACAAGGCTTTTAAATAAAGACATAAGGAGACCCAGAATTCACAGATGGCATTAAACAATGCAGACTGAAGCAAACAAACAACTGTGCTCTTCCTACTTCTGCTTAGAGAAGAGTCAATTATACTGCCTCAGGTTCCATGCCTCTCTTCAGTTGAAAACAGAATGGGTGATTCAATCAAAATTTGAATAGTGCTGAGTTCCAGGGAAATGTCTAGAATTAATGTGCTATATTTATTTAACTTTAAGAGATCCCATCATGATTTATGTACATCATTGTTCTTGAAAAATGCATAAGATAATTTTGAACAAAATTGTGTGTGTGTGTGTGTGTGTGTCTGTATGGGTCTGTGTGTATTTATGTAAAACTCTTCATTGGGAGCCAAGGGCTATAATTAATAACTATAAGCAAATCTTACACTGTACTTGCTACTTGTACCGTTCTCTCTCTCTCTCTCTCTCTCTCTCTCTCTCTCTCTCCCATCGCTCATTAGTCCACACCTCATTGTTTTTCCCATTCTACAGCTGGGAAAACTAAGGCACAAGGAAATGTAGCAATCTGCCCTAGATCCCACAGTTGGTCAGTAATAGGGACTTAATGGACTATTCCATTAAGAACTTTAACAAAAAAATGATGGTTGATTTACATATATTGTGAAATGCTTACAACAATAGGTTCAGCTAACACCCATCTTGTCATATAGACACAATAAAAAGAAAAGAAATAAGAAAAGAAAAAAAGGAAACACATGTTCTCCTTGTGATGAGAATTTTTAGGATTTACTTTCTTAACAAATTTTCTATGTATCATACATCAGTCTTAGCTAGAGGCATCATGGTGTACGTTATATTCCTAGTACTTATTTAGCTTATAACTGGAAGTTTTAACTTTTGACAATCTTCCTCAAATTCCCTCCTGCCCAAATCTGCCCCTCATAAACACTAGCCTGATTTGTTTTTCTATGAGGTATATGGTATTCAGATTTACATGTAAATGAGATCACACAGTATTTGTCTTTCTCTGACTTATTTCACTTAGCAAATGCCCTCAAGGTCCATCCATGTTGTAGCAAATGGTAAAGTTTCCTTGCCTTTTATGGTTGAATAACACTCCATATTGTGGGTGTGTATGATGTATATTTTTGAGTTAGTGTTTTGGTTCCTTTGGATGTACTCCCAGAAGTGAAATTACTGGATCACATGGTAATTCTATTTTTAATTTTTTGAGGATCCTCCATACTGTTTTCGAAACAAGCTGTATCAATTTACATTCTCACCAGCCGTGCACAAGAGTTCCTTTCTACACATTCATGCCAGCATTTGTTATCTCTTTTATTTTTCATGATGGCCATTCTAACAGGCTTTATTATGGTTCTAATTTGCATTTCCCTAATGACTAGTGATGCTGAGCATATTTTCATGTACCTGTTGGCTTTTCCTGTATCTTATTTGGAGAAATGTCTATGGAGGTCCCTTGCCCATTTTTCAATTGGGTTATATTTTTGGCTATAGAGTTCTATGAGTTCTTTCTATATTTTAAATATTAACCCCTTATTAGGTATATGGTTTGCAAATATTTTTTCCCATTCCATAGGTTGTCTTTTCACTTTGCTGATATTCTTTTGCTGTGCAGAAGCTTTTTACTTTGATGTAGTCCTATTTGTTTACTTATTATTTTGTTGCTTGTGCTTTAGGTGTCATATCCAAAAAAATCATTACCAAAATCCATGTCAAGCAGCTTTATTCCTATGTATCTTCTAGGAGTTTCATGGGTTCAGGTCTTACATTTAAGTCTTTAATTCATTTTGACTTAATTTTTGTGAGTAGTATAAGACATGGTTCCAGTTTCATTTTATTACATGTGGATATCCAGTTATCTCAGTACCATTTATTGAAGCAGTTGTCTTTAATCTATTGAGTATTCTTGTCTCCCTTGTCAAATATTAGTTGACCATATATGCTTGGGTTAATTTCTGAGCTCTCCATTCTGTTCCATTGGTCTATGTGTCTTTTTTTTCTTTTCTTTCCTTTTATTATTATTTTTTTTAATGCCAGTACAATAAGCTGTGCGGTATAACTTGAAATCAGGATGCCTCCTGCTTCATTCTTCTTTCTCAGGATTTCTTTGGCCATTTGAGGTCCTTTGTGGTTCCACATAAATTTTAGGTGTGTTTTTTCCTACGTCTGTAAAACCTACCATTGGAATCTTGCATTGAATCTATAAATCACTTTTGGCAATATTGATATTTTTACAAAATTAATTCTTTCAATCCATGAAAACAGTATACCTTTCCACTTATTTGTATATTCTTTGATTTCTTTCATCATTTTGTAGTTTTCAGAGCAGAGAACTTTCATCTTTATAGTTAAATTTATTGGTATTTGATTTTTAAAAATTAAAGTTTATTGGGGTGACCATTGTTAGTAAAGTTACATAAATTTCAGGTGTACAATTCTGTAATAAATCATCTATAGATCATGTTGTGTGTTCATAACCCAGGTCAGCTCTCTTTCCATCACCACATACTGGATCCCCTTTACCCTCATTTACCACACTCCTCCCCCCTTACCCTCTGTATTTGATTGGTTTTGATGTTATTATAAACGGGATTGATTTCTCTCTTTTTCAGAAAAATTCATTGTTTGTGTATAGAAATGCTACAGATTTTTCTATGTTAATTTTGTATCCTGCTAATCAACTGAATTCATTGATTGGCTCTAACAGTTGTTTGGGTGAGTTGTTAGGATTTTGTATATATAAAACCATGTCATCTGCAAATAGAGATAATTTTACTTCTTCCTTTCCAATTTTGATATCTTTTTATTTCTTTTTATTGCTTGATTGCTCTAGGACTTCTGGTACTTTGTTGAACAGGAATAGTGAGAATGGACACCCTGTCTTGTTCCTGATTTTAGAGAAAAAGCTTTCGGCCTTTCACCATTGAGTATGATGTAAGCTGTGAACTTGTCATATATGGCCTTTATTCTGTTGAGATATGTTCCTTATATGCCCAATTTATGAAGAGTTTTTATCATGCTGAATTTTCTCAAATGCTTTTTCTACATCTATTTAGATGATCATATAATTCTTTTCTTTCACTCTGTTAATGTGTTGCATTACATGATTGATTTGCATATGTTGAACTATTCTTGCATTCCAGGAATAAATCCCACTTGATCATGGTGAATGATCCTATTAATGTGCTCTTGAATTGGGTTTGCCTTCTTTTCTAGCAGTGGCCTTTTCTGGTTTTGCTATCAGGATAATGCTGCCATTGTGAAATCAGTTTGGGGGTGTTTTCTCCTCTTTGATTTTTGGAAGAGTTTGAGAAAGATTGTTGCTAATTTGTTTTTACTTATTTGTTTTTAAGAGCTTTTTAAAATTTCTTCAATTATAGTTGGCATTCAATATTATTTTATATTAGTTTCAGGTGTATACCGTGTAGTGGTTAGACATCAATTTGTCTTTGAATGTTCGGTAAAGTTCACCAGTAAAGTCATTTGGTCCTGGGCTTTTCTTCATTAGGAAATGTTTGATTACTGATTCCATCTACTAGTAGTTGTTCTGCTCAGTCTTGGTAAGTTTTATGTTTCTTCCTGATTCAGTCTTAGTAAGTTTTATATGTCTAAGAATCTTTCCTTTCATTCTATGTTGTCCAGTTTGTTGGCATATCGTTTTCTATACCACTTTTTGTTCATTAAGCTACATGTCTATGTTATCTCAATAATCGAATGGATTTTAGTTGCTTTGGGAGTCATGTTTATTTCTGGAAATTGCAGGCCTGAAGTTTCTGAGAGACTGGGTCAGTTTAGATCATCTAATCAGGTTATCTTTGGAAAAAATATCATGACTCAGTATCATATGCATTCCCTCAAGGGACTGTTTATAGCACATGTCGTTTTCTAAGAGAAACTTGTGTTGAATTGATTGAGAATGTAGTGCATAATTACAGGTAAAGTCTAGTGTTAGGCATCAACTATTTCCTCTTTAGGATTTTTTTTTTCTAATTTTACTCAGAATATATAAAATACCTACCTCAGTTTTATAGCATTTTATGCCTATTTAATAGCTGAGAGTGTTCAAGCTGACTATTATGGTACATGAGACCTTAGTTGATAGTAAAATGGAATATTGTTCAATTCCTAAGGTTCCTAAGCAGAAATCTTATAGAAATATGATATTAGTAATTGCTGCTCCCAGAATTTCTGCCAGGAATATTCTAATTATACCTAAACCTCCATTACTGCAATATTTCAGTCAATTCCTACTTAATTATTAAGACCCAGACCAAGTATTGCCTTTTTATAAAGCTCTGATTCTTCCAGAAAGAGTTCTTCTTCTCTCTTGCATCTATAGCACTGTATACAGATCCTTTTATACTGTAATACTTCCTTAATAGATATCTAAGAGAAATCATACAATAGGGACTCTGTCATTTTCTTCTGTACATTCCCAATGCTTGTGAAGTATCTGGTAACCGAATGGTATTGAATAACAGTCTTATTCAAATTCATGAAACAGGGTTTAGTCATCTACCAGATTGCAGTTTTAGTAAAAAAGATGGCTACATTTCCACATACAATATGGAAGTTTTACACAATCTTAAAACTTAATTGCTTAAGACACTTACGAAGTAATAGCAGCAGTTGTAGGAGTTTGCAACTTACCTTACTTGACTTGTGGTCCACATTGAAAGTGGCAATGGCGTCCTCTGTTTTTTTCCTCCCAGATTTGGTTATGACGTATTCAGCAAGTTTGTTGGCTAAATAGGTCTTTCCAGTACCAGTAGGTCCTGAGAGTATAATTCTGTGATGCTCCATCAATAAGTTAAAGTACCTTTGGGTAATTGGTTTAGGAATCAGTGTATCAAAAACAAAACTGTCCAAACTGTTTTCTTCTACCCCTGAAAGAAGAAATAAAAGGAATAGCCTGCCTTATTGTTCTACACAAGCTAGAATTTAAAATATAGTGTCAACCGACAACAAAGCTTTGGTGGTTGTAGGAATGCAGTCCTTACAAAATACTTTCCTTGCTATTTCTATCCCACAAATATGTGCTGCTATTTTAAGACAGAAAACATCAGTAGTAAGGCAGAGTGAACATCCAAACAAAAGCAACCATTTCCTTTTGTTCAGGCTCCCTTCCACTGTATACTTCAGATTTCCTACTTCAGTTTCCAGAGAGAAATGGAAGCATTAATATAAATTCTAACATAAAATCTCATTCCCTTTGAAGGTGGTAGTTTTGTTAAGAATAAATGTAAAGATTAAAATATAAAATACATGTACGCGCTCACACCTATGTTTTTCCCTCTTTCTTCCTGTGTCTCCTTCTCTTTATTTCTGTCTAGCTCTCATTACACATCCCAGCTATATAACCACTTTAGCTTTTGAAGAATGTAAATTGTGATATTTGGTAAGGAATTAAGAAGGAAAGCAACAGTATCTCCTTTTACTTACCCAGCAACCTTCATCATAAAAATCAAATGTTGACACATTCCTCTATTAACCCATAGTTTATAAAGGTATGTTCTGATTCTTTAACATGTATCAACAAGGAATTATGGAGACAAGTATACATTAGATACTCTATTTGCCTAAAATTAATCACATCATTCAAAGCCAAAAAAACAGAATTTCTCATTCCTGATTCTTAATTGCCATTCTCTATCCCCAATGAGTATTTATTGGGTACACATATCTTAAAAAAATGGTGATGAATATATTACTTTGGAATATACATTTTTTGAATCCTCCCTAAATGAAAGATGATAATGGAGGAAACCTAGAAATTTAAAATTCCCTAAATCATATTCCTTCTGTGTGAGCTTTAGATAATTTTCAAAATTACATTCCAAGTTTCACATCCCCAAACCCAAAGAATTTTATTTACATGGGGTTTGGTATTTAAGTAGGATTTTGTGTTTTAAATATAAATATGGCTCACTTAATATCAAAACTATCAAAGTAGTTAACAGAGTTTTCAAATATGAAAATTTGAATGGAAACCGCAAAAAAAAAAAAAAAAAAAAAGGAAATGTTGTTTAAAAAATACAATTGTGTAATTCTTATCATTTTGAATTTTACCTTTCAGGTTCACAGTGATGACGTTATTATCTCCAACAAGATATCCACAAGGCAGCAGTTCAGGCACTTCTAGGCTATGGGATCTAATTAAATCTCCTATGCAGTAGCTAGCAATGCAGTCAGAGCTCAGACCAAGGCTACTGGATGTATCAATTCGGAACACATATTCCTAAAATGGCATACACAAGAAAAGGAAAGTCAAAACAGAGGTTCAAATCATCTACAGACAATGCAAAACTCATGGGGATATGAAGCTAGCTGTCAAGAATTTTAGAAAAGGGAAAGACAAGAACTACTACTATCAAACAGCACAAAGAGAGCAAGCTTTCCTTGATATTTGAAATGAAGGAGAGGAAAAGCATATATCTATGCTATTAAAGCTAAGGGAAGTACCTAAAATGAAACACATGTAAAAATTAATATCAGGATATCTTATACAACCTACCTTAAAGAGACGCCTAATTACACCATCTAAGACATCCCACTTGGTTTTTCCACTAACACCAATGGATCCTATCAAATATGCCTGAGACTTCTGATCCTAAGTAAAAACAAAATAAAACAAGATAAAAACCCAACTGTGTGCCTTTTTACTACAGTTTCTACTAAAACATATTAATGTAGTGATGATTAAGACTAAAATATTGATTAAGCCTATAGGTTTTACAGCAACCGATACACACAGTGGATGATATAAAACATACCCACCCCCCAAAAAATAACTAATCAAAAAAATGAAGTAACAATAACAGCAATAAAAACAAGAAAGAAAGAGATCAGATGAAATGGTATGGTCAAGAAAAACGGATTCATGACCTGTTCAGTAGAAAGGAAAGGGCCAGGAGAGAAGAGTCTTAATGCAGTGGGTGCCTTCCTGAAGAGAAGTTGCTTAGTAGGAAGGAAGTGGTGATAGAGATGGACTAGATCTATATCATATGGGTCCTAGACCTTCATCTGACTGTTTTTGTGATCTTAGCTTTGTCAAGTCCAACACTGAGGGTTTTTTGTTTTCTTTTGTTTTTTATTAATTTAGATTATCTCTAAAATCCATTCCAACTTTAAAAATAAGTTATCCATGGTAGTATGGCATTCACATATTTACAAAACAGGTCCCAGTTTGAATTTATCAGAAAATTCACTATTTACCAAGGACTTTCCAGGGGATGTACAGGTCTCATTTTAGCAAGCAAAGAATCCCTTTGCAATACAAATAATAGTCCCAAATTTATCTCTTTTGTAGGATGGGATTTTGAGGAATTTCTACATACATTGGAAAGGTAAAGGATTCAAGATTTTTTTCTGGGGATTCTTTTATGACAACTGGAAATGGTTATGTGAAATAGTGATCATGATACCGGTAGATATAATTTGATAGTTGACATATTACAATCCTGGTTCTAGTCACCAACTGCATAGTACTTAAGAGGTGGCTGAATAATAACTGAGTCAGGTATTAGAAGACACGGATTCTACAAAACACAACATCTACAACTTAATTCATACATGTGACCTTGGGTAAGACACATTTACCCAAGAGACTCAGAGCCTCAATTTCTTCATCAGTAAAATTTAACACTGTAAGGATAAATGATTGTCAGCAGTATTTAGATATAAGCTGATTAGAAGCCAATACCGTTTACACAAAAAGTGACGAAATTCACAGCAAAACCCTTGTGATTTTTTTCTTTTTACTACTGTTATAGGCTGAATGTTTGTGTCCCCCAATATTCATATGTTAAAGCCATGACCCCCAATGTGATGGCAATTGGAAATGGAGCATTTAGGAGGTAATTAGAGTTAGATCAGGCCATTAGAGAGGGTCTCTCATGACTGGAATAGTGGCTTTATAAATAGAGGAAGAGAGAGTACACACATTGAGGAAAGACCATGTGCAGAATTAGCTAGAAGGTTGCAGTCTGCAACTCAAGGAGACAGCCCTCATCAGGAACCAGATCAGTTGGTGCTTTGATCTTGGACTTGAGAACTCATGTGAGGAAATAGATTTCTCTTGTTGAAGCCACCTAACTTATGGTATTTTGTTATGGCAGCCCATGAAGACTAAAACAACTACTTTCAGTGTTCAAAGACATTGTCTTTTAGAATTTGAAAATGAAAACTTGTTTTCCAATGTTATTGTAACTCAGTCAAAATAGACACTCATACAAGGCTTTATAAGCTATAAGCAGCTGTTTTAAATTAGAGATAGTTTAAGCTTCACTGAAACTATTGCAGTCTTTCACATAAAGGTCCACTTGGGGAAATCAGGTAAAATCTGTAGCTCAAGTGGAAAATTTATAGCATTGGAATTCTTGGAATATTTGCTCAGTTGAAAAAGTCACAAGTGCTATCTCACTTTTTATACTTAAATACTTCAATTATTTTAAAATTCTGAACTATTTTTGTGGTTGTTGTTTTTATGTTTGACAGAAAAAAATCTGGATACTTACAAATTTATATTCTTAGTCACTCAATGACAAATTCAGCTTGAAATGTTATTTTTTGTTTTACGAAAGGGCTAGAGTCAGAATGACATTGCCAATTTGAAGGCAATATTTGATCCCAGAAAAATTAAAATACTTGCCTTGTCAGCTAAGACCTTGCTTTAAAATGACCCATATAAATAACATCAATGGAATATTTCATACTGAGTTCCGTAGAATATCTTTCCTGTGTCTAAAATATTTAGATAGATTATAGTCTCCTCTTTGTACAAAGACCAAATTGACAGTTCTAGCAACATGTTACTACACATCATAAATGTCACCTGTATTCTACAAGTGACACATTTTAGACAAGATGTTTATATGAAAGAAAGCAAGGTGTTTTTGTAAGTTCTAGAAATGAGGGTGACTGACAACCAATGTTTTCAGTGAATGACCATGACGTTCTGAGACATATTTCTACCTATATGATGATGCCATTTCTTTTGAGTCCCTAACTTGCAAGCTTTTATAACATATTAAGCTAATGCCAAGACAAGCACTACTGATAGTATATTTATCAGGACAAATATTCAAATATAAACTGCATTTGATTCAAGGTTATTCTCAGCCTTTAGTAAGATTAAAGAAATACCTTTGCTTGACCATAGCCCTTGCTTATGGAGACGATAATTTTCACGCTGCGTCCATCTTTATGTCCAGTTGCATCGCCAGCATCATCCAGCAAAATATCTACCAAATTTTCAAAAAAGCACACAAACACACACATAAGAGTCACATTTGCTAAGATTTCTTCATTGTCATTGTTTTCTCCCTCATAGTTTTATACTTTCAGTGGGAATATTTAGCTTTTCTGCTTTCTGTTCCCGCCTAACTGTTTTTAAAAACCTCAGCTTTCAAGAAGATGAATTACCGTGGTTGGGTTAAAGCTTCATTCTAAGAACTTATATCTGCTTCCAAAGATCTTCACCTAAGTGTTGGGTCCTTGCCTTTAGATGAGGAAATAAGGGGTTTCCTTTTCTATTACACCCTGGTCTGAGTAATACCTGAGTAATATTCAGTTACCATTATAACCCTGACAAACTGAAAAGCAATCTGATTTTTCTATCCAATCTAAAATATCCAAGCTCAATACCCATGTAATTTATGAATGCAAAGGTGCTGAAATTGACTGTCAACTGAAATTATTTTCAAGCATTTGGCACATATTCAGCCATATCCCTGCTTACCTCATATCTAGAATTACTATACTGTTATTCAATTTCAACCATGGTATTATACTTCCCTACAGAAGTATATTAATTATCGCCCTTCTCTACCCTTTACAGTTCCAAAACCAAAATAGTATTTCCAGTAATCAGCTAAGAGCTACAGAAGCATGATAAAGCTAGCTAACCTTTAAAGCAGCAGCCTTTCAATGTGATTAAAGATTAATTTTCAAAATATATTACATGAGATTAATGTCCAATTTGGAACATTGTTAAGGCAAACTATCCCCATACATACTTTCCTTTGGCAATGATGTTATTATAGAGGCATATTTAATATGAAGATAGTGTTCTGGAGACAAAGGAAACTCAGTTATGTGCTAAAGAGCCCATGTGCCTGGTGACAGGAGGACCCCACTGTTCTGACTGTAAATTTACAATAACAAGGGAGGTGACTGCACCATCGTAGAAACAACAATATAATCAAATGGCTTCTGAAATGGAATGGTTCCATTATCTTAATAAATAGGAACATTTGATTTTTCAAAGGAAGGAGTACAACAATGCCTGAAGACCATCATACTCAAAAAACAACATTTAGAGCTTGAGAAATATGGAGATTTTTGCTAGAAATTTTTAAATCACTAAAGATGATCTCTCCTACTGGAATTTAATTATTTTACCAGATTAATATCCTCACAGTCTCTCACTTTTTGCCTATCCCACTCAAAACTAAAACTCTTCCTTAAGTGTCATCCTAATTTTCTTGCTCCTTTCCTCAGAAATTTAATGTGGTTTACTGTCAGGTGTTCCCATCTAAATTTCTTGTAGTTCAAGACCAAATTACTTCTTTAGTACTTTGCTCAATTTTTCATAAATGTTGAAATTCAAAAATATTTATTAAGCATAAAAGCTCTCAGAAACTGAGAGCTTGGTATTCTTGGAAATGAATACCAAGGTGAGAAGGAAAATGAATTCCCTGCTCTTTTGGAGTACACATTCTCACCAAGGTAATTTCAGAATGTGTAAAGTACGAGAAACAAAAGGCACAGGTCAGGTCAGTGAAATAGAGGAACTGAAGGGATCCTGCTCTAGTCAGATAGGTCATCCTGGAAGGCTTCCTGGAGGAAGTGGTATTTAGAGCTAAGACCAGGAGGCTGAGAAGTGCTTTGCAAATGAAGACCTAGGAAAAGAGGTCCAGTGAACAAAAACAAATGCAAAAGCCTTGATGAAAGAGCTAGATGTGTTTAAGGAACCGATGGATGTTTGGGGTGGCAGGAGTGTGGAGACCAGTGGGAGAGTGGGGAGTGGTATGAAATGACGTTGAGGTGGGTCCACAACAAGGAGTTCAATCTGACTTCTGATCCACTTATCTGCTCAAGTTTGCCTTAGAAGATGTTATTCTTTTCATGTCATGCTTACTCTTAAAAGCTATGCTTAAAATATGGAATTTCTCCTGACAGCAGTGGGGTAAATATTTGCTAACAAATGAGTATCTTTGGCTCTCACATATGTGGCTACTTAAAGCAAAATGAATATAGCCATTAAAAAGTCACGCACTGGATTCACCCAGACTAGAGTTCGAATATTAGCTCTGCCACTTACTGGTTGCATGATCTTGAACAAATTATTAGAATCACTTTCCTAAGTCTCGGCTTCCTTATCTGTAAAATGGGGCTCAAACAGCATCTGCTTCATAGGATTACTGAAAGCATAAAAGATAATGCTTTTAAAGCACTCTATCCTCAGTGTTTAGTAAGTTTAGCTGGTCTAACCATTATTCCTTTTCTCCAAGTGTTTATTCTAACTCCTTCTGACAGTCGGAGAAGCATATCATGACTCACTCTGGGGCTCCCCCATTCCCGCATATGACAGGCTGATTACCTGAAGAAAGAACTCCAAGGAAAAATGAAAAACAACAAGCCTGAGGTAAGGGTTCTCTGTGGTTATTTATGGAAAATAAGTTACGGTCCTCTGTAAACATTCTGAGGGAAGCAAAGACAGATCTGCCATTCTGGTTATAACCAAGTGAAATTCTGACACACACACAAAAAGAGTCTTTTCAAACTGTCTTTACTGGATGTGTGGAACCTGCAGTTATATTTCAGGAACTGGACATTCATGAATTATCCTCTCTCATGCCTACTTCTTTCTTTTTAAAAGAAAAAAAATAATCATGAACCCTAGAATGTATTTCTTTTAAAAGCCTTAGCATAAAGCAACTGTTGATTTCTAGTTTTGAACTCACTAAGCAAGACTAAAAGCATTGAAAACAGTATCCTACTTATGTGATTAATTCTTTTTGTTAGTTAAGATGCAAGTAACACTATTAAAAAGTAATTAAGGAAATAAAATAGGACTAAAAAAAGAATGAAATGGGTAATTAAAAAATACATTAAAAACTAATCCCCCCACTAAATTGCCCCAAATTATGAATCTTGGCCATCAGTGTGTTCAGTCCTATGAATAAAGAAATTGTAAATTTGATTTCTTTAATTTTATGTTTATCTGTATGAGTTCTAGTCTTTCCTAGACATGAATTTTAGTTTCCTTTTTATATGGCTGTCCTTTCTAAACGCCCTTCAGTATTAACCTTGAATCCTTCAAACCTACTCATATTTCCATAGGATAAAACAAAGTCATGTAAGAGGCAGTGAAATCTTGCCATTAAGCCATAAGATACCAACCCTAGTCTTTGCTTTGGGGTCAAGTACTGGGACACAGACAGGCACTGAGTGGCATCAGGTATCAATCCTACTTCACTTCTCTGTCAGGTTCATCACCGACAAGCCAACATATGCGTAGGCTATTTCTCAGGACTCTCAGATTCTATACATTTGAAGTGTCTGCTATTTCTATTTAAGCATTTTTGAAGAGTGTGGGTGAATCTTACAGACAATTTAAACATTCACGTTCATTTAATGATGACATTTCTGTTTTTTCATGGCTACCAGTATTGGTTTTACATGACGCTTATTCTCAGAATTCATTTCCCTTCCCTAATCCCCACAACATGTTGTAAATATTGTTTTCCTAAATTTCAGGGAGTTCCTCCTTGCCTTTTAGTTTCCATTTGCTGTTTTATAAGAAGAAAGAAGGTATACATTTGGGCCATTCATTTTGTATTATGAGGGGCAGATCTAATAGAATTTTTAAAAGTCTGACGTTTTTAGAAGCAAGATATGTGATTAAATAAAAATGTCATCAATATTAGGATCCTGTGTCTGTTTCTTTTCTTCTTCATTTTTGTCTTCATCTTCCTCTATGTTTTAGTGCAATTTAAGACAAACCTTGTAGTTCTACCATGAAATCCAAGGTTACCCAGGAACATGTATATTATTGGTTGTCAAGCGTCCTCTGCTGGTTGTGCTTTGCAATTACCACAGATCCACATGTAAATCCTCAACTAAATATGTGCATAACATAATAAATGCAATGACATAGGAGCAGTTATACTTTATAAGTGAGTAGTTCATCAGATATTAAGCCATTATGTCATATTATTCTCCTTGCAATTGAATAAAACTGTACCCTTGTTCCATCACTAGTACCACTGAATCCAGTGTGTTCTTTTTGTTTGTTGAAAACTTTATTGTTTATCGTTATGTTCTTGCTGGGCAACATCATGCAGGATCATCTAGTCAAATTTAGGAATAGGTCCTGAAACACATGTACATGGGCTTTGGACACTTAAAACACTATAACACTGCTTGAGGTTATTAGTATTATATTCCTGAGCACTGATGAGCATCACTGAGACTCTTTCTTTATCCTATTTGTAATCATGGAGGAAGTACTTCTCAAAACGTAGTATGAAAACCATATCCCTAAGTCTTACACTGTTTCCCAGAGAATGTGCCTTAAAAATTATAACGAAGTAGACTACATTTACAAGAGGAACGTAGGACTGTTTTTGAGAATGTCAGGTCCCCCCCCTCACCCCGCTCGTTAAACGTCACAGGCATGCTTTGGTTCAGGCAGGTGTGTGCACACAATCACCTGAGGTAACAGACTCTGTGATGTTCAAATTGTTTAGAGAAAGTCCTAAAGACTGTCGTGAAGACGAGGAGGAAGTGCTACTTGAGGACTCCGATGGTGGCCGAGGGGGCTTAGCGGTGTTACCAGTTTCCGCCTTCAACCGGTCATTTTCAGCCTTCAGTATTTCAATTTCATTCTGTCGTGAAGATGGGAAACATGAAAAGAAATGGAACAGGTTTGATTGAGAAAAATGGTATCAACTCTTTTATCAGAGTTAGTTTGTTTATTAAATAAAGCATGTGGTGATATGTTCAATCACTGAATATAAATTATGCAAACAGATTTCCTTTCAAAGAAGGAAAAGTAACGTTTTCTCTGTCTCTCACATACATAGACATTCACGTATTCACAGATATAGACACATAAACCACTAGAATTTGAATAACTATTTTTTGAATGCATTGTATATTTGAGGAGTTTGCCAGGATGTGGCCTCATTGGAGTTAAGAATAATAGAACTGAAGACTCCATAACATTTCTCATTTTAAAAGTGTTGTTAAACTCTCATAGCGAATGATGACATTTGTAATAGTCTGAATTCATGGAAAGTAGAAAATCAGAGCAAAACAGTATACATAAGGTGATTTAAAATTACTTCAGGATCTTAGTTATCATCCGAAAAAGTTTCTGTTCCTTCAAAATGGGGCACTCGGCTCTTAGAAATAACAAAAGCTTTTTGATGAATCGATACAGTGGTGGATGAATCTGCTTAGCAATAAGCTTTTCTTATTTCAGTCATCTGTGGTACCAGTGATGACCGGTTTGCAATAATAAAATGAAAACTGAGTCTGAGCACAGAGTGTTTCTGAATTGAGCCTTCTGATGCTTCCGAAAAATACAAAAGCTTTTCTTTTACAGATGGCATTCTATGTCCCTTTTCCTTTCCTATTTAGAAAGCTTGAATTGTACTTCCATAGTTTTCTCATTACGTTTGTTTTTCAATAGTAAATAGGTAAAGGTATTTGAAAGTCAGATTTCCAAAGAGCATGGGGAAAAAAAAAAAGCCATCGTAAAGGTAAATCATGGAAAAGTGAAGAAGCAAGGACTATAGTTGTCGCTCTAAAACATTTAGCTCTCAGGTAAATCCAATCACAAGAACAAGTGTCTCGAATGGTCTTGGTGTGCAACTGGCCAGCGTGTACCACCGTTTCCAACCCCGGATTTCTCCATCCGGTATTAAGAAATAAGTTGCAAAGACTGAATAAACAGAGGACCTTTCCCCAAAGGGATTAGGGTGAGATTTGTTTTTTAATAATGAAGAGAAGAAAACAAGCAGCATTTTAAATTGCTCCAGTGTGTTTCCTTGAAGGGGCTTCAACACTGACCTGCATCCGGTTCATGGCTTCCCTGATCTGATCGAGATGATGAGCAGAGCTGAGGGCCTCCAGCCGAATGTCAGTTAATTTTAATTCCTTTTCTCTGAGCTCACTTTTCAGCTGCAGAATTATCTCAGCCTCCGCCTCCGTGCATTCACAGATCCTGAAGAAGGAAACAGACACTAAATCAGTGGTTGGAGGAAGCCAGAGGATTAGGAAAAGCAATGCTTCTTTCAAAAGCTGAACTCTAATATTATCCAGCATGTACAGAAATTATTTGTTGCTGGTAAAACCTAGAGAAAAGGAGAAAGAGTTTCACAAACTGTAATACAGTCACAGGTTCAAAACTGAAAATAGTAGCTTTCTTTTCCATTAATCTTTCCTTCCTATTTTCTGAAGTATAAAAACAATTAATTATTAGTGGATATAAAGTGATCCTCAAAATTCCCCAGCTCCTGATATTTATGGGGCTGGAGATTCATAGTGTCACTACATATCCCTCTCCCATTTTTCAAGGGACTTAAATCTCTATTTGCAACATATGAAATATTCATTTTTAAAAGCAAAGTTGTGTCCTTAAAATGTTGATTTCTTGTTTTATAAAACTGTACAAACAACAACCTTATTTGCCACAATACATCTTCCAGTTACCATGAAAATTCAATATAAATATTGTAGAAAATAAATCAGAGAAATTCGTTTTGGACATTTAAATAAAATGGATGAGTGTTATATAATCCTCTGGCTAGGCTCAGCTGATTTAGGGAATCATAGCTAATGAGACTAAATCACAGTTTTCAACCCATAAAAGCAGGTTCACTGAGGGCTCCTTGAAAGTCATATACATTATATCCTTATTGTTTTGTGGACAGCTTTGTAGGAAATATGTCAAAAGAACTTGCTGCATATTAACTAACATCATTTCCATTTAAAATGTGAGGACTATTTCGCTGGTCACAAAACGATAGTGCTATGCTCTCCCTTCCTGCATGAGATATGAAATGATACAGGATGTACAAGTGTCTTACATGGTGTTTAGTGGTCCTGTTCTATATGACAGTTCTAAGCTAGTCATTACCATGTGTACACAAGGAAATCTGGTTTAAATAGTATAGAAAACAATGAGACTCATCAGAGCACATGTTTCTATATTCTAAATTTTTATATTTTCTCGCAACATCAAAGAGCAGGCGACGAAAAAAATGCTATTCTAGATTATCTAATACAATTAAAGACACATGGATTGCAGTTTGGCTTTAAGATACCAGATGTCATTTACTCCAAAAACAGAAAGACAGAGGAGATTTTTTATTTTATTTTTGAAATACATGCAAGGGATTTTAGAAAAAGCAGAAGCGAACACTGCCTAGGTTAGAACCTGGATCTTTGCAGGTTTCATGCATCACACTCCATTTTACCGGGATCTATGCTTGTAGATCACAGGGCCATTTTGCCGTTTCTTTGGTGGCCAGACAAGAGGTGACCTGCATTTAACGCACAGTTAGATACATGGACAAATGCATGTGAAAAGAAGTGAGAATAATAACTTAGCAAAGTGGAGAATCAGATCAGATTCTAACATATGAAAAAATGAAAGTGAAACAAATGCTGCCTGACATTCTACGAAGGATCTGGAAATGATTCATAAGCAGATGGTGCTGCACTTGTGAAAGCACAGCCTGGTAACCTTTGGAACACACGCATGGGATTGTCCTGCAGTTCAGCACAGTGCAGAGGGAGTGACTTACGCCGAGGCTGACTGTGAAGGCTTCATGGATGTTGACCCACAGTCACCAGCATTATGCAGCAACTTGGGGGATGCTGGAAGGGATGAGTCAGTAAGCTCCTCAATGTCCGAATGTGAGGAAGGAGGCTTGGTGGACTTTTTCTTCCCAAAGGCTTGTTTGAATGAGCTTCTCAGCTGAAAGAAGGACAGAAATTACCTTTCTTGTCTATTTGCACTGGGAGAATTTTGCATAGGGTCGTTAGTTTGCAGGTGCCATCCTAGCCACTGCCTGGGGTCAGTATGTATAAGCAGAGTATTAACAGTTGCAGCACAGTATCTCTAAAAAAATGATACCGTGTTTTGTGTTTTTGTTTTATTCTTGTATTAATCCAGCACAGCGCAAACATGGAAGGCTTTTAAATAGTGCAGGGTCAAGGGCATGGCTGTCAGAGCACTCATTTAAAACTAACTACCTTGAAGGGATCTCATTCCCGATACTTTTCTCTTCAAGGCAATTTGTTTTAAATGGCCACTTTAGCGCTACAGTGAAGTCACGTCCTGCTGACAGTACAAACTTAAATAGCAAAATGAAATCAAATTCACCTAACACTTCATTAATTGTGATTTTCCATTCAAATTTTCAGTTCCCATACTGTTCAAAACCAGAATTGGTATCCCCTACAGCTCTATTCAGAAAGTGGTTTTTATTTCTTCTCTTTAAAATTTGAGATTAAAATGAAAAAGGCACAAAGGAAAGACATACAAGGTAATCTGTTTTTAAAAGGTATAAAAGCCTACTGCCAAAATGAATAGCATTCATGCCAAGGTAGGGTGTTTTTTATAGATGCATGCCAAACTGTCCACAGTTTATATTCACCTCACTTCCTCTAGAGTTCACCTTGCAGAAACATGAAAGAGTGTGCAATTACAAATCAAGGGAATGAAGGCTGATCAGTACTTTAAAATATTACCTGCATACACATTTTTTAAAACAAGAAAGATAGTTCTTTCATTATTTATAGAGGCACTCTCGTGGAATCCTGATAGTTATGTTTTGGATTCCATCAAGATTTGTACTTATTTAAAATCTATCTTTGTTTCACGGCATTAAAAGAAATCATTTACTTCACTGTTTTTTTGTTGTTGTTTGTTTGTTTGTTTTTTAATTTTGCAGTGATAACACCTTCCCCTCAGTTTTTTAGCAATTGCTTAATATTATACAATATATTTCTAGCAAACTTAAAGCAAAATTCTGTTATAGTGCATTTCTATATTTCTGCTGTATTCTCTTGGTAGAAAAAACAACAACACAAAGCAGACATTAATGTAGTTAATTTCTTACAAGGCAATACTGTATGTACGCTATAAGATCTGTTGAGGTGAGGGGTGGGGAGGCTTTCAAGTTCTCTGCTTTCCCTTTTCCCAACTCCGTTTCTTCTCCTCTTCCTCCATCATCATCATCATCATCACTACCACTATCACACCATCACCATCATTCTGTCACCATCATTATCATCATCACCATTGTCACATCATCATCACTTTCTTCTTCCTCTGCACCATAAACCCCTGCTCTAAGTCATTCATTTATAGATGGTATCTTCGTGTTCTTTACAAAACCTCTACAAAGTCAATATTAGTGATTTTTACAGATGAGAAAATTTAGGCTCCACCCAAAGGTGAACTAACCTGCCTAAGATCCAAGTAGTACGTGGCAGAGCTGGGATTCAAACCCAGGCTCCGTTCCAGCTCTAGACCATATGCTCTTCAGTACCATGCCACCCTAATTTTGGCAATGAGTGCAGCATGTGAGGTGCCAATCACTTGACTGAGACTCTTTGTAAACAGCAGCAGCTCTCTACAGCCCCATCTGAAAACAGTCTGACTCATTGCGCCATAATGAGCTTCAGCATTAGATGGATGATGACGGCTTACCCAGTTTTTCTTCTTCTTTTTCTTGGAGTCAGCGTCATTACCACTGCCGATGCTGGAGTGGCTGGTGGCACTGTTGATACTAGAAACACTTTCAGAGGAATGTTGTCTTCTGATGCGGAGATCTAGCAACAGACAGAGTATCACATTTGCTCATAAAGACTTTCAATCTGAACAAATAACACTTTGAGGCTTTCTGAGAGGAAGTCCCAAAATAAAAGTCAACATGGCTTTGTACAGATCATTTTAATGCAGCTTTGGTTTTACAAGTTTAATAATGTACAACCATATTTGCTTTAATTAACTGGGTTATCTGCATTAAGATGCAATGGGAATCTCACATGAGTCTCTAGCCCTGGTGGTTTAATGAGTTCTGAGCTTTGTCCAAAAATGAAATGTTATGCTAGTAATTTCTACTGAATACCTGGATCAAACTGCACTTCCAAAATGATATATTTCAAATGATTAGTTCCATGGAGTCAAAGGAAACTCATAATAGCATGATAATTAATTGTCTTTTTAATATCTGTGCTGTGAATAAAGTTACTGAAGCCAAATATATTAACTTTCCATTTCATAGAACCCTACCATGTTAGAGCCAAAACAAACTTTGAAAGGCATCTAAGTACTTTATCTCACAATGAGGAATTGAAGTGCAAAGAAGTTAAGTAATGTGACCGAGGTCAAAGAGCGAATGAGGGGAAAACCCTTAAGAGAGAGATTTTGGGTAGACTGCATTTGCACATTAAACAGAAAACATATTTAAGATGGTGCAATTCTTCCATCACAGCCCTAATTCCTGTTGATGACTTGGAACAGTAATAACAGTAACAATAACAACAGGTAATAATAAAGCTAGCTTTTATTATGTGCTTACTCTGCCCTGAGAATATCTAACTTTAATCTTAAAGTAAACCACTAAAATGAGTTTTATCCTTAAATGTAATTTGTCCATAGTTATACAGCTGGAAATCAGTGGAACTAACCAGAGACCTGGACTGATGCTAAAGCTACGTGTTAAACTGCCATGTCTATGGCTTCTCTCTATTTCTAAAAAGCATATGGTGCTGCTCTAGTTACATGTATAAAAGAGGATAACGTTTTATATTTAGTCACTTTTTGAATATGTTCACTTACTCCATACAATCAGTTATAAGATTTACTTATGGTTATTAAAACTGAAATTGTATCTACTCACAGTGAATTGATGTTAAGTATTAATGGAGACACTAATAGTTTATAAAATTGTTTTTAAGGTCAAATCTGCTTTTAGGCTATTTCAATTACTATATGTAATTAGCATCAATGTAGACTGGCCAAGGAAAAAAACAAAACAAAACAAAACAAAAAAAAACTTAGAAGATGTCAAAAATTACTACATAGCTTTCAAATAGTTTCCATAGAAATAATAGTATAAAATCAAAGCTTTCCAGTTGACTGATTTATTTATCAGTAAAATGACCCATGGCAATGAAATTGTAACTGGCTACTTTCAAAACACATAATAAATGAGTATACATGGAGGTATGCAATGTGTGTACACATATCTCCACCCTTACACTCATATATATATATATATATATATATATATATATATATATATATATGCATAACAATAAGTACTTTAATTTTTCCATTAAGATATTAACATGCTGGCAAATTTTATAGGAAGGAAAAAATAAAGCTATGTTTTCAGAATCCCTAGAGTTTGGTCTCTTAAAATATTTTTTAAAAATAATGATAAGAACGTTCATTATTTTTGCATGCCAAAATCATTACCAATACCAAAAGCTAAATCAAGATATATATATCGATATATATATGTATATATATATATATACACACACACACACACACACATATATATATATAGCTTTGATTCAACAGTAAAGGAGCATAAGTATCAATCAACTAATATAGAAATTATATTAATAATCAATAGAAAAATAGGTGTAGGAATTTATTTGTGTTTTAAATTTCTGCTGCAGTTGGCTATAACCTTTTCTGAACAAGATGTATATTTGCTAGTTTTTCCCTAATGATTGACTTTCACAAATAGAGCAGATGTATTAAGTGTTAAAGTATTCCAGAGTTTTTATTATATCCAAAATTCATAAATTGTCTTTGACTTTGATTAATCCTCAATTTTAAAAAGATAGGTTAAAAAGAATATTGCCATGGAGATACAAAAGACAGTTTGTGGAATATAATCAATACTGTTATAAAGATTTTATAGGGTATCAGATGGGCACATGTCTTATTCGGGAGACCACTTCATGGACAGTGTAGATGCCTGACCACTGCACTGTACACCTGAATCTGAATGATATTGTATGTTGACTATAACTTAATATAAATAGTCACAGGATATGGAGTATAGCATAGGGAATGCAGTCAACGGAATTGTAATAGATATATATGATGTCAGAGGGGTAATAGATTGGGGGAGGAGGTTATCACTTTGTGAGGGGTGAAATGTCTAACTATTGCACTGTTTTGTACACCTGAAACTAATAAAAAAAAAATCTACAAAAAAATAGAAAAAAACAAAACAAAATAGAATGTTAAATCAAAAAAAGAAAAAGATAAATTCTTGTAATCATAGGTCAAAAGTAGTCTTTGGAGGTATTAATTCAACTGTGACTGTATTTCCAATAAAGATTAGCACAATATTCGAATCAGTACAAGGAACATCATAGAGCTCAATAAAGAATGGTGGACCAAATGAATACGAACAATGGAGAAGCTTATTTTAAAAGCACATATTTCAATTGTGTTTGTTCATGCATTCCTTTTGCTCATCCCACCCTTTGCACCACCACTGCCCCAGTTCAAACTATTAATATCACCATCACTTACCTGCTCTATAGTGAGAATAGCTGTCCAACTTACTCACCTCCAAACCATTCTACAAACACTAGCTAGAGAAATCTTTTTTTAAAATTTGTTGGGGTAATATTGGTTAGTAAAATTTTATAGGTTTCAAGTGTAAAATATGTGGCGATGGAAGGAGAAACCTTTTTAAAAGAAAAGCTCCATCGTCACTCCCTAACTTAAGACTTCAATAGAGTCCCATTTTAATAAGAATAAAAAACATTTCAACTCCTAAATATGACCTGAAAGTCCCTCAGTAATATGGTCAGTGTTCATCTCTTCAACCTGGTTCTATTTATTTCACCTGTGCTCATTACCTTCCTTGTATTTTTTCCATAAAGGCATTCATCTATTTTTGGTCTCTAGAGACTTCTTGAATGCTCCTCTCTCAATATTTACAATATGACTTGATAATTATACCTGGATCTCCCCTGAAGTGTTGCTATCTCAGAAAGGCCTTTCCTGACTATGCCACCTCTAGTAGGTTCCCTGGTGCCGTCGCTCTCTATGATACTTATTCTTGTCCATTTTAGAATTTATAACTATTTTGGTATGCACATTCAGCCACACCAACGATCATAACAATCATTTATTTTCTGCTCTCCTAGAGACTAAAAACTGATCGAGACAAAGACTGTGTCTATTTTGTTTACCATTTTATATTCAGGGCCTCGTGCAGAGATTACAGCAAGTACTTGTTGAATACATTTATTCTCATTAATCATTCAACACAACTATATTTGCCTAACATTCTTAAAAAACGTTTACTATTGACAGCGATTTAATACATGTTTTGTTGAATTGTACTTGGTATATCTTAAGGAAAAACTATTGCATGTTTATGCACAGAGGTAGTGACTTAAAAGGCAACAATAGATTTTGAAAAATATAAATAAAGGTTCCAATTACCTTTGCCTTTCAGCCTTATAATAATTATTTTGTTATAAGGTCATAATTGTTATACATAATATACATAAATTACCTTTTGTTGCAGTGGATTGTGAGCCCTTGAGTACAGAACTCCCCCTTTTTTATATCTTTTTATTTTTTAAACTTTTATTTATTGAGGTGTGTTTTTCCAGGAACCACCAGCTCCAAGTCAAGTAGTTGTTTCAATCTACTTGTAAAGGGTGCAGCTCACAGTGTCCCATGCAGGGATCCAACCAGCAACCTTGTTGTTAAGAACTCTCTAACCAGCTGAGCTAACCGGCCGCCCCTTTTTGTATATCTTTGAATTCCAGGATCGAATAGAGTGCCTAACACATAGCAGGAGCTCAAGTAATGTTTGTGAATAAATAAATAAATAAATGTTTTCTATTACAGACTGCTATTATTTATCAGACTTTGTGATGCACAAATATAAAGTAGAAAGTTACGTTAATAAATTGTTTTCTTATTTTGTCATAGTTTGATATGTCTAAAAATGTGCTGCCTCACTCTAAATATGTATTTTAAGATTATAAATTAAAACTTTACCTGATATAAATTTTAAAGGTCTCAAAAACCAAATTTCAATATTATTTCAGAATACAAATTTACAGCCTATACAACTGCCTTAATAGCCCATGGAAAGATACATAATAAGCCGAACTGACTGTTTATTTTCTTCTCTATGTCAATGGTCAATATAATAAGGATCAGTTTGTGTTCACTGATGTAATATTAAGTTTTAATATTAGAAAAATGCAATCTAAATACCCTATATACATGCAACTCTTTGTTTGTCTTAGTTTTTAATCTTGTGAATTTTTTTTCTTTCTTGACCAATTTGAATACTAACTGCTATCATTTTCTTTATTTTAGGCTCCTCTCCCGTATTTCTGAGCAAAGGAATTCCTGTTTCTTTAATTCTAGTAGATACATTAAGCTACCTGTTACCTAAGATAAAAGGAATCTGTCCAGAAAGTTTTACTTCAGTGACTTGCACTGTTTTAAAGAAAGGATTAAGCCTTTTTAAATCCCTTCTGGAACTATTTACGACGTGAAGCCTTAGAACATAAGCCGCTTTATTATAACACTAAGATAAGCTTTAAACATGCAGTAATTTTCCATGCAGCATATAAATCAACTCCCCCATATGGAAAGTTGTTAAATTGTTAACAGCAGTAGCCCCTAGAGAAATAGTTTGTCCTTCAATTTAAATATAGCTCACTTGATATAATTGTTTTCCTAAAACTTAAATTCAAATGTATTTTTAAAATAATATTCTTTTCTATAAAATTTGAATATGCTCCTTTTATGTGCAAGGCATCATCACAGCCACTAGAATTAAAACCAATCCAAAACAAAACAAACACCCTACCATAGATCAGGAAAGGCAGAACATTAAATAAATTAAGCCACCAAAGTGTAATGCAAATGTTGATAGGGGAAGTAGTTATTTCCAGAAACATATTACAAGGGGATCTAATGCAGCTTGAGGTTAAAGGAGGCATATTTGGACAAACTCTTGTAAAGTCTCAAAGTTTTTATGCTGAATACACAGGGTAGAAAGTTCCAAGTAGAATACACAGAATATATAAAGAACTTTTCAAGAATTGGAAGTTCAGGGTAACTGAAATATGAGCTATAAGATGTGACAAAAATGCAACATAAAAGGTTTAGAAGAGTATCTAGCACATAATTGGTAACCAATAAATATTTCTTGAATAAATGAAGCTGACAGACAGAGATTCTGTCAGGTTAAGGAGTTTGTATTTTCATCCTAAAGGCAATATGGGATATCTGTAGATAAATTCTGTTGGACAATTGCTCTAGTTTCAGTGTAAAGAATGATGTAAAGTGGTATAAAATGAATAGCAAGAAGGTTTTAGGAGTTTCTGATTATTGTTCAGGGAAGAGATGAGGGATGTTGATAGTATGGTCAGAGAAAAAGTCACAGATTCAAAAGATATTTAAAGGGTGGAATCAGCAGATCTTGGCAATTTATTGAGGGAGGAGAGGAGGGTTTATAAATAACATTTAGATTTCATATAGCCAGAAATCTAAATGTTATTTATAAACCCTCCTTTCCATTCACTGAGCCAAGGAAAGGAACACTAAAGACAAAGCAGGTCTGAGAGGGAAGATGACAAGGTCAAATTTGGAGATGTTGAAGGTGACAAACAGACATCCAAAGATAACCAAATGAAGTTCTCTCTGGTAGCTGGACATACAGATGTGTAACTCAGGTGATGAGCCAGGCATGGAAAAATACATTTGATAGTTCTTGACACAAAAATGATAACTAAAGCTAGAGTAGAAGAGTTTGTATAGAATTTTAGATAGAATGAAGAGAATCATAATGCAAAAAAAAAAAAAAAAATCATAATGGAAGAGAGCTTAGGACTGGGTTCTAAGAAATATCAACATTTAACAGATGGATAGAAATACAAAAGAAACCTTGAAACAGATTTCAAAGGAGGAGAAGAAAAACTAAGAATGTAGATGGATGTCATGAATATTAGGAAAAAAATGAATGTTTCAAGTAGGAAAAAATAGACATCAGTAGCGAATGCTGTTTTCATGTCAAATACAATAAGAATTTCAAGTGTTGTACTGGATTTAGTGTCATATAAGTCATTATTGATCCTAGAGGGAACAGTTTTGGTGGAGTGGTGGGAAGAGAAGCAACACTCTAGTGGTCTGACATGTGATTGACTGCTGAAGACATTGAAAAAGTCCATTAAAACTTTCCCAGAATTCATCTGGAAATGGGAAGAGAGATGATAGGCATTCAGGATTTAGGAAAGGATTTTTAAGCTGGTAAAGAGATGAACATATTGGATCTATTGAAAAGAGTTAGGACATGAATACGTAGAACTTATGTAAAGAAAAAAAGGGATAAGACATTGATACAGAGCATTTTCTCAGTAGCAAACTGAGGGGTTGGGGTGGTGGCAGAGAAAATTATTTTAACATTGTTTGGAACTGCTGAAACATAGTAAAAATGAAAAGCAGACCAACTTTTAGTGCATTTTCTTCTGTTTTAAAATTCTCTACAAGAAGTGTACCTTTAATTGCCTCCACCCAGTACAAGTTCCTCCCCATCCCCACTACTTTCACCATTTTGATTACTTTTTTGACACAGTTCTAGATTTTCATACTCTTTACTGGGTTGGTTTTGCTTGAAGTCAGATATGAATGTATTATCCAAGCCCCCATTCCCAACTTCAGCAAATCAAGTAAAGGGAAATGTGTATATGACTGTAGAAGTAAATTGCTTAAGGTCAATTTAAAAATGATTTGATAATGACAGCTACTGTTCTGAAATTCTGGGATTCTGATTGCATGAGTACCAACTTATTATAAAAGTCAGGGTCACTGAGTAAGAGCAGCTTTTCTCCAATTAGTAAATAAAATAGATGACTATTATATTGATATAAAATGGCAATCCTTCTAAACAGACCTTTGGGAGGGTGATCTGGACCATTCAGAGCCCCTTGAATGGCTGCCTGGGCAGCAGAATTCTGGGCCTTCAGCATTTCGATGGTTTCTCTGAGTTCTATAAGTTCAGACTCCTGTGAAACAAACAGAATTTGGAAGCTTTAATAAAACTTTAGTACCTAGAGAGAAAAAAGTAAAATGCCCATGCTGTTCAAAATTCATTATCAAATGGGTTTGATTTTACATAGTGCTAATGTCCTGGGACATCTGGATACTTGGCCGACCTTGTCAAGTTGTACTTAACAGCTCCTTACTTTGCTAAATGTAAAGGAGAATTTAAAAAACAATTTTTTTTTTCTTGGTTATTCTCCTATAAATAAGATCTGAATAGCCCATATTTTTTTCAAAGCCCAGAGCTGATCAGTATAATGTAAAGTGAGATATCACATTCTTCATTTTATACCAAACTTATTAATACTACCTATGAGTCCATCACATAGATATCAGTATTGCACTATTGCGTCATACTGCATTTAGTGTTAACTGGAAACCCTGAGGTTCTGTCAAATAAGTCATTTCAGATTTTATCTCATTTATTTTGCACTTGGGAAATTGATTTTTTTTCATATCAAGTATAAAACCTGGAACTCATCCATAACTCATGTCTATTAAATGTAATCTTATTAAATCCTGCTGGCCTACCAAGGTCATTTTAGATTCTGATACTTTTCATGCAATAAAATTCCTAGTATGGAGACCCAATTCCACCAAGGCAGAGCAACACAGGAATTTTTTAAAAAGTAAATAGAAATATATATAATATACAGTCCTTAAATAATAGTTAAATTACAAAAATTGCTTACAAATTAAATTTTTATAAAATATCTATTTTATTATTGAATTTAGGGTAATTTTAAGATATGTCCCAATAAAAATGTCATATAAATTTGATCTTTCACATTTATTTCAGTAAATTATTTTACCAGAAATTACTCACTATGAGGAAGATATGATAAAGAAAACAAGAATGATTTTTCAGCATAGGCAGTATTTCCATCAGGAACTTGAAAACAAGGAGTATCCTTCTTGGCAGTGATGGCAATACTAAAAATTAGAATCTCTGTCAGCCCCTTAGAGGTAGAATCCCTTTGTAATGTATTTGTCATTTATCATTGTCTGTAGCATCTTTGGCAGAAAGCCAAAGCATTGGGCTTAGTTTCTTCATTCCATAGTAAATAGTTTATCCCTACTCAATGTCTCCCAGAATACAGAAAACACAGTAGGATTATGACAACTATCTTTGCAGGAAAATTCTTCATACATGGAAATGTCCAGTGACTATTCTAACCTTATACATTTTTTTAAAAAAGATAGACAATGCTAATTGAAATGAAATCCAAGTTTGGAATAGATAACTTGGCACATCCTATATTTATTTTCATTAGACAATTGACATATTCCTAACAGATGACAGATTTCTTTTTTTTAAACAAACCCTTTTATAGACTTCTAGTACCTTGTAAGTCAAAGTTACCATAATGAAAAGTCAATACATCTTCCTGGATTCGTAGATGAACCTTCAAATACTTGACTGTAATTTCATTTGCATGTATTTATCACAAAGAAAAAGATCATGTTTGTGGAAAGTTTCCAACATCATAACACAAAATTCAGATCCAATTCATCATAATTTCTCAGTCTCTCCAAGTTTATCTATATTCTATCCTTGCCCAACAGGTAATAGATATGTTTACCAAAATTTAATTTACTCTCCATTTAAAACAAATATCCCAAGAGATAAAATATTTACTGAAAAATCATAGCACTTTTATTAGAAATGTATTTGCAAAAGAATATCTATGGTGCATAATTAATGAATCATAATTCTAATAGTAATTTACAACATATAGACTGGGATGCATATTAAGTTTTAATAAAAATCAGATTTTTACCTTTGAATTTAAAATCAATGGTGCTTGTACTGTGAATTAAAAATCTGCAAAACATTGGCTTTAGATTTAAAGAGAAAAAATGGAAATCGCATCTCAGGCAACTGTCTAAAAAATTTCACTTAATTTTATGAGTTAGCTGACTCATGTCAAAATTTAATCTTTTCTAGAGAAATCTCTCTTAGAAACTGCTTAAAAAGACGAGAAGTGGAATGTTCAGGGAATATTGCTTTTTCAGAAAATTGTGCTAATATGAGATAGAAGAATGATCACTTTCTAATATTAAGTATCTTTTTAAAAACAACAGATATTACCATGTTTCCCCCAAAATAAGACCTAGTCAGACAATCAGCTCTAATGCATCTTTTGGAGCAAAAATTAATATAAGACCGGGTCTTATTTTACTATAACATAAGACTTGGTCTAATATAATACAATATAATATAACATAATACTTGGTCTTATATTAATTTTTGCTTCAAAAGATGCATAAGAGCTGATTGTCTGGCTAGGTCTTATTTTTGGGGAAACTTGGTAACAGGTCTGTTGTTACGCAGTGTGACACAATAAACCCAAAGGAAGAATAACTAGGTAAGAAATATATTCATTATATAACTTGAGAAAATCATCTATGAAAATATTAGTTTAACCAAATTCATATCACTAGTATTTTTCAGGAGAGCTTTATAAGTATAAGCAAGCACCTATAAAATATTCCATTGTCTTTAATTAAAAATATAGTTAAGTTTTACATTAAAAATCTTTTGAAGCCTGAACTAATTATCTCTCCATCTATGCAAAAATTCCTTCCTTCTTTCTTATTTCAGTTGAGATCCACCTTCACCATTACTCAAACTAGAACCATCTCTTTCTCTGAGTCTTTCCCTATGATTTTTTCCCTCTGCTTTGAACATCCTTTCTCACTTTTAAAGCCCAAGTAGCATTTTAAAACCTGAGAACCAAAAGTAAAATTTCATTTACCTACAATGATCCATTCAAGATAATGATGCCCCAAACATCAGCTGACTATGTAAGATTCCAGTTTTCCATTAGAGTTTCTTGTGTGAAAGAAGTTAGATGGTGTCAATATTTTTTTTCTGTTCTGTACATATCCCTGAGGCTAAACAAGTTGTCAAGGTCAGATTCGGAATGCTTTAAAAACAAAATTATCAAATATTGCATTATAATACTAGCCTTGCTTGATATTGTTTACAACTTAATTTCCAAACTATATCTGACCTCTTTCCAAATTTTTTCTGGACACAGGACTTGAGAATCCCACAAGCTTGACAACAAGTCTCCTCAACCAACTTTACCTTCTAGGCTAGGTTCTTACAAATTTCTACTAAACTTGTCGTTTGCTTCCTCACATTCATACTCAGTTAATGATCACACTATCTAGGTGTAATTTCTTTGACCATATCCCACTCCCTTACCCCTTTGTACATGCCTTGTGATCTTATGAAATTTTGTACTGGCTAGCTGTGGTTCTAACTAAATAAACTAAATTCACTAAATCCCAGTGTAACTTGAATCCATAAGTAACTTATAATTTCAAATTAACCTATGCCCTAAAAGGCCAATGAGTGCATTTTCTGACTCTAGTGATAAATTTTTTTAAAACACTTCTGGATAAAAAATATTTTAACCTGAACTGGGAGGAGTTAAAGATCCAATTCAACTACTCAATTTTTAGCTTCTACGTTATCTGTTTCCAGAGACTTGGCTTTGAATATTTTCATTTTAAAGGTTTGTTTCTATTTATCTAGTCACCCCAAAAAGTGGTTTTTTAGAGGTAA
This sequence comes from Rhinolophus sinicus, assembly GCF_057876585.1. Classification (NCBI taxonomy): domain Eukaryota; kingdom Metazoa; phylum Chordata; class Mammalia; order Chiroptera; family Rhinolophidae; genus Rhinolophus; species Rhinolophus sinicus. The sequence goes on along the minus strand of NC_142501.1, from coordinate 74,260,086 downwards.
AAATGAGCAAACCTTAGACTTTATTGTTAGCATAAGGATCAATATCTGAGCTCCACCCCTCGTACAAAAAGATGTTCCTCTGTCATGCTCAGACCGTCTAACAAGACTGACCTAGCCTACCTTAACCTTTTCACTGCGTTATTTCAAGTTTGTTCTCCAATATGTGTCAAAAATCCACAGAAAATAATTACAGTATTTATATTTTTAAGTAAATGCAGTTAAGGCGTTACATTTTATTAAAATAAATGATTACTATAAAGTATAAAAATTTCCTGTTGTTATTTATTCTTGAAAAACACAAAAAGATAGAAAAATGTACATCTGCTTTCCGAAACTTCCTTTCTGGAACACTGAGCTCGTGGGGTTAGGTTGAACGCCGCAGTCAGCAGCATAGAAATATCATTAGACTACAGACAAACGTCACAGCGAAAGTGTTAATATATGTTCTAATTATCTCTGGCACAACAGCTATAAGGAAACTGATTTGAAAGTCTTCTAATTATCAGTAAGGATCGCCTTAGTAAATTTGCAAGGATTTAGCAGTAGTTCTGTCAAAAATGTAGGTTTGTATATCATAAAAATATAGATTTGCAGAATTCTTGCCATTTCATCAACTTTGCAGCCTTTCACATCTGCCATTCTATAAAAAAAATCAAGCTCTGAACAATACTTTGAGTGACTTTTTTTTTCAATTCTGACAAGGATGATAGATAGCTAGTACCACTCTAGATAGAGAGAAAAGAAGTTATTTCATCACATGTAACAGATGCCACAGGGCATTTGGTCTTAATTCTCTCAAAGAATCTTGGCAGAGAAGTGCTGGTAAAGGGACAAGAGCCTGAAACCCAGGTAAAATTCTTGATCCAATTATGTCACTGTCACAATCTGTTGAGTCTTACTTTAGGTATAGGGCAATTTCTAGAGATAATTTCACCCTCCAGACAGCATTATTGATAATTATCCTAGTTATGGACTTACTGTTATATAACATGTGGTCTTCTAGTGGCTATTGGGAATGCTGTTAAACCATTGGGAAATACTGGTAGGTCAGTCTTCATTAACTAACTATGATCACGTTAGCCCAGAGTCCAAAACCTTTGAGTGACTCCTTGTTTTCAAAGACCAGATTCTTTAGACATCTTTCTAGCCTTAGTTCCACAATTTCCCTCCATAGTCCTTCTTTTTCCCTTAATGTCTCTAATATTTTCTTCACTCCTTGCTGCTCCCGCTCATGGTGCACCTTTCACCCTGGCATACTGTCCTCCATTTCCCAGGAATTAATTTTCTTCCTCTTCCCAGAGCCTGGGGAGGGGAGGCTCCTCTGTGCCTCCTCTGCTCTGAAACCAGTGTGAAGATGCAGTGGTCCCCTCCCTGTGAGAACGCTCAGAACATTGTGCTGTTGTATTTCTAACGGTTCCCCAAATGTTCTGCTTCCTGAGTTATTCATACATGTATTTTTCTTTCTTACCACGCTATGAAAGTATAAAAGCAGTGTTCCGGAACATAAATTTGGCAAGAGAATTAGTGCGATTTGGCTCCTAGAACCCAAGAAAAATTTTAGGACAGTATTCAAGGGAATGATTTGGGTTTATAAATGAAACTAAAATTGTGATATAGTTTTCATACTACCGTGTTTCCCTGAAAATAAGACCTAGCCAGACCATCAGCTCTAATGCATCTTTTGGAGCAAAAATTAATATAAGACCTGGTATTATGTATTATATTATATTATGCTTTGTTAGGTTAGGTTATATACTATATTATACTATATTATACTATATTATACTATACTATATTATATTATATTATATTATATTATATTATATTATATTAAGGCCCAGTCTTATATTATATTAAAATAAGGCTGGGTCATATATTAATTTTTGCTCCAAAAGACGCAGTAGAGCTGATGGTCTGGCTAGGTCTTATTTTCAGGGAAACACAGTATTAATGCCACATGATTTTTGAAAATCACACACTAAAGGCAAAAGAAGGCAGAAAACTTGGATTTGAGTCCTAGTTTAGTTTCTCTATTAAGTGTGTAACCAAGAAGATGCAGCCACCTTGGCCTTAGTTTCTTTATGTGTTAGCATCCCACATTGGTTCCCAATGTGCTCATTCTCAGCTTTAAATTTTTCAGAGGTGCTTACCTCCAACTGAAATCCTATATGTTTTCACTACATTTTTATCCTAATTTGTTACCTACTAGAATATCAACTCTATTTAATATTATAACTAGTTATAAACTAGGATATAAACAATGTGTTTGCGTGTGTGTGTGTGTGTGTGTGTGTGTGTGTGTGTATTCTCAGTGTGCATATGCATATATGAGTATATTGAATTCTCAGTAGCTAGAACAGTATCTCAGAGTAGAAATCCAATATAACTTTGGTGAATGACTGAATGGACAAATGAAGCTTGGAATGCCAGGAACAGTTTTAAAACCTCTGCTCTATCTTCTCTAATCTTTTCCCCAGGATTGTTGCATCACCAGAGAGCAATATATCCTTTTACCTCAGCTCCGTGAAGAAATGGCTTTACTGAAATATGATTAAGTGTTATGCCCTCAGCTTTTAAAGAAATGTCTATTTGAATAGTGATTTTTGTCTTTTGTTATTCCATGATCCCAATTTAAGAAATTTTACAATAAATTTGTTCTTGAAGTTAATGCTGAAAAGTTTGTCTCTTCAATCTAAATTACGCTCTTTGGGTCAGAAAATGAGAACTAAACATGCCAAGCAGACTCCCTTTGTGCCTCAGCAAGCTTGACATTCATTTCAGTTCAGCGCTTTGCACAGGCTCAGGCACCTTATTACATACATTCCTCTACTGGATTTCACTAGACTGTCGTTAAACTGTGCTATAGCATCTAACATATTGCTTTCATAAGAATCTCAAAACCACTTGGAGATAGGCAAGTTATAAATCTCAGATTAATAAAATATTGTGTGCATGCAGCTTGCCATTAGAAGAACAATTGGTTAAAAAATGGCACAGGCTATGATCTTCTTTCCTTTGTAGATTTGTTATTGTTGCTAGAATATTTTTAGTTATGTTCTTAGTTGTTTGTTTCAAGGAACATCATAGTCTTTATTTGTCATTCAACTGGCAAGAATGTGTTACAGTGTACTGAGTGACATTGAGAACAGAGTGCAGTGATTTCAACTTTCATAATGGATAAAAGGATAATCACTTACATCTTATAAAACATAGTGGATGATGCCTTAGAGATTGGGAACACTTTCAGCACAATATATGAAAGTTCTAGTATTCAATAACAGACAAATAATTTCTACCTTTCTCAATCAAATGTTTAAAAAGCTTAGAAAAGACATTTGTTTAATATTTGTAATTTATTCACTAGCTCTGTAAAATTGAATTGTCTGTTTTATCTGTGTATCTATTTGCCTTTTCTAAAAAAATTAATAATTGCAAAATAACAAATATGTGGAAACTGTGTAATTAAAGATATCATGTAAATGCAAAGTGATACAAGCCACAATAAAACATTGTTACATTATTGAAAAAAATGGCAAGGGCAATTTCAGACATTATGATATCTTCTGAGAATATTTAATAAATTAAGGAATGTTCTTCAAGGATAATGTACACATCATTATGAAATTCTTTATATTATGGAGATGTATTTTTAAATATTTAAGTGTTAGTCGTACCTACTATAAATTAACAAACAACCATATTTTTTCCAATTCCTATGAAGTTGTTACTCACAAATAAAAAAGAGATGAAGAAAATATGGAAGGTGGCAAAATATATTAATTTCGACTTCTTAAAGACACTGATATTTAACTACTAACCATGCTTTCCAGCGATATGTGCAGCATATGGCCAGTGATGAATTTGTTTAGCTTACATTTTTTAAGGGAAAAAAGTAGAGACATGTAAAGGAAGGTAACATTTGTTATATACCCACTGCATGTGACATTATTAGAGTATCTCACTTACTCCTCCTTATGATTCTACAAGGTTATAATCCCCACTTTTAAAATGATGCTTTTGAGGGTCAGAAAAGGAAGATTTCACAGGTCTTAAGAGACCCCACTGAGATTTACACTCAAGCTTACTGGGCTCCACCGTTTATATTCTTTCCCATTCAGCTGCCCTGAAAGGCCTTGTAATTCTATTTGCTGGGTTCTTATGTTACATAGTGAAGTGGTAAACTGATCTCCCCACCAAAAAAAAAAAAAAAAAAAAAAAGATTAAGGTAAAATGTATGTGCTCAAAAGTTGTTATCTTCCCTTATAGAACAGGTTTGACACGAATGGATAGTGTCCTCTTTCATGGGCAGGAGAAACCTATGAAATAGGAGAATGGAAGATAACGGCAAATACAGTTTGCTAATTATACAAGGGATTTATAGGACTATTTGATTTTCCCTTTTGGTTTAATTGAGCTGTTCATTTAGTGTTGTCTAACTTAAAAAAAAAAAAAAAGGTAAGCTGACAAAACCAGATAATACATGTTAGTTCTTTGAAGCTAATGACACACTTTACAGAACTAAGGACAAAATTGAATCCATCCCTATAGACAGATATAGTTATTGATTCTGAAAATATCCAAAACATTTTAGATTATGAATTTCTGAGAATTAGATTAAAAACTGTAGACTACTGCTAATATTATGCACATATGCAGTTTTTACAAATATTTCCATATAATTTTAGAGATGTCATCTGTCTCTGACACCCATCCAAGGACTCAGGTTAGACCATGCATTTCCAAACTAATAGAAGAGAGGTAATCATACGGAAAGTGTCTAGACTGTTTCTGGGCTGCGAGGACATTTTTGATACTTCTGTCTCTGTGAAATAAATTCTGTTTCTTTCTTTTTGGTATCCTTCTTCCAGTTCATAAAATCCTTCACATTTATTTTAAAGCCTTTGATATAATTTAACCTTACTTCAAAGACAGCATCCCCAGATGCCAAATAGTCCTTTTTACTCCAAAAATTACATTGGCTTGTTCCCTGTCCCACAGTAGCTCTAACCTTAAGTCCTTACTTTGTAGAGTCCCAATAACATCTGTTTCAGGCCTTTTTCATGGGTATTTCAGCCATAATCCTTGTGTGTGGCTTATAGACCATGCATTTGTGAAAATTCTTGTCAGAGTGCCATTCTTGTCAACTGTCAATTGTTCCTAGAATATTCTAACTCTTCTCCTATACAACTATTTCTTAACATTTGGTATTCTTTTAATAGTTATAGTCAGAAGTAAAAATAGCAGCGATTGACTAGAAAGAACTGTGTGTGTGTGTGTGTGTGTGTGTGTGTGTTCCAATACGGATTAGTCTGAAACATAAGTCCTTAAATTAAAATCAGAAAAAGGCATTATTTTGTTATTGTTCCAATTTAGCGTATAATGGATGCTCTGTAGTATGCTTTTTAAGGAGCTGTTATCTCAGGTAGTGTTTAAACATCCTATGTAACTTGCTGTCTTACATCAAGACCCAGTGGCAATTCCTGAACATACCTTTTGTTCTGCTGTCATGGTTAGACTTTGCAGCCGGCCAGTCATATTCCCTAAACTCTTTTCAAAAGCTGCCACAAGGTGAGCCTGTGAAGAAAATGGAAGGAACACAGTTTACATGTCAGAACCTTAGGAGGGTGGATGAAAAAGCTTTACGCAATGCTGATCTCCAAGTATTTTTAATTCTTTAAATAATGACCAACATAGTTAGCTTTCAATGGTGACAATTAACACAGATCTTCATTTTTCATTTCTAAACTTTAGCTTCAAACCCGTGTTTCAGTCTCTTGACACTTAATGTGCATTCACCTTCCAAAACGGGGATGGTATTTTGCAAATAGTAACACCTTCCAATTTGCACATGCTAGAGGATTTGACACATAAAACAGTGACTGAAGTTCTGAGTTGCCAAGTTTTTAGACTTAAAGTGCAAGCAGAGGCCACTTCAATGGTCAATGGGCAAATGTTCCTCATTTTGATACCGGCATGATGACCTTTGAAGGTATTGTTAGCTCCTCGATTATGATGACACTCTCCTTCAAGAATCAGACATCTGCTGACAGCTCTAGCATTTTCTTTCCTTTTTCTACTTACAAAGAATTGAATCGAAAAGAGTTGCCTTCACTTTCCAAACTCTTTTCATTACCAGGGTTTTGATTTCTACTTTATTCCCTTCAACTAAGGAAGTGTATGTAGGCCAGCTAGAAATAATAATCAGTCATAGTGTATTTAACATTAAGTTTTTGTGGCTTTGGAGTTTTATTTTAAATCTTAGAGAATTACACATTTTGCAGTACATAACCACAAGTCTCATGATTAAGTATTTGATAATCTTATTAGAGTTCTAAAATAGGCCAGTTACTATTAACATGCCATTTTGCAACAGCTTGACCCACAAAATATTAATCTTGAAAAGTTGCTGCAATCTTACACTGTAGCTTGAGGTAGAACTACAGGTATGTTATTGTCAACTGGTTTATTTTATTGTACTCTTAAAGGGATATAAAGATAGAATAATTTACCACCTACATACATCTATAGTAAACTATGTGTGGGGAAAAATTTGACAATCCTTGGCCAAAGATTAGTTTTTTGAGGGGAGTGAGAAGACACAATTAAAATACATCCCCTTGTAAGTCTAGCAGGGCTGAAAGGCTGAGGTACCTATTATCAAATGGATCATAGGAGTCCCAAGAATTAGGGCACTAGATGCTTATTCTAGTATTAGTAACAGCTAGAAGTTTATGCCATTACTGGTAACGGCTAGAATGTACAAATCCCTTCCATTAGCATCATGATACAAAGGTGTCTTTGTTCCTAGCTCTACATTTATCCTGGGCTGCCTTTCTTTTCCTGACACTGTAATATAGAGAAAGATAATTAGTAGAGAATATGCCTGTTAATCTTCAGTCCATTAGCACAACTCTTTATTCTTTCTCGACTCCCTCCTCCCTCTTTCCCCCTTCCCCTTCTCTCTCTCTCTCTCTCTCTCTCTCTCTCTCTCTCTCTCTCTCTCTCTCTCTCTCTCACACACACACACACACACACACACACATTTTGAGAATTATACTAGAAGGTTTGTTAGTAGACTTAATGGGATAAATGACACTCTTAAAAAAGGAATAGTACCTTATTGTTTAAAATGTGTTCAACGACAAGGAATGTCATTACATCAGACTTAATACCTTCAGAAATTAGCATAAAGTTATGTCCCACTTTCTTTTATACTCAACCTTTTTTTAATTGCAAAAATATATATATAAAAGTGAACAAAATGAAAATGTATGGGTCATTGGTTTCTCACATAGTGAACATTCATGCACTAACCAGCCTAGTCAAGAAACAGGACATTTGAAGACCCCAGAAGTCCCTCCTTGCCCCTCCCCTGTTACTGTCCCCTGGCCATTCCTCAAAGATAATCACTATTGTAACATTTGCAGTAATTATTTCTTGCTTCTCTTTATAGTTTTACCACCTAAGCTTGCATGCCTAAACACTGTTTTAGATTTGCCTATTTTGAACACTATTTAAGTGGAATCATAATGGCATGATTTTTTCTGACTTTTGTTTTTGCTTAACATTGTATTTTTGAGATTCATCCATGTAGTGTGTAGCAGGAGTTAGATTTTATTGTAAAGCACTGCTTTGTTTGCCCATGATAACCATTTTTCTGATTCCAGTTTAAACTACCAGAAGTAATCCCACTATGACCCTACAATGGGCTACTAAATCCTAAAACTAAAATGACTTGATTTCTGTTTAATCAGGGAAAATTCTGGCAGAAATCTATGTTAAAATTTACTAAAAGAAATGCAAGATTCTACTCAATATCGGAAAGTTTTAAGTCTCCCAAAGAATTGTAAGTTTTAATTGCTGGACTGTCAGTCCTTGAATGTATAAACTTGAAGTAAATTCCTTCACTTTACCTCTGTGTATATTTTATCAGTTCAAAAGGAGTTAAAATATGACGAAGAAAGCAAGACTACGAAGGATATTTTATAGTAATATATTGCTTATATTTTGTAGCTATGAGTAAATACAAAATATTCACCATTAGAAAACCAGTTTTCAATCTTTGGAAAATTGCTCTTCATTAATCATTTATAAGAAAACTGGTTACAAAAGAACATGCTGAGTCACATTGTTCTCAGTGAAAAATATATTAAAAGTATGTTAGTGAAATATTGCTTTGAATTTATGTTGCCGTGGGTCAGTTTATCAGATGAACTTTGTTACCTAAAAGGTAATGAAAGGTTGAATTTCTCACCAATTGGATTAATAGATAAGGAGTCCAAGAAGCAAATAAGAGAAAACATTTCTACCAGGGATGATCTTTGTCACCTTAATAGAGAGAAAATAGATAGTAAAACTGATTAAATTATAGAACATTGTATCTTTTCTGAAAAATTTTATAAAACGTTGACTTTTAAAAAAATTGTGGATTTTTTGGTGGGCTATTAATCAAAGTTTACTTGGGTCTGGCTTTTCTTTTAGCAGTTGCATAACTGTCAAGCCAGAGTAAAATTTTATCAATATGATGATGATTATTCCCCAACTTATATTAGGTGAAGTCTTCCAGGTAATATAATAGACAAGACCAAATATTAGTTAAGAAAAGGTATTTTTAACAGACATTATCTTAAGTTTTGGAATCACATAATATAATCTGAATAGACATGTAAAGAGAATTATTGTGCTATTAAACAATGAGATGAAATCTCATGAAAATGCTTGCATTGTATTTGTTCATTTAGAATTCAGTGACAGCCTGTCAACCAAATAAAAAATACTCTATACATAGATTAATATGGAAAGGATGATAGATTGATATGACTTTACATTTGAAAATCAATAATTAGATGAACTGAAAATGACTCTGAAACTATCATTAATAAGGTTTCACACTTTTTTTCACTGTGTAAAATTGTCCCTTCAGTGTTTGTCATGTTAATATGTGCAAAATAATTTTCTGTTAAAGGAGATGCAGAAAAGCAAGAATAACTGCCAGATTATATAAAAATATTTAAAAGAGCAAAGAAATAGGACACAGTCCCAAACAAAATAATACCTAAGAGATTTTTGGTTAAAAGACTTACATGCTGAAAGGCAAAAGAATAATATCTTTTGTTATATATTAATTTAGTGATGTCTCTGAAAATTGGTAGTGATAACTAGCCTTAGTGCCCATTTCCAAATTATCTAAGGGCTGAGATGTATAAAGAAAACATACTAAAACACAAACAAATGCATCCCAACTGACTTGGCTGCATGAAGGTGTGGGCAAGAGGTGAGAGGACACCTGGCTGTACGATGCGACCATATATTTGCAGTTGCCTTTGCTTCTGGGGATCCTGTTTCCTTTCTGTTGGTTGGTAGGTTATTAACTCAGGCAATAGTGCTTGCCAACCTACCCTCCCTGATTTCTAAGGACGTTCTAGTAGAAACAGCTTTACAAAGAGTCTTCCCAGGGCTTTATGCAGCTCTGATCAGAGAATTTCACAAGTGGGTAGGAAGGCTCAGTGCACATTCTATTGAAAGGAGGTTAGACTCTGCCAGTCAAATGAGAGGTGAGCTCCCTGGATACCTTTCTGACTTAACACTGTCCCATTTAACAAAGGGGTGAAAAAAAAGTTTTAGTAGAGAAGCATATAGTAAGTTTCAAATTTAAATATTAAAACGTGGATTATCGTGTGGACCCCATATAAATACAATCATGCTCGGTTCAAACACATGATACATCAATGATAAAACATACCCCAAATTATGAAAAAAACAACTAAGTCCTGATAGAATTATTCATATATTCAGTAAAAATGAATAGCTGTATACTTAAAATTAATACTACATTTTTAAAAAAGTTGACATTTTCTACAGAACCAAATTCATAATGCATCCTTATAAATCACGGCTATTACACTTCTATATAATGTTCATTGCAGTGATCCCATTTAACCAAAAGGTAAAGAGTTTATGTATGGTCTGAATAAACTAATAAAGGCTTATCTCTACCTCCAAATAGGAAATGCACAAAATTTAAAAAAACTGTTTGACTTATATTGAAGAAATTCTATACAGAAATAATTTTATTCAATTTTATGACTAATTTAATCTCTCTCTGTGTGTGTGTGTGTATATGGGTGTGTATATATATATATATATATATATATATATATATATATATATATATATATAACATATATTATCAGATATTACCTCAGAGGCAATGAAATGAAACACACTGAATAAAATTTAAATGCAGTATTTCTTAGAACTGAGGAAAAATCAAGTATTAACTCAATCCTGTGATGACTCGTTATGGTTTATGCAATCTAAAATGATATTATAAATCAAATGCTAAACAGAGTGAATTCAAGAAGAATTGTAGCTAACAGGTAACTTATGAATAATTCAAATTTCTGAGTGGATAAAGGAGATTATATCCTTAAAAATACATATGGACATAAATTTACAAAACTCCATCCCTTGTAATTATAATGATTCTATTAAAATGTTCAAAATAGGATTGACATTAAAATTATTTTACATACATTTATATATACAACTATTTATAAAAGTTATGAGCTACTGAAATATTTGGACTTAAAGTGAATTTTAATAGACTGTTTTGTAGAAGAGTAGAAGGCCATGCATATCTTCGTTATCTGAATTTCTTAATTTTCATCGTTTGACATAAAAACCATAAATTTACCCAATGGTAAAAAGCTTTAACAATCCATATCACCACAGAATTAAGAAGCACTAAATAGTGAAATAAGGTTGAAATACCTAAGAAATTAAAAAATACACATTTCTTTCAAAAACTGTAATACAGCTTTAGGTTTTTGTTTTTGTTTTTAATTTGAAATAATTACAGCTTCACAAGAAGTTGCAAAGAGAGTACAGAGAGGACCCTTGTATCCCTTCACTCAGTTTCCCACAATGGTTACATCTTACATAATTATCATATAATATCAAAACCAGGAATTCAACTGGTACAAATATGTCGATTCACATATGAAATAATCACCTCAATCAAGGTACAAAACTATTTCTTCACCACAAAGCTCTCCCCACTATTGATATCCTTTTATAGGTACACTCACCTCTCAGGAAGAAAGGTGACCACCATCCCTAACCCCTGGCAACCACTAAGTTACTCTTCATTTCTCTGATTTTGTCATTCTAGAAGGTTATACAAGGGAATTATACAGTATGTGATCTTTTGAAATTGGCCTTTTTCACTCAGCTTAACGTGAACCTGGAGATCCATCCAATTTGTTGTGCATATCAAGTTCATTTCCTTTCACTGATGAGTCTATGGTATGGATGCATCGGTTTGTTTATCCACTGATCTACTGACAGACATTTTGGTAGTTTCCAATTATTTTTCACTATTAAAAAATAAATTTGCTATGTAAAGGTTTTTGTGTGAATCTGAGGATGATTTGAGAAGATTTTCCAAATGCATTATAAAGTAAAAAAAAAAAATCATGCAAAATAAGATATATATTAAGTTCCCATCCATGTACAAAATGTACTACTAATGATAACACAGATATAACTTACGGAAGCAGAAGATACTTGGAGTTTTTCACCAAGACTAGCATTTTTTAAACAAAACAATATCAGCTATTTGGAATTACTTCGTTTTATTCTGTGTTTCTTACATTTTTTTTCATTATTGCACCCTAGGAAGAGGGTGTGTGTGTGTGTGTGTGTGTGTGTGTGTGTGTGTGAATTGTTTCTTTGTTTGTTTGTTTTCCCCAGTTCCTCCCTTCTTCCATGATATTTTAGTACCACAGGAATACTGGATACCTGGCTATACACTCTATGTATATCTGTGCTTTATACATAAAAAGAATAAGTTTGTTTTCAGCACAAGAACCAGTTTTCACCCTTTGATGGTCATATCAATACCCAGCTGAGAATACCTATTCCAAAGCTGTGAAAATAGTGTGGCATGCATGATTAGAGCAAAAGTGGTAAGTAGCCAATGGCTGACATCTTTTTAAGATATTTGCTCCCTTTCCAAACAATGACACAGAGTAGACCCCAGGACTGCCCCCCTAGGTTAGAATTAGGTTCTTTCACATATGCACATGTATGTGAGCCTTGGCAAGTATATATTATATCTATGTATTTATGAGTATATAAAAGAAAAATGTTAAACGGAAACACAAGAAATCAATAACCGTGAGTGGGAATGGGAGTCTCAGAGGGAAAAACAAATAATTCCTTTTTTATTAAACACTTGTTTAGTTTTCATGTTTCCTTTTTATTATAATATACACATATTATGTTTTAAATGGAAATAGTTTAAAAATTACTGTGCAAAAACCCAAATTCCATTATTGATAGCAGCCGCTTATTATTCCAGTATCTGATTATATAAGTCCACACAAGACACATTTACAAGATAAAACCATGAGTAACTGCTCAAGACTCCCGTAAATATCTTGACTAGCCGATGTACAGGGTCTGTCACTGAAGCTTACTCACTGCAGATAAATACAACCCAGTGTGTTTTGGCGTTTGCATTGTAATATGTCCTTGTAATATGTCCTAGGTACAAATTCAGGAACCCAGACAGGAGTGCTTTACACTACTATATATCTAACCTATGGTACACAATTTACAGTTGCTTTTGAACTATTTCTTTAAGAGTTATTCTTAGATACAAAATGTAAGTTAAATAATAGTGTTCCAGTGTTGCCTAAACAATTCTCTAAAACCTCTTATTATTTTTAATACCCTAAAAACATCCGTAAAAAACAAATACAGTCCATCCATATTAATTTGATTCTCCCAAAGTAGAAAAGATAAGATCAATCCAAATACAGTGCTAAACGGAAAACATTGTAAGTGAAGTGATTTACTTACATACTGTGAAAGCTATATTACACCATAATATTAAACCTTAAAATTTCTCATATTCAAGGCACACCCAGGGGGTCTACACCTGCTCAGATTTGCTATGGAGAGGTTAGTCTAGGAGCTAGGAACACCGAATGGAGAGCTGAGAGTGGTGAGGCAGGCTACAGGCCCAAGCTACACTAGTGGAACTGAGCAGATTCACGTTGAGTGAAGGTGACAGGACATATGGCAAAATAGCGGGAGCATCCTTACCCCTCACTATTGCTTCTAACGCTACTGTTCCTTAGGACTAGGCACAATGCCACGTGTTCTCCTTTTTTATTCTTCATCTACTTTGAGTATTCCCTGGCCCATTGAGAGCTCTTCAACAAATGTTAATATAATTGATGGTCTTTATCATCATGTTGGCCCTTCTCAGCAGCTAGGAGAAGGCTGCCAAGGTTGCTGAGAGAACTACATCTCATTTACAATATAGCTAAGATACCCAAGTTTAGACCTAAGTTGTTTTTGTTTGTTTGTTTGTTTGTTTTTGTTTTAGAATTAACTGGATGTTTAACTAATTGTCTTATAAGTGGTACTGAGGGAAGCAGGGTGCATGAATTTTTTATCTTCCAAAGTTAATCATTATCAATCCTAATAGTACTGTAGCTGTAGACAGTCTTATGTATGGGGAATAATAAAAATAAGAAAAGAAAGAATCCTTGTAGCTGTTCCCAGTATTCCAACCTTATTGGAAACCAAACACCATTTTAACCACATTATGACTCCTCATCAATCAATTGGGTTTACAATTTATTATCCAGTCTGTAGGAAAGTTTATCTTTATACGAGTCGTATGATTTAGTGACTTAACTCTGTACAATTTTGGACATTCAAAGTTTGTAAGACTGTTACTAAAATTATCCCACTTGCAATATAAAAATCTGTTTTAATATATCAAAAGAAGTAAAAAGTGACTTACGTTCGCTGAAAGTTGAGATGTGAGGGTAGCAACTTTTTCTTGTGATGCAACCAGCTCTCGCCGCAGTTTATGGATTTGCTGAATGTAATTTCAAAAAATCAATTCAATATGCTAGTAGATTTTAACTTAACACCAGAATTCAATCCAAGAAAGCAAATACTATAGTCAGCTCATTCTACCCCCACTGCATCAGCACCAATTCTTGAAAACTAAAGCAACGTGCAAAGTGGCTGCACAGTGACAATCAAAGGCCACTTATAAGAATAGGAGTAAGTCCCGTGTTCAAAGTAGGGACTCAACTCTGCAAAGGAAGGGATGTTTCCTTGTTCCATTTGCCATCCCTGGCTGACTCAAGAATCAGTTTACTTTCTTATTGATTCTTCTACCTCTAGCAAATTGTTATATTAAAATTCAGGTAGTAAAATCTTTTCTTTTTAAAAGTTAAATGTGCATATACAATTTTCTGAGTCTTTTTAGTGAAAAGTACGCCACATCATTTTTCTATCAGATTTTTTGTTGTTGTTGTTCGTTTGTTTTTCTTGGTTTTGTATGCTTATTTTAATTTCTGTAACTTGGCAACTCCTTAGAGCTGTAGACTATCCTGCAGTCACTGAAAGTTGGCTCTAATTCAACATTTAATGATTCCACATTTGAAAATAATGGCATTGGCTAGGCTTTTAATGACTAACACTCAGAGAAGCCTTTCCAAATCTTCATTATAACACACTTTATTCAGGGAGTTACTATAAGCTCAGGGCAGAAATGCTTTATAGATTATCCATAGCTTAAAAATAAGGGGGAAATCAATAATACTATGCAAATAACTAGGTAAACCAACAAAATAAATATGCTAAAATGTTTTCCTTTTTAGTTAAGTTCACACTGGATGAAAACTGACCCAGAAAAAGGTAAGGGTAAATATCATACTTAAAATTTTAATTTAAGCACTTTCACAGTTTAATCTGCATGTCTTATGCTGCCATTAAATATAAAGTAATTAATACTTTAAAGTAAAATATTTATAAATTGACAAGCATGCTTCTGATCTTAAGGGATTTTAGTTACTTAGATGGCAAACATTCTACTCTGATGGTTTTCATTTCTTCAAAAACAAGTCTTCTTTTGTTGTATATGGACTTTTGCAATACCATCTCAGTTTGAAAAAGCATTCTTGACACAGTTCATTAATTGTCTTTTTCCCCCCTTCACATTAGATTTTTGTAGAGAAAAAATAGTGGTCGATATTGAGAGACTCTAAAAAGGAAGTGAACTGGAAGCTGGAAGCAGAAATAGAGGATATTTTTATAATCTCAGCAAATGTAATTCCATTTCACTTTTGTCTTTTAAAAAGACAAAATCTTTTTAAAAGATTTTTAACAAGCTCCAGCTCCAATTAACTTTTGAGTTATATTCATACGATGACGGTCACAAATAGTCTCAGAAAGCAAAGAATCCATTTTATTCCTAAATCAAATTCAAAGAGGCTTTCTCAAATTAATAGTCCCTATCTGGTGATCCTATTGCCTTTAAAATATAATCCAGGAAAATTTAAAGTACTGTCAATTATTTTTTTTAAATCGTGACCCATTATGGGGCATCAGTGATAAAAGGGGAGTTGGGTACCTATTAATAAGTCAAATAGATGTTGCATTTCTATCCCTCAGTAGCTACATTATGATCAATGTTAGAAGTTTTGCCATGAAAATGTGATGCAAATACAAATGGTTTTTAAAAATATCATATTGACTTTTTGGTCTAGCGATTATAAAGATCAAATTGGTACAATCAATACTTTTTCAGTATTTTTAAACACAGCACAAATTTTACATTGAAGGCTAATAAAATGTGACTTCAGAGGAGAGTTTCTTTGCAGAGACTGTTGCCAAGACATTTATTTTCTCTGTGCTCTGATGCCTCAGTGTAAATTAATCAAATAGTCATTACTGCATTTTGAATAAAGGCCTAATTAAAGTCCTCCTGCTCTCTTTGGCCAGGATATCTCTTCTGCAAAGGGAAAGAAAAATAATGTTCTTTTCACGTTGCAATCTGATTTGCACATGACTGCAACCAAGTGTGTATTTGTGAAATGTGTGTGATTAGACCTAGATAAAGTGGTGTTTAGAAGTTGCAAAGTCCTGCACCAAACAGCTGAACTGGAATGCTGGTAGCTTGTGCTGTGGAGGTCTGATGCCTAAGGTTCAAGTTTCCTTAATTCTACGCAGTAAGTCTCACAGGCAGTGGGGACAAGAAACTCATAAAAAAAACAAAGATCTCGCGCATTCATTCATTCATCAAAGATTTAATGGCTGCTTACTACTAGACACTATTTATTAGCTGTTGAGCTAAGACTCCAATCTAGAATGTGAGAGGAGAGTTTGCTTATGAAAATTACCTTTCATTTTCTTTTAAGAGGAAATAGTCAAGACTTTTTATTAACTATCTTATTTCTATCGTTGGCGCTGTAATGTTATTGTATCACAGAGCCCTCTAGTGGCAGAAACACTCATTTCATCATAAATGGATATTAGAGCAAATATAAAAATGATACGTTTTTACCTCTGAATGAGCCTTTTCTTCGGCCTGTAAAAGAGAGAATGCAAAAGATATAAATAATTAATGCCAATTCATTTCACAAGTATATGTGAGTAAATAATTACATTGTGTATTTAAAATGTGATCTAACATAAGAATATAGTAAAATACATAATATTGTTAAATTAAAACAGTAAGAACAGGAACTTTTAGGATTGCAGATGAATATTCTTTATGTATAAACCATATAGTATTTTAAAAATATATAGTATTTGATTCATGGATATATATAATATGCTTTAAAAACAAAGGACATAATTAAAAGATAGTGTTACTCTAAGATACGGACCATAAGCAACAAAAAACAAAATAGTTTTAAAATTATGCTCTAAAAAAGATATAGAAAAAAATAAAATATTGGATTTTAAAAATTCAAATTGTAGGAAACGGATTCCATTAAATTATAGGGATCTTCAGGCAAGACTTAGGAGCCAGAATTTTATTCTGTAAAGATCATAAAGAATGCCAAATAGAGTTGGAGGGAAAATATTGACCTCTACTGATAACCACAGAAAATCAGGTTGTTAGTTTCTATTTCCTTTTACTTTTCCTAATAATAATCAATTAAATTTATTTGGCTGCAAGTCAGCAAAACACTAAAACATACAATGTGAAGGTGGTGATAAAAGTGGCCAACAAGCATCTTTAGCTACGTTGATATGGAAATAAGGATTGCTGTAGGAATTTGCAGGGTGTTTTGGCCTCAGCTGCCGAAAACTCCTAGCTCTCTTTTTCTTCTTTGTGCTGGGCTGCGAAATGCCAGAATATGAGTTATGTGCACCATTACATTAGGGAAGCTCTCTCATTCTGGAAAAAGCTGGAGAATGTATGATATCGCTGAGCGGTACAAGACTGCTCATCGCCTTGAGCAGATCCAAAGCTGAAAAACAACCTCCTGATTAATTGATGCAGATATTCATGAGCTACTTTTTATGTCTCCTTTTCCTCTGGAAATCATAAAATAAAACAAAGTAAACATCGAGAAATTATGTATAAGCACCTCTGCAGTTTTGTCTTTCTATATTGTTTCTACTCTTAAAAATAATGTATAGTTAGTAATACAGTGGTTAGTTAAAAGAATGGTTAAGTAGTAGAATCTGAATAGGCTTTATAAGAAAACTGTGTTTAAAAATAAATGATAACATAAAGCTTAAATATTTTAAATCGCAAATTTAGTTTTTAAGTGAAGGTTTTATTTCTTTTAATTTTAATATTTTCACGGTTTCATATAGTTTGGTTTTTGAATCATAAGTAGGAAAGATTGTAAAATAAGAATTTCATAAAATCAAAAGAAACTGGAGGTTGTTTGCCTTAAGACATATTTACAAAGACAATTAACTATGACTTTTGAGTTTCCCTAGTAATTTGCATATTTATTGCCAGTTTATTCTGCCCAAATTCTCCTTCTAGGCTTGCTAAGATTATATAAAACTGATACTTAATAAACAATTTGTGTATTTAAAGCAAACGGTATATGATTTTTTTTAAACAGTCAGGAAACAATCACATTTTTTTTTCATTAAGAATGCCCTGGATAAGTTACATATACTTGTTATAAGCATAATTATTCCATATGAATTCCATATATACTATATATTATGACTTTACTCATTGCTGATTTTTCAGAACTATTTTCTTCTTTCATCTTTGCCTTCTTTCATAGCCTTAGTTATGAATGCTGGGTAGGTGTTACCCTAATGTTGAAGCATTGAACCAGAATAGTAATATTATTTTTTTTTTCAGTGGATTAGGCGTGGGATTAAAGATATCATGATGGAATGTGTTTACATTTTATTTTTAAATGATGGTATTGAAGCAGGCAAAATGTCCCGAAGGATGGTAAACAATATAAAACACCTTTTCTAAATAAAAATATATCAGATGATTCTTTATTCTGTAAGCTATTAATTGGCCATTCATTCATCCATTCAAACTTACTAATTAATAAATATTTACTTTAGTATTAGCTATGTGTTAGTAAATATGCTAAAGAGATCCACAGTGAACAAAACATGGACCTTGCTCTTATTAAACCAACACAAATTAGATTCCAAGTACAAATCAGGTTCAATAAAGTTAATACACAGTCAATCAGAAAACTACAACAAAGATAAAAAATGTAAATGCATACGTAAGAGGACCAGGTATTTATAATTTAAAGCATTCTGAGTACTAACAATAAAATCAAATAGCCTTCTCAGGTTATTTTTTCTTTTCCAACATTTCATAAATATATGGATAATGAGATATATGTCTTTCCTATGAGAATTGCAACAACACAATAATAGCTAACAACCCAAACTCAACTTCACGAAGAGATGGTGGAGGCTGGGACTTGCCTGAAAGCACATGTCAGTATCTAAAAGGGGCAATGCCAGATGACTGTAAACCTGGAGGAATTTCATTTCAGTGTTTTTGCATATTCTGGTTATTTTTAAAATAGTTTTAAAATTGTAATTTTAGATAAAAGCTCCAGATTGCACAGTGTTGGTTTGGATTAAACACACACACACACACACACACACACACACACACACACACACACACAAACTCTGTTTGTCAGAGGTAATATTGGGCCTATGATTTCCAAGCGATGTACAACCTCCCTAAATCTTTCTGCTCAGGAATTGTAGAAGGTGATTTTTTACAAAACTTTTTGCAAGATCCATTGTAAAAATTTTACCAAACTACAATTGGTAGAGACTTTTTTTTTTAATTCAAGTTTACTGGTAGAGACTTTAATAAAGCTACATATGAAGAAAGAATCCTTCCATGGGATTTGTTAGATTGGTGATTTTACAGGTAAAGGTTCTTTGCAACAACCCATCCTCATTAGCTTGCTGTAATATTTTTAAGTAAAATATATAATTTCATAAATTGCATAAATGAGTGTTAGAGTAAATACGTTTATACTCATGTTTAATAAGAGCAATATTTTACCAAATAAGAAGAGCTAGTGCCCAATCTTCTTGCATAAAAAGGAAACTTTTCCCTCCTAAACACTAATTATTTTATAAAGGAACACCACACACAGCTGTGTTAGCTGTGCACTGCATAACTTCAAAAAACGCAATTACACATAGACTATGATGTACATGGTGCATCTTAGAATGATACACTTTATACTATTTCATAATTTATACCACATAATGTCTCTGGTCTCCTCTAATTATTGCAGAAAAACCATGGGATAGATGTGTCTGTTGTTTTCCAATTTTATGTTCTATGTATAATCCAAAGAAATTTAGCAATTTGCCTGATATCATACAATAATTACTAATACAGTAAGGCAGGAATGCAAATCAATGGACTCTTTATCCATAGTCCTTAAGAAGGCATGAAAAATAATGATAAATTGCCTTTTCACTTGGTTTGGAAAGCACTCTCACAAGTATTTTATCATTACCAATTAAGTCTCAGTGCAAGATAAGGGAGGTTAGAGACAGAATGACTCAATCACCTCTGATTTTTCTCATTACTAGTCCTCCAAATATGCATTTTTGAATTGTTTTTATTATAGGTTATTTGTCAATTAAAGTATATAATTTCCATCATCTCTAATATTATTTAAATTTCCTAATTTCCTAATAATATCACCTTCTGATGTGGCTTGATGACCTTATCCATCTTTTTCACACTTAACACAAGGACCCAATTCATCTCTAAATGTTGGCCTACAAATATGTTTATAGTCTCTCTACTTTAATCTGTTTCCATTTCATATTGTACTAATATAATACTTCTCATTTATGCTTCCTCATTATCCTTATTATTTTGAAATATCCTATCTGCATATGCCGTGTGTGTGTGTGTGTGTGTGTGTGTGTATGTATAACATATCTAGAATTTTTAAAATGTATTCCCTTTGTTCCCTATAAACCTGCAATATTCAACACAGTAGCTGCTTGGCACATTTGCTTATTTAAATTGAAATTAATACAATGAAAACTTCAATTCCTCTGTCACACCAGATACACTTCAAATACTCAATAGCCACACGTGGTTACTGTATTAGACAGTGCAGATATAGAACATTTCTATTATTACAGAAAGGTCTATTGGCCTCTGGTAGATACTAATTAGCCATCTCTTTTTCTTCAACCCATGCTTTTTTTTTTTTTTTTTAATTCTTGCCCTTTCTTAGCCTTCACGAAGGTAGTTTTATCCAAATGTTGCATTTGTATATATTTAAAATATGACTATAATGATGTTACATCTTTTGACATTATATAAAGACTCCAGTTGCAATGGTTTCATCTCCCAGATAAGCAGCAGCACTGGCCCAACCAGAAGAACTCTAAGTCTTCACATATTTCTCTTATTCTTTTTTTCCAATACATTTTCACATTTCTCCCTTCTTTATCCATTAGCTTAACACAGTAGATTTATCTAAACATTAACAGTGATTTCTTCATTTATAGAATCTTTTGGCAATTTTAGTTATTAAAGGGAGAGATAGTAAGAAAAATATTGTCTTTGCCAATAACAGTCTGGTTTTGAGTAACTATGTAAAGCAATAAATATGAAGATAAAGTTATAAAAAGGGGACATAACATTAGAACCTAATGAAAATGAATGAAAAAAATTAATATTTCCCTTAATGCTTAATTGCTCAGTTAACAGTTGAGGATGTGAACTTTTCATGAATTGTTCAATGCAGGATTAAGGATTAAGGATTATTCATAGTACCCAAGTCTCAGTAAAATTCAGTAACCTAAATATTACTCACTCTTACCTAAGCTTAAAGGAAACCTCTGGTAAAACATAAATTCATGTAGACTATTTTATTTTAAAGATGACTTACATTAAGTAGGCATAAAACTCACATTGGCAAAAATGAAATATATTTTAACATACTAGGAAAATAATTTAACACATTGGCATTTCTCTCTTAAGAAATCAAGTTTGAAAAATCGTACTTTATTTCAGATGATTATTAAAAAATGTCTAAGCCTCTGAGGTCTTCATCCTTTGGCACAATCCTCTCAAAAAATTATTTTTTAAGTACAAAAATAAAGTGGAGAAAATATGGAAAACTAGACAATGTTATAAAATTATAGTAGAGCACAGGACATGATTTCAGGGATTCCAAGTTATACCCCAACAGATTTTATGGAATTAAGTTTTCCTTCCACATATCGATCATAATGAGTACACAAAAGTCAAGTGGAAGCACGGTAAGCAGACCACAAAAGAGCTGGTAGAGCACCTGCCAGCTTTTCGGGTAGGTAGTAGCTTAGAGCACGCTCTTATTTCACTCTGCAACTTCTGTGTAAATGTCAATCTATTTAATCATTTGTGTGCATGGCAAAGGCAGAAACGTTTTCTCAACAGCCAATACTTACTGTAGAGTAAAGAGAAGACGTGCTGGAGACCAGTGACAACGAAGAGCCATGAACTGGAGAAGGCAAAAAAAGAACAAGAGGGAAAATAACGAAGTCTGCTCAGAAACACGAGGCCTTTACTAAAAAGTGAAGAATGGAGAAATAAAATAATAGCTGCTAGGTATGAGAGTCTGAGAATAAGTCTGTTACCATTTTTTGGAGGTCAAATGATGAGACATGGAAAGGTCCCATACTTCCCCCTAAAGTACCTTCCTTATCATCTCATAGAGAGAAGTTGACAAGTACAAGCTCTTCAAGCATGCTTTGCACATACCGAAAACTACAGTACACTCCCACATAATTAATAATCAGAAAGTCATGAAAATCTGAACTAAAATTGCCATAAATTAAAAAAAAAACCCTTTATGTATTTCATTTATTTGGTTTCATTTTTATACAACAAAGATCATTTTCAATATTTTTCCCCGTGTACTTTCTGGGAAATAAGCATTTTACCCAACTTGCTAGTTCAACATTATCTGTGATGAATTGATTATGCTTTTTAAAATACAGAATTACTGTGTCTTTTGTACTTTCAGTAATAGAAAAATACTTATATCATATTAATAGAAAAATACTTATACCAAGGTGGTGTGTCACTGAAGTTAAGAATGAAAATTGCATACTGTCTTTTATCTAGATAATCAAAATACCATCTCAAACTATTAATGGACTACTTTATGTTTCTACGCATCCAATATTTTAAGCCCAAAAAAGGGATAAAATTGTGCTTAATTATATTTGTAGGAAAGTCCTTCTTGTCATTGTGAGACAATAGAAAATTATTTCTGCTATTCATCCATTAAACAAACATTAGTTGAGCATACACAATATGACAGCCCTTGCTAGATCCTGGGACTACAAAAATGAATGTCTCTATCCTAGGAGCTCAAAAAGAAGTAGGAAGGTACTCAACTAAAAAGATAATTACAATAGAGTACTACAAGTACTATCAAGGGCAATGCATTGGATACTACATGAGCACACGGGAAGCATAATACTTATATATAACCTGGTCAGCAGAGAACTGGGAAGTCTGTGCAATACTACCATTCTAAGAAACGTGCAAAATTCCAGTCATAAAAAAAAACACACCACATTCTTTCAACCAATAATAACACTGGTATGAACTAGTATGTTGTACAAGAAGGAAGGAAGACAATGAATCAGGAGATTCCATTTTCAATCTTTTTTCGATGCTTACTATTTACTGTATTACTTACAATCACTTAATAATTATAGGTCTATGACTTTATAATTTGTGGCTTAATTTCCTCATCATTCACTGTGAGCAGTGGTCAGGGGCCGCCAGTAAAGTCCCTTTCATTTTTCTAGTCCATATAATTCCTTGATTCTAGACCACAATTTACAAAAGTATAATAGTTCAGTATTCCATGAGCGGCCATCCAAAAGCCATCTTGCCCACTCAGCCTGGCATTCAACAATTCAGATTATTTAATCCTCATACATGGAAAGCCAGAATTTCCCAGCATTCTATTCATAAATGAGGTACTTGAGAAAGCCTTCAGTATGCTTAGAAAAATTTTACAGTATTATAAGAGGCCTATCCATGAAGAGTGGGATAGAACCGTTTCAGAAAAACAATGACTTAACATTTAAGATTAGTTACACTTTTGTCTATCTACACTACATCAATCATACTGTCAGGGTAGAGTTCACTCTCTGTCACGGTGAACTTGGTGGTTGGATTAATATACCCCAAAGTAATGGCAATTGTGGTTAACTGATTTAGTCTCAGCACCTTAAATGTACCATGGTGACCTTAAAACCATGAGCTCATTTTCAAAGCTGCCTATATGCCTTTAGTCAGAAAATACTTTAAATAAGAAGGTAAGAATAGTTAAGAGAGGGAACAAAAGTATCCTGGACTTTAATTTTATCCTCATGACAAACCTGTGAAATCAGAGATGCAGAGATTGGGGTAATAAAGTTAGGAAAATTTGCCCAAATTCATACCACAAATAAATGGATGACCAGAGGTGTAAGCACTGGTATGTTTCAAGATCTGGAGTCCTTTCTTTTATACATAATTATTAACGACTAGGATAGTCAAGCTGATTTTATGTTTGATTTTATTCTAATCAGTTTGAACATCTAGATTTACTTTTATTAATATTTTATCTTTAGCTGATATGCTTTATGGCTGCCACAATTTTCCTTTATGGGTACTTAAAAATCATTCATTAAATCAAAGAGGAAAATCTCTCAAATATTATCAAATTTGATACTTGAGGTTATATAGTTTAGAAAATTGTATGCATTTGAACATTAATTAAGCCTCCTGAGTTTTTCAAATAGATTTATTATAAATTTTTCACCTAGAACTTTACAACTACAAAGACATTTTTTAGGACAAGTGAGAATTTTATTGCACTGAATAAGGAAATGTCACTTACAAAGCAAAACATAGATACAATATGAATTTGAAGATGATATGATAAAAACTAACACAAGAGGGAGTTTCTGAGAATAAAATTTGGCAGCATGTGGTAGTTTCATAAGATAATTTTTCTGCTTCGTATGTCTCTGTGGTTCTTTAACTGAAGTGTCAAACAAGACATTCACTCTGATATTTGATCCATCAGGGCAAAGGGTCTCTAAAATTATGTGAACACTGAATTTATTCTGAACTATTCTATAGCCAAGCATTCATCTAAACAATTTGTGGCATATTTCCAAATGCATAAAGAAACAAAAGGTAACGCAGACGAAACTGTCTCTAGGCTTCAGGGCTCCTCAAATGAGAATTACACTTACTCATTTATTTACTCTTCAGGAATCCTTGGGCTGTGAGTGATGTGACAGTTTTCATCTCAGAGTTAAATAGAGTAACTTTGTCTTTATTTCCTACCCCCGCACGCCTACCTTCTTCCATGCTGTCTCGGAATGAGCCCGAATGACTGATGGCACGGGGCCTTTCCTCCAAAGATGTGGCGCTCCCACAAAGCTGGGAGTCATCATAGAGATCGAAGGAAGAGTCTTGGGCTGGGATGCTGTTTGAGCGCATCATGCTGGGCCCAGGAAGGTTAAATTGAGATAGATTGGTTGGGCTCACTGAAAAACAAAGCACACATAGCCGATTATTCTGGGGCTTGGATGATGAAAACAGTAGGTTGCTAGAAAGTGAGAATGTGACCCCAATTCTTATAGAAATATGAATTTAAAGGGTGCTGCTATTTAAGGAAAACTGACTCTGCCTCTGAAATGTTCAATAAAAGTTACAGTGGAGTCATTCCTTATTTCTAGCACTTTCATGACAAGCACTGTATCAATTTCTCAAGCAATATTAAACAAAACCTGCAAGCCACCACTACTGTTCATGCTAGAAATATAAGAACATGGTATTTTCTGCTGACCTATATGAAGATAAGAATGTCATCATAGGGTCTGCAGGTTTCTTTTAAGAGAAGACTACCATTACTTTAATGTGAAAAGCAAAATCGAAAAAGAAAAAAATACAAGAAATCTCAATTTCCCGAGAAGATCCTTTCGAAACTTCCAGGCAAAAAGTTTCAGTCATTCCGAGTTTTGATGTAGGCCTCTTCCAACTCAGATTCTATGCTTCCATGAGTATAGATGAAAGGGGTTAATTCTGAATACTTTAAAGGGTGAATATAGAGATGGGGTAGAAGGGCACTCAAGCTGTGGAAGGACCTTATAAGCAAAAACATAGAAATTTCCCATACAAAGGTGTTTAAACATCACTTGGTATACAAAAGGGTCCATCAAATATATAGAATTTGGAAGTACACATTGATAGTAATGTTTCTACATGGCAACCCTTGGGGCAAGCGAAAAATGAATCTGAGCAATTATGATCACTCATGGAAAGATGACAATGAGTCTCACCAGCTTTCAGATGCCTCACCAGAACTGTGATCAATAGCAAATGAAGATCATCCAAAAACGTATTTGGTTTACATAAGGTATATTCAGGTATGGTTTCTTTAGTTGAAATGGTTTCTATTATAGCTATCATGCCAGTAACTACACACAAACCAGTTTATTTCGGCAGTAGCTTATAGTAGTTTACTGATAGAGACATAATTATAAAGATTTTAAATTTCTAACGTTTGTGATATGTGATTTCTTTTACAGAAATATTTCTAAAAATTTTATGTATTAACATTTTAATGGCTATAAAGATAAAGAAAGCATGGATATTGCAACTGCTAAATGTTAGTAATAGTCATTTATCTACTGCTCAATCAGAAGAGATAACTACCAAATTGCAAACAAGCAGTGACCTAAGTAAAATGTAAGATGATGCTATCCATATTCAAGTCAAATAGATATGATTTATTTAAAAAAATTAATAATAAAGTAACTTTTATTTATGATTGTATTTTTTTTAATAAAATTATAGTTGGCATTCATTATTGTTCAGCTTCAGGTGTACAGGGCAGAGATCAGGCATCTACATCGTCTCTGAGGTGGTCTCCCAAATGGGACACGTGTCTATCGGATACCCTACAAAATCTTTACAACATTATTGATTACGTTCCCCAAATTAATTTTCAAAACCCCGTGGCCATCTTGTGGTTACCGACTGTTTTCTAATCCCCTCACCTTCCCCCTTATAATACCCACTTTCTTTTTGAGATATATAATCAAAACTCTTCAAAAATAATTTTCATGTTTTTAAAATTGGTCAGTTTTTTCTTTTGTAAAATAACACAGCATCAGGGTCTCATAACATCTGATTTGAAAACAAATATACTTATAAAGTCTGGGTAGGCATATGAGAGTATGTTGATGTGTGTGGGAAGGTCTTCCTTCCTTTATACGTCCTAATCGGTGAAAATGTTGGGGGATATGAGAATACAGACAGTAAGATCAGTTTGCAATCTGCAATCGTGTCTGATAGTGTAAGACATGCTTTCCAACAAAATGATGATGCAGCTGAGACTATCAAGTCTTCTACTCTGCTGAGACATTGCACACATCAGAGCAGTCATTCCTCATAACACGACCTAGGTATTACGAATCCATTCAACAGAGAAGAAAATCGAGGTTAAATGACTTTGCGAAGGTCAGACATAGAAAATAAAGGTTTTTATCCAGATAATACTGGAATAGATGAATTTAATCAGAATAAAAACAATGGGAAATAATGGAGTAAAAAGTCAATTAGTTAAATTAATGGCAATGAATGAGAACACTAACGGGAGACGTGACATACCTAACAAACTCATAGCATTTTGATGATTTGGTTTTGTTTCAGATGTTGCATAAAATTAGATTTTGTTTAATATTCCTATGGCTTTATAAAATATTTTCAATTCATTTTATGACACTAGCGTTTTAAGTTTCTTGCTCTTTCATAACTACAATTCACAGTAAATAAAAGTTATACTATCTTTTGCCATTATGAGGCAAAAAATTCTTATCACTGCAGGTTTAAAAAACAAAAACTTGGTATTTGATATGAACTCATTAGTTCATATGGAACCATGAAAAAAGCTATTATTTTTCATTGTTAGAAGCTCTGGTTTCCACAGCAGGAAGAGTTAAAACAGAAAAGACATAGCCTTGAGTGTTCCAACAGAGCATAAAGTTGAAAAGTCCAAATTATTGAAGAATGTGGACAATCTGTGGGTCCATTATTAGGAAAAAAAAATTCAAGTACAAAGAGAAAAATAATGCGAATAATTTATATATTACTTGATAGAAATCTATTTTTAATAGCATTGGATCTATGAAATGATATCTAGAATGTTTAGACTTCTTTCATTTTTTTGTCACTCCTGTGTTTTCTATGACATTTATACAAATGATTTTATAATTCATGCAAATGATATTAAGCACAAAATAATGCAATGCCTAAGCTACTTAGTCATTTATTTTTCATTGCATTTATCCAAAAATGTTCACAAGGTATTATCTTAACAGAAATTCTCATATTCATTTTAGGGAGAGTTTTAACTTTAAAATGGTAAAAGCAATGATCTCAGAGTCATAAAATCATATATTTTTTCTTCATAATTATTTCTGTTTGCTATTTTTCTACAAATATATGATTTGTCTTGTTACAAGGATTAAAAAAATACTTTAAAGAAAAAATAAGGAGATGTTTTACTCATTTAAGAAGAACTCTGAGAAAACCCCTAGGCTTGAAGTCAGGTGTTCTAGAATCAATTGCTGCCTCTGCTTCTTAAAAGTGGTAGGATTTCTTTTCAAGTCACATGTCCTCTATGCCCCTCAGTATCCCCAACTATAAAATAACTTATGTCAAGTTGTTGTCATGAGCAATAAACTGCATAGTGTTTGGGAATTATTTCACGAACAGTAAGCAATCATACAAATGGAAAGCACTGTTAGGGTCTTTATCTCCTCTTCAAATGAATCACTTTTTTATGGAGCAATACCAGGGCTCCAATAATTTTTATGGAGAAATAACAGAGATGTAAACACAGTGAGGGTGGGTGGTGCAAGGAACGAGATGACATTGAGGTTTAGAATATTTTACCCAAGTTCGAAAAGTGGTATTTTCCTGTTGCAGAAGATGACATGGCAGAAGGGGAGACCAAAGGGGACTGGCTGCCGGTATCCTGCAGCCCTCCAGTTGAATGAGAACGTAACCACTCTTTGCCCTCTTCTTGGTTGGCCTGCCGAGATGATGGGGTATATCTGCAAAACAGCACAGCTAAGACACTTAAGCATATCTAAAGAGGCAAGGCAATACCAGGACAAGGAAACAATTGAGAGGAGCTTACTATTCAGACTGAACAACATTTTCAAACAGATTGAATCTATAATTGCTTAGTTCTTCCAGATGATTTGACACCATCTGTTTGAATCTCACAGGAAAAACAAAAGAATTTTGAAAAGAAAATTATGCTTTGTGAGATACGTAGTTGAAAATCATAAGCAATGAGCAGGCAGCCAAGTTAATTGAGAAGGACTCAAAAGCACAGTGCTTGGAGGAATGTAAAAAAGGTAAAAACAGACTAAAAATGGTGGACAGTGGTAGGGCCAGAAGCCAATGGAATTGGAGTGATGGTCACAGAAAGGATAGGAAATGGACATAAATTAACCTCTTTTTTTTTTTTTAAAGGACAAAATATTTATTTGGTTAAAATGCCACTTGACATCATGTCTGGATTTTATTTTTAAAAAAGGATGGAGAAATGTTCTCATTTTATTAGAAAATACATTTCTGGAACAAAATCATGAAATGGAATAATTGCAAGCTGTTTGTTATTGCTAAGGAACTGAAGAGAAATGGGATAATGTGGAAAGACCTATTTGGCCAGTACTCAGTTTCACCAGTCAGTAAATTCTTAGCACGAAAGAGCAGTCGACTTCTTACCATGTTTTAGCTCTATTAGCAGTTCATTCTATATCTTCTCCTCAGATAAAAGTATGCAATAAAGTATGGCCATGAATTAAATTTTCATTTCATTTTTTAATGATGAACTGAAAAGCTATTTTGAGATTATGTAATACTAGACTAATTGATATTTAAATTGATGGGATAGATACTTACAGTCTTGAAAAACAAAACTCTTTTGAGTTTTTACCAAAAGGATTAAGTATTCATACCTTAATACAGTATTTATCCTCTGATGATGAAAATATGTTTTCCTTGACTCAAATCAGAGCTTCCTTTCAACAGTAACTGGCCACATCTGTAGACTATATGGGTTTTGAGGTTTTGCAAGCATATGCCTCCAAGATGGAAAAGTTAGGGAAGTTAATTTTAATTTTCAGAAGTGAGTTCTGCATTCTGTCAAAAGTTGCTGTCCCCCAAAATGGTATTTACTTTATTGGATTTAATTTATTGAGGCTTGGTCTCTATGAGCATCTCTACTTGAGGGCTATCTCACCTACTCCTCAGACCTGAGAAAACATCAAGATTAAAAGTGATTTTATTTCATCCTCAATGCCAGGTGCTTCATTGCGAACACACAAAGGAAGAGGAAGAAAGACAGCACACAAAGTTTATGTAACAACAGAGAAAGGCAGCAATTGTGCTGAGAGAAATATATACCTTAATCCCTTTTTTGGTAGTGTATTTCTGTCAAGCTGCATGCTGTTAAAACAAAGAAAACCCCTAAGGACATAATGTAAACAAAACTTCCAAATTACACATCCAATAAAAATGTTTCTCTGTATGAACTACACAAAATAAACTTTTTGTAACACATGTTTAATGCTTCACTGTTTGGAAAAGGGCAACCAAAAGTGACCAGACATCCACTGTTGCAACACACGTGAGCTCATTTCTAACCCAGTTCCATTCCATTAGAGAGACAGAATTATTAAAAGATAGACTAAATCATATTTAGCATAATTCCTCTCTAGACTCTATTTACCTAATGTTATGGTTTTTCCCTCCCTATGCAACTGACTAGACTTCTGCTGTGATTTCACATGCAGGGGAACCATAGAGGTAGATCTGCTCTACTTAAGTGACATTGACAGGGTTCAATGGACAAAGAAGATGTAAACTCAGTTTAATACTTATTTTTGTCTTACATTATTTTTAATAAAAATAAAAGCAGATTTACTCCCATTTACGCATAAGAAAAGAACAGTAATATATAATAAATATCTGCTTGAAATGTCTCTGCCATATTTATTCAACTATTTGAATGAAATTAGACTATGCCATTTTCAGAAATTATAAATTAGGTATTTAACAGGCTATAAGTTTTATCAGTCTCTCTATGAAGAATTCTCAATTGCTTATAGAAAGGGGTGAAAGAATGTGTCTGGAGAAAATGAGAAATGGCCTCTGTAAAAATAAAGAGGTTTTCAACAACTAAGTGGGACAAGTCTAGGCATTTACATTACAATCTCTGACATGTGGACAACCAAGGAATAAAATTAATTTAAATTTGCAGAATTATAGTTCTCTTCTATTAGAAACTTAAATAATCAAAATTAAATACACCGGTTATGCATAATGGGGATGATATAACATGAACGCAAACAAATTGACTTGAAATTTAATCACTCAAAATCAAAGCTAAAATGTTTTCTTCTGTGTTACTCCATTATTTAGCACTGCAATAGAAAGCATCCAAAGAAGGTATTATACAACTTTATTTATTGGGAGAGTCCATATAAGGTAATTACTATATTCTGTAGAGGCCAGTTATAGTATATATCTTGACTATAGAAATATTTTCTTCAGTAGTGTGGATAAACAAACAAAAAGGACTCACACTGAACAAATATGAGGAACCTTTAAATATGAAATAAATTGTGCTAAAGCATTAATGTGGTTATAAGTCATTTTAAAGAGTATCTCTTTCATGTGTGTAAATTTATCAAAGTTTAATATTGCAGAGGAAATTGAAAATATTGTTTTGCCAATGTTATCAATTGTATAGAAATATGTTTATATGACGCAGGTAATTTAATGAAAGAAAATCAGAAAACATATATTTAAATTTACCAACATAAAACTTTAAGTAGAAATATTTTTTTGAATCTGAATATTATTGACTTATCCTGTAGACAATTTCCACAAACCCTGAACTGTCACAAACTCATACACCTGCACAGGTCAGGCAGGCAGTGGAAATGAGTGAAGTTGGGATTTTGGTCAATAGTCTGAAGTGGACTTTCCTGTTTGTCTCAGGCCAATAGATGCTGTGCAGGAAAGTGAAGACAGGGTTACCAGATCTGACATTTAAAGACAAAGCAGACCTTCTGAAGTTAGTTACTACTTAAATTATTTTTCAAGTTTGGTTAGGTCTCTCTCTCTCTCTCTCTCTCTCACACACACACACACACACACACACACACACACACACACACACCAACAACAGCAAAGAAAATACATGTGAACTGGTTATGGCCCAAGGATCACCAATGATCTAGAGCAACTAGAGGGAAAATTGTTAATGAACTTATTTTATTATTTGTTCAGTAAAGTATTTATTATTTTATTATATTTTATGATAATTTGATGAGAAATACCAACAAAAATTAAAATCTTTATGAAAAACTATTTAATAGTACTAGGATATTAATATCAATAAAGTATTCTGAAATTGTTACTTGGTTATCTATGACATCTCTGTAATTACTTCGTCTTAAATATTTACACTTTTAGCACCCTTTCTTTCAGGTATGGCTCTTTGGTTTCCTTAGCATTCCCAACATTCTGGTGACTGGTTAATTATAATTAAGCCAGGATCTTGGATAGGATCTAATTTTCTCTTCAATAGTTCTTGAATGTACTTTAAAGGATTAGAATAAACTGCTATTGCTTTCAATTTTGTTCGCAAGAAAGAAAAAATACAACTTTTTACATCAAAAATTATTTGAATACAATAATTTAGTGGAACAAATTAATACTTATATACTATACCTATGAAGGTATTTTACTTTTTGCAGTTTCATATTCATCAATACATTTTGCTAAGAATCAAGGGCAAAACATTCACTTATTCAAAATTAGTTTATTTAAAGTTAATTTTAGAAAAATTGTTTATCTTTCTATTTTTAACATTAGAACATTCCCAATTGTAAAACTGGTCTATTTGAAAGACTGAACAACAATAAAAATAAAAATAAAAACATTGATTAAAGGGAATAACTGGATATTTGCTAATCAATATACTGAAAATGTATATTAATTTCTGCTACAATATAAATCAAGTAAAATATCAACATTGCATTTATTTTATATTTATAAAACTATCAATTTACCATCTGATTTGATTTGTGGGTTACCTGGCTACAAATAGTTACTTGAGTTTTTAATCTGAATGCCAAAGAAATATGTTGTTGGTTAAATGGTCAACTTATTGAAGTCATGTTTAAGATTAAAAATTAGTCAATATTTTGGAGTGTGATTTTGGTTAATAAAGAATAACCTATTAGCAATGTGCTTGGTTTGGTTATAAAAATGTTAGTTGGATTCCTCACATATCAGTACACATTCTAAGATACATTCATTAAAACTATAGGTTGTTAATATATTTTCAATATAATTGGTTTGTTAGAAGTTTTAAAAATCACATATGAAGGTACCCATTTACCTTGAAAGTGCTGAAACTCTAAGCTACTATAGAAGCCTAATTTCTTAGATCAAAAACTAAATGAAACAGTACTTATATCAGTGTTTCTGTATATGCAGCTGATATTTACATATGCTGTCTGTAATGACAACATCAGAAGGGAAATGGATGCAAGTGCCTGCATTTTAGTTTCTGACACCCAGCTATTTGTCTTATTCTCCTGACACAGGATTTTTTTTTTTGAATGAGGGAAAATGTATTTTGTAATTAGCAGTCCACCATAAGAAGTATAAAATATCATTGTTACAGTTAGCTTTAAAATTCTTTTATCAAGCGCAAGTCTTATTTGGATGGCTGTCCACATACCATTGTTAAGTGGCAAGTAAGGTGGGATGGCAGCAATATTTTGCTCTGATTTGCATTTTGCAAAGGCAAGAGAAACAGGGAAGAGCAGTGGGAAATCTTAGCTTAAGGGACAAATGATACACTGGAGTGAGAGTCTAGGAAAGGGCTTTAGTTGATGTTTTAAAAAAATAATTTCGGGAGTAAGGCTGGAAGTCTGGAAAAAAGGCATTATGTCAGCATCAATAATAGACTGAACAAAAGTTTAGTGAAAGCTATCAAGTATTTTCAGAGACTAGTAGTGCTTTCACAAATAATACAATTAAGGTATGTGGCCAAGACTGTTTTTGAAAGCTTAGGTGTGCCAAGAAACAAACAGCATTAACTTCATTAGGAAAAAAAGTGGCAGTTTTAAGACATTTTCCTGGGAGGAAGAGTCAGTGCTAAAATATCTGAGAAAGGAATTTTGGGGGAAGAAAGCTACAGCCATTTTGGTCAACAGTGATGTTTTTTGGTAAGTATATTAGGTAAGGAATGCCTCATTATGTTTTCCATTTTGAACAGAAAAAAAACAACAACCCAATAACTCAGTAAACCAATGGGAAATCCATTTAATGTGATTCATTTTCAAGAAGCCTATTAAAAATGCCACTGGTGTTACTATAATTTTCTCTAAGAATTCATATCAGACAATTGATTTTTTTCTTTCCAATTCAACTAGAATTCCCCAGTGATTCATGTGCTATTTTTCCATAGAAGTGCTAATAAAGCAAATTCACATATTGCTCACAGCATAATTGTAGAATCCATTTAAATTTGGTCTTTAAAAATGCTTCAATTATCATAAAGAGGTGTGTTGTCCTGGAGCTTAAGCCAAATTATTAAAACGACTCAAGGAAACATCCTTCAATATATGAACGCATGCTTTGAATTTTATTCAAATTGCCTATTGGAGATATATATATATATATATATATATATATATATATATATATATATATATATACACCTTCATATGGAGAAACTTAATTATCCAATCATCCTATCTGTAATGATTTTTTTCTTCTGCAAACTTGGTAATAAGAGCAAAGAAAAGGCCCGGTCTCATCAATTTTGTCCCTTTGAGAATGGGCACTCCAAAGGAAATCAAGGGGATTTCATGGGGGAGGGGATAGGCATGGAGCTGGGACGAGGGGGTGGGGGCTTCATCAGTGCTTCCAGGAAAGCTCACCTTTCTGAGAGAGTAGATCTCACACTACCCGTTCTCACGAGCAGGCTCTGAACCTCGTGAGTGCCTGTGGTCAGTCCAGACAGGGAGCCATGATGGCTGAGGGGAAGGTCAATAGACTCCGAGCTCGTATGGAGGCTAGTCATGGACTGGTAGCTCGGAGTGTCCTTGCTGCCAGGAGAGGAACTGCTCAGATTGGCGGCCCACACGGGACCCCCAGATGTGAAAGAGTGCACCGATGCTGGGCTGGAAGCCAACGAGTGACTTAAGCTTATAACATCTGTAGTTAGGTCTGAGGGTTTATTGAAGAGCGGGCTGCTGCTGCCACTTAGCCCACCAGCACTGCCCAAGCTGCCCGTACCAGACGACGGTGAGTCCAGACTGCCTTGGCGTGCTAATGTGGTACTAGGACTGGGCATGACTGAGGAGGATTTCACACCCTCAGTATTAGGTGCAGAGGCAGATTTGCCACCTGCCTTGGCCCCAAACAACCTAAAAGAAAAACAAATAACAACTTCAGTTGTTCCAAGAAACTAATATCCACATTAATATGTAGGGTTCAGTACACAGAGCCAAGTGTGCTTTGGCGTACCCAGCGACCAAGCACTTCCTGCCTCTATGTTAATGAACTTGATAAGCTTGAACTTGTTCAGCTACTGCTAAAAATCTCTCCTAGCACCATAAGGGTAAGTCAATACTGGGCTGCCACCCAGGGGGTGGGGGAAGTGGGCAACACAAAAGAAAAACAGGCATGAAAATCCCTGGCTTTCTTCATTTAAGTGATCATGAGAATCTTTCATAAAAATCAAGGCGTTTGACTGAACTTGCTGTTACCTATTTATAGAACCATTATAATGAAACAACTTCTACGCATTCGATATGTAACAAACATTTTTTCTTTCTTCTTCTTTTTTCTTTTTCTTTTCATTTTCACATTTGGTTCAAAATCTAGAAGGAATGCTTAAGGCAAGGTTTGGGAGGTTATGTTGCGTATTTGGTGGCCTGAGTGACTGTGGTTAGAAACAATATCAGACACTACCGGCAACAAGTCAGTTTGTGTGTATTTCCTCCAAGAAAGGCCAACAGTTTTATGCCAGTTTCCAGTGCTGTTCAAATACGTATTTCTATTAGTAATTTGAAGCATAGTTGGTGCTAAGTTAGATGTTGGAGCTTAGTTCAGAAAACATTTTAGTTTTGTAATGAAGATGATATAATCAAATTTATGTAAATATGGAAATAAAGTGACATGAAGTAATGGCATAATGATTACTAAGTAAGTTGCAATGAAATCCGTATTTCCTATTAGTGAAATATTTTACGACGAATATGAGAAATTGTTTCATAGGTAATGGGCCACTGGAGGGCACTACTGCTTTTACTTAAGCGACAGAAATATTTACTCTCACTACAAGCCATAGTTTATTCTTTCCAATGAGAATCAACATTTCAAAAATCCAGTTCTTCAGGATTGATATTTCTACTGAGAAATATACCCTCTAGGTTTTTTAAACAATCATGTATTTGAAATTGCTTGAAATGTAAAAATAAATGTTTAAAAACCTTTATTTCCCAGAAATCAAGGTTCTTTGCATAATCAGTATAATGAAGACAAATATTAAAAATACTTAACATGTAATGAACTATAAATCATCCTCTTATTATTTCACAAATGAGGAAACAGATCCAGAGAGGTTTAGCTATTTGTCCCAAGTCTTTAAGTGTATGTAATTTCCTGTCACTTAAGACATACTGGTATTTAAAAACAGTAATATCTTAGAGCAGAACTCCACCTATTCAATACGAAAGACAGTTTCAGTGTAGAAATCAAGTCATGCTTCTTACTAGAGTCATGTCAAAGAAACCTAATGAAGGGGTAGAAACCTAGTCGATTCCTTAGTTATCCTATACCGACCATCTTATTGCTTTCAAATTCTGTCAACCATATTGTACCTTGATTTTCATAAATAGGTCAAGATATGATGCTGTACAAATTCAGGCACTGTAATCTATTACAGGAACACAACTTCATCTACCTTCAGGACCATCAACTCATGAAGAGCCAGCAAGATAATGAACATTGGAAATGAAAGCCAGTGGTCATGAATCTCCATTTTGCTTTATTTTTAATTGTGGGAAGAAGAGATGGAAACCTATGGATATGCACAAGCTACTATTTTATTTTTTCACTATGTCTAGGAATTGCCATCTGCTTTTAAGTCTCTTACAAATGTTTGTGTTACTAATAGTACAATAATAGTGAAACTGAAAAATTTGTTCACTTCTCAAAATGAGCACCATTTTATTTTTGCTAGCTGTATATACAATCAGCTTCTTAAAACTCATTACACTCAAACTGAATAAAAGAAACTAAGATACATGTATCTTAGAAGATATATAGTCTATCATATTATATGTATATAATAGGATATATATAATACATATGTACATATTATACACATATAATGTATATGTATATACTATATACATATAATAAATAGAATATAGGACACGTATTAATATCCTAAGATACAGCATTTTGTATTGTTCCAGCATCATTTTATGCATTCTTACCTTCGAAATGTAGGTGAGGCGATGTCAGGATACTTGGATCCTGGCTGCCTGAGCCCTTGTGTTCCACAGGCACTGGCAGAGGTGGGGCTGGATTTAGGGGAACCTGACAACGAAACACTCTCTGAATCTGAAACTGCTACTTTTTCCTTTTCTTTGTCTGTTTGGTTGACAGTAACAGGACTTGAGCGCCCTGACCCAATCTTAGTGGGTTCTCTCAGTTTCGAGGTGGTGGCACCAGCTGACTTGCTGCTGACATTGGAATCAATACTGCTGGTACTGGATCTGTGGCCACCTCGGCCAGGAATGCCACTGGTGCTGGACTTCGAAGGGCGGGGCAGGCTTCGGTACTGCAGAGAGGTCTTTGAGCTAACGTGCAGCACAACATCATCCTGATTCTGTGAACCATCCAAACTGGTTTTTCTCCCTGCATTTGACTTCCCACCAATGGCGGCAGATTTGGGGATTTTCCCCAGCGTTGCTGAGCCACTTGATATGGTTGCTCCACTGCTTGTGATCATAGTAGATGATCCTACTCCACTTGGCTTCTTAAATCCAAAAGAGCCGGGGGCAGTGGACCTTCCAATGCCCGAGGGGGGCTTTTTCCCCTCATCTCCACTGCTCTTTCCCGCATCTGAAGGAGACCTTTGTAAAGACGATCCTTTCAGGGGAGTTTTCCCTTTCTCCGAAGCTTTGGCGTCATCTGTTTTCCCTAATCGATGAGAAATACACAAATTTACTTGTCTATACATTTTGATTTCATAAAATTTCTTTAAACAGTGTACCAAATGTGGATATATCTTTATATTACTTCAGTACCTATTTGTTGTTTTAGATCTAAATAGGCGTGCACTCTAATACATTAAGTAAAAAGCTACAAAAATACGGCTGTTAGAGAAATGTGATGGGAGATCAGGAGATAAATGAAAACATAATTTTGCTATTTATTACTATTTTATATCTTGCAACTCTTCCTTTATAAGGATAGCATGTAATCTTATCAAACTGAAAGCTAAAAAGAATTCATTTGAATATCTGTGAAACAATTATTTTTGGAGTACCTTGTTATATCAGTACCTCAGGTGGCACTATTTAAAATTAGGCACCATTTAAAAAATAAGGAGACAATCTTAAGAAAAAAAGGATGGTACAATTTGGCAGAATTCTTTCACAAAGTCCAAATCACAAATGATGTTACTAATCTACAGCACTGTAACTCACTAGGTTAGTGTCACTGATCTCATCTCTCAGAGTCAGTAGTGAAAGTTTGTGGCATACTTTACATAAATATTCCAAACTTTCCTAAGGAAGTCAGAACGAAAGCAATGTAATCTTTATTAAGCAGCCTTATTCTATGTCCACGGGATCAGAAATCACTGTGACAAAATAAAGACATTCAATCGCCCCCAATTCTGCCAGTGCTTGCTAGAAAATGCCTAGATTGATATGTTCATGTGGATTTATAAGATAAAGTATGTAAAATTTGCATATGAAAAAGCATTTAACCATATGAAGAGGAATATGATTTAATGAAAAAAGAAAGCTACTATGAAAGAGAACAAAGATCAAATGGAAACAACAAAGTAAAACACTTTTGAGTAACAGTTGCCAAGGGACCAGCCTACCAGGGGTCTTTAGTGCACTTGTTCCAGCTTTCTGCCTAGAGGGGGCTCCTCCCTGGGCCGACATGCCTCGTCTCCAGGAACCTGTCTGTGAAACAGACAGGGAAGCTTTCTGCCCTGCCTTCTCGGGGTCTTCAGGAAGTCCTGAGGGAACACCCTTCCACCTGCCACCACCATCCCCATGGCTGTCAAAGTCCTCTTCTGTTTTCTTCATCTCCTCAGTACAATCCCACGTCTCATCTGTTGCAGAACGTTTCTCTGAATCTGTCTTCAGCTATGAAGAAAATAATACAGAAACATTTCATGCAGAAAAACATCTACAAAGTGTGAATAAGGCACTGGAATGTATGTTCAGTTAAATGCTAAAAAACAAAACAAAAAACCAAAAAACAAACAAGCAAAAAAAGAAAAAAACCCACTGATTCATATTTCAAAAGAATTCCAAAGACCCCTCTGTTTTTACCTACGTCTTCATTTAGGTTTCATTAATTTTAGCACATAATTCTCACTTGTACATATTAGAGAACGTCAGAATAAATACGTGCAGAAAACCCCAATTAAATACTCCAGAGAGGAAGAAATTTTCTATGTCAAATTTAACAAGGAAAAATAAGACAAGATAAAACTTAATTATCTCATATCTATTCTTGATTTACCATCCTCAAGAGTTCCAGGAATTTATTTCAGAGACAAACATAAAATTAATCAAGAACTATTCAAAATTAGACTAGTGAAATAACTTAGATATTAAACAAATACATCAATATTATAAAGAAAGATATGGCAACCTACGTCCTTCTGGGTTAGATTATATTCTGTAGAAAAAATAGACATATACAAGGTGCTTCAATTTAGGCAATTATTTCAGATGAAGAAGTTGGGTTACACTTCAACTGAATATAAAATAATTTGAGGAAAAAACCTGGCAAAAGCACTGGAAAAAGGAAGAAGGTGATTCTCACCTGAGTGCTCTTTCTGGAAGGGACTGTGATGTTGGAGTAGGAGCTGACTGAGGAGGCGGTGTTCAAGTCGTCAGTGCTGATGTTATCCAGGGTGTCACTGAGACCACTGCTCACTGAACTGCTGTCATCCCAGCTAAAGGCAAGACATGCAGCAGCCGTGAACGCCATGCAAGAGACACAATGCAAGCGACCTCATTTCCGTGTAACATTTATGGTGTTTTGAGAAGACAATCATTTGTTTTTTTCATCTTATGATGAAAAATAATTCACTTTCCATTTTGGGAAAATAATAAGAATTGAATATGGACCTGAGAATAACTTTATCTGATGTTTGCAAAAATCAGTGTCTGGCACAGATCCAGGTTCCAGGGGGATGTTTATAGAATGAATGGAAACACTGCTACAAACATTGCATGGTATCAGGAAAGAATGACAATACCGGTGACTTTTTTTTTCCCCCTGAAAAAGTAACCAGGAATTACATAGCATTTAAGTATTTACCATTTGTTCTAATATATTAAAACAAAACAAAACAAACAAAACTGTGCTTTAGTCAGGAATCAGAAAGCCATCCTTCATTCTTTCACCTCAATAACTACTTCCAATCATTCACCAAATCTTGAACATTGAGACTCATTCTATCACATCATCCCTCCTGTCATACCTCCCAATTACCAGCCTGGCCAACAAATAATAATCCCTTATCTGGTCTTCCTGCCTTCGGTCTTTCTTAATACTTCACCTACTAAACTTGGGTCAATGATCAAAAATTCACAACTGGTCACGTCACTCCCCTCCAAGATTTCTCTTTGCCAAAACCGTAGATTCTGAAATGGAATGTACCCATCCCATGGGGCACACAGGAAATCCATTGGGGTATAAAAAAATCTGAAATTCTCAATATATTTGGTTTTGACCTAAAGAATGATTAATACAATGTGCTACATTAATATTCACGCACAAGCTAACATGGGCATTCCCATTTAGTATCTCATATGATGCAGCAGTCATATAGGATGTGTAGGGTAACCTGAAGGAGAGTGCGCGTGCAAAGTGGTAGACCACAGTTCTCTCATTGGCTGGTTCTCCATTTACTGTGATGTATTGCTGCTTACCCAGGCACTATTAAATGAATTCATGCACATTGGATACAGATATTAGATATAGACAAAAACTAAGTGTCATAAAATGGATAAATGGCTTAAGAAACCTCCTGCAAATAATCCACATGTTGAAGAGAATGTCCAGAATGAAAGCAAAAGCAAACCACAGAGGAATGGTGGACTGACACTTTTACCACTCTTGTATGTGTACTTTATGAGTCACATCATAAATTAAAAAAATAGTGATGTATTCAGATCACATATGAAATTGCTTTACTTCTAAGATCTCAGATTCTGCAATCTCTTTTTGACCACAATGTTCTATACTTTCAGTACTCTAACATCTACTGACACCTAATTTTCACATCTAGTATATAGCTACTTTCTAATACCTAATTTTAAGACTTCTTGTGTATTTTATTCCACTGAACTTTTTACCTAATGATCCAGCATCCAAAGATACTAGAGAAAAAGGAGTGCTTAAATGATAGTCTAACTAGTATTATATTCTAGTTCTTGCCACCCTAATAATTTTCCATATCTGTAATTAAATATATTTTTTTTCCATTCTCATTTTGGGAAATGAAAAGAAAGTTCAAGTTATCTAACCTCAGGTGATTTCTCAGGGCTACTTAGAAGTTTTCTTTTATTCCAAAGCAATTTTCTTCAAATTCCAAAGGCATAGTGTTATTCCTCTCTTCTTCCTCTGGACACCAAGATCGTCCTCAGTACTTTACTAAATTGCTTTCACAAAGGTCAAACACATCCATGAATGGAATGTGTGCTATGTCGTCCTACTCTTCTAATATGATCTAATCCTCAAACAAATCTATGAGACAGGCGTTATAAAGACAAAGAGGTTCAGGTAGGCTAAGTGACACGCCCAAGATCCAGTGATGGAGCTGGAAATTGAACCCAGGAATTATGTCCCAAAGCTTAGCTAGCACGATGCTCCATTGCTCCCATTTTCTCACCTCTTCTCTCTTGAAATTCACCAATGACGGGCCTTTAAAGTCTCTTTGTCAACTTCACTGGAGTCCTCAGAATCCTTTACTTTTTCCTTTTCTTTGGATTCCTTTGAATTCCTCAATATTAAGAACTTCATCTTAACTCACCTTAGATATTCTTCCTTGGAAATTTCCTAGTCTGCCACAACTTCAATATCACCTCTGTGATCATGACACTGAAATTCACATCTTTAAACCAGACTTCTTCCCTGACTATGAAATAGGCATTTCCAGCCTTATCCTGGACAGTGTCTCATAGATGTCCTGTCAACATCTCAAATTCACTGCCTAGAACACATCATTTCTCTTTAAAAGTTCTTCTCCTTTTAGTTTTTACATTACCTGTTAATTCCTCTGCCATAAAGTATACATGATATTTTTTCCCTCACTTAGCTACATTTTTTTCTTTAAGAAAAAAAAAATATATATATATACATATATATATGCATATGTATATATATGTATATAATTTTTCAGTAACAGTTGACATACAATATTATATTAGTTTCAGGTGTACAACATAGTGATTTACATTTATTTAACTTATGAAGCGATCACACTGGTAAATCTAGTTCCTATCTGACAGCATATATAGCTATTACAATATTATTGACTATATTCCCTATGCTTTACTTTATATCCCCATGACTATCATGTAACTACCAATTTGTAGTTCTTACTCCCTTCCTGCTTTTTACCCACCTCCCAAACCCCCTCCCATCTGGGAACCATCAAAATGTTCCCTGTATCTATGAGTTTTTTCCTGTTTTGTTTGTTCATTTATTTTGTTCTTTAGATTCCACATATAAGGGAAATCATATAGCATTCATCTTTCTCTGTCTGACTTATTTCACTCAACACAATACCCTCTGGGCCAATCCATGTTGTTACAGACAGCAAGATTTCACTCTTTTTTTATTTTTATTTTTTATTTTTATGGCTGAGTAACATCCATAATACATATTGTACAATGCTGCAATGAGCATATGGATACACATGTTTTTTGAAGTAGTATTTTGGATTTCTTCACAACATAAATACAGAGAAGTGGGATTACTGGGTCCTTTGTCTCCTGTTTTAAAGTATATTTTGTCTTGTGTAAGTATTGCTACCCTAGCTTTTTTTCCTCCCCATTTCCTTAAAATATCTTTTTCCATCACTTCACTTTCAGTCTGTGTGTGTCCTTTGATCAGAAATGAGTCTCCTGTAAGCAGCATATGTAGTGGTCTTGTTTTCTTATCCATTCAATCACACTACATCTTTTGATTCGAGCATTTAATCAATTTACATTTAAAGTAATTGTTGACAGACATGTAATTATTGCCATTTTATTTTTCATATTTTTTATCTCTTCTTCTCCTTCTCCTTCTCCTTCAAGAAATCCCTTTGGTGGTTGAGAATTCCTTTAGTACTTTCTTGTCTGAGAGGCTCATTATCTGTACTGCAGTTCTAAATGATAGCTTTCTGGGCAGAGTAATCTTGGTTGTTGGTCCTTACTTTTCATCACTCTGAATATTTCATGCCAATCCCTTCTGGCCTGCAAATTCTGTTGAGAAATCAGCTGACAGTCTTATGTGAACTCCCCTTAGGTAACTAACTGCTTTTCTCTTGCTGCTTTTAAGATCCTCTCTTTGCCTTTGGCATTCTAATTATGATGTGTCTTGGTGTGGACCTCTTTGGGTTCATTTTGTTAGGGACTCTCTGTACTTTCTGGGCTTGTATGTCTATTTCCTTTGCCAGGTTAGGGAAGTTTTCCATTATATTCCTTAAAATAGGTTTTCGATTCTTTGTTTGCTCTCTTCTACTTCTGGTACCACTGGGATCTGAATGTCGATACACTTGATGTTGTCCTAGAGTCTCCTTAAAATATCTTCATTTTTTTGGATTCTTTTTTTCTTTTTGATGTTCTCATTGGGTGTTTTCTGCTATCATAGCTTCCAAATTGCTAATTTGATCCTCTGCTTCATCTAACCTAATGTTAAATCCCACTAATGTATTCTTTATTTCAGCTATTATATTCTTCATTTCTGATTGATTCTTTTTTTGTTTTCTATCTTCATTTTTATGTTTTCTATCTCTTTGTTGAAGTTCTCATTGAGATCATTGAGCAACCTTATAACCAGTGTTTTGAACTCTGCATCTAGTAGATTGCTTATCTCCATTGTTAGTTCTTTTTTTTTGAGCTTTGTTCTGTTATTTCATTTGGGACATGATTCTTTGTTTTCCTGTTTTGGCTTCTATATATTACATAGAGCTGCTATGTCTCCCAGTCTTAGTATAGTGGCTTTATGTAACAGGGGTACTGTGGGGTCCAATGGCACTTTCTCCATGGTCACGTGAGCCAGGTTCTCCAGGTGTGTCACTTGTGTGGGTTGAATGTTCCTCCCTGTTGCAGTTGAATCTTGACTTCTGTTTACACCTCAGTACATGGGATTGACCTTCAGGCTGATTGGGTGTGAGGACTGACCATGATTACTATGGAGTAGC
Source organism: Rhinolophus sinicus (assembly GCF_057876585.1). Lineage (NCBI taxonomy): Eukaryota > Metazoa > Chordata > Mammalia > Chiroptera > Rhinolophidae > Rhinolophus > Rhinolophus sinicus. The sequence goes on along the minus strand of NC_142501.1, from coordinate 74,215,969 downwards.
TATTGTGAAGCAGCTGACCCAACAGCTCAGGATTTGCTCTAGCAGGGCACTGTTGCCTGCCTAGTCTGCTCTCTTGGTGTGTTATTTGTGGCGGTGGTTGGGTGGTGCTCTGCTGTGGTCTGAAGCTGGCCACTGGTGGTGTTGATTCTAGGGCCTCTTCAGAGTGACTCTGTTGCAGGCCAAGGTCAGTTGCTTCCTGTGCCCTGCCTGGTACCACAGGGTATTTGCTACAAAGTGATCTTTGTGCACATGCCCACTTGTGCTGGGCTTGGAGGTTCCTGGGACAAACTAAGCTGTGAACTGAGGCTGGCTGCCACTAGTGCAGGGCTTGAGGTTGCTTAGCAAGGTACGGGGTATGCTGAAGCTAGATGCTGTTTGTTTGGGTTTTGTGAAGCTTTCAGAGATTTCAGGAAAGTCCACAGCATAAGCTCAGACAGGACATTTGTATGGAAAAGCCACTGGAAGCAACTTGGGTGGACCTGCAAGTTGGGTGGGGTGTGGTCTGAGGGATTTACCAGCATGGGGCGATTGGTGTTAGCCAGATTGATGGCCAGATGTGGCACTAGCCTTGGTGAGCTGGCTGGGTGGGGAAGTGCTCAACAAAGGAACAACAGCTTATGCCAACATTTTTGTGTGGGAGAAAGCCGCCCCTCTAATCCTCACCCTGGAGCCAGATAATCCAGTTCCACCCCGCATGTCACCAGCACCCCTTGAGTTGCTGCCTCAGCACTGGAGCTCAGAGCAGGTGAGGCTGTTAGCAAGTAAGTCCACGTGTGGACCCTTTAAGAGATGCACCTGGGATTCAGGACACCCTCCATCTCACCCAGCCATAATCTCTGCTGTTATTCACAGCCAGAAGTTATGGTGACTTGTCTTCCTGGTACTGGAACCTCGGGCTGGGGAGCCTGGTGTGGAGCTGGGACCCCTTGCTCCTCAGGCGGGACCTCCACAGCCTAGATACATACCCCTCCTGAGTTTTAACTGCCACATGTGGGTGTGGCAGCAACCTGTTCTTTGTTCCACCCCTCCTACCAGTCTTGAGGTGGCTTCTTCTGTAAGTCCTCAGTTAGACTTTAGGTGATTCTCAGTGACGGTTGTTCTATAGTTTAGTTATAATTTTGAGGTGGTCATGGGAGTTGGCGAGCATAATGTTTACCTACTCTGCCATCCTGGGCTCCAGTAGCAGGATGGAAATTCTAGAAGTACCGAGCCAAACACAGAAAGACAGCTGTGTGGCCTCAGGGTGAGGGCTAGAGGGACAGCCACCATTATCCCTTTCCTTTGTTGAGCTCTCCTTCCATGCAGCCTACAGGCAGGCACCCCTTAGCTCCATTCTTAGTCAAGTTGTCTCTAATTCTTGTAACTCCATCTCAACTATATGTAACATGGCCACATTTTATTGCACATCTCAACCTCCCATGCTTGTCCTTCCTTTCACAAAAGCTATTAGTAAGTAACTGCTCTTATTCATTAAGTGATGAATAAATTATAGCTCTTCTTGAAGAACTCAGTGTTTACTGTGAAGGACAAAAATTTAAACCAATGCTTATAATATAAAATGGCAAATGTTGTGGTTGAGATGAGCCTTAAATGTATGGCAGGACAGAGCTATTATACCTTATTTGAAGAGTTAAAAATTTTCTTCATGATAGGGACATTGTGGACTGATCACATGAAGTCTGTGTTAATCACTGTTAATCACATATATCATCTATTATAACCATTTTTGTGTGTGCTTTTTAATCTTCTTGGTCATAATTTGAATTACCTGACATCAGGGATTGTGTTTCATTTATCTTTGTAATCCTAGCTTATAATATGGTGTCTACTGTTCAAGAGATGACTGGTAGATGTTTGTTAAATGAATGAAACAGTTTTACTTTTGAAGATACTGCTTCTATCCAGAAATGTTCGACTGGATTGCCCCCAATAAATGTAGATTTTGAGAAAATTTTGTTCAACATATTCCTTTGCTAAGCAATCTTAAAGGAACAGATTTTGATTGATGACAACATTATTTTGCTAATCTTAAAGTTCTGTGATTCTGACATTCATCTTTGATTTTTCAGAGACCAGAATTCTCCCTATTCAAGATGCAATTAATCTGGTTTATTATGGCACATTTAATTAAGCTTCATAGAACATAGGTTTTTACTGAAAAAAATTTTTTTACTCACATAATTAGCTCTGAATAGTCGGTCTCAAACCTCATCAATATATTTTTTGCCATCCTTTCATTTTTAATTTTGTTAAGATGTGCTAAAAATTCTTGAATATATTCTTTAAAAAGGGCCACTCTTTCCTTCAAGTTACGGATTTATCACTCAGTTGATTTTTTTCTCAACAATCTAGGACAGCTCAATAAATTACATATCTGCATATCTTATCCACGTAGCTTGCATTTATACATTGCGTTGTTCCCAGTTTTGAAATACTATGAATAAAACTGTTAAGAACATTTGCATACATTCCATTAACATGACATTATAGAGAAGGCAAAACTAGATATGTAGGACAGATCAATATTTGCTAGTAGTTAGGATTGTGGGAAGATTTGTGGTGTCCATTATATCATTTGATATGTATATCAAAAATTCATATCTGTGGAAAAATTAAAAAAATATACTATTTGTAAAGTTAGAATCAAAATAGCCAATTAACTTGTTGGAAAATTACAATTTGGGTATACATTAGATTACTAACTGTTCTAAGAAGAAAATTATACTTTTGGCATGCGATTTACTATTTATATTTTTAATGCTCAATAACTCACTGGGGCCATGGATCAATTTCATTTATCTGTAGTACATTTGTAGCTCTGACCCTCATGTTCTCCTCTGGATTTACATTTAGAAAGAGACTTAACTGAAAACAAATGTGTTACATATGCAAGGTCTTTTTTTTTTTTCCTTTTTGCTTTTTATGATGAGGAACCCTGAAATATTAACTAAATAACTGTTAAAATAATTTTGCCGATGTAAAAATAACTCCAGAGGAAAACACTAGTCCTGTTTGTAGGTGATTTTTTCAACAGACTCCTGCTTTTTGGTATAGTAGCACTTCATCTTGCAGGTATTCAATAAAGCTCTTTAATAGCTCATATTGCCAGATCAGCTGACCTACTTATACACATACAGGTAAAGTATAGAGATGATCTTTCAATAAATAACTAATTCCTATACTTCAGAAATTATTTCTGATTTCTATAAAAACATCTTGGTCCTAAGCTTTTAATAATAATATTTATTTTTGTTAGCTTGTTTCATTAAAAGTTAAAATAAGAAATAGCCATATAAGCAATGCTTGTGTATCTTTTTGAATACTTTGCTTATCTAGCATATGGTTACTTAGAAAACATAACTGTGGATATTATAATATTTGTCAGTATCTGAGTGTTCCTAGGCCAGTGCTGTTGGAACACTGTGGAACACACTGAGGAATGCTGGAGTGGTCCAAGAGTATACTGTTCTTCCTCAGGGCACCAGCGTGTCTCATTCCCTTACTCATTATGATCCTTGTGCTCTCCACTCAGTTCTGAATGCTGCCAATAATCACCTAGCTGTGCTCTAGATCACCAACCGTGGGTAGCTTGTTGTACATATTGCTTTTGATTCCTGGATGCCACTCCCACTTCTGTCCCAGTCCTCCAGACATCCCTTTGATTTATTGGACAGATTTGGAACCTAAATCCTCCTCCCACCCTCACTCTGAATTCTCAATTAAAGCTTCCATATCCTTGGGTCCATTTTCAAGAACTTCAAAAACACAAAATGTTAAGAAATGTTGAGGAAATTCAACATTTTACAAATATGATTTAAATGCAAATTCTGGAGTCAAGTATGCCATTGGTTCAGTAATGTAGATAATGGTAGATGATGTAACTAAAGTGGTCATTCCTGTGCTTGAGCCCTGTGAACATTCAACAAATACATAGGATGATATAGTAGATGTATTTAGGCACTGTCAGACACTTAGACAAATATGGAGGTTTCCATTTATTCCACAAGTGTCTTTTATAAAATGGATATGTTTTTAGGTATAAGTCAGGTAGCACAACCAGAAAGAGTCTAGAGGCTGGAAGAAAAGAGGGTATAAACTCCTAAAATGTTCACCAGAGTTCCAATATCAAAATACTCATGAGATAGACATAACGAGAAAAATAATCTGTTCTCTTCCAATCTAACAATTGGCAAACACAATAATATATGATAAAGTATAAATTCTAAGAATTTTACTAAATATTTCTTATACTACTACTAATTATTTCATAAAAAAGAAAAATGAAATAAATTTAGCTATGGGATCATTTCATAAAAACTTCTGGATATGTATCTTGTTTCTAAGGGAAAGAAGATAACATTTACATAACAAAGTGAAGGCACCATTTAAAAAATATATTACATTCCAGGAGAGCTTTGTTGTCCATTTCCATTGTTTATAGCAATTTAAATAATAATAAACATAAAAAAGATATAGATATATTTTAAAATATTATTTAAACACAATGACTTTTGCAATAATAATATAAAATACTGTGAATCAATGGTCTAGGATTTGTGCTTTGGGAGCAATATGTTAAATCAATGATTTTTCTTCTCAAAACTAAATGGACACAAAACCACCTAGACCTATGCTGTACCTTTTTTTTTTTTATCAGCAAACACAATACACTACCTGTCAAGTTTGAGCATTGCAGCTACTGAAGTGTAAATTCTGTATTACCTCAGGTTTATTGATAGAAAGCAATATAGTGTACTTCAACAATGATTGATTCAGCATTTCCCTGGAAAAATATTCTATCACCCAGAAAAAAGAAAAAAAAAAAAAGACAAGCATTAAAAGAGACTTCTGAATTGGAAGAAACTAAGTATACACTAGTAAAAACATTAATATGCTAAAAATAGTTGCTAAAAATATTCCTTTCAACTTAAAACATGCATATGGTTTTTATTGTTGTTTTTTAAAATTCCTTCTACCTTCAAAGTTGTTTCATCCTGCCAATGCTCATTAACTGTTCAGTGTAGTGGAGTTTGAATAACTGCTTTGGATCCAGTTGAAATGTCATCCCCTCCACAAATCCTTCCTTGATTTCCAAGAAAATTTTAATTTTTCCATGTCTGTGTTTACTACTAGTGTGCCTCCATTGTCCTGTAGTGTGTCTGCTTACAAATCTGTTCAGGTCACAGGACTGTGGTGTGGGAAGCAGAGTGGCTTCTCTCTTGTAGTCTCAATGCCCAGCTTGGCATCTGGCCCATGTCGAGCTCTTAATGTTTGTGGAATAACTCAATAAATTACAAATAAGTGAATTGAGAGGAAAACCAATGAGAGGAACCTACTAGGCTTGGATGAATAAAAAAATGGCTTCTTTGAGGAGATAATTTTAAATAGGCATTCCGTAGAAAACTGAAAAGTGAAGAGAAGTCATTTGTGAAAGGGGTAAAGTAACAGAGGAAGAGGAAATACCAAGTGTAAAGACCTGGAAGCAACAAAAGTCAAGAGACCAGGCAGACTAGTGCAGCAGGCAAAGGGGAAAGTCTTACATGCTGAGATTGGAAAGGAAGGCAAGGCAACCCTTGAAGGACCTTATAGACAATGGTAAAAAATTCAAGTTCCTTAGAAGAACAACATGAATTCATCAAATGGTTTAAGGGAATGAAATGACATAAGCAGATATGTTCTAAAAATACTATTTATTATGAACATAATATAGTCATAATAAATTATTATTAGTATTATGAACATATTCAAGGGAAGGAAGAGTGGAAGTGGGAAACTCAATGAAGAGCTATTTCAAACTCTTTAGTTTTCCATAAGGAGCTTACAAGTAAATTAAAGAAGGCAGTTTCAAGGTATATTGGGGGTAGAGATGGTAGGATTTACTATTGGTTGGTGTGACATAAGAATAAATATATTTGGTCTCTGCCCTAGATTCCTGATACAGAGCTCCTAAAACTTTTGTAATTTCTTGAGTGATAGGGGTGCTAGATCTTTGACTACAGTTCCTAACAGAGCTCCTAAATCCCTTGGGATTTTCTGGATGTTAAGAGCATCTTTTGTTCTCATAAGGCAACTCTTGTTTGGCTCCTGGATAGCTCATTGATTTTTTTAAAATTACAATTCATGATTATTTGTACAATTAAGTGTTAGAATGAGTGAATGCATTGCAGATTGCGGCTTTAGTTTGTGACTATATTAGATGAGATCATTTATTGATTTATCCCATACCTCCGTCCTCCTGGAGGGGGAAGGGGCTGAAGATTGAGTTAATAATGTATCACACCTACATAATGAAGCCTCCATAAAAGTCTATAAATTATGGTGTTAGAGAGCTTCCAGGTTAGAGAACAGATGGGGTTGCTAGGAGAGTGGACTGCCTAGAGAGGGCTTGGAAGCCCATTCTCTACACTTTGTACCACTTCAATGGTCTGTTCATCTGTATCCTTTGTCGTATCTTTTATAATAAACCAGTAAGTATAAGTATATGCTTCCATGAGTTTTGTGAGCCATTCTAGGAAATTATTGAACATGTGAAGGGGATTATAGGAATCCCCAATTTAGAGCTGGTCAGTCAGAAATACGAGAGGCCAGGGCTTGCAAGTAGCGTCTAAAGTGGGGGCAGTGTTGGGAGACTGAACCCTTACCTTGTGGGATCTGATGCTAACTCCAAGTGGACACTGTCAGAATTGAGTTGTATTGAATTGTAGAATATTTAGTTGGTGTCAGAGAATTGGTTGGTGTGGGAAGAAACCAAAACATTTGGTATCAGAAGTATTCAATGAGTACAGTGTATAGAAATCACAAGTTTTGCTTTTAGCTGGAATGTGGTAAATGGAAAAAAAAATGACTCTAGCTGTCTTGCATACCTTCCACTGGCAATAGAGGCATGAACGGAGTTTTCGAAAAATAAAAGAATCCATCAGCATGACTCAGAACGAAATTTTAATCCCATGTTCTGTTTGCACTTAGTACCATTGTTTTCATGTATCAAGGGAAGCCTGTATGAGTTTATGATACCATAGTTTAAGTGTGCAACTCTTGGTAAACTGGCAATTTATGCAAACATAAGGTTGTCTTTCCATTTCATCATGCTTAGTGTGTACAGAATGCTATACGTTTATCCATGAAATATTTATAGACACTACTATTAATACCACATGGATTTTGCGTTAGAAGAACAATCAATAAACTCTATGCATTGACTTTTCATTCACTTTTCTTTTCTCTAGAAAACAAATAATGAAGATTTATAGGTATTCTATTGTGGCATCAATAGGGTAAGATAAACAAAATGGAAGCTCTTGTTCTTTATAAAAGAAAACCCTAGGTAGATTTGGTTAACTTTGATGCATTAATAATGTTAGCTTAAAATGAATTTAGGCAGATTTTTATGTTTTAATGATATCGCAGGCAGATGAGAAACATCTATTTTTATTTTATTATTATTATTATATAGGCTAAAATCACAACAGATAAAATAACCTTACTAAAAACTATTTTGTTGAAACACATTATTGAAACAATGCTCATGGTTGTGCTAGTTTATTCCAATGTTCATTTTTATGATGTTGTTATATGGTTGAAATATATACAAGTCTTTTAAAAAGTATTCTATTAGTGATAAGCTTAGGATATAACATCTGAAACATGAAAGTTAATTCAGGATTCATTAAAGTCCATTTGTTATTCTTGTATATCTTATATTAATTTAAAACTAATAGGTGCTTATTATTGAAAACTAGGCATTGCAGAAATACATAAAAGAGACAAGGTAAATCATCTATAATTCCATGCAAAAGTAGCCATCATTAACATTTTGGTGATTTCTATCCATTCATTTTATGAGTGGATTATACATACATATATGCAAATGTACCTGGCTGAGATATTTCTGATTAAAGTATTGTACTTTATTTCACTCCTTATATTACCTTAGAATGATTTTTATTATCCTTAAAATTTCTTCAACAGAATTATATCATATAAACTATTATATATTTAACCATTTCAGGAGAAATGCAGTATTTTACAATTTTCTTACTATTGTAAATAATACTGCAATGAATACCTTTGTATATACACATTTAGGTTACATTTATGAATATTTTCTTAGGACAAGTTCCTAGAAAGAGGATTAGTGATCCAAAGGATATAAGCATTTGAAACACTGGAGATCCTGTGTCACAATTAAGGAACATGTCATTTTAAACTCCTGCCAGCTATATGAGAGTACCAATCATACAAAACCCTGGATACTTTAAGGTAATATTTTTTTTTCAGTAAATCTATAATTTTGAAATGTAAAATAGTTGCTCGTTTTAATTTACATTTATCAAATTACAAGTGAAATGAAATTTGCTATAGATTTATTAATTTTTATATCTATATAAATTGTCTATGTCTTTTGCATATTTTTCAATAGAGTTTAAATAACTTACTTGTATAAGAATTTTACGTATTAAAATTATTTCAAGTATTTTCCTAATCTATTTCTTGACTGTCACTTTTTATTCATGATATTTTTATGGACAGTGTTCAAAAAATGTTTTAGCCAATTCTATTAATCTTTGATCTTTTCTTCTATAATATCTTCTGCCAGGAAATTTTGACATATAATTTGATTTCTCTTTCTCTTTGTTCTTTTATATTCCTATGTTATGGTAAAGTGGAAAACTTTCTTGTTTTCAAACAGCTAGGGAATTTCTTAGATACACTTATTGATAATGATTCTTTTTTATTTTTCATCGTGGTTCATTATCAAGTCTTAATATATGAATTATATGAATCATTTTAGTATTTTTTAATGATTATCAAATTTGTTCCACTGACCTATTTGTTAATTTTCGCAGTAAGTACCATGCTGTTTTAACTATTGCAGTGATGGTTAGAAGATGTTTTTTAAAAGAAGATTATAACTTAAAAATATATATTTTAAATATATATATTTAATTCTTTATATATAAGAATTCAAGCCTTTTAAAAATATTTCCAAAATTACAGAAATTAGCTATTACTCTAAAAACTTATTACCATGCATAGTTTTATTCATTTATTAGTGCAGGAAAATTTACTGAATGGTATCATTATGGCAAATACTGCCATGGAGAATATAGAAATTAGTAAGACACCGTATTTCCCCGAAAATAAGATCAGGTTTTATATTAATTTTGCTCCAAAAGACACATTAGGGCTTATTTTTAGGGGATGTCTTTTTTCTTTATGTACAACAATCTACATTTGTTAATGTACAACAATCTACATTTATTCATTTATTCACGTACAAAAATCTACATCTATTCAAATACAGTCATGTCATCTTCTTCTGGAACATCGTCATAACTTTCCAGACTCCAAATTCCGACTTGACTCTTGCGACTCCATTTCCTGTAGCACCATTGGCCCAATCTCTCATGTCCAGCAACAGAGCTCTCCTTAAATAGTACTTTTTGTCCATGTAACCTGCTCGTAGTGCATCGGCAACACAGCTGTCAGGGATTTTATACCATGAATTCTTCACCCAAGTCACACGACCTCCTGCAGGCTAGACTTCACAAGTTTCCATGCTGATTTCTCTCCATTCTATTTTCAATGTAGTCATTGATTTCCATGCGCAAATGGTCCTTGAATGGCTTGTTTATTGCAATATCAAAGTCTGGAGATAGGCAGTCATTCCTGCGGGAATCATTATTTGATCAATTCTTCTCTCTGTAAGGAAGTTCTTCATCTCTATAGCACGGTAAGTGCTGGCTGAATCCCAGACTAGCAGACCTCTTTGGCCACCTCGCAAAACAAGTGGCAGCATTAAATCGACACACTTCCTTATAACTGCTTGTGTGCACCAGGCTTTTTTGGTTTCAAGAACATAAATGCCTGAAACATGTTCAACCTTATCTTTCTTGCCCTTAGTGATGATTAGAGGTGGGGCTTTCTTTCCATCCAGACAAATTGCTAAAATACAGGTAACTCATGCACTTTCTTAACCAGTGGAGGGAATGTAGATTGACAAGGTACCTCTCTGATCAATTGTCATTTGAAATCCTTGGCCCATAAACACTGCAGTTTCATCCATAGCAATCCTTTGGAGTGCTGGTATTTAGAAAAGTCGATGCCATCAATAAAGGACTTGAATGCAAGTGCATGTTTCATAATTTCAGTATCTTCCAGCTTGAACAGTGTTGTCGATCTTAGAGACCATTCATATCGCTGAAGGAAGCCATCCAGCCAGTGTTGTGATGCTTTGAATACTTCTGGGGATATTTCTAACTGTGGTGCCATTGCAAGGGCAAATGCTTGAATATCAGCCCTGTGCACAACCAAAGCCTTTGCTCTCCTGTCAGCAATCCATTCACAGGTGGTGTCTTCCAGCTCAGGAAATAATGGTTGTCAACCTGATCCACACTTGCACTTCTTAGCATTTCCCTTGTCCACCTGTTGACTGAGGTTATTGTACTCTGCTCGCGATTTTCGGACCATTTGGAGATCCAACTTCTTTTTGCAGAAAGCTGTAAGATTCATGCCCTGGGAGTCCTCCACAATTCCTTTCTTGTATTTGACGGAAAAACTCTTTCTTTTTGCACTCATCTTGTCTGGGGGTCAAAATATTATTCCCTTTAAATCTACCATTAAATGAAGTGTAAATTGAATACTTACAAGACAGGAGTGGCAACTAAAATGATGACAGTTAAGAATGGTGGTCCACACAAAAGCGATGAAAAATTGTAGGCACCAAAATGTTTCTTTATTTCACATGAGTGCATTAAGTAGGTCCATTACAACACACGATGTATTGAATTATGAAGATTCATATTAGACACAACCACGTCTATTCCTTATCAAGTGCGCACGTTATTCATGCGTTGTATCTGTACTCCGATTGGTCATTCGGCAATAAGTCTCAAGTTTATCTGTTTACATAGGCATTTACCTCTCATCTCAAAGGCTCCTTGGGTATTTACAAATAGTTAATTATAATTTATACTATCATTTATTTTAAGTATTAATATCAATAATATTATTTATTTATATTTAAGTATATATTAATATTATTTTATATAATTTAATGTGTCCATCATGTGCTGCAATGGATGTACTAAATTTGTCCGTCTGGCTGACGAGCTTAACTGGGGCTTATTTTTGGGGTAGGGTTATATTATGAGCATCCTGAAAAATCATGCTAGGTCTTATTTTCCAGTTAGGTCTCATTTCCACGGAAATACAGTATTATAGAGACCCAACTTTTACTTTAATGTAGAAAATGTGTAATTCTTTTGAGAATTCAGACTATTTTTTTGCTATACGAACATTTAGTTAACATTTTACCTAATAAATGGCAATCACAAGTATTAATTCTCCACTAACTTGTCAGCCCTCTCAAAAACCCACCTTTATCACTTGAAATATTTTTAGCATTAGCTATTACTTTCAGAAGAACAGAAGTACCCAAATTACTATAATTTCAAAGTTGAGTAAAAAGAGAAACACTATGTAAAATAAAGGCGCTTAGATTAAGTTCAACACTTAGCTACAGACCTAACTGCAAATAAGGTTGAAAAGAGAAATCTGTTCTGTGTTATCTTGCTTGGAATGGCATACATTAAAGTAAGAAAAATTTGATAAAACACTTTTATTTTTATGAGAAAAAATATTAACAATGAAGAAATATTTTTGCTCAGATACATAAAATATGTTATATAAAAGCATTCCAAATTCTTTCGTTTTAAAACATTTGGAATACTTCCTTGGTATTAAAAGAAAAAAAGTTTCTTAAAAAAGCCACTCCAGCAGTGAGTATCTCAAGAATGGGATTCAAGGAAAAGAGGAAAAGATAGTTCAGAATTAGAGAGACGTTTGCCAAGAGACTCACATCCCAGTGCTGAGGAACAACAGATGGTAGCAGTAACTATGAAAACTTGTAGCAGATTCCGTCTGGCACACTTTCAAAATGGCCATTTATATTTCCTATCACAAACAGCTAACTTCTGTCTCCTTGAATTGTATACATGGATATAGAAGAGAGGGGAAAAATGCAAGGAAAGCATACAGTACATATTTCATAGCTCCATGACTATATTGTGACTACTAATTTGTATTTTCTAATCCCTTCACTTTCTCCCCATCCCCCAATCCCTCTCCCATCTAGCAACTGTCAGTTTTTTTAAAAAATCTATGTCTCTGAGTTTATTTTTGTTTTGTTTGCTCCTTTATTTTGTTCTTTAGATTCTACATATAAGTGAGATCATATGGTATTTGTCTTTCTCCGCCTGACTTATTTCACTTAGCATAATATTCTCTAGGTCCATCCATGTTGTTGCAAATGGTAAGATTTCATTCTTTTTTTATGGCTGAGTAACACTCCATTGCATAAATGTACCACAATTCCTTTATCCAATCGTCTATGGATGGGTATTTCGTGTGTTGCCATATGTTGGCTACTGTGAATAATACTGCAATAAACATAGGGTAGCATATAGTTTGTTGAATTAGTGTTTTGGATTTCTTTGGATAGATACCCAAGAGTGGAATTGCTGGGTCACTAGGTAGTGCCATTTTCAGGTTTTTGAGTAATCTCCATACTTATTTCCATAGTGGCTGCACCAATCTGCAATCCCACCAGCAGTACACAAGGGATCCCTTTTTTCCACATCCTCGCCAACACTTGTTGTTTGTTGATTTGTTGATGACAGCCATTCTGACAGGAATGAGGTGATACCTCATTGTGGTTTCGATTTGCATTTCTCTGATGATTAGTGACGTTGAGCACATTTTCATATGTCTGTTGGCCATCTGTATGTCTTCTTTAGAGAAACGTCTCTTCGTGTCCTCTGTCCATGGTTTAATTAGGTTGTTTGTTTTTTTGGTGTTGAGTTGTATGAGATTTTTATAAATTTTGGATATTGATCCCTTATCAGATGTATCATTGGCAAATATCTTCTCCCATTCAGTAGTTACAGTATAGTCATGGGGATATGAAATACAATATGGGGAATATAATCAATAATGTTATAAAGATTATGTAGGGTACCAGATGGGTACAGGACTTATCAGGGGGATCACTTCATGTACTGTGCGGATGCCTGAACATGGCATGGCACTATACACCTGCGGCTGAAGTAGAATAATATTGACTGTCAACTATAACTATATATATATGCTGCAATAAACATAGGGGTGCATATAGTTTTTTGAATTAGTATTTTGGAGTTCTTTGGATAGATACCCAAGAGTGGAATTGCTGGGTCACTAGGTAGTTTCATTTTCATAACTATATATAACTATATATATATATATAGTCATGGGATGTGAAGTACAACATAGGGAATATAGTCATATTGTAACAGCTATATACAATGTCAGAGAGTTAATATGTTGGGGGGCTTATCACTTTGTGAGGGGTGTAAATGTCTAACTATTATGTTGCTTTGTATACCTAAAACTAAAACAAAAAAAGAAAATGGAATAATGGGAAGGAGGGACACGATACTGGCCGTGTCTCAGTTTCCTGGTATTTCCCAGGTAGTCCTATTGCCTTTGTTTTGCCTCAACTATCTCCAGGTCTGAAATGTTGCCAGCTGCTCCCAGTCTGCTCTCACTTCTGACACCCTGATCTCTGTTTCTGAGCCCTGCTTAGTAACATCCATTTGATTTCTGTTTCCTCCCAGATGAAGATTTCAGTCCATAGATTTTTTTTTTTTTGATTTTTTTTTTTTGCTAATCATGGACCATAATATCTCAACACATTTATTTTGCATCCCACCCAGCAGGAAGTGAAGATTCAGAAAAAGTAACAGATACTTAAAAGATGAGACAATGGTTGGTAAACAGACCATCTCTCCTCTCAGGCAGGCAAAGTGGAGGCAAGGCACACCCAAAAAGAAAGAGTCAGAGCATAACACAAGCAAGAGAGAGGTCACTGAGTTCTAGCACTGTCGAGAATTAAGGGATTCACAGGAGGTTACAAGTTTCAGGACATAAACAGGAAAAAAGATATGATATTCTAAAAAGACATTGAGAATGGAGGTAGTCTTTCATCTCAGAGAGCATTTATATCACTAGAGCAGAAATCAATTTCCCAGGATTTGGTGAGGGCAAACAGAAGGGCCTGACAAAAAGAATGATGGAATGACATGGAGGAAAGCAACTCCTGAGTAATTTGGGATGCAGGTTAGGATGTTCTTCCTTGTTCCTCTCAAGAGAGGAGAACTAGGTTTTAGTCCATGAGTGTGGGCAGCCAGATAATTGTTTAGGGTATATATTATGTGCTGCTGATTCATGGGATTCATCTTGAGAGTTGTATCTCTTTCCAAATAGTGAATTTAATATCACTCTGTCTTAGCTTCAGGAATAAAAATATGAAATACTCTTCTGGGCTGATATGAGTTAAAATGTTAGAATCAGAAAATGAATTTTATCAGTAGGGTTTATACCAAACCTATTCCATCTCTTACATTCCACAAGGGTTACTTCTAGGGATGTCAATAGCCTGTGTAGCAAGTGCCTTTATATAGTTTCATGGGAGCCTGACTTTGAAAGCAGAGTGCAGTCTGGAAATCAGCTATACAGTCATTCAGCTGTGAGTACTTGAACGATATATACAACCTGACTATCATACATGACCATCCTCCATGTATACATGACATATGTATACATCCTCCATGACAATCAGACATGACCATCCTCCAGTACTACCATGGATATACCTGCCAAAGACAAAAAGATTTCTCCATCTAGCATAACCATAACCTATGTCCAATTGGTCACCAAGCTCAATCTGATGAATATTTTCTCCATCTGCATCTCTTCACCCCACTGTCAATGTGTTAACTAATGATCTCACCACTTCTCAATGAACTATTGCTATCTCCTAACTATTGTTAGGACTATTGTTATCTTTGCCTCTGGTCTGGGTTTCAAATGCATCCTCCGAAGAGCCAGAATAAATTATCAAAATCTTAGCATGGTACAAGACTCTCCCAACTCTGCTCTTTGTGTTTTAGCCTAGTTTCCCATTGCTTCTCTACCTATAGTCACGTTGAGCTACTCTGCATTTCTTCAATGTTCTCTCAGTTTCATAAATTCATACATTCCTTAATTTATTTCTCTATACTTGCATTCTTCCCCAATGGTTACATGTCCTCAATTAAATTGTCTCCCTTCTCAAAAACCTTCTTCAAACGCCTGAAGCTCTTGAATAACATTCCTTTAGATTCTGTGAATATCCAATTCAAGTATTTGTAATCCTCATTATAGCACTTCTCTCACTAAATCGATATTGCTTATTTTACTTATCTGTGTTTTTCATTAGTATATACTCTGCTAGAATGTAGCTATGGACAGATCGCTGACTACATGTGTAATAAATGTTGTGAACATTTACAAATATCATAGTTACATTAACAATAGTTTTATATAAGATTGGAGGATTTTATTTTCAGAAAGCTAAAAATTACAACCCCCTGCTTTGTCTCTTCTTTTAGACAATAATCTCCAAAAAATAAAATGAAGGAATTTAGTAATTTTTTCCTCTTCAAATGTTAACACATAAAAACTGGTTTGAGTCAAGAGCATTCAAATGAGGCCAAAGATGTGTATTTTGGCATTCCTAAGCCAAAGTCTTTGTATTCATCTTCCTTTTTTTGATAACAATTACTTCCTAGGGGCCCACATTCAGTCTCATTACAACAAATTGCACTATCTTCAGTTCAGCCCTGTATGAAGTAGCTAGGTTTAATGAGGGGCCAAAATGTAGGAAAGAAACATATTATTGCCAATACTAGAATCACTCTACGACAGACAGGTGGCAAGTAAGACTAAAGGAACTACCAAACAGAACTCTCCCATCTGTGCTCACTCTGGTACTGGGGCTCTGAGTGGAGTAGTGAAAGGAACACCAGGAATGCATCAACTGTGTTTACAAACATATTCATTCATATTCTCTCTCCCTTTCTCTCTCTTCCCCTTCCTCTTCCTCTTCCTTCAAGATTTGAGTTTGAATTGATTGAGGAAGTTTATAGATGCATGTAGAAGTCTATTCCAACAACCGGAATACCTGCTTATGGAGCCTAAATAACTTGCAAGCCTCTCTGAAACTGAGGTCCTATACCCTGTGCTGCAGTAAGTTAGCGCGTACTATGAAACACATCAATTATTCTCTCTACCATATCAAAAAATATTTTTAATATCTTTGAAGCACAAGGAACTATAACTAGGTGTTATATGCTCTTGGTTTGTAATTTGGTAATCAGGAAAAGCTTTAGTTTTTCTTCAAACTTTGTATTCTGGGGGCCTTTTAAAAGAATAATTAAACAATACAGATTTATGATAGCATAGTCACAAAATATTGTAAGTATGGCCCCAAAAGATTAAATGCTTTAGGATGTTCATAATGATACGACCAATTTAATGTCATGTTCAATTTTAAATGCATAATTCTCCATCATCTCAGCATTGTTTGTATTTTATCAAGTAGAATTTTTTTGGTTAGAGAAATTATTTTCTTCTCATTAAAATTTTATACGATGACATCCATTGAATCATTTCAATGAAAAATAAACAACCCATTACTTAACAATCCTGACATAACTTTAAATCTCAGGCATTGGAAATTAACATTTTCCAGTTTGCTTTTGGGACAGTAGACTTCATAGTTGCATGTTAGGAAATTCTCATCTGGCTCAAGATTTCACAAACAATTATCTCTACAATGTTTTGAGATAAACTCTTAAATAAAAGGACCTAGCATAAATATCTAATCCTCTAATTGCACTCAAAATTAATTGGTACTTAAGAATTTCTCCTTAAAAAATAAAACAGGAATAAAATAAAATTATTACTCTTAAGACTCATCTGAATTAACAAAGACTTATGAATATGCGCTGGAATTAATACATTCCCTTAATGTAAAAGTACAGATGATTTTTGGTAGGAAATAACGTTTACTGGTAAAGAAGAAACTTGCCCATTTTTCTCCTGAATGGTGTCCTTTTTTGTTTTGCTTTGTTAAACCGTAGAGTTCCATAGATTTAACGTTACTTTAGATTTCCTAATCAAAGCTTAAAAGGCCCCCTATGGTCTTTAATTCCATTAATGATTTTGAGCACCTTCTATATTCCAGTCTCTGTACTAATTGCTGAGTATAAAATAGTAAATAAAAGTTAGATTTTTGTCTTTAATAAGCAAATAGAATGCAGAAAAAGATACTTGGGTAAACATCAGTAACCAAGAACCTGAATTTTAGATGATTTTCAGTCAAATAACAAAAAAAAATAAGAATGGGTTATGTAAAGCCTATGTCTGAATTTGCTTCTTCCCACAGAAGGCAGTCACAGATTTAGCTACAGAAACTTTAAAATGTTACCATTAATCATACTCATTGTTTATTATTAAATACTTTCTTTTTTTCATTTATTCATTCATTCTCCAAGGATTTGCTAGGTGCTTACTCAGCCTTTGAAGAACAGAACAAAATTCAGCCTCCTAGGATTTGACCAAATGAAAATTATTGCAGGCAGTAGATAGGACTTGGTAAGTTTCTCTGGGGGTTTTGACCAACCAACCTTCTAATATTTAATCAGTATATAAAAGCTAAATACATACCTTATTCTGTGCTATGCAACAGGGAGAAAGAAAAAGTCTACATCTCCTTAGAATGAAATAGCCTTAGAATAGTGTTTAAGGCCCAAGTGAATATGGATGAAACAGTGTGGAAAATAATGAATACTTTCAAAGGGTGAAGTAAGTTTTTTTTCTGGCGTTAGAAAAACATTACCATACCAAGTATGAGCACATGTTTAAAGATGTATTTATTTTATACACTACAACGCTCCCTCAGCATAAGCCAACTATTTCACATGGAGCTGGCCTCTGCCTGCTTCTGTGACACCCTGTCCACACCGGGACCAATTTGCAATGTTAATGAAAATAGCCCTGAACTCAAATGTGAACTTTCCATGAACTCAAGAAGTTCTGCAAAAATCTAGTCTATGTGGAATCTGTGTCCTGGTTTATCTTGTGCATTATTATATCCCCCGTGCTTTGTATACAGCAGGTTTGGGTATTTCCTTAAAGAATAATGAATGAATGCTACAGGCTGGAAAATGTCAGGAAAATTAAGTTACCATTTTCTTTCTTACCATTATGACTGCTCCTTAACTTAGAGTGAGTGAGTGCAATTTTGAGAATGGATGGAGCATACTAGCAATTCTTTATATTATATCGAAGTTAAAAATTTAAAACTCAAAAAGGAAGAAAAGGAGAAACTGAATAAGAAACGTAGCCCATCAACAGAGGAATTACTTGCTAGATCCTGATTAGTATACTGTTTTCAGTTCACATTTGTTTTGAGTTAAGTTTTTGGTCAACTGAACATGCTGAGTTATGGAGATTCGTCATAGGATCAATTCCTGAATTACTAATTTTCAACAATTTAAAAACTGTCAACATTAATCAAAGAACAAAGCATTTTAGCAAGGAAGCGCCAACAAAGAACTTCTCCAAAGAACTTCTTCTGAAGACAAATTTAAGTTGATAAGACGAAAGTTATTAACTGTTATATCTTCAAATGAGCATTTAGATGTCAAAACAACACTATGAATCAGTAAGTATTATTTCTATGATCTTTAACACTTCAAGCTGAGTCTCCTTAACTAGACAGCTTAGTAATCAGTAGTATTTCAAAAAGACGTTTTAAAATGAAAATGACACACTTTTCAATTATACTATGCCATTTTTCCATTATAATAGATATTTGAGTAAAAAACTAAATTTATATCTTTTTGGATATGTTCACACACATGCGTGCGCACACACTCACAGTGCAGAAATAGCTCTGACACTTTGCAAGATACCATTCATCTTTCATTTTTCATTGTTAGAGTTTGAAAGTGAAAGAATGGATCCCATGAAAAGACTTTCGTAATTTTCACATCTTTTTAACTTTTATTTCTGAAATCTATGAATTTTAGAAATATGAAAGCAACTATTATAGCATCTTCTTTAGCGCTGTAAAGACAGGTCATAAAGATAGTTCTATGACGTGTCAACCACAGCAGTTTCTTTTTTTTTAAGAGAAAATTTAAAAACACATGTGGTGGTAATTTTAAGAAGAACCTCCAAAAGAAGTGCCCAGGATTACTCTGTAATCACATTCACAATATACTGACAACAAAGCTCTACTTAATGCCAATTGTGCCATGCTCACAGGTAAAATTGCAAAAAACGCACACATCATATATAATACTTCACACTAACCTAAGACTTTGGAATCACTTAAGGCACACTTTCTATGGTGAGATCTAACAGGCATCTTCAGGCAATGTGATAAATGTTAGCAGCAGAGGCTTAAATTCAGACAAGCTTAAATTAGAATCTTGGATAAATATCTTAACACTTTTGACTTTACCTATGCTTAATACATCGCCACATTTACAGTACTGGAACCAAAGAAGTATGGTTATAGTGAAATAGGGCCTGGTTGGGACCCCCACAAAAGAGGCCTTACCATGTCTCTGGACTCGCCTTTCCCTGCCCTAGAGCTTAACAATTGATAAACCCCCTCCCTGCGGTTTGAGTTTGGAATGTCCCATGTCCCAGTTCCTGAGCTAAGATGTCCCCTGTTCTCATTCCCTGCTTTTGATAATTACCCTGAAACTTATGCATGCTTACTAGTCACAATGCCCCCCTGACCCCACCTCCACCCCAACCCTGGACTTGCGGATTACAATCTCTATGGCCTAGCCTTCTTTCCAGGTTACTGTCATCACCACTCCTGAATGGGTGACCATGTTAGAGAGCCACGTCGCCAGAGGGAAGGCTCTATGCAGACCCCCAGAACCGTCAAGTACCCTCTGGGGGAATGCCCAGATTTTCCCTTAAATGTCCCAAGCTGGTCTGAGAATGTTAAGGCAGTTTTTGGAGGTGTTAACCTGCTGCCTTCTCAGACCCTCGATGCTCTGATAATAAACGCTTATTCTATGACCCAACTCCTGTGTTGGTCTATTGGCTGAGCACGTCTTGTTTGGCCTCCAGTTTCAATAGGAACACTTGCAATATAATTCAATTTTCGTAGTATTTTTGGAGGGGCCTGTCTACAAAGTATAGTAGCCATTGCTTAGTGAAGATATAAGACATGGTGAAAGCTAGATAATAATTCTATTTTGCAAAAAGGTAATAGAGGTGAATTGATAAAATAAGTAAACAGAAATCACACAGAAGTCAGGTAGTCCCGAGTAGAAGAGAGAGAGCTTCAGAGTTTGAGAGATGGGTAATTTTGAACAGATATAGAAGTGAGAGCAAAGGCACAGATGACACCAACTCAGCTGGCAATCAAGACTTAAGTAGAAGGAGAATAGAAGACAAGTGTGGATAAATACACTGGGGCATTTGTGACCTGAAATTATTTGTTATTGGACCAGTTATATAGTGGCTAAGGAAGTATTGTCAAGTAGGAGATGTATAGTGGTGAGTACAAATGTCAGCCTACATGCTTGTATAGTGAGGAAAGAGAAGGGAAACAACTTTCTATAAAGCACCTCATCTTTCATCATAGCTGCATAGTCCCAATTTCCACTCTTCACCCTGTCACTAACCAGTACATTTAGATAAAAATTTCAAAAATCATTCATAATGATAAATCTAAAACCCATCATCCAAGCTAGTAAAATAATTGAAATGCAGTTTATTTCATCTAAAAATAAAGGAAGAAAACTAGAGAAAGGAAACCTTTGGAAATACAAAGTATATCTTCAAAGAGGCCAAGTGTTCCAAAGATTTATAGATTATGTTGTGACAAATCAGGAACAGAATGCCTGTTTAACCAAGGCAAAGTGCCTTAGTTCTTTTAATATGTTAAAATGGAGCTTGTTTAATATGTTAACATGGTCATCTGAATGTTTTATTGATAATTATGGCCTCACCATATGGTTTAGCATTTATTTCTTTCCCATTTGTTTCACCTGTTTCATCTTTAGCTCTATTTGTATCAAAAACACAGATGGAAGAAATCTGAGCTTATATATGGGATGAATTCTGTAAAGTATTTTGAAGGGTAAGCTGATTGACTAATTCACAAATATAAATTACCTGACCTGCCATATTTGCAAAGAGAGTGCAATGCACAAACATGCTTATTATGCTGATTTCAAAATGTATGGAGAATATAGAGTCCATTCAGAATCCCAAACTCTAAGAGTTCAATGAACTGCATAGTCAAAAGCTGAAACTACTAATCCAAATGCCAAGAAAAGAAGATGTTTGGGGGTTATAATCGCATAGATGTTTTCTTGGATCCCACCTTTGCTAGTACAGCATGTCTCTCTACGGTCCCACTAGGCAGTGATGTGCATTTATGTAAAGTTCTGGATAAGAGTACTTCCTGAACTTCTCTCTTAAGAGGAAGATAAAAAGAGGAAGAAGTGGGATGAACAGCTTTTGATTTTCTCGGATGGACGGGACAGTATTAGCATCACCTATAAGTTGATATGATGGTGTGTTTCAACAAAGCGCTGAGAATTATAAGGACAAATTACAAAATGAACTTGATCATAGGGTCTTCCTAGTCTACCTAGTTGAGATAAAACCATTTTTAGTGATAAGATAGTGACACATTCTATAACAATAGTGTTTTATTTTTTGTTGGAAACATGGTTGGTAAGAAAAGACAATGATTGGATTAATTTTATATTTTTAACTTGTTACATTTTTTTAAAATAATATGTTATATAGAGATTTATCTTTCTTCATATGCATTTTGGAATCATTAACTAAGTGATTATAATGCATTTTTATATTACATGTATTATATAGTCATAATAATAGAGTATTGCTAACTATCATCATAAAAAAGCTTTATATATGTTAAGTAAATAACAAGTATAGAAAAACTGAATGAGCCTCATATATTATATGGGTAAAAACAAATATGCATATGAAGAAAGACTGAAAAAACAAAGAAAAATGGTAATATCAGTTGTGTTTGTCAGAGTTGTAGGGATTTTTTTCTATTTAGCAAAAGGTTTCTATGATGTTAGATTGCTTTTGCAATAAAAATAATAGTTTATATTAATCATGTTGATCTATAAGTGACTATTCAAATTAATCTTTTATTAGACGTTCATCTATAAAACAAGGGCAAATAAATATATCCTTAATTAAATACCAAGTATCTATAGGACTATAGAAAAATTATTATACAAGGAATGTCCTAAAATATTCCTTGCATAATACACAGGGAAAAATTCAAAAGAGGGCAATTCACTTTAGTGGTTGCATTTTGTAGGCTATTCTTTAGAAACAGACAAGAGAGTAAGACCTTACACTTCATGATAATCTACTTGAACACGGCTAGATTACTTCACACCCACTACCATTGCTACCATCAAACTAAAAACAAAAAGTCAAAGAATGTAAAACTGCATGTTACATCCATCCGGGTCACCACCCTACCTCCTAAACACCCATTTCTTGGCTGTGCAATTTTGGGGGAGGTTACATTGGTAATGTATAGATGCTTTGGGGTTCCTTATAAATATATCAAATAACTTCCAAACTCATCTTTGTAGTTCCGGACAGAATCTACATGTGGATGCCAATATAACCTTTAATTCTCTCTGAAGCTGTTGATTTTCCCCTAAAAATTTGAATTTCTAATATTAGATCATAAATTTCAAGGTCTGTTACAAAAGCAGCTCTCATAGAAGATTTATATATCTTGGCATCTTAGCAAAGAAATCTTCGATTTCAGTGAGATCAACAGAACCATTTTTAGAAAATCACTGCCAGACCTGAAGCTAATTTCCTTTAACGCTACAACATCTGTAAGCCTCATATGGAAGTCTGGGTTTTAATCAGCCCTGCAGTCTAACAAATTGTCAGCGATGCTTACAGAAAAATCAACACCAAAATCCATTTCACAGGAAAATCACAAGATAGCATAAAAGAGCAATATGGGCTATAGGATCTAGAATGCATACTGTTTCGCTGACAACTGTTAAGACTTCAAAGGCAATTAATTCAAAAATAGAAAAAGTGTTGGAGTCATAATGGGAAACTTCTTCACTAAAGGTTGTTTATTTATTTGTTTGTTTGTTTATTTATTTACTTTTACTGGTATCAAAGAAAGATGGCCAGTGAAACCAGTGTAACCCTAACACATAGATATATCTCAATGGAAATCCTACCTCAATGGAAAGAAGTGCTAGTGGAGAATGAAATGCAAAGTAAATCTGTGCCACAAATGGACTGCAGAAATACTGATAGTGAAATAGATATATCTTTCTAAGTTTTTAATTTTAATCAGTTTTCAAGGGTCGCCTTCATTTATTGCTTGTACCTCAGTAATGTTTAATCCCTTTAAAATTTTCTCATTACCATATGACTTCTCATTAAGCATAAAAGCTTAAGTGGTTAAAGGTAAATAATATCAACATTGTCCAAACAGCCTTTTGTCACTGTGACAAAAATATTGGTAATACATATGCATGCTACAGAGCCATACTCTTGCAGGGAACAAGAAGTAAGCATTCAGGCACAATGACTCTAGATAAACATGTTATTACTCAAAATGCTGCATAAATTTTACCATTGAATTTTATCTTATTTGCATTTTTCACATAATTGGCTAATAATAGACATCCCAGGCATTCTTGTTAAGTTGTCAAAATAATTTTTAACACTAGTAAATAAAGAGCATATGCTTCAAGAAAAGACTTCAAGAAAAGCAAAGGTAAACAAAGGGAGAGTGAATCTTCTCTTTTGGTAATTCCGTTAACAACACTCTAATGCCAATTCAGTATTTAAAACAAGCTGGGAACTTTGTGAACATTTTACAGGCATAATCTCATGTAGCCTCTCAACAATCCTAAAGTGAATGTTATTGCTACTATCTTAGAGAAGGAAAGAGAGACGTGAAGTAAGTTGCCCAATCATGAATAGTTAAAAAATGGATGACAATGAGGGTGACTGGGAACGTAAACCCATATCTTGGATTTCTGAGCTTGTGGTTTTCCATTTCTATGCCATATTGTCTCTCTGATGAATTCACGGAACTCAGAACGTACTGTTGAGTGAGTTTGGGAGACTTAGTAGTGGATCGCCAATCCATATTTTTATCAGGATGCATTTTACTAAACATTTAAGATTGGATTTTTGTAATTTGTGAATTCTGTAATTCTGTTTCCTATAATTATAGCCTACAATCATCCTCCTTTGCCAAAATGTAGGTGTTTCCAAATGATCGGTTCTTGGCTCTATTCAAAATCTCCAGCCCCGACCTTTTTCCTAAGTGCTAGTTTTCCATTTCAAACCACCTGCCCGATGTCTCCTCCTGGATGTTCAACCCACACACAATATGTTTCTTACTGAATTAATCTTTTTCCTTCCCAAATCCATCCTTTCTGCTAGATTTTCTATTTCTGCCCGTTATTTTCACAATCACTCAGGAGGACAGAAACTAGCTTGAAATGCCATTACAGTGCACGGCATTATTGCTCACAAGTATTTTATCCCCCTTACATATGTCTGTCCCATTGACTTTGACCTTGGCAATATGATGTGCTTTGGCCAATAGAATGTAAGCATATCTGACATATGCCACATCCATTAAAGGGCATTGCAAGTTTCTGTCAGCTCTTTTGTTCTCCTTCTTTGTCTCAAGAAAAGATATTCTAAACAGGGTCTTCGCCTTCAGTCTGGGTCTAGGAATGGGAAAACACCAAGTCAAGTCATAGTAGCCAACCCACAGTTGTACATACATATATTGTGGACAAAAAAATAAATGCTTGTTATTGTAAGCCACTGATATAAGGGGTTAATTTCTTGTTATTGCAAATATAGATTTTATTTTACTCTCACCTGCCATTAAATCCATTGCAATTTGCATTAGTTCTACATTTGCAATGTATCATCTATCATTTTCTTTCTTTATTTTTATACCACCACCACCTTAATTATTTTATCACTACCCATCCCTCTGATGATTGCAATTCCTTATGCCTGTCCTTTTCTCTTGAGGAAGGTGACTATTCCTCAAGTGAACTTTGATTAGCTCACTCCCTATTCAAACATCATAAATAATCCTACAAGGGGCAAACGGAGTGAAGGTCTCATCACAGAAGACTGAGTAATCAATTTATCAAACAGTGTCAACAGGTCAAGTCAGAAGAAGAATGAGAAATGACCACCAGGTTTAAAAACATGTATTTGACAGCAATGAAAATCACTGCCAACTTTAATGAGAAAGTCATTCATTACCTAAGTAAGAACCGATGTGGAAGTAACAACAGGAAGAGAGCAATTGGAGTTATCAAGAGATTTAAACTATAATTGTTTTCAAGGGTTTTGATGTAATGAAGCACAGAGAAAGAGGGTAGAGGTTCAAGGGCAACATGGAATTTAAGGAGGGGCTTTAGCTTTGTTTTCTTTTATTTTGTTTATCATGAGAAAGGAATGTAAACATGTTGGTGTGCTGATGGCAATAACCTCGTAGAAACAAACAAACAAACAACAGGATACAGACAGTTTAGATATAATAGGACTACAATTTAGAACAGAAGAGCAGGGTGGGATCCAGTGCCCAATTGGAGCGTTTGGCCTTGTATCTACAACAGGTCCCATAGAGTAACAGGAGGTAATATAAGTGAGCTGTAAGTAGGAAGGTAGTTAGGGTGATGAAAATGTATTTGGATGGCTTCCATTTTCTCAGGGAAATAGTAAGCATGCTAGCTGAGAATCAGAATGGGAAGGAGAGACTAGAAGTTTGAGGAGAGAGACTAGGGATCAATTATGTAGTGAGAGAATGAAGAGTAAGTATACCAAGAAAATGAGGAATTTCTGGGCACAGTAGGAATCCACTGGGGATCACTAGTTATGAACTTACTATGAAGTCAGTCTGCGTGATTTTTGAAATTTTATTGTCACTTTGAGCTGGTCAGGGGCAGAGTAGATGAAATGCTGGGTTTAACTAAAGGTTGAAGTTTTGGTATTTAAATATGCAAAGAGAGAAAGGGCCAGTGAAGTACAGAGAATATCTATATCCAATATTATATATACACACACATCATGGAATCTAACTGGTACAAAGGAGAATGTGAGGACACAGTGAAGGCATGCGCTTCTGACCAGCTTGAAATCCCGCTAGGATTATATTATTCTTGAAGCTGGGATAATAAAAAGGAGTAAACTGGAAAAGTAGCAGTGGTTGTGCGAGAGCATGACACTCAAAATTGTTTAACTGAGAACTTATTAACAAGTTCTAGGATGTGGCAGTGGGAACATGTGGCTAAAATAGAATGGAAGGCTAGATCATTGGAGGATAAGGTGTCAAAGGTTCTGAGAAGTCGGGCTATTGGAAAGTATACGCAGATACTAACATAATGACTCATGACAGGAGCAGTATTAAAGTGCCAAAAAAAAAAAAAAAAAGAGTTAAAATATTGAAAAACAGAGGGAAAGTGGCTTATTGGAATGACAAGACCAAGGAGGGGTAGCAGGTGGTCTATATTGATGGTAAGGGCTTCAAACCTGCATGTTTTTAGGGAAAAGCAGAGAGTGAAAATGCGTTAGCAGAAGGAGCTCATGTAACATACATCCAGGCCAGTAACAGAAGGGTAGAGGGCGAAGCACTCTGTGGGAACCACAGGCCTGGAGGGGAGAGGCAGTTTACAGGAAAAGAAGGTGAAGTGTATGATTCAAGAAGAGATTGCCAATCCAGGCAATTTAGCTGACTGTGGATTTGAATTCTAAGAAGCACAGTGAAAGGCCCAGGTATTGGGAAGGTATGCAAAATGGAATTTAAAAAAGGAGGATTTACAGAACTGTACAGGTATGAGGGATAATCTTTTAATTATCACATTAAGTGTATGTCTTCAATGTTTGATGCATGTAACAGTTCAAGAACTATACCACACTCTGTTGCTGTTTAATAATAGATGAACAGAGCACACGCAGCATTTCTAAATCAAAATACCAAAGTACTCAACGTATAGCATGTCACCCTCAAGCTAAAACTTGCCAGAAAGAGTTAACTGATCTGAGAGAACATGTTTTTCTTAAAAACTATGCACAGACATTTTCAAAACAGGCTATGCACTTGACAAAACAATTAAGATAAATAATTCATCGATGCATACATTTATATTGGAAAATGTGCATATGCCAAGGAATGAGATAAATGAAATAGTCCCCAGGAAAATAGCTAAAACATTCTCATCCTTAGGCAGTTTGGCTTTTAAAATGAAAAGTTATCTTCGTTGTCATGTGGTCAGAGGTAGAAATACAGAGTTTGGGTGACAAAAGGAACGGGATCCTCAGTGCTGACCCTAGAGAGGATAAATGGTTCCCTAGGCCCTTCTCCCAGGGCAGGGAGAAATATTATCATTTTAACATGGGAGGAACAGCAGATTACCTCAGACAAGCCTCTCCACTTCAAGATCTGTCCCTATCAGGCTTCCCATGTGTGTAAATAGGTCTCTAGGCCAGGATTTTCAAAGAGAAAGCAGCAAGAGACCCTAAGAGTAAATGATTGTTGACAATGAGCAAGAGTATCAACAAGATTGACAGCTGACAAGCTGAATGGAGCCTCCACACCAGGATGCCTCCCCTCATCATCTCCTGCCGTTCACATTTTACAAAAGGTTGCAATCAACACCTTGGGGCCCTCAAGCTGTGTTGAGCACAAAGATCTGCATGGGCCAGAGCTGAACTAACTGCTCCTTAGCTGGATCGATGCATGGGGAATAATAAAAAGCATAACAATGTTGACTCTGACCAGTAGATATTCTTTCAAGAAAAAAATAAATAAATCCTGTGAGTTTCAAACATCTACCTCACTTTCTCAATACTTTATAATGATATAGAGTTTGCAACGCATTAGAGATGGGTTATAACAGTACAACTGAATGTTTCATATACACATTAAACAAAGACTCATACAGCTTGATTGGTTTTCTCCTAAGGAAAAAAAAAATGTGCTTTTCAATTTCTTGCCTAATTGTCTTTCCTCGCCACACCTGCTCATTTGTCACGTGGACATAATCTCTACAATGCACCCGACTCCATTTACAAGGACTAAATTGCCTGTGGTTGACAGGATTTTGAATTAGCCCAGTTGTTATTATCATGTATATGTGCTCCTTAAACAAAGTCATAAGACAAACAAGTTTGAGATAATTAGATGGTGCTGATTGTACCTGCAGGATGCACTTGACTTTAATGATTAACTCTGCATTGAGGCTACAATCAAGCTATATGAGTTTTTGCTGTATGCTGAGAAACGGAGCATCACAGTGGGAGAAAAAGAGCCCAGGTCCCCTAGTGACCACCAGTATCAATTTGAACACCATTATCTTACCATGAATCCAATATCTTGGAAAACTTCCAAGGCGGCAGCCAATCAAGAGTTATGATCTATTTTAGAAAGAAATTAAACTATGGGGGGTGGGGGGGAAGTAAATCTAAAAGTCATAATCAATACTGACACCTACTGAGTTATTGAGTTGCTGTCATTATAGTAACAATGGAATCAGAAGGTTAAGAAAAGCATCTCTTCAGAGTGCGGTGATTAAGCCTTTAATTCAAAGAGAACATTTACGCAGGTGAAAATTTATTTTAAAAGGATGTTTCAAGATAGAAAACATTTAAAAGTCAATTTAAGGCTCACTCTATATATCACACAGACAACTTAATTTTACAAAAGGTTTCCTTCCTATTGATCTTTAGAAAATGAGAGAAGGAAGCCCGCTCTCCTCCTGCTGCCTGCTGGCTAAGGAGACAAAATACTCTCCTTTTCCACTAACTACTGGTCTTTTGTGCTTTTGTACCTCACCCCACACCATGTGAGTACCTATACGAAAGAGATGCTTTTAAGTGAGAAAAATTCTAACTATGCCCTAAACCTAACCTATTCTAGTCTGACATACTAGTCAAGAAAGCCCATGTGGATACAGTATGAGATTCTATTGTCAACAAAATGGGGAAGTGGGGGCAGGAACGTGTTCATAAGGTTTTCAAATGTAAACAAAATACATTTAGTACAGTAGATACATTCACTCTCCATGCTTGAATTGGTTCATTTGCGAAATGCAGAATACATATAGTATCTTTGATTTTGACTATAAAGCACTTGGTACAGCGCCCCTCAGAGTTAAACAAATGTGAGTCCCCTTCCCTTCCCCTACTGCCATATGTAGGGAAGAGAGTAATCAACACTTATCCTGAGCGGATTGATGGGAACTCCATTTGGTGGACAGGCCTCATCACGTCCCCAGTGATCTCTTTGAAGATGGATCCATTCTAGAAATATGATCAGTGCATGCTCTAACCAATTAAAGAAGTCTCATGTTTCTTTCTTACTTGTAAAGAAGTGAGTGATTTAAAAATGAACTCAACACTGTCTTCTGTGAAAAGAATTAAAGAAGGGAATTGTTGGCCCTGTAGAAGGTCATTTTTGTATGTAATCCTTTGTATTCTTTACAATAGTCCTACTAAAGTAGGTTTGGGATAAGGAAGCCAATATCAAATGTCAAATAGCAAGCAACAAATACCAAAATACACTGCCTCCTTTCGTTGATAAAAATGTCAACGCATGAAACTAATGCATGGATCAATGGCAGGCTAATAAGATTTCAAAGAGCTAGAATACCGTGCTCTGTTTTAAAGCACCTATCTTTCAAAATTGATGACTATGGACTAATTTTTCCAAACACAGTTACAGGAAGGTAAGCCGCAAATCTAAGTCTTTATATCTAAGAACCTCACACAGTCTTTTCATCTAAAAATAAATTTTTAAAAAAATCCTCTTTAGAATTTGTCTGCTAACCCATTCTTACCCTGGCAGTAAAACTCAATGCACCTCTTCATGCTGTGGCAGCGATAGCTATCAAAGGTAAAACACTTCCTAACAACAAGGCACATTCACAGCAGGGGATTTCAAATGGCAAGTTTTATTTTAGAGTCAGTTCTTATCTGCTGCTTGGACACAGGAGGGTGTGGTTTGTGAATTTTATTTTTGATATATTTAGGGAATCACAGAGTTAAGGATCTTAATTGTAGAATATTTGTTATAAACATGATCACAATTAATAACTTCCCTTGTTATTTGATGTTTCTAAATATTGCTACGCATTTGCTAAAATGTTTAAATATTCAGATGATTCATACTATTCCATCTTTTCTTCTGTGTGTTTTACAGGGTTGAGGTCGCAAGTCTTATAGGGTCATCTTTGTATTTTCTCAGTTCAGTTCTATTTTTCTGTTATTATGCTACAAGGCTGTTGAAAGACAAACTCTGGCTTTAAATTTAGAAGGACGGAAAGAGTGAGATACAACTCTCATACTTGTTACTTTATTATCTCCTAATAGTAATCAAGTTTGATGGAGTACAAAGAGAGCAAGAGCGTTATGGTTGAATTCTATGCCACTCCCCTCCCCTGGACATATGCCAGTGTCCTAACCCCCAGCACCTCACAATGTGACCTCATTCGGAGATAGGGTCTTTACAGGGGTAATCAAATTAAAGTGAGCTCATTAGGGTACACATTAATCCAATATGACTGATATTCTTATAAAAAGGGAAATTGGGACACAGACACAGACATGGAGAAAGACAATGTGAAGACAGAGAGAAAACAGCCACCTACAAGCCAAAGGGAGTGTCCGAGGTCCTTCGTTTCTGGCTCTCAGAAGGAGTCAAACCTGCCCATATGTGGACAGGGTTTGTGGATTCCCTACTCTCCAGAACTGTGAGGCAATACATTTCTATTGTTTAATCCACCCAATTGGTGGTAGTTTGCTATGGTAGATCTAGCAAACTAATACAGAGAATGAATGTCAGGTCTAAAAATGGCCTAGAACAGGAGTCAGCACGCTATGGTTGTGAACCAAATCCAAACTGTACACCCCACGAGCTACAGATGTTCTTTACATTTTTACACAGTTGAAAAAAAATCGTGGCAATTTGTTTTCTCATTATCTAAGAACATAAACAATTTTTTATTTTGTTCCTCACCCTGCAAAGCCTAAAATACTTACTGTCTGAGCCTTTCCAGTAAAAAGTGTGCTGATCCTTGGCCTAGATCAGAATCAAGATGAATTCAGACCCAACTTGGTCATTTAATGATTGGAAGTTCAGTTAACTTCATTGCGCTTTCATATTTTAATTTGTCAAATAAGGCATTTAACAACTTTCCCTATTTCATGGAAGTAATATCAAGGAGTAAACAAACACTCAATAATGAGAAAAAAAACTTAAGAAATGTTGAAAGGTCTGTACACGTACAATTGTAGTTTTTCCCCAGAAATATCAATATAAGTTATATATACTACACCCAATTTAAGAAGTCTATAGTTTCACACTATACAATTCTACACTCAGAGATGAGTTCTGTGGTTTTTTTACGACTTAATCAAAACATACTTAAAGCAGAATTTCTGAAGAAAATTGCTACTGGATATCCTAGCATTATATTTTGCTATTTAAATTTCTGGTTTGAGTGTCTTGCTCAGAATATTTTATAAAAGATCTCCAGGTAGAACCAAATCAACACAGTGTACATCTTAAATTGATACAGTGCTATATATGTCAATTATATCTCAATTAAAAAGAAACACATAGCAATATTCTGGATGGTATGGTTTTGAAAGACAGTGACACATAGTACATCTCTTCTCTAATGCCTTTCAATGTTAATATGCTTATCTACTTGCTTCTTTTTCTACCGTGGTTTTTTAAAAAAGCTCTCCACAAAAGAAAGCATTTCATTCATTCATTCATTCATTCATTCACTCACTTACATATGTATTGACTACTAACAGTATATAAGGCTCTGGGCTAGATGCTAAGAATATAAAGTCAAATAAGACATGGAAAAAATAGTTTCAATACAATGTAGGATGTACATGATGAAATACAAGGATGCACATGACGAAATGGGATTTCTGGACAACAGATGTATATTTTGTGACAAGAACTGCATTTGAAACTGAGGATACAGGGCTCAAGAGGACACACTTTCCTTGGATATATCATAGGCTTCTGGGAGAGAAATACACATAAAGAGAGTCTTCAAAATAACGTGGTAAATTGTAAGACTGAAGTACACGCAGTGTACCGAGAAGGGACACTGAGCCTACTAAGGTACTGAAGAAAGTTCACAGAGGATGCAACACCTGAAGTGAGTCTTAGAGAATGACTAAGAAATATGAAGGAAAACAGAATGGTTATTCCAAGTTAAGTATGGAATTCTAGGTCTAAGCAAAGGCATGACACAGCAGATTGGAGGGGGTGTGTAAGAGGGGGACAAATAATTCAATATTTTCAAAGTGTACACTGTGAGGTCAGGTAAGGCAAGGGATGAGATACAGCTGTGGGCCAGAAGCCAGGATGCACAGGTATGGAACACAAGAATGGATGGATTAGAAAAAGGGGCATAGATAATTGTATAGATTAACTATGTTAAGATGTAAGTAAGGATTTAGGGAGTTAAGATGCTTTGTGGGCTGTGGTGATAGGTTAAAGAATGTGTATATGGTCCAATCCCAGTGACTCTTAGGAACTTTGAAGGAGCTTGCTTCTCGCACACTGAACTTGAACCTTGAGTTGTGTAGGATTGAGAGTGAGCTGCAGTAATGAGGAGTATCCAACCTACCCATGCAAAATACCACAGCCAAGGCAACAGATAAAGGGGACCCGATACTGTTACACATAGCCCCATACAAATTCCAAGCTACCGATGGACTTCTCAGATATGGGGACAACGCGTGCCTTTTTTTCTAAATCCAATTTTAAAATGATTTTGTGTCATTTACAATCGAAAGAGGCCTAATAGTGTAACTAGCTGTTACTAATAGTTCATTTATTTTTGTAAGGATAAAAATGAGGCAGAGCCTCATTTAAACTCTGAAAGTTAAACAACTTTCTGGAGTCACACAGTTATTACTTAGCTGGGATCAAAAGCCAGAAACCCAAATGTTTTTAATAAACAATTGTGCTAAATTCTATCTCATGATACTATATATTTTTTTCCAAATGTATACTGATGAAAATGATTCAAGGACTTATATTTAGTAAGCACCTGGCAGATATGTGGCGAAAAAAGAGGGCAAATGATGGTCCTGATTAGAGAGACATACACCTGGTGGCGAGGGTTATAGAATCTAAATAGTGGAAAAGCTGGTCATCTCCATGTTGATTTTGGAAACTTCACTTAATTACACTATTGTCAGTCCTCCAAGGTACCCTGCATCCCATACAGATTCCATTTCTTTTTTCCCTCCCCAAAGTAGACTCTCTAGTATTTTGCTAAAATAGAAAAGTGACAATTGCCCAGTTATTCATGGTTTGTGTTGGAGAATCTCAGGGTCTGACTGCCTCTTAAAAAACTTCGATCCAATTCTTCCTATGTTTACTTCACATTCATCCTGCATCCCAAGGTAACCAATCCTAACATTCCCAAGTCCTTGGGGTTTCTGTGGTACAAACCGCACTGCTTCCTGAGTTCACCTGCAGTGTGCTCAGGGCTTTCATGGGCTACTAAATTAGTCACCTTTCTCTCTCTTTCTCTGTCACCTGTCTTGCGCAAAGCTTCCTTACTAGTATTGCCTTCTGTACTTTGACCCTTGTGGCTTGTTTGTATATTAAAAAATATATATTTTCAGTAATATGTTTGGAGAGTTTCGGTAGCAGTGGAGCTGGTATAATACTTGAATATCAAAATATTTCTGCTATAATATATATGGCACCAACATATCCTAAAAATGTAGTACTTAATTGGAATTCGAACAACATTTCTATTGTTTTTTTACTATTGATTCACCAGGTCTAGCCACTAGCCCATCAAACTGGCTTAGAAAGCGTCAAGGGACAATTAAATTACTTAGTCAAAACTGAAGCTGAAAAAGATAAAAAATATAAAATATATATATATATATATACATATATATATATAGTATTTAAAATAATATAATATATATATATATAATTTTAAAAATTCACTTATTTATTTTGCTTGACCTGAGTTTAAATCCGGCTCTGACATTTACTAATGTGTGACCTGGAGCAAGTTATTCAAACTCTTTGTGTTGAGGATGCCTCGTTTGTAAAAAGGTGATAATTATATAATAGTATCAAATACAGAAGGTTGTTATGAGGATTAAATTAGTTAATACATGTAAAATACTTAGAAACCATTTCATTAGTTTCTGCTTTTATGTATATATTTTCTTCCTGCTTCTTTGGGTTTAATTTGCTTTTCTTTTCCTAATGTCTTGAATTGGAGAATTACTAACTTGGAAGAATGGCACATTGATTTTCAGCCTTTCTTATTTTTCTTGTTGCGGTCTTATAATAATATGTATTTAAAGCTATAACTTTTCCTCTAAGCATGAGTTTTGGTCACATCTCATAAATTTTAATATGTACTGTTCTCCTTATCATTCAGTTCAAAATATTTCATAATTCTTGTTGTGATTTCTTCTTTTACCCAAATGTTATTTGGAACTATATTTCCTAATTTTGAAACAGAGTAATGGTCTATCTTTTCTGTTAAGGTTTTCTAGCTAATTCCACTGTGGTCAAAGAAAATACCTTGGAGGATGTCAGTTCTTTGAAATTTGTTGGGACTTACTTTATGTCCCAACATAAATATCCAGTGTGTATTTGAAAAGAATGTGAATTCTGCTAGTCTTGCTTCTGCGTTCTACGTATGCCCGTTAGGTCAAGTTTTTTACGGTGTTGTTCAAATCTTCTATGCCTTTATTGCTTTTCTTGTTGTTCTCTTGTTCTATTAGTGACTAAAAGGAGTGTGTTAACATCTCCCAAGACAAAGAAATAAATATGCCTGTCACTAACAAGGTTACTCAATAATAAACTATTACTATAATTACTTTTATTTTTATGTAGCAAATGTTTGGATTGCCAAGTGGATATAGATTGTACAAACTGTTTGGGATCAGAGTAGAATATGCCGTTATAGAAACAAATAATAAGAATTTTTTCTGTAAGAAATATGCACCTCTGGATCCTAATTAAGTTTAAAAAACAAATGCACAGTTTCAGTCAATAGTTTTTACTATCTGTCAGCAGGAAAACCTGGCTGACAAAATATTTTAAAGTTGTAACAAATTCATAAATCCTAACAGTCTATAGAACCCTAAATACATACTTGAAATAAAGAAAAATCTAAAATTAAAAATAAATTATAAAACTTAATCCTACAGAATGAGATTTACATGGAAAAATTAAATCAAATTCCAAATGTACATATGTATACACACACACACAATTATGTCGATATACATGGGGCGTCCTCCTTATATATAATTTATTCCATATGATAGAATAACATACAATCATTAAAAGTCATAATTTAAAATAATATTTCATACTATGTGGTAGTGTTCATTATGTAAGATAGGTTAGGAAAGCAGGATAATATATTATATAGGTGGTATAACCCAAATTGTGTAAATGGAGAGGGTAAGCAAGGCTAGGAGGAAACACATCAAAGCAATATTCTTGGTTGTTTTGAGGATGGGAGAGTTATTGATTATTTTTATATTCTTCTTTACATTTTTATTTATTCTGTGAATTTTCTTCAGTAAACACAGAAAAGCTATATAATAACAAAATAACTATTTAATTCAGAAAATAAACACTTATTTGTAAGAAAAACACTTTCATTTGCAATTTATTTGGAAAAAAACATATGGAAGCTCTGTTAATGTTTAAAAAAACCCAGCTCATTGCAGATAACTTTAATGATTTCAAAAACAAATTAAGTCAAGCAAGAAATAAAAGAATACAAATGGAGCACATATGACTCTAATAAATGAGTCTATGCCATCCACTCTATAAAGCTAGAGTGAAGAAGATGCAGATTTTATCAGCGGTCAGCCGGAAGCCCTCAATTTAATTATCCAAAGTTGAATGTCTCACCCCATTAGTTAGCCTATTAAAAAAAGAATCCATCCCTAGTTCTTGCAGGGAAAAACAATTGTTTCATGTATAGATATTAACTTCTTAAATCAAATTAAACAATTAAATTCGCTGCCACATCTCTGCTGTTTTATTGCTGTTTATAGAAAAAAAAATCATGTACTATAAAAGGCCCAAATTGTTTTTCTCTTCATATAAGTACTTTTTCAGTAGTTTTCTATATATAAGCTGAACATATTTCTCACCTTTCCACTTTTCTGTATTTTTTCCCTAGCCTCTTAGAAATAGATATTTCAACAGACATTTGGATTTCAAGATCATGCTAGATTTATTTATATGTAAAAATGAACAAAACAGTGCTAAATTGCTTTATTAGCTATTAACAAACTAACAAGCCTTTTATGTGTGACCTAACTCATGTGAAAATATTGTTCCATCAATTGCGTTTTTAAATTTATTGACAATCTGCAGAACTAGAATATGATTACTTGCTGAAGGAACTTACCAACACTTATGAAGATTAATAAAAAAGATCTATTCATATTTCATAGGTATGTCTAGACTAAAATGAAAAAATGAAATAATTTACAAAGTCAGAAAATGTCGTCCAGGCATGATAAAAACCTTTATACAAATTAGTAATTTTATGAATAATAGTAAGAGTCCAGGAACCGAATTCAAATCCTGCCCTTGCCATTTATTAACAGTATATAGGTAAGTGATGTGACCTAAGAACTTTGTCTCACAAAATGGTGGCACTAAAACCTGCTCCATAGTGCTGTTGTAAAGATAAGGTGTTTATATAATGTGGCATGTTGGCTCATCATCACCATGTTGATAAGATTCATTAGTAAATTGTTTTGGAAGCAGATAAGGTAAAAAGAGGTCTGGGGACCATCTCTTCTATTGGGAGATTAATTCTATTAGGTTGTTGCAAAAGTAATTGTGGTTTAAAAGGTTAAAAATAATTGTAAGAACCGCAATTACTTTTGCACCAACTTACTTACTATAATGGTAAAGGTTGGCTTTAGTCAAGTTTAATGTCAGGAGCAGTCTTAGAAAGAGGTTTACCACATCTTAGAACCACCCGTATGCATGTTTTGAAAGATATTAAAAGGTATCCAAACCAAAAATACCTATAAATTGGGCTAGCTGTATTATTCAAGTATCCTTTGAATCTCAACAGCTTTTTAAACTTTAATAATCCCTATTCTAATATGCTTCTCATTAAGACCTTTGAGTACACGGTCCACAGGATTGAACACAGTGCTTGACAGAGAGTAAGTAGTAAGTTTGCAATATGTGTATAGTGCGAATTAATTCTATGACAGTAATTGCTTAAAACTATTGCAAGTTTATAAGATTACTTACATTTAGGTCAGTTGGTGCTGAGAACTGGGACAAAGTTTAGCATTAGTTCCCAAATTTGCGGTGGTAAGCAGGTACCAAAAGAAAGGCGAGAGGACAAATAAAACTTTGTCTACTTCCCCAATGTTTTGCATTGGTTTCTCTCTACTTACAGTAAAGAGATGAGGTGGGGAAAGGCAGGGCATTTGATTATGAAATGAAATAATTATATTTACTTTATTTCCATCTCAGCCTATTAATCTATATTTGCTTTTAATTACTCTGGAAAGCCAGTGAGCTAATGAAGGAAATACTTAAGATATGGGAATATAGTAATTCTGT
Organism: Rhinolophus sinicus; assembly: GCF_057876585.1. Taxonomy (NCBI): domain Eukaryota; kingdom Metazoa; phylum Chordata; class Mammalia; order Chiroptera; family Rhinolophidae; genus Rhinolophus; species Rhinolophus sinicus. Next base: position 74,178,363 of record NC_142501.1, on the reverse strand, counting down.
GATTATGCTGCAATAAATCAACACAGAATAGACTGAATTCTTAGAGTGTACACAGACTAGTAGTGACAAGCATCATGGATCTGAACCCTGGAGGTTTTTTACTTGGTGGCTCAGGAGAATCTCTGCTGCCTTAGCTTTTTTCCTCTTTGGTGAAGTCATGGAAATACAAGGGCCTCCCTCCCTTAGAAATGACTCCCCACATGATTTTATGAGAATTCATCACGCTCCTTTGTAGAGCCAGTGAAAGTTTCTGCACATTGATAACAACTGCAGATTTAGAGTAAAGGGATCCAAAATATACACTGTAGAAAGGATTTTGCTTCTCTTCTTTTTTTCTTTCTTTTCTTTTTCTTTTTTTCCCCGTGAGCTCCCTTATTTGCCTAAAAGCAGAGCAACTTAAAATAATTCAACTGTCATAAATCCCCTTCTTGGGAGTTTTTCAACCAGAGAAGATTGCCTCCTATCACCAGAGACAAGAAGTAGGGAGAAGAAATCACCTAAACAGACATTATCACAAAACTATCATATCTCCCATTTCTTCTTCTGAGGGACCAATGATCATTCCAATAAGTCATCTGTTTACCCACGAGTGCCCTTCTCCCACTCCCCTTCCTCTATTAAGATGATACATGAACTTGAAATTCTATCCATCTCGAGTCACGTTTTATGTGAACTCCCACATACACACGAGTAAAAGACTGTTATCTCGATAATCGTCTTCTGTCAGTATAATTTGCATACCCCCAAACATTAAATCTAAGAAAGTAGAAGAAAAGTTTCTATCCCCCCCAAAAAAGGGATTCAGTATGACTAGATGTTTTGACATAGGCTTCCCTAATATACTAAGAGTTGTAATGATTGATAACCTGAGACATGTAAAATCATGACAATCCCTTTGGACCTTTTCAAACTCCTTCATTCACTGTGGTTTCAGCATCTGGACTTTAGTATCACAAAGCAAATCAATCTGTCAGTTAGTACAATACAAAAATAATAATTTCTATGATGAATTATGCTTTTATATTTTTAAGTCATGATTAAACATGCAAAAACAATTAAAATATGAGTAAGTTAAATTGACCAGCTTATAATTGAAATCAACAGTCACTATGCAGAGGGTGCCAAAAACATGTATACACATTTTAAGAAAGGAAAAAACTGTATTGAATTTGTAATACTCAATATATACCGATAACAAAAGATGAATACAAGTCATGTGTACCCATTTTTTGGCACCCCCAGTATTTAGGAATATGATTTAGAGAATAACGTAATAGACAATCCAGAATGGACCTGGAATGGTAACTTTGTTACTACATTCTATATAACTTTGTTCATATTTAATAAAGAATTTGGTGCCTGGAACTTTGTCTTCCTTTCCTTTAAGACTCATTTTGTCATCCTATTGACCTAATGACCACCTGGCTAAATCATCTCCATAACCAGATTTTGACTTCTATAACCATTCTGTTTTGATAACTCAGGCTGTAGCTTGTACCTGGCTTAATCATCTGGGAGATCTCTACTTTTCAAACGTTAAACTTTATATTACTCGTTTTTTTTGTTTGTTTGTTTTGTTTTGTTCTTTTGCATAAACCTTCTTCATTTGTTTGTGGAATTCAACACTGTTGCCTATTCCCTCTTCTCTTCATATCAAATATATCAGTTAACCTATTTGTTCCTCCACATTGTGTTAGAACTGGTTTCTTTGTCTCTTCAATGGCTACTCTTCCTTTGTTCACTGTTTAAATGTCAAGGGTGTTCATTCTAAGGGCTTGTTTTCTCACTATCCATCAAAGACACAAATATCCACTGAGCTTGCAGTGTTGATTCACATAGTGGTTTAAACAAAATTAATTATTCCTCACCATAATAGACCTCAGGCAGGTCTGAGGCCAGCTCCACTGAGATATTCTGTGGCTGGGATATTAACCTTCGATTTGTCCTGTTTTTCATTAAAAGCTTGAAAGTGTGCTCAGTCACATTTGTACCTGTGCATTCTCATTCTGTAAGCAAGTATCACCTCCAGGGTACCTCTGTGGGAGACTTTATAGGACCTAGGAAGTTTACATAACCATCCATGAAATGTTCATTGCCTCTTGCTGTGTATAGGCTTCCCTGTGATTTCCTAGATTATCTGCCATTGAAGCAATTTGTCTTTATCTATTGGTCTCACAGTTCTATTAAGACAGTTACAAATATTTTGCAATTAGGCTATTTCTCACAAAAGCTCAGACTCTTCATTTCCCTTGAAAAATCAAAAGGTTTGGCATTCCTAGGTCCTCCTTTCCAGTCTTGTGCATTTCCACAGGAAACAAACTCTAGACCACAGGGTGGCCACACCCTTTGGAGTGGTCATGTTTACCATGTCCTTTTTGCTTCATTCATTTTATGTGAGCTTCCTGAGCCCTGTAAGATTTGAGCTTATAATGTTTATACTACATATAAGCACTACTTCAATCCAGTACTTTTACAGCTACTGAACCTAGATATGTAAGAATAAAACCACCCGAGAGTTACACAGTGAAATGGACAGAATTGTGTCCCACCCCCTCCCTTCCAAAATCCATATGTTGACGTCCTAACCTCCAACGTATCTGTTTTGGAGATAGAGCCCTTACTGAGGTAATCAAGGTTAAATGAGGTCATAGGGGTGGGTCTATTCCAATACAATTGGTGCCCTTATAAGGAGAAGGAAAGACAGGAGAGATTACTTCCTCTTACTCCGAGAGTGAGAGGAAAGGCCATGTGAGAACTCAGTGAGAGAGTGACTACCCATAAGCCAAGAGAGCCCTGATCAGAAAATGAATTTACTTGCACTGTAATCATGGATTTGCAGCCTCTAGAACTGTGTGAAAATAAATGTTTGTAAGCCACCCAGTCAGTGGTATTTTGTTATGACAGTCAGAGCAGAGTAATACACTCAGACCAAACCTTTAGGTCCAAACACTGTAGAATGATGCTAGACAAACACTCCTGGTCTCTTGTAATCTCGCCCACATTCCCAGTGCACTGGCAAAATCACATTATGAATGGCTCTGACAAAGACTCTCTCCTTGACCAAACTGTTGTCAGCGTCCTCTGAGGTCTCTTCTCGACTAGGCTTTGACCTTGGTCCCTTGCGGGGCTTGCATGCCCAGTTTAGTAAGAGTGCTAGGTCAGTTCAGAGGGCATCCTCCGACCTTCATACTGTCACCTTCAGTATCTGGTCAGATTTCTCATCCTCCACCCCAGTACTTGATCACCCTGGCCGGCCTTCAGCAAGAATCCTGTTGAGTGGGTTTAGCAAGCATCCCCTACCCTGATATCTCCTCTTAGTAATTTTCCATCCACTGACCCGCACATTCTGCTTGTTGGCTATTAAATCACCACTTTTTCATGTTGTACTCAGAATTAAGCCCACCTCTACACTGAGGTCTGTTTTCCCCTATTGCAATAGTTCCTTATGAAATGTGTTTTTATGGCTTTAACTACTGTTCACCTATTCTTTTCTTTAACATCTCCTTAACCAAACTCTTTATGCCTCTGTGCTCTCGCTCCCTCATTCCTTCGGATTTCTTTCAGGCTATATGTCAAAAGGTCTCACACCTTCTCTATGGGCCCATTTAAATCATACTGCTTTTTGAAGCCTCTCAGGTAGAAATGATTATTTATTTCCCTTTGGTGCTTCTAAGGTACTTTGTATATACATCTATTATGACTTGGTAAATTTTATCCCTTTAGTTTTTGTATACATTATGCTCTCTGACAATTAAACTCAGGGCCTTTTTCATCTTTATTATTTTGTTTTATTTTTACCCAAGGTACTATTATGCTGTTTGGCACTTAGAAGGTAAATACACACACACACACACACACGTGTATGTGTGTGTGTGTGTGTGTGTGTGTGTGTGTGTGTGTGTGTGTATATTATAAATAAATTATACATGTATATATTTATTTATCAACTATTTGTTAATGCTAGCATAGAAGCCAGTGTAAGGACAGTAACAGGAGTCAATAAAGGCCCAAACAACAACTATCCCCGTTTTCCCCCTAAATTAACTTTAAAATATAGCACGGCCCAATTGTAAATGTATGTGGATTAGGATTAACCTCATTAAAACCAGAGCTGAATGGATACAGCCCACACATTTTAACTATCTTATTTGTGAAGTCCCAGAGCGTCTACAAGGATTAGTCCCATTCTCTAATCTTTTTGGTTAGTTTAATAAATAAATGGGGTTGGTGTTAGATTGATATGGAAAGTAAAGGAACTGCAATATCTTTGAGTAATAAAATACTTAAAATATACTACAGTTGGTTGTTGAAAGCCCCCTCTTTTCTTTGGGGCCATTTCAATCTTCCAGGAAGAGGAACTCAGCTGTTTTCTGTTGCCCATCACATTTTAACCAGAAGTTGATCAAAAGGTAACCTGTAACCTTCACTACGGCAACAAACAATTCAGGTCCACTGCTATTTCAGCAAGCTGGCTACTTTGCTATTATGGAAGTGTATTCTCACGGATGCAGCTTTTGTATTTTAGAAGCATAAAAAATTAATAAAATGCTGTACACACACAGGATACAGATATAGATCCTAAACATATAGATAGATATAGATGTAGTTTTTAAGCTTTCTTACCAGTGAAGTATCATAAACCTTACCATTTACCAATTTACTAAAGTGAACCAGTTACTAATATGTTTCATATTATTTAAAAGACCTTGACTGGAGATAGCTGGGAAACTGGATGTATAGGAGGTAAAAGACCCAAGTCCTTGTGAAATTATAGCCACCAAATGAGGGCATTAGGTTATATCAGTATTTCTTAAAATATTACAGAAAGAAATGAATGATCATTATAGAAAAAAAGTGGGTCAATTAGTGATGAAAAAAGCTTCAGAAGCACTGAATTAAATAAAGTTAAGCAGGTTTTAATTTGAACTTCAGGATTTCTTGGTGCCTTTTCTGAGTAAAACTGAACAAAGAGGTGTTACTTTATGGTTATCCTTGCCTCTTGCATTTGGAATGGATATAAGAATTAAGAAGATGTTATAAAACAACATCCTGTATAAGGAGGTATTTTAAATTAGCAGAAGAACTCACACAACTATAATATTTAAGGCTATGCATTCAAAAATGATATACACTCTGAATCACTTCCTAAATATAGGGTTTTAAAAGAGCTTCAGAGTTATCTTTAATAAAAGAAAAACTCCTATCTCTGCTGATAGTAGGATTTTCACTATGATTTTTTTGTTGTTTAATACAGGTAACTAAAGTATTATTATTTTTTTTTGGATTCCTTAAGTTACATAGTTCTTTCAAAAATATTTTATATAATTCTCAAAAGCTGACTTTAACAAACTTAGACAATTTATTTCAGGTGCAACACATTTGATCTAGTGTAAAAATTAGTGCCATTATTATTTTTATATTCTCTTTCCCTTGACAGAACATAGTTAACAAGGTAAATTTGTTTAAATGTCTTTTTTACGTTTAAATATTTATTTTAAGTGTTTATATTTTCATAGGCCTGGCATTTATCTGTTAATTTTAAGACAGTTTTACGTACACTTGAGAGTCCATAAGAATCCCCTGGAGGACTGGTTAAAGCTCCGATTGCTGGGCCCTCCCCTTGGAGTTTTTGATCCAGTAGGTCTTGGATGGAGCTGATAATGTGCATTTCTAACAAGTTCCCAAGTGAGGCTGATGCTGCAGGCCCAGGCAGCACACTCAAAGAACCACTGCTTTCACAGATTCCAATTTATTATATGCTTATCAGCGCCTTTCCTTTGGCTTAGGCTTCTCAGCCAGGCCCCAATCGGAGCCTTGTAGGAGCAGAGAGCTGGCTATCCCAATTGTCCCCAAATAAATCACCTTTGTATCGACTCCTAGATTCTGCCACTATAATTTCATTTCACCCCCAAAACACTAAATATTGCTCCCAAAACACAAAATTTTCCCCCTCCTTTAATCTCTCCACTGTCAGCTAACAAAGAGTAGATCATTAGATTCAAAATGTGGTTCACACTTTGGATTTCTTCCCTTCTAGTCGCTGCTTCTTATTTTCCTATGTACTCTTTCCCTCTCTTACATACATATTTGCAGAATATTGGCTCTTCCCTGGCCTCACTTACCTTCTACCCAACTGGATCCTTTGGCTAGCCTATATGACTATATAACCTATATTTATTCCTTTGTTCAAGCATTTGTTAAAGGGCCAACATATAGCGAATACGACAAAAATTCTGCTTTTTGGGCTTGTATTGTAAAGGGGAAGATACAAAATAAACATGAAAACAAGTAGGTATGATACATTGAAAGAGTGATGTGTAAATTGAAGAAAAAATATAAGGTAATGGCGAAGAAAGTGGCTGGAAATGAAATGTATCTCAGCTACTCTGGAAACACTTCTCTGAGAAGGTAACACGAAGCTGAAACATAAATATTGTGATGGAGGCAATAATGCAATGAATGTAGAAAAGGGCATTCCAGGCAGAGGAAGCATCAATTCCAAAGTGAAAAGGAGTCCAGGGTAGTTGCAGTTAGTGAAGGAGTCAGCGAAGGAAAATGGTTGACGAGGAGGTCAGGGGGGATGGCACTGGTCAAATTTTCATAAGCCTTTTGTAACCATGTGCATCTCTCTCTCTCTCTCCCTCCCTCCCTCCCTCCTCCCTCCCTCTCCCCCCCCCCGCCCCGCTATACAGACTAGAAGACTAGGATGCACATAGGATGAGAATCAAAACTGTTCCTCTGGCCAAGATATCAGCAGCATTTGAGAGAGAGGAGAACCTAAGATTAGTATTAGAATGCACTGTCTAACTTTTGGAGCTGGTTGTACTAAAATGTACAAAGAATTGTGCACCGTTCTTATTTCAGAGTGTGGCTACATTAAATCTTAACCCTTTGTCCTCTTCATAAATGCCAAACTAAAGAACCACTCAAATTACTGATATAAAGCATTCTTCCTACTCAATAAATTCAAAATTCGGAGTGAAGAGGGGTCAAAGTCAGATCAGAAGTATGTCCTACAAACATTATTTTACAAAGGCAATGCTCTCAAACAGCACTGATTCTGATAAAATTGACAAAGTAAATTCCAGCAAAATAATTAGTGTGTGATACACACACACACACACACACAACCTTGAAACAATTATGAAATAGCAATTAGCCTAAAACAAGAGTTATATGCTTTCAACAAATCCCTCAAGAAAAGCATCAAGCTCACGATACCTGATAATTTGAATTATATTTCAATGTTTATATCATTAGCCTCCAGGTACATCTGAGGGTATCTGCATTGAAATGAACATATCAGCCAGAGCTCTTTTCAAATAAAGACTGTAAGTCTATGTTCACAATTTTGCTTTTATAAATATTGAAATTTGCCACCACTCATCCTGAAGTGTGTTAAATACTCTCACCAGCAAAGCAATTTTTTTTCAGTATACAGAGCTCAATAAGTCTTAGAAGTGAAAGCACCTTAATTTTTAAAATGTTTCAAAATAATTATTATATAGAATTAAAAGTCCTTTGGTTTATACTGGAAAACTCCTAGGCTCTCATTTATGAAAGTGCGCTATGTACTTCTCACCATCATATCTGGTGACGGCATTACCTGTCTGCATCCACTGTCACGTCGTGAACCCCTCTCTGGATGACATCCCTGGAAGTCGCTGTGTCTGGAACTCGGTTCAGACTTCGAGTATACAGGTTGAGTCCCCCATCTGTCATGTACCTGAAAATGAAAGTCCGATTAATCAACAGAATTAAATGCCCTCATCTGTATAATTTCACTTAACAAATTGCACAATTTTCAATAATTATGCAAATATCCGCTATTATAATTGTTTTTCCTAAATAAACATTCTACTTACCAGGAACAATTAGAATGTCTCTTCAAGTTTATTAGGTAGTCAATCTTTCTTAGTACAACAAGTAACTAACCTATTATAAAACCTTCCTTTTTTCCTCTTTTGTTATTGACATTTTGAACAGGCTTATAGATAATATAACTCTTAGCAAAATAAAAACAAGATCATTTCACTTTGTAAATACCATTTTTGATGCACCAATGGTTACAGGAGTAATAGAACATTACCAAACTTAAAATTAATTTATTTGATAAGTAAAATACATGTCACAATTGGCAACTATCTAAACGAATAACCAAGATGTACTGAATTTGAACAGTTTAAAATGTCAGGAACTGTTCAAATAGCTTACATGTAATGACATTATTATCCCCACATTAGAGATAAAATAAAAAAAAATAACTAGGCACGAAAAGGTTAAAGACTTACATACATAAGGTCACTCAACCAGCCATGGCAGAATTGAGAAGTGATCTAAAAGGTCTGCTGCAGAAACTATGCTCTTAGCCACCACGCATTGCTGTCTGAATTGAAGCCACACTTCCTGTCTCTGAGATCTACTTCCTTACCATCACAGGAGCACCACCATAACACAGGGCTGGTACGGCCTCAGAGTCACGGTACTATTACAAGGTAATCTTGCTTCCTTGACCAAGGAGGATTAGAACAGGGTATTTAATCTCCTAACCCACGTTGGATTAATGAACTGTTTCTTTCTTGAGAACTGAGATAAAGAGACGATCTTTCTATGTGTACGGAGTTAATGATAATCAACACCCAGGAGCTGTGGGTATTTATTTTCACCAGAGAAAAAGAGCTGCAGAGAAAGCTGGTAAGCAAAATAAAAACAATGACACAGGTGAACAAAAAGAGACGAGGCGCTTGGCCAAATGGTTTTAGCTTCACAACTTGCCCTTGGGTTCTAGGAGATATCCCTGTTTCTTTATCATCAGGCCCATTTTGCTTAAGCAAATTCAAGTTGATTTCACTTTTTGGAATAAAAAAGTTTAATCACAAACATATTGGAGATGGGCCAAATTGTTATAGCCAGTATTATGAAATTGGCTAGTTACTTACATGATTAATAAATTTTGTCCTTACTAGTTGAAGGACCTTGATCAAGTTTCTTAAACTGTGCCTCAGTTTCTTCTTCTGAAAACAGGAGGGATAAAATCTACTGCAGATAGGTTTTATGATAATTAAAGGAGAAATGCTCTTAATATGAGAACCAAATAAATAGTAGCTACTTGTTATTCATAAAATCTCTCCCATATATTTTGAAAAGGAAATACATGCGATTTATATACAAAACAATAACACTAAGTCATAACACATTATCTTATAAGGTATTCTACATAATTAATTTTCTTCATAACTGAAGAACTTAACATGTTGCGTACGGATCACGAGAATCTTCGTTTTTTTCTGAGCCATGCATTAAGGACGGATAACAAGAATTCTCATTTTTACTGTTGACTCTTTTTACTTTGCATATTTTATTGAATTATTTGTAGAATAATTATTTATAGAATAATTTATAGAATAATTTATTTGTAGAATCTATTATTTATAGAAAAATAATAAATGACATAGAAGCATTTACGCTTTAAAGAGAAGAGTGCATTTTAAAGTAGTTTCTTTTAAAAACCTGCCAGAACAGAGGGGTATGAGGGATTTAAACCCCACCGTACGCAACGTGTTAATTCCACCAAGATTAAAAAGTAAAAAGAGGATTTTGGCTTCAAAATATATAGTACACTGCCATACTCTTTTAAATAGGGAATACAGATATAATTTAACTTTTTCTGATAACAAATTTATGATTATGAGCATCAATTCCTGTACTGTTTATAGTGATAATAAATGAGACAATTAAAGATTAAAGAAAAATTTTCCTTCACACTTTTTGTCACCGGGCACACCTTGGTGTTGTTAACTGTTTCAGTGTTTATTCTTACTTCCAATTTCTTAGCTTATTTTTCATACAGTTCCCAATCTATGTCTAAAATATATTTAAATGTAGCTATTTCCTCTTTTCTTAAGGGAGGGTATATGACATTTCTGATAAAGTAAGTGTTTAGCAAATATTTTTCTCATTCACTCTCCTTTTGAAATTGTGTTTTAAAAGGTTCAGGGTAGTAGAAATCTTTTCTCCAGATAGGTGAGATACTCCTTTTTTTTTTTTTTAACCATCATGTTTTATGCTAAACAACCTCTGGAGTAAGTTATAACAATGTCTACATGTTATAATTTACATCTCATCGGTCTGTCTTATTTATCTGTGTATCTCCAAAAGTGTTTAGGAAAGTGTTTTATACATAGTGTGGGATCAACAAATATATTGTTTGTTTAGTTGAAATTAAAAGGCTTCATATTGTAGGAAGAAACTATTACAACAGATCTCAGCAACTTTACGAATAAAGGTTATGCATGTAAATAAGAACTAAGATGAAAGATCACTTCTATTAGAAACATAACCTTTCATTATTCAATACTTACAGAAAAGTTCAGTTCTATAGACAAATGTCTACTGCTTTGAAAATTAATTTTCAAGAGAAAAACATACATTTAAAACTTCAATGAATTAATAAAAAACTATTTTTTTTCAAGGAGCATTACAAAGGATGTTCCTTTTTCTTTGGCCCTTCAACTTTCCAGGTAATATCAAATAGGTTATAACAGGTATTAATTGCATCAAAAAGTCATCAGTGTATAATTCCTCTGTTAACAGACGCTCTCTCAGCTGAATGTTGGTAAGAGAATAGTTTGTTATTTGAAAAATTATGTACAGGCATCCCACAAGCAAAACAAATTCCTGATTTAAATTTTCTCTTAGTAATTCTTCCTTCTTTTCATTCTTTCTGAAGGATTTAATAATCTGAAAGAATCATAAATTACATAGTCCCTGTAAGAAAATTATGGTACAATCTGGGAGCTATAAATTTTAGGGATTCGTTTTGAAAGAATAATGGAAAGTTAAATAAAAAAGACTTCCTAAGAATATTATATCTAAACTTCCAAACTGTCAGCCAAGATGAGTTAAAGAAGTAAGTAATAGTTACAAGGAGGAAGATTGGTACAAAAAAACAAAGTTCCAAAGGAAACTTGGGTAGGTTATTGACAAAACTAAAATCTCTACAACAATGAAAGTCGTAGGATAATTTTAGCATGTTCAAACTCTATAAGCTATAAAATAATTCACATTAAAAAAAAATAACAACAAACCCAGTAGTCTCACAAAATATTACTAATTCCTCTTCCCTTCCACTGCCACCTCTCTTCTTTCTATGTACATAAACTTTGCATACTCAATGGCCAATTTTCTTTAGGTGTCTGTTTTCTACATTAATATTTTCGGGCCATGTGGCTCCAAACTGCTCTAGCATGAGATATTAAACTGCTTCCTACGCAGAGATATGTGGATTTCCCACAAGCACATCAAATATAACATAAACTGACCATATATTCACCACTAAAACTCATGCTCCTTTTGTATATGCTAATATAGTTACAGGGTAACTAACCATCCACCCAATCAATAATCTAGATATATAACTCTCTCTTCTTGTCACTCACCACCCTACCCCCAACTATTATAAGATGGAGTGTATTCAAATCTGTGAATTGCATCATTATGCTCTAATTATGTCTGGGATTCACTGAAATAGAAAAAAGTTGTAAAGATCCTTTTTATGTTGTTCAATTCTACTTTCTCAATCAACATAAAGATATATAAATCTATGCTCATAGCCACTCCATGCTTTAAAAAAAATACTTTATAGTGATATAGATTTATGCAAGTGTATAAAGTATAAAAGTACACTTAAATAATAACAAAAATAATGTCAACTTTCATGTATGCATCACCTGGCTAGAACATTTCCCGTTTCTTCACTGTCCATACAGGCTCCTCCCTGTCACATCCCCAAACCTCCCTTCCAGAGATACCTACCACCCTGGATTTTGTGTTAAGCATTCCTTTCCTTTTCCCTCACGTTTTACCACATAGACATATTTCCCAAAATATACATCGCTTAGCATCTCATGGATTAGAACTTGATATAAATTGAATCATACAATATGTACTCTTTTATGACTACTTTCCTTCACTCAAAATTACATTTTTGCAAATCATCTATCTTGATGTGTAATGTTCTGTTATTCATTTTATAGCTGTATAGCTCCATTTTACAAGTGCACTACAGTTTATTAATCCATTTGCCTATTATGGGCATTTGAGCTGTTTGTTTTTCAGTCTTTTTGTTGTTACAAATAATGATACCATGAACATTTGTGTACACACATTTCCTGTGCTTACAGGGAAGAGCTTATCGAAGGTCCGTATCTAGGAAGAGAATCACTGGATCATAAGAGATACATACATGTTTTCAACCTTACTAGTCAATGCCACACAGTTTTCAAAATAGTTTCAGAATAAACTCCTACTTGCCTATGGATGAGAATTCTCTCTTTGGTTTTAATTTACAAATTCCAGATTACCAAGCAGGTTGATCATATTTTTACTTTGTTATAGGCCATTTTTGTTTTGTTTGTGAAATGTCTTTTTATGCCTTTTTTGCTCACTTTTCTATTAAATTTTATGTTTTGTTTTGTTGGTTTTTTTCTTCTTTCCTCATTGATATCCTTTATTAGTTATATGTGCTGCATATATTTATGGCTTATGTGGGGTTTTATCTGGATACTTTTCTCTTGCTTATTTTTATACGAAATGAAGTATTCTGAATGAAAAGACACTTGATTTAGAACCCTTTCTAACTTCACACACTAGCTGTTTCTGTTATTTTTGCATAGTGCTTAACAATGTGGTAATTAGCTTTTTGAGATTTGGGAAGTCTGTTTCTATCTCTCATTTTTATTAGCTTTACCTTTATTGCCACGTCCTTTCAATTGGTTTCTAATTCCAGAAGGTTTTCCTCAGTGTGGGCTCTGTGGTGGAAGGGAATTGTTGCTAGACAGCTTAATGAATTCTTAGTAACTAGATTACTCCATTCCCTTCACACATGATGTTGGGCCCTTACTCTTCCTGGCTGGTCAGGTGGCCAAAAACCCTCCTGGCTTCAGCTGATATCCTCAAATCAGCCCTGTAGGAGAATGTTTTCTCATCAGTTTTTCTTTAACTGTTCTTGGATTCTACTGTTCTCAGTGTTACAAGATGCTCCACTGCTGCCGTCTGCTTCTTCTCACAGAGTTGCCAATACCAAACTGGTCCTTTCACTCTTGGCTGTTTGTCCCCAATTGCTTCTACTTGGGGTTTGAGATGATACCCTGCCATCATGTTTTTTGTGTAAACAATAATCATGTTTTTGGCTTTGCTATCTAGGTGCTTTGTCTGTTTGTGTGTGTGTGTGGGGGGGGGCGGTGGGGGCTTGGGAATATTTAAAACCTATGCTTCCACCGTATCTTTCTTGAATTCTATATTTTTACATTTAATACCTCATATCAGCCATGGTATGTTACAATTAGCAATTTTTTAATGACATGAACACACAGGGCATCTCAAGTGTTTTGTTTTGTTTTTGAACCTTAAGGGAACTCCAGCTCAGCATCTTCTTTCAGATGAGCACAGAGAATACTTAGAGTTGTCCCCTAGATCAAATGTGCTAGCTAAGAAAACAATACTAATAATGAATGATTGCTGTAAAGGTTTGTTATGTCTGTTTGTAAAAATTCAACTTCCAGGAGAAAAATGTGTACAAAGCAGACATGTAGATAACCTCCCAGGCTCAGTATGTCTTGATGGTTACAAATTCCGACTGGAGCCAGGCTGCTGAGGTTCAACCCCAGCATTGTATACTTCAAGAAATTTTGAATTCTCAGAATGCCAATTCATTATTTTTCTGAGTTCTACCTAAAGTCCCTTAAATTATCTCTGCCTCAGTTGTTCAATTTGTAAATGAAGAGAGTAAAATATGCTTACTTCTTACCATTCTGGTGAGATTATTCATGAGATAATATATGTAAAACGCATAGAACATTGTCTAGCATGTAGTAAGTGCTATGTAAATGCTAGAATTACTAGCTGTTTTTTTCCACTAGAATTTCTACATTGACTAAAAATAACTCTCATACCTTGAATGTGAAATTAGTAGAACGATCGGGATTAGGAATCTGTGGTTTACCGTGTAAACCCTTTTAAGCCAACTCAGGTAACCCTTTCCAATGTTGTACATGCTTCAGTCATCACAAAGTTCACCAAAGGAGAACTGAGGGAGGATCACGGGAGAAGCAGGATTAAAATATCTGCCTCCCCTTTTAAAAAATTCATTCCCATAATGACATTATTTTGTGTCGGGACCATGAAAATTAACTTAGAATTTTAAGTTATTTTCTTGGCCCAACCATTTATCACTGTGACACCTGCAGATAACTTCAATTTCAATGTAATTAAAATATGTAACTTCCCCCCAGTTTTCCGGGAGTGTGCCTTTTTTGGCTTCATAAATTGAGACTTTTTCAAAGAGATTCATTTTAAGTAAGAGGCTTCCTCTAATTCCTAATTACTGGCAGATTCACATCCCCAAGTCTTTAAAATAATTTTTAAAAGAGAAGAAAGAGATAAGATTTTGCAATCTTCAAGAAATTTTGAATTCGCAGAATGCTGATTAATTTTCTGAGTTCTACCTAAAGTACATGAAAAAAAATGAAACTCCATTCCCATTGATTTCATGACAGACCTTGTGGTTACATGAGAAAAAAAATCCTAAATTAAATCTCTTCATTCATTACTGTATCTTTTGAGTCTTTTGTCCCTTTAGCCACTGAAATGTAGTTTTAAAAATTAGGAGCAGAAGTTAATTTTGTGACTGAATGTTTTCATTAATTGTAGCACAGACATTTCTTTGCCCTATTTCTTATTTAAGGAAAACACCATCAAATTAAAATTCCCCTGGGATGTCTCTAGCCCTCTCCTCTTCACACCTTTTAATTATAGTCTGAGACAGCGGAATACGTCCCACTGATGCCAACAATGGCCCACTATGTAAAATGGTAAGCACTGAAGTACAGCACATCCTGGGTGTTCTCACACAATCTCCACTAATCACACTTGGGCTGAGACCAGCCATATCACCTGCTGACCATGTCTAGTCACTTTCTACCCAGGGAACAGAACTCTGCATCATTCCCTAAATTTCAGCATCCTGTACTTTACCACGGCAAACAGAAAATGTAGAAGGCCAAGCAGGTAAACATCACCAGAGGAAGTTTTCATACGGGATTTGTGTTACTTTTACTTCCTTTATTTAGATACTAAATATGAATGACTGTTGTCAACATAAAACATGTGGACTACTGATGCATATTTAAATGGACTCATTTGTTGACCTCTCCAAGACTTCATTTGAAAGACTGATAAGGAACAAAAATGGAGAATAGAAGTCTGAACTGGGTTTCCATTGAGGCATGAAATAAGTAGGAAGGACAATGGGTATATCGTGTTTCCCCCGAAATAAGACCTACCTGGATCATCAGCTCTAATGCGACTTTTGGGGCAAAAATTAATATAAAACCTAGTCTTATTTTACTATAAGACTGGGTCATATAATATAATATAATATAATATAATATAATATAATATAATATAATATAATATAATATATAATATATAATACAATACAATACAATACAATACAATACAATACAATACAATACAATACAATACAATACAATACAATACAATACCAGGTCTTATTTTACCACAATATAAGCCAGATCTTCTGTAATATAATATAAGACCAGGTCTTATATTTATTTTTGCTCCAAAAGACACATTAGAGCTGATGATCTGGCTAGGTCTTATTTTTGGGGAAACATGGTAACAACATTTTGTGGGTGTTTTTAGTGAATTCAGTAGATACTAGCCAGCTCTCATCGAAGCAATTTCTTCTTCCTTTTCAGCACACAGCTGAACCATATTTCATGGCCTCTGTTACAGTTAGATGTGGCCACGCGGCTGTTTTAGAATAGGGAATGTGGTTGGAAGACATATGTACCCCTTCCAGGCCTGATATATACAAACTAGTCTTATACCGTGGGTCTTCCTCTCTTTGCCATCTGCCTGTTGAATATCAATGCCCAATGTGACACTGGAAACCTGGTTGGATAAAAGCAGAATTACCGACCATCCACCTTAGTCTCTGAAAGACAATATGGTGGGCATTCCCCATCCGGAGGTCAGAAACACCAATGAGGGTTTTATGTGAAGGAGAAATGAACATCTTTGTGTTAAATTACTGAGATTTTGAGATTTCTCTGTTATAGAAGTTAGTGTTCACTAATACAGCTAGAGACCTGGAAAATACAAAATGCTTCTAAGTACCGCTATACCTATATATTATTATATGGAGAAATCAGTCGTTTTAAAAAACTTGCCTCAAAAAATTTCTTATCTAAGAATATATAAACACACACACACTTACATACATATGTGTATATATTCATATTCATTTACTGAACAAATGAGCACCTGTAAAAATATTAAAACACTAGTGAATTACATGTGGACAGACATTGTATCTCCTCTGTTTCCCCGAAAATAAGACTGGGTCTTATATTAATTTTTGCTTCAAAAGACACATTAGGGTGTATTTTCAGGGGATGTCTTATTTTATCATGTACAACAATCTACATTTATTCAAATACAGTCATGTCATCTTCTGGAACATCGTCATAATGTACTAAACGCTACATTACGTCTGGCTGACAATCTTAACTTGGGCTTATTTTCGGGGTAGGTCTTATTTTCGGGGAAACACAGTATCACTCACCACTGCACATACAGTACCTAGACTATTGCTTGACACATAGAATGAACTCAGAAAATATTTTTTGAATACATAGCTACGTACATAAGCTCATGATCCCTCTTCCCTCTCTATTCTTTCCCGAGGGGTCCTCATGTCTCCCATAATTTCTACTATCTTCCAATATGAGACCACACTCTCCCTTATAGCTCCACCCTGGATACTACTTTTGCTTTATCCCACTGTCTCAGACTTTGCATTTTTAATTCTACACTCATCATCTCCTCTCTCTGCTTTCTCATCAAAATTGGAAGAAAAAAAATCACTACTCTCTGCACCTATTTTCTCTAATGGTATCATTTTCTACCTCCTGTGCTTACCAAATGGGCATCTTGTCTGAATTCTCTGCTTCATACATCCTTATCAGCAGCCTATCATTGCTTCTGTAAGTTTTTCCTTTGTGGTACCTCCCATAACAATTTTTTCCCTCCTTTTAGCTCTATCAATGCCCCTCCAATATTAATGGACTTATGATCTTGGACCAAAATTCTTGCAATAGATTCCTGAAATCTACCCCCAGACCTTCTTCCCTCATTCCATTTTGCAGATGTCCCCTAAACTGGCCTTTCAAAAACCATCACCATCCTCACGTGGTGTTCCGTGACTCGTAGGTGATCTTCTCTAACAATCAGTGCTCTCCATTGCTTATCCTCCACAGTTTAAACCTGTTAGCTTAATGTTATTGAAGCCTGTCACACAGCCCTTATCCCTCAAATTGTACCTTTAAATCAGGGGTGTCCAAACTGCAGCCCGCGGGCCAACTGCGGCCCGCAATCCATTGTTAATTGGCCCGCAGCAAATTCCAAAAATATATTTAGTTTACTTAAATAAACCAGGTGAGGCAATACGTACTTCACCTCGAGTGAGTGGCCTGGCTGTTTGTATATTTTACCGCATATGGCCCTTGGTAAAAAACATTGAAAGAAGTTTGGACACCCCTGCTTTAAATATTCAGATTCCAGGAATCTCAGGTAAGGGAAAGGTCTTTGAATGTCATCTAATTCAATTGTCCTTCTGCTCTGAACATTATATTTCAGTCAAGCTTGCTGAATGACATATCTTCCACAATACTTACACTTTTCTTACAAATTTTCTCTTAATATATTTCCCTCTATAGCTATTTAAATCAGGGAACAGAAGTAAAATATTTCCATTTCTTATTCATTCCTTTCTATTTCTTTCCAGGATATAGAGCTTTCTCTTTATTCTGAACTCTTCATTCAAATTTTATCGGTATGAACCTTTTGATATTACTCCCACATTGCATTGTGGATGCCCTTGATTTCTGATGTAAACTGCTCCGAAGATATGCTTTCTGTCTCCAGATAAGCCTTGTATGTATGTGGAAATACATACAGTTCATTTTCATGATTCATAAATTCCGTACTCGCAAATTTACCTACTTGCTAATATCTGTAGCATCAAAATCAATACTTGCAGCACTTTCACAGTCATTTATGGACATACTCAGAGCAGGGAAAAGTGTGAGTTGCCCATGCAGACATTCCCAGCTGAGGTCAAATAAGATGACGTTCTGCCTTCTTTTTCAGCTCTCCTACTGCAAATAAGTGTCCTTTTCACAGTCTATTTAAAGATACCTTTTTCATATTTCTGTGCTTCCTGTTGGAGATTTTGCTGTTTATGGCCTTCAGGAATAGGGCTGAGGCACTGTCTTGTGTGACTAAGTGTAAGAAGACTGTGGTGTGTCTTACGGGAAAAAATATGTGTGTTAGATAAGCTTCATTCAGGCTTGGGTTGCACAGCTGTTGGGCATGAGTTCAATGGTAATGAATCAACAAATATGTGTTAAATAATAAATAAGGTGTCTTTAAACTGAAATACACATAAAACAAGATTACATCGTGATCCATTGATGAAAATGCTATGACCAAAGGCTGGCAGGAAACTAAGTCTGTCTTTTCCCAGGAGTAATGCTTCAGTATTCACTCAGTATTTGTGGTGACTTTATAATTACTGCAAATAATGTAACTAACTGCATATGTGTGTGTACACGTGAACATATGAGTGTGTATATATATATATATATATATATATATATATATGCATAATTAAATATTTATTCAAGTAGTGAATATAAAAGATGAACACACATATATGCCCATATTTAATGAGAGGGAGACAGAAAAGAGAGGAAGGTACTGGAGGGAAAGAGGAAAGAATGGAGAAGAAAGAGGGGAGACACAAGGAAGAGAAAGCTCATGACGTAGCTATTCTTGTGTGGCCATCATGCTCCCTGAACTGGGTATTCTCTCCTAGATGGTGTTAAATACTGATGATAATGATAACAATACCAATGACAATTAGTATGATTAATTTATTAATGATAATAAATGCACTTGTGATGATGATAAATTTATTAAGCACTTATATTGCGACAGACTTTGGGCTACGTACAATGTTGTGGGTTATTGCTTTCATTCCGAATAATTTCATGGAGATTCTGCAATGTCACCCTCCTTACAGATGACAAAAAATGATTTGGATAAATTAAGCTCCCAAGGAGTCCACAGATGGCAAATGGTAGAAAGGGATTTAAATTAGACACTCTGACTCCACTGGCAACTCAATTACTTCCTACCCTAGTGGACCGTAATCTGTCTCCCTAATTCTAAATTGTTAGAAATTCAGGTAAGGTGCCTACCTGGAATGGACTGGTGGATATCAGGGTATCAGAGCACAGCTATAAATGTAATCAAAAGTTCTTTTGTATTTTTTAGGTCCTGTCACCCTTCAAACAAGCTTTTCATGAATGAAGACAGGAATGGTTAGTCATGCAGAAGAATGATTTCTGACACTGGTACTCTCAGATGTATAAGGACAAAGAGCAGGTCAAAACCCAGCCTCACATGAAACATACAGATAAGGTTAATTGGGAAGCTTTCCTTTGCATTATGGAGTCTGGGTTTTGAAGTCACACATACCTGAGTTCTAACGCAAGTCTGGCCTTTCCATATGCAGTTAGGGCCATTTAGGATCAGTTTCCTTATCCATCAAACAAGTATAAAAATACTTACTTCATAAGGGCCGGTGGTGGGAGGTCAAATAAATCAATATCTTTAAAGCACTTAACAAAGTGACAGGAAGTGTTCAAAAGAGCGATAATTAATAAAAGTAGTTTTAATAGAAATATTCTATTGCCTCCATTGGGAATCACTCTCAGATTGAACTAAGTATTCCAAATTGCCAAAATGCTTTAAAAGTTTTATAATCACAGCATTCTTAGAATGTAATAGGAAACAGTAGGAAAACAAGGGCTATGATGAAAGAGCAAATCCGATACTGTCACAAAAATAAATACATAAAAGCTTTCAACTCTAAAATGATTTTCCCTCAAGGTAGAGTAGAGGTGCAAAATTTAATAATGCTGTAAAATATTTGTTCCTCAAAGCAGTTGCAGACAGCTATGACAAGGAAAAATAACAAAAAAAAAATCAAGCAGCTCAGCAAAATTCCTTTTGTCTCCTTCACTATAAAATATGTTCTTTAAGAAGCATGCAAAAATCACTCTGAAAAACAGAGGGCATGTGTTTCCCTGAACTAACAACAGAGAAACGTATTGGCTTATCATGAAAAAGATTTATAGACATTTTAGATATTTTACTTTTCATGAATGAGCAGAAGAGAGGAACTGAAATACCCTAAATACCTTAGCATTCTCACATTTTTTCTAATGACTGTGACTAACCTATATGCTGTTTTTATAATGAATGCATCGCAGTAGACCACTTCTCCTCCTGACACCATTCTGTTAGAGACCTGGGACCAGGGCCACTTACCCACTGTTGATGTCATCAGCCCTGAGACTTTTCCCAAGGATATCACCATCACTCATATAGCCACCAACATCAACTTCAGAAGACATGTCCAGGTCACTGCTTGCTTTCTCACTCATGTCTATTTGTGACATGTTTCCCAGCCGAGAGACAGCAGCTCGACGGAGAGGCGTTGTATACATGAACCTGGAGGGGTCTGTGTGGATGAACCGACTGGTACCGCTGCGAGGGTAGCCGGCACCCAGGGAGGGAGCGTCTCCAGCCTGGAGTCGAGGACACGCCTGGCCCAACCTCCACGTCATGGGAGTGGGTCGGCTTGTCAAGTTGGGGATGGTCCTTCCATTCACTTCTGTTGTCACAGTGCTGTCAAATGTGGTCTCCAGGGTGCTGCCAAATAAAATGGAGACATAACTATACTCTGGTTCACTTGGGGCCATAGACTAGGAATAGTGAAGACAGGAAAGGCTGGAATTGAGAGTAATTTCTTAGAAGAATGCTATTTTCATGAAAGTCAAATTACACATTCACAGTGAGATTCTAAATACCTCTGCAGATGTCAAATTGTGGGAAGGGGCATTCATGAGCAGATTTTTTTGTTCTGTTTTTTTGCTTTCAAAAGAAAGGCCATTGTTACATTTTAGATAAAACAAAATACTGTTTCACATTCTCAACAAACGTTTAATTTACCCCATTGTGGCCTCCCCAGAACTATTCTGGAAGTTAACTACAATAAGGTCTAAAAGTCTCTCTAACACTCCTTCCCAGATGCATTTCAACTGTAACTTCTGTAATTGTTCTTGAGGGGAAGCATGCAAATGCACTTAGTAGTGATGGTGGTAGTTTCAGTAGCCAATTCAATTTGGATGGGAAATTACACTGAAGAAAAGGTGGATAGACAGGAGAAAAAAACTCCCTGGGTATGTGCTAAAAGTAAGCACTTGACTGTCACATAAAATTTAAGTGAGAAAATAGCAAGGAAAACTAAAATCCCTTCTCTACCATTATAAGAAGTTAAGTGCTTGATTGTAACTTTTTTCTTTACTGGTCCCAAAATGTGCAGAACTGAGAAAAACCTGTGGCTTATCTGGGTCCCACGAAGACTGGACATAGTCTCTTCTAAATTCTGCCTCAAATCTGCTATGTTTTTCACTGTTCTCATTCTTCTTGTTTCGGGGTCTTCACCTAGAAAAGTAACATAATAATACATTTGTTTTCATATTGTTTACTGTCCTGAGAGCAGTTATATACATATATAAATACTATAAATTATTTTTCTTAAATATAAAATGATAGTAGGAAATTCCAAATGATTATAATCTGAAAATTATAATTGTTTTTTCTACAAATTAAATGTGAACAGAAACAAATGTACTGTTACAAGTAATAATTTGAGGTGGTGATAATACAATAATACTTTGTAGGTCTATCACCTAATCACTGCAAAATGAGAGAATCATTTGGAAATACATTGTATACTACTCCATGTTACTAAATTTAATTTAAAAATCTGAAATTATTTGGATCCTAATTATTTCTGCAGTTACCTGTTTCTAAGTGTACTCAGAATAATTGAGATAAACTTGCCTTATGTATCAAGTATACATTTGAACTCTGAGGTAAGATAAAAAGATGGAGACCTTTTCTTATAGGAGTAATATCTTTTTGCCTTTTATTTTCTTAGACTCATAGACTAAGACTCACAACATTGGATGGCTTTATTTTAAATTATATCTGTACTATCTACAGGGAACCAAAACATCCACATGTGACAACAGAATTCCAGCAAAGTCCTAGGCATCTAAACTTAGAAAATGTTTAATGGTCATGAAACAAACAGTTCTGCCAGTGTGATAAATAATGCTGGCCTTATACAACCAGTATCTATCATATGGGAACAGAGGTGCCGTTAAAGCGTTTTGTTTTTAGCCATGCAATACTTCCCAGGCCAGTGGCCATTTGAAGCTGACACATCTGGATAATAACATGGCAAGAGAGTAGAGGAAATAGTTTTTGTTCTGTTTAAGTTAAACTTGAGAGGTTGTTTAGTGATGAAAAAATTTAATGAATGAATGAAAGAAAGAAAGAAAGAAAGAAAGAAAGAAAGAAAGAAAGAAAGAAAGAAGAAAAGAAAAGGGAGGAATTGGAATCGATGAATTAAAAGGAGGCAAGGAATGGTAAGAAAGGGAAGGAAATGGAAAAGGGATGGAAAAAAAGAAAAAGAGAAGGAAAAATGAAGGTAGAAGATAGCATGTATTAAATTCCACTATGAATGGCATATAAAAACTCAAGATACATGTCTATAATCTGTTTTAAGAATATAGGCAGATATTCAATGTTAATTTTCTTCCCTAGGATTCATTCCTGATTTTTAAAAATATACAACAAATGCACCAATTTAACATTTGTAATATAATTGTAGAGTTGGCAGGGCCTTCAGAGACTGTCTCACCTTACCTCTCAGCCAATGAGTGAGCTCGTCTATGTGTCCTTTGGGAGATGGTCGGTGCCTCTCCCTGAAACCCCCAAGATTGGAAAGGCTTCTCCATCTCCAGTAAAAGACATTTCCTTCCAACATGAGACAGGTATAATTGTGAAAATATTTCTAAAGATGAGTAATAATTTGCCTCCCTTTACCTTTTACCAAGTGGTCTCAGTGGCTCTGAAACCAACTGAACAACTTTACACTATCTTTACCACAGCAGTCACACAAGTGTTGGAAGACAGCAACTGCTAATAATTCCTCTGTTTTCTTCTTCAGCCAAACATCACTACACTGTTCATTATTCCTCATCCTGGACAACCACCACTCTGCCAGTCTATAAATCTCTTCCTTTTAATTTACAAATTATTTGAATGATTAAAATATGCTCAATAATAGCATCAGTATTTCAAACTTAGAGAGTACTGAAAACGTCCCTAAAGTAAATATATTTTCAAGAAATAGTAAAAGGCATGTTGTGCTTTCAAGCACACGGCATAAACTTTTCCTATGCTAATTCAAGTCATGCAATCTTTAACCTTATAGATTAACATTCTTTTAAAACTCAGAACTGTTAATAACACATCAGATTCTAACCATATTCTCCCTGGAAATGCTTTCCATCCTCCTCATAACAAGAATAAATGCCACCACAGTAAAGGCAAAAGATAAATATTATGTGATTCTACGGTTCCAAAAGATCAAAAAAGAAAAAAAGGAAAAAAAGGAAAAGAAAAGAGAAAAAGATTGTTAAGGATTAAGACTCCCTCTCTTGCCTTTGTACCGCACTCAAGTCTTTTGTGAGAAGCAGTTTATCACAGAAATCACACAATGGTGAAGAAGTAAATCTTCAGCACCTGGTCTATTCAGGTTCAGAAACCACTCTTCCCCACTACTGTGGAAACATTACACTTTTAAAGCCAAACTAATATTTAAAAACGAGCACTATTTGCCTCTGATGTCTTTCTAAGCTTTCTTCTTCTAAAGCTGTTTCACTAAGATTCCAGAAAATCTCATAAAACATCTTATAACAGCAGGGTCTGTATAGAGAATAAAAAAACCTATATTTAGCATCAGCTGTATGAATCAGGAACAAAGAGATCACTGGGCAGGTTTCATTCTTTCAAATTTAAGGAGTCCTGTATGAAGTCCTTTGTGGAAATACACATTGATATAAAGTATGATGTGCGTTTAATACTTGTGACTTTTTGAACCAGTGGGTTTAATACTTGTGACTTTTTGAATAGGAACCGTATGATGTAAATATACTTCAGTAGGGTACTGAGTTTAGATATAAAAATTAAAATGTATACAGTTTACTTATGTGGGCCGGCGGCAAAGCTGACAGTTAAGTATGATATGAAGACAACTGAAGAATTACTTCCGACATCTTCATATCTAGTCAATTAAAGATTATGTCACAAGTTACTACCGAGGCTCATGTCATCAAAAAGATCTAGTTTGTAAAGTATAAAAACATTTCACACTTATCTACATAGTAGTTTAAATAGTCCTAATGTGCACACTCATGAGTATTTTGTGCCAAGCACCAAAACAAACAAACAAACAAATAAAAGTTTGTGAGTAAAGCTGTCAGAAGAGGCCTCTGCATTTCTGAGAAGGTTACTAAAATTCATGGTGCTTGTTACTGAGGTACAAACAAGAGCCATTTATTCAGGTATGACTGAGGCAACAGAGCAAACGGCTATAGAGAAAATTTACCCATAAGGCCCTTTCTTCTTCATTAGCTACCTGTGGTGAGACTAACTTGAGGGAAGTTGAATAAAAACGCCCTATTAATGAGTAAGTAAAAAAACGTGTTTGGGGTTTTAAAATAGTAACCAAATATTTATGGATGCCTAGAATGTACTGGACGCCAGGTGAATAACGCCCAGGGCACATTGCTGCTATTTACTTGCTCCAAATCGACTTCACAACTGGTTACCATAGGTCAGCTTTACAACAAAAATAATTTCAAGAAACAGGGAATTAAAAAGAAAGTTTTTTTTAAGTAACTATAGTTTAAAAAAATATCAGTCAAAAGAATGAAAGCTAGTTGGCTAAGGCAAACGTGCAGCTTCTTAAAATTCCATCCTTGTTTTAAGAGCAAACCCGACTTACCTAGTAAGTCAGTGTAAAGTGCCTGTTCCAGATCACCAAGCATTGTCAGGATCACGTCCTCATCCAGATGAGCTGTGCCTTCCCGCAGGCAGCTTTCTCCCTCTTCTTCCGCCCAGCTCCTGCTGATGCTGCTTGGCAGGGAGGACCCGTTTTCATCTTCGGACCTGCTATCTTCATCACTCTCACCTTCCAAGCCTCTTCTGGAAGCCCAATCCTCTGAGCCCTCAGTGCCTGACTGGCTGGCAGGTAAGAGGTTCCAGGCCCCTGAAGTGCTGCTGTGGTACAGGGACTGAACCGACCTCGAGAGGAATTTGGACAGCGAGCTCCTCTCTGCATAGTGGGATTCTCTCTGGCTGGCCTTTGCTGCATTCCCAAACCAGTTGGAAATGCGCACAGTGGGTCTCCTCTCCCCCTCACTGGTGAGGGCAAGATTGGTCAGAGACTTTTGTTTCTGAAGGCAAGCTCCCTTTCTCCTTACTTCTTTTCCCCGAAACACAGAGAGTTCAGCCGGCCTCTGCATGGCTGTTCTAGTGGTTTCTTCTTTTCAATTGGACTTCATATTGTCTTTTTGCACTGAGATGGCAACTAGCCCTTTTGGTTTTAATTAACACGTGCACTTCACTAAAAGCCCAGGCAGGCTCAAACATTCATATAAGATATCTAGAAGACA
Organism: Rhinolophus sinicus; assembly: GCF_057876585.1. Lineage (NCBI taxonomy): Eukaryota > Metazoa > Chordata > Mammalia > Chiroptera > Rhinolophidae > Rhinolophus > Rhinolophus sinicus. Next base: position 74,152,615 of record NC_142501.1, on the reverse strand, counting down.
GTACAATTAATTAGCTGGCTACAATTTAGCTTGCCACCTCATCCCCCTCATCAGTACTACTTACAAACGTTTTTCTTGAACATATCTGAAGCAGAAAAAGAGTTCACCAAAGACGCTGCTCCAGCTGAAAAGTAGCACAGGAATCCAACTACGTTTTCCCATCTTCCTCCAATCGCATGTCTCAGCTGGGTGATGGGTCCGCATTTCCCTCTATTGCTTCTCTGTTCCCAGATGCGAGGTAGTCAAACACCAGCGATGTCTCTAGCTTTCTTTTTTTGGTCCACCTATCACGAGCCCTTTACTGATTTAGGTCTGCAGCCCTTGACTCTAGATGAGCTGACACAGTGTAGCACGTACAGCCTCTGCATCAGAGTCCCTTAAGAGCAGTAAGAGCACTGACGCCCAGCCCTGCACGAGCGCCTCGCATTTTAGTATTCCACCTGCATTCTCAGATCTATGGCTCTTCCTTGCTGCTGCAGTGTATGCTGCTGGCTGCCATGGCAGCAAAGATACTGCTAAATGAAAACAGGCACGGAAGCGGCTGTCCAGCCTAGTATGCCACAGGTTTCAAAGCCAAGCCTGAATGACATTCTGCACTGTTAACCCTATGCACATGTAAATCACTCTTGGCCACCCCGTCTCAAATACGGACACACACACACACACACGCACACACACACATACAACACTCACATACACAACACACACTCCCGACACTGAGAATGACAGACTCATTCTCTATAGCTCCAGGCAGCTGAAGCATGCAGACCTGCCTTCTGAATGTTGGGATTTGTGCTGTAAAAGCACAAATCAAATTGAAGACTGTAAAGGACCTGAAAAATGGAGCATGACACTCTCCACCAGCTGACAGATAATGCTTTAAAGGAAAAGACTCCCTCAGCTCTTACAGAACAAATTCAGGGCTTTTTATTCTGAACTATTTAGGAAAATCCTAACGAGACAATAAAAATTACAATTTCTTTCTATAAAAAATAGCCACACACACACACACACACACACACGGTTCGTTCCCAATATTTTCCCTCAAAGCATATAATTGAAAGTTTATGGCCAAGTGTATAGCACATAATGATGTGACAAAAAAACATAATATGCACATTAAATCTTTTGATGTTGAGCATTTTTCCTAGTCTATGCCATAAACCTACTGCAGCATAAACAGCCCTTTATTTTTAATATTTTGATAAAAACAAAAAATTAATAAGACAAATATCTTGTATTTTGTACTGGTTGTGTATGCTATGCCACTTCCCCAAAATTCTGATTTTAGAAACTTTTAAAATACACTTATCAGGTATAGTTGATACCATGTGTACATCTGAGAGTTAAGAAAGAGTACTTAAAGAAAAACTTTCGAGGTTTTTCTGTCCATAAGAATTCCTTATTAAAAGGGGAAAAGTGGAGAAATATGTAGAAATATTCACGACACTGAAATTTACATATAAATCCCTACTCTTTTCTGAAGTAATATGATTAAATTAATCCTGATATTTCACTTCAGAAAAATGAACTAGGGAAAATGCCCAATCTGTTAATTACATAAATTAGTTTTATAGTGGGCATTGTCTACCATGTTTCTCTGAAAATAAGACCTAGCCGGACAATCAGCTCTAATGTGTCTTTTGGAGCAAAAATTTATATAACACCGGGTCTTATTTTATTATAATTTAAGACCAGGTCTTTAATATAATATAATATAATATAATATAATATAATATAATATAATATAATATAATATAATATAATATAGTATAATACCAGGTCTTATATTAATTTTTGCTCCAAAAGACGCATTAGAGCTGATTGTCCAGCCAGGTTTTATTTTCGGGGAAACAGGGTAAGACCCAGGCTAGGAGAGAATCTCCAATCTGAGACATGTTGCTCTCACAACAGAGTGAAAAAGAGATGAGAAATCCAAGCAATGGCTCTTAAAGCTTCTGATCAGGAATGGCCCATGTCATATTTTCATTCACATTTCATTGATCAAATCAAGTCACATGGTCCACCCTGATTCAGTGTGCCAGGAAATATAGTCTTCTTGCAGGGATGAACCCAGGAAAAAGTGGGCTAAGTCCAATGGAGCCAATGAGAAGGGGCTGGTTATTATGAAGAAAAAAACTGTAACAGAGAAAATATCTAAAGGGCATTTTTGTTAGGTTCTTTGTTTAAAGATATTGTCATCAACTTGTAGTTACAGCCATGTTTTCCCCTGAAACGACATTGGTCCATAAATTTATCCTGAACAAGAGCAGAGAACCTACTTATTGCTTCTCTAGAGGCAGCTATCTATGCTTGCTTCGAGTGTGTGTTCATAAATGAGTGTATTTATATTTATTTGTATTCACACATATAAATGTATGTTATACAAGGTAGAGGAGGAAGCTTCAATGAATAGGAGACAAATAATCCCAATCAATACTAAAAATATGAATTACTCTAATTTTGCCAAGAACTGAAAAAAAGTATAGCTACTATGCTGTTCTGAAAAGGATTGCATTCCAGCTCTTTGGTAAACATAATTATTAAGTGGCTATTTAAGTAAAAGACCTAAACTGATTTAATTTACCTGAGCCGATCTTCTTTATCGTTATAAATATTCAAGAAAAAGGCAACTTAAATGATCATTTACAAAGGTCTTAAACACTACATATTTCCCATTATTCATTACAAAGTCTGGTAAGTCAGAAAAAACACATGTAACCATTAGCTTATCCCTCTGTTTAAACAAAATACTTCTAAAATGACTTCCTAAATTCATCCAATTCTTCTTTTTTTACAAATGACAAGCCAGCTTTGCTGATACTGAGTCAGTCTGGCATCTATTAATGTTTTTCAGTTGAATATAAATTCTAGATAAAGGTTAAAAAGTGTATTAAACAAATGTCATACATATTGGTAGATAGTTTTATGCAGAAAAAGGGCAAGTGTGAACCTATGTAGAAAAAAAAAGTAAAAACTTTCTTGAGTGATTTCAGTGCAATGAAAAATAAAGCTCACTGTACATTTGGCACTTGATGAGAGGGTTGGTCTCTGAGGCTAAATTATTTTTGTCAATGAATACGAGAATGAAACAAACCCAAGCCAAAGCTGTAAAATCTGAACTGTCAATTCAGCCAGACTTACAATGTCGAGGTCATGGCTTGAATTTTAAAGGATAAGCTAGAAGCAAGAAGCTCACTCACTCATTGCCACAGATTACATACTACAGGTCACCCATATGTAATAATTAATGGATCCACCATCTTCAGATCAGGTAAATATCACTAGGTTTCCCCCCTGAGAACATGAAACACAATAAGAAACTTGAATTATATACATAAGGACTTCAAAGGGCTATAAGGTCTCTGCTTGTGAGTCCTGAGTTTTCTCCGGTTTGTCATTTTATTGACTGTCACTCTTCCGATGCTTGTCTTCATATCATACTTAACTATATTCTTAGTTTCCACTACCATTTAATCTCGAAGACAATTTTGTATAACTTCGCGTAGTTCCTGCATATATGAAAATATAAACAGCAAGGTCCCCAGCTAACTCAGTGAATCCTTCTAACAAATCTGCTTTGCAATGTGAGTCATTCAATGTGCTCCTTAACAATGTCACACATTGTTACATGTCATTCCTCTCGCAGGTTATGTAATAGGGATGCTTTTCCCATTTGTTTAAGCACAAAAAGGATTTTCCCTGGGTACCATAACAGAAAATTGAAGGGAACGGAAGCGGGATAGTTTCAGGCATGGCTCAGTCAGGGGCTCAGACATTTTCAACGAGACCTTGAGCTCATTCTCTCCTGCTTTAGGTTGTGTTTCCTCTATGCTTGTTTCACTTGGGGGTGAAGGTAACTGCCAGCAGCTCCAAGCTTTCTTTTGATTAGCTTCAGGTCTAGTGAGAAAAAGAGAGTGTCTCTTTCCCAATAGTCTCAGGAAAGGTTCTGGATTGATTCTCACTGGTTTTGAGTGAACTGAGTTGGGTCACATGTCCATTCCTGAGTGTCACTGTGGTCAAGGGAATGGGTTATTCTGATTGGATCTGCTTGGGTCAATTTCAGTTGACCCACATGAACAGAGAATGATGGGATTATGGTCGCCTTATCCCAGAAAAAAAATCAAGATGCTGTTATTAGCAGACTGAGCAATGGAAACTAATCAGGCAAAACTATACCAAGATATCAAGGTATGCTTATGGTGAAGCCAATGGTGCTTAAGAGATAGAACGACATTGGTCCATAAATTTATCCTGAACAAGAGCAGAGAACCTACTTATTGCTTCTCTAGAGGCAGCTATCTATGCTTGCTTCGAGTGTGCGTTCATACATGAGTGTATTTATATTTATTTGTATTCACACATATAAATGTATGTTATACAAGGTAGAGGAGGAAGCCTCAATGAATAGGAGACAAATAATCCCAATCAATACTAAAAATATAAATTACTCTAATTTTGCCAAGAACTAAAACAAAGTATAGCTACTATGCTGTTCTGAAAAGGATTGCATTCCAGCTCTTTGGTAAACATAATTATTAAGTAGCTATTTAAGTAAAAGATCTAAACTGATTTAATTTACCTGAGCCGATCTTCGTTATCTTTATAAATATCTTTATAAATATTCAAGAAAAAGGCAACTTAAATGATCATTCACAAAGTTCTTAAACACTACATATTTCCCATTATTCATTACAAAGTCTGGTAAGTCAGAAAAAACACATGTAACCATTAGCTTATCCCTCTGTTTAAACAAAATACTTCTAAAATGACTAACTCCTTTAGTCCTTTTCTTAAACACTGTATATAATTTTGTAGTTTTATATTATTTTCAGACTCCCCCAAATTGTATAGGCTTCAAAAATTCACAAAACCTGGATCTTACCCTGTCAAGACTAACTCCATCAGAATTCTATATCATTAAGGCTATTTCACTTGGAGAGCAGGACAGAATTACTCCTCAGTGAGGCTCTCACACTAACCATTAGCAAAAAAAGTTCAACAATGGGAATAGCATTGAAACTTCAGGTTACAGAAAACCCACGAGCTACCAACATCCCAATAAATTTAGGAGAAATTCCCTGTCTTATAATAAGAAACTAATGAAAATAAAAAGGTAAGTAGAATTTTTTCCAAATTATTTCAACTGAAGTTGTTTCTTCCTGAAATATTATTCCCTGATTTCTTTGTCCAGTAGAATTCTACAATATACCTACATGTTTGACCTTCTTTTAAGCCTTATATACTCTTGACAGCTAAGATAGCTGTTCTCATATGTGTAGTAATTCAATCATTTGTGGTTTTACAGTTTTATTTTTCCTCTTATTCTTCCATAGGAGGACTCATATCTCAGTCATGTTTGTTTTCCCAAAGGTTGGCATGCCAGGCATGTATAATGTACCAGATGGTGACTACTGAAAAGACGGATGGGAGAATAAAACCATATCTCACAATAATCCCGTGAGTTTATTAAGCATCACAATAATCACTTCACAAAAACAGGAGCCAGGGGGCAATTCAAACAACTAAATAATGGCAGTTCAGGGGCCAGAATTAATTGTTCTACTTCCTAAAATACTGCTTTTCCCATATCTCATATTGTCTCTGAAAGAACATCCTGTGTACCAGTCTAAGGTAGGGCTTGGCAATACATCAAGTGCTTATATGGTTTGTGGTTTCTCTAGCAGCCAGAATGTAGAAGCTGTACTAGCAACAAAAGAAATCAGAAAGTGGAGGAAAGCTGTGGAAGGGGTCAAGAAAAGATTGGTTATTTGTTTGTTTTTAGTTAAGATTGGAGAAATAGTATCAGTCTGTGGGCTCAAGAGAATGATTTGGTGGAGAGGGAGAGGTAGGAGAAAAAGTAATCCAAGGAAAGGGAGAAAAAAATGGGTATACATAGTGCACACAGGTAAGTAGATGTCATGGCAGGGGGTTGCAAAATTATTTTCTTTCTGCTTTAAGTTTTTTCAGTGAAGTCAACATCAAAGTCATTGGTTAAGAGAAAGGATGGGACAGGTGGTGTTGTAGGTTTGAGAAGAAAATAAATGTTACAAAAAGGAGTAAATGGACCGCAGAAATATGGAATGATTCCTGAGCAGTATTAAATATGCACTTGAGATTGGTAGTCATGAAAGTAAAGTGAGTCATGTCAACATGTGATATCTTTTACTCCAGGTTGATTCATTACTGGTATGGACTAGGTGCAGAGCTGAATGTAACCAGGTCTGTGATTTCCTCAAACGAGTATAATGAAGTGAGAGAGAAGCAAGGGAGTTAAGGGTGTAGGGTATGACCGTGAATGTAAGTAGCTTGGGAGGAATTAGAAGACAAGATCATTGAAAAAAAGGCCAGGGTATGATAGTCATTCTCTCATCACTGGTACTTGTACACCCTCATCCAGATTTCTCACATTATGGCACTCAATCTATAGCTTACTAACCATAAACAAATATCATCTTTCTCCCATGAAATCTCAAGTTTGCACTGAGAGAAATTTTTACTACCCCAATACTGGCTAAATTAAATGACAAAATCAGATAAGCCTCATTTCAGCATTTATTTGCTGCTTTCTTTCTTTTATTATATTCGTATTTAAATCATAGACTCAAATCTATGATTCTATATAATAAATTATTGCTAAAGTACTATACATTCCAATATACAATTAAATTATTGTTATATAAGTCTAGTTTATATTTCACTTTTAAGTAGTATTCTATTAAAACATCAGAACATTAAATGAAAATATTAACTTGAAGTATGAAAAAATGATCAAATGGTAAATTAGGAAACTGGAGAAAAAAATCAAATATATTTAATCAAAGCTAATCAGTGATATATTAATTTCAGGAAAATAGACAATGTTTCTTTGTGAAATTCATGTAAATATTAGAATTCAAACTGTACTAAATGCATTTTCCCTTACTATTTGAACTCTAGTATTTTATAGGCCTTTTGATACTAATTGAAGACATTCACAAGTAAAGAAATATGTGAAGTGTATGCATCTTCATGCCACACTAGGTTTTAAAAAGTCAAAACGCAGATATCCATCATCATTTCGACCATGGGGCTCTCTGGAGCTATGGGAAAGCTAACATTCCCCCCAAGTATTTGAAAAATCTGCAAATACCATCCCCATAGCTATGTTTTGCATAACCATTTCTACCCCTCCCCCGCACTGGCTCACTGTAATCACCACACGGAATCTCTGATGCCTAATGATATCACTGATATTAATTCCAAAAGGAACCCTGGGATATTGTGCTGTCACTGTTGTCAATATCCATTGGTGGGTATTGCAGTAATGGCGAATGCTTGCCAAGTCTTTCAAGTATGCTGATGTAAGATGTTTCTTAACCCCCAAATTTGTGATATGGTTACTTTCATGAGCTTCAGAGCAATACTTGGAATCCTTGGATTACTAGTGTAATTTTTTTCATTAAATAGTTATTTTAAGTTTTTTCTTTGGAACTTACAAGGGTTAAGCCAGAGATTTTCTGGAATACAGACTTACTTCTACTCCATGTATTCTTATACTTAGAAACAGATAAAAAGTTCTTAAACTCTCTTTCCCTTTAGGAGCAGTATATTTTGCTAAAAGCTTACATAGTTCTTCATGAATACAGACGTATATATACCGTGTTTCCCCGAAAATAAAACCTAACTGGAAAATAAGCCCTAGCATGATTTTTCAGGATGCTCATAATATAAAATAAACCCTACCGTATTTCACAGAAAATAAGACTGGGTCTTATATTAATTTTTGCTCCAAAAGATGCTTATTGTATACTACGAGCATCCTAAAAAATCATGCTATGGCTTATTTCCTGGTTAGATCTTATTTTCAGGGAAACACCATAATAAAATTACACAAAAGGCCTTTCATACGTGCCTAGGCTTACCTGAATCCTAGAAAAAGCATTAGACTAAAGATGAGAGTCCTGTTTTATACACTTAAATATCTGACAAACTTTGTCTGGGGTATATATATATATATATAGTTTTGTTTGTTTGTTTAAGGAGGGCACAGCTTATGGTGGGACCATGGGGGGATCAAACCGACAACTTTGGTGTTGTCAGTATCACTTTCTAACCAACTGACCTAACCGGCCACCCCATATATATTTTTTTCTTACATTGTATGTGTATGTCTTTTTTTTCATAATTAGACTTTTTATTTCCAGAACACATATTTGTAGTCACCATGTAGACATGTTCTAAATACAGAATTAAAGACAGAACACTGTTAGATTGGCTATGAAAAATGTACATGGACACCTGATCCTCAATATGTTTTAAATCTCCAAATATGTACAACGGCTACGTGATTAACAATAGAAGAGTCTCTAGGGTTTTTTTGCTTTTGTTTTTCACCCCCAATTGCATTCAACTTGACCAAGGGCAGTAATGACTTAAAATCTCAGCCTCTGAAAGCACTATCATTTTTACAGAGCAACAAAGAGATAACCCTAAGCAGAACAGTCAAATATCTAAGAATCCCTGAACCATGAGATGTACACAGTCCATTTATGCTTAAGAGAAACAGTATAGCATAAATACAACTTAATAAAAAGACTTATGGAGAGATTAACAAAATTCTAAGGTTTGACCTACCCATCAATCAGGTCACTTACCAGATATTTCCTCCAGGCACTGCTTAGCAGTCTTACTATATGATAAATCCATCTTAGTAGGACTGGTACAGGAGTCAGCAGATAGTAACGATGTACCTTCATTTTCTGAATGTGCTCTGAAATTAACCAAGAAGACAGAAATAAATAGAAATTACGGTCGCCCGTGACTCATCAAAGTTCTCTAGTATAAGAAGAAATCAACATATTAAAAGTTTTCCATCAAGGGAAGTAAGCATTTCTTTATGACTGGGACATTCCAAAGCTGTCTAACTCTAGGAGAATTTCCTTGCCCCTCCCTACTCATTTCTAAAGTCCACTATAGTCTAGTCTTCTACTTGGGCCTGTTTTTTGTGGGCCACTCTATCTCCCTGACCTGTTCCTTAGTCTGTTGTCTATGAATAAAGGGGGAAAAATTGCTGTGAAATGTTCTAAGGATTTTGATTACTTGCCAAAGAAGTTCAAAAGGAGAGTATGTAGTGAGATTGGAGACCCCAGGGAAAGCTTACTGGCTGTCTGCCAAGAAAGCTGCCTCGGTGAGCTGGCTGTGAGCCAGGATTGGCCTATAAGTCATGCAGCCTCAGTATTCACAGACTGGTCTCTTAGAAGCTGAGTCACATTAAGTAGTTCGCTGAGATGGTTGTTTAAAGCCCAATGCCAACTGATTTTTATTAGAACGAGGCCAGCAGCTGTCACAGGAACCTGAATGCTTGTGGTCATGTCTAGTGTTAAACATTCATGGTATCTCCCTCTAAGAAAATCTGTATGAAGCAAGAGTATTTAGGATGTATTTTGGGAGTTGAGTTTTTGCTTTGCTCCAAACAAACATCTTAAAAAGTGTTCCTCAGGAGCTGACTATGACCATCTTCCCTAATATATGAGGCCTAGCACTAAATTCCCTTGCCTAAGTCCCCACTCCCCCTGCCTGAGACACTCTTTATAAAAGTATTCACGCTTCTGACAGCTCAGTCTTGTCTTAGAAGCCATTATTTCATTTTATTTTTTAATGTGGCAGTGCATATTTCTGGCTGATTCACTCTTTAATGTATTTTTATTTTAAGTCACAAGAGACAATCTTATTTACCTAATTTTTAAGTTCTTTAGTGTATCTTCCATGGTATTCCCTATACGTTACCTATAGTAGTGTTGAAAGGGAAACAGATTGACCAAAGAAAGGAACATGGAGAAGTTAATCTTCAAATAATTACAAAAAGGACTCAGAAGTCATCTTTGATTGGTATACACATCTAAACGCATCTAGATCTCTGCTCTACATATGTTATAAGCCATCCATTTATCCAGGATTTCCACCTCATTACACACAATCAGATTTTAACTCCGGTCTCTAGAGGGACAATCAATGCTAACTGGTAAAGATTTAAGATATACACATATGATCAAAGAATTTCAGTTAGATATCCAAAGATTCCCAACATTTCCTCTATTTTTGTGCCTGCTTCATTCCAATAAAATAAAAGAATTCAGGATTGATTTATGAAATAATTTATGAAGACTTTAAAATGAATAGTGTTCTCTAACCAAAAGGTCCATTTTGACATAGGGCAGTGGCATCATTCACTGTTTCCACATAAACTGGTATTGCATTTTCCTCATCTTAACTTGAAAAGAAAAAAATGAGTATCATGATGATCCTTCAAAATATTTAGCAGACACTGTCCTATGTGCACTATCTTACTGTGCATTTACAACATGTTAACATGTTACAAATACCTGTCGAAACAATAAGATACAGCTGTAAGATACCGCATTGCAAAAATGCCATGAATTTAGAGTTCTAATAAGAGGGTCTGCTACTAAGCGTTGTAGTGGTTAAAAGTCTAGACTTCACGAATGATTAACACAAAAGCGATTTCTTGTTTATGTGCAGTTACTATATGCCAAGTACTATCCCTAGTGTTTTACTTATGGACTATCACTCAAACTTCACAATAATCCTGTTACTATGGATTAAATATTTCCCCTCCAAATTCATATGTTGAGACTCAATCCCCAGTGTAATCATATTGAAGGTGGGGCCTCTGGAGGTGATTGGGTCACGAGGGTGGCGCCCTCATGAATGGTACGACTGCCCTTATAAAACAGACAATCAGAGAGCTCCCTTGCCCCTTTTGCCATGTGAGAAGAGGACCCCCTATGATCCAGGAGGAGGCCTTCACCAGATACTGTATCTGCCAGTGTCTTCCTGGCCTTTCAGAACTGTGAGAAATACATGTCTGTTGTTTAAGCCAATCAGGTTACAGCGTTTTTGTTTTAGCAGCCTGAATGGATTAAGACACTTGTAATGTAGGTGCTTCATATGTAGATAAATTAAGGCTTCTAGAGATTTAATATTTTGCCCTACATAACAAGCTGGTAGATACTTAACCCACACTTAAACCTGGCTGCCTGTAAATCCTGTTCTGTTAACCACTACCCTACAGTTTAACTCCATCCACATGCCACCGGACACTGAGTATTTTATTACATTTGAGTTCCCCTCAGCTGACAGATAGCTCAGTTACTGTTACTGTTAATGACAGACAGCATTTGGATATGACAATATCCACTGGTGTACCCCAAACTTTACGCTTTACTACCTTAAATTTTACTCTTAAATAAAAGAAGCTATTATATGTGCGTGCCATTTAAAGGAACTCAGCCAGAAACCCTAGATACTATCAATCTTCAAATTTCCAGTTTCATAAACGTGGGTTTGCATATTGATTATATTAAAAATATATCTCTCTGTGGATTCATCTTGACATGATTATAGTCATACATGTTGATACAAACAGAACTGGTTTGAGTCAACCTTAACTAATGGCCTTGTAGTCCGTGCTTTATAAGCACAACAAATGGGAATGAAAAGTAACCGTATTTCCCAAACCAGCAATGGGCTTGTTTTCTTCTCTCCTTCTTGGGGGGAAGGCAGACAGGTGACAGCCAGGGCCCAATGATATAATAACATTTATATAAAATAATAAGTATTGAGATAAATAATGATATGGAAGTGTGTGTACCTATATAAACTTCACCATTTAGAAAAACTTAAGAGCAGTGAGATCTTGGTTTCTAAATAGATCACTCTCCACAAAAGGAAATCAGGGCTCCTTAGGTAAAAGCTGAAGCCAAGGCAGTGAGAGCACAAGATAAGCCTGCAAGATCTTCAGCCCAAGCTGAAAAGAAAAGAAATTCTCAAAAAATAATAGGGGAGAAGTCAGCTTGAAGGCACTTCCAGTGGCTGAATCAGGCCAAATTTAAGTATCAAGATAAAATCATATCAATGGAGTATATTCCATTGAATACAATAGCAACCCATTAATCCATACAATTTGAAGAGGGAGGGAGGGAGGGAGGGAGGGAGCAGAGGGAGGGAAGGAGAGAGAACGAGAGAGAGAGAGAGAGAGAGAGAGAGAGAGAGAGAGAGAGAGAGAGAGAGAGAGAAAGAGAAATCTTTCTCTTAAAGTAGAATAGTACATAATTTAGGAGGAATGACCAAATTAGAAATCATTTGACATCCACTGGAGTAAATTATTAATTCAGGTAAGAAACCTCAATGGATACTAATGCTTATGGGTAAAAATAAATTAAGGAATACAATTTTTACACATAGTCTCAACATACTTCCCACAAAAATACGAATTAAATAAAAATGGAGCAAAGTAACTCTACATTGGAAAACCATGGCAAACATTATCTTCATCAATTGATCAAATTCACCATCATAAAATGGGACCTGTCAATATTGTATGATAAGATGCAATGGGAGAAACAGAGCATTATTTCTCTGACATTCCAGACAAAAAAAAAATCTGTAAAATGGGTCTAATTATGAGGAAATATCAGACAAACCAAAACTAAGAAACATTATACAAAATGCCTGCCCTCAACATATCAAGTTATGAAAGTTAAGAGAAGACTGAAGAACCATTCCAGACTGAGGGGCATTACAAAGACATGACACCTGGGTGCAATAAGTTAAGGGTATATGAGAGTTCTTTGTACTATTCTTGCAAATTTTCTGGAAGTTAATTTTTTTTTCCAAGAAAAAATAAAAAGCAGAAAGAAGAAACAGCAATGGTTTGATGAGGCAATCTGGCAGTGAACCTGGTAAGCTAAGTACAGAAAGGGTACTTTATAAACCTCTGCTGAAAGAATGCCAACACATAGCAGTGTTCTACACAACAGGCCCTCTCTAGAATTTTCTCTGTATATTCCATCTTAAAAATATTGCTGTGTGAGGGAGTTTAAGCTGCTACCCGCTGCACAGATATATATCAAACCCAGCAAATTTAAGTGCGCAAGGCAAGCATTCAATAAGCTTTTTGTGCTGATGACCAATTATGCCCAGTTCACATAAAACCACAATTGCCGCATAATCTGCAATAGTAGCTGCAGGGCTTACGAAAGCTTTATGTGCATGATGGTTATATGCTCTACATTTCAATCTTTGTAAACTCACATATCCTCCTACTCAAGCTATTGGTTCAACAAACAAGGCAAACTGAAAACCATGCTGAATAAGCATTTTCCAATGCTTTTGTATGCTTTCCCTTTTAGAACATAGTGTAATTGTCAATTTCCCATGTCACTTCAAGGCAAATCTGAAATCTCACAAAAACTTGTTACAACAAAAACCTCTTCTGAGATCCCATGGAGCTGTTATATATGACACATCCTATATCAAAAGAAAGACAACCTCTAAATTCAGACTTTCTTGACCTAATTTTACAAATCCAGTGCGTATAAAGGATCTCTGCTTATATTTAATTAAAAAGCATGGTGAGTTTCTTCTCTGCCTTATGTAAGGATTGTTTTCTCTTTTTTTTCTTTTGCAAATTGCCCACATTCCTGATTCTGTTCTTTTTGCCTTTAGGAGTTTGCTTTATGTCCAATGCTTTTTGTTTGTTTCTTTTTCTTGGCATTTACTTAAAACTGTCAGAAAATAAAGAAAAAGAATGTAGACCTAAAAATAGTTAAGTTATGAATCCTTTTAACAGCTATTTTGAAATTTTGTTAGGGGCTGCTAGAAGGACTGTGGTTTAGGAAAAATGTACAGGTCTCTCTTTTCTCCTTAATTAACTAATGACTTTATTATGTTACTTCACATTATCTTTGCAAGTATGAGGAATGTAGCTCTAAAGTACTGAATGAAAAAGCAATGGGAGAAAAATGACTCATGGGAAGAGAGGAAGAATTTTTGGAAGGTTTGAAGGAGCTCAGGTAATAATTTTTGAACCTTAGGCAAGGCAAGCAAGCTTGAAAATACAACATAAAGGGTAGACACCAAGAAATAAGACGAACAACAAAAATTAGGCTTTTGTATCTTTATACTTCTCTTTCTCTTTCTTTACTTCCTATAATCAGGACCTTTAATTCAAGTTTTAGAAAGCAACTTCTACAAGTCAGTAACTTGTTCCATCTAGCTATCGAATGAGGTTTATCCTACCATGACCCTCCTAACAATCCATTTTACACATTAAAGCCATAGTAATTTTCCTCATCATGCTTCCTACATATGTTTGTGTGCATATGTGTGCACACACACACACACACACACACACACACACACACACAGAGACATATACACAGAGTCCAGTTTCATGACATTCAAGAATTTCTATTACAGTCAGGCTCCCATCAGTCTTCATTTTCTAGGAATACTGATCAACTCACCAACCATTCTACCCATCTTGTGTTTACCCTATTTATGTGGTTCCTTCAGCCTTACATTTCCCTTCCTTTCTGCATGCCTAAATCCCACTTATCTTTGAGGACCCAGCTCAAGTGCCACTTTCCCTGATTCCATGGCTAAAAGTAATTTTCCACTTTTTAAAAGTCTCAATGTAACAAATCTGGTTCACTGCTGGGGAGTTTTAAACCTCCTGCTTCACTTTGTAGTTATTTTTGAGTCAGCTTCATGCCTACTATACTGCGGGCAATGGAAATAAAATGATATATGATAAGTACCATTTTCATTCTATCCTTGATGCCTTATGCATATTAGATAGCTAGTAGGCAGTGTGGAAAGAAGAAAATAGCTGAATGAATGTCCTGAGCAGAAAGTATATTTTCATTCTTTAAATACTTAAAGCTATTTACATTTTAATTAAATTCTCCCAGTTATAGGAAAACAAAAAAAACTTCAAAATTTTCCTACCCCACTGTACATTTTGGCATTTTTTTCTATTCTTCCATAGCAGGTTAGTCTATCCCAGGATGACACTGTTTCATTCAACAATTTTTATGTGGTGATTACTGTGGGTAAGCTCTGTTCTAGGCAATTATGCTACTAAATAATAAAGAAGAGTCTCTGGCTCTCAATGAGCTTACATTGAAGTCAGAGATTACTGAAATCATACTGGCTAATGAGTAAAGAAAAAAATAGCAGATAGTGATAAACTCTATGACTTAAAATACAAGAAAGTCCGGGTCACGATGGTAGGACAGGTAAACACTGGGACTTTCTCCTCATGACCACATCAAAACTACAACTAAACTACAGAACAACCATCATTGAGAATTGCCTGAGGTCTAGCTGAACAGAAGTCCTATAACTAAAAATATACAAAAGAGGCCACATCGAGACTGGTAGGAGGGGTAAAGACAAGGAACAGGCTGGTCTCACACCCACATGTGGTAGTTAAACATCAAGAGGACTATCTCTGCAGTGGACGTCCCCTGATGAGCAAGGGGCCCCAGCCCCACACTAGGCTTCCCAACCCAGGGTTCCAGTGCTAAGGAGAGAAGTCCCCACAACTTCTGCCTGTGAAAACCAGCAGAGATTGTGGTTGAGTGAGACAGAGGGCAGTTGGAGTCCCAGACACATCTCTTAAAGGGCCGCACATAGACCTACTTGCTCTGAAATCCAGCACTAGGGCAACAGCTCAAAAGATGCCAGGGATATACAAAAAGGAACTAAATTGAATGGCTGCAGAGCCATGGCCAGAGTGGCAGTTTTTTCCCAGACAAAAGTGCTGGTAGAAGCCATTGTTCCTTTGTTGGGCCCTCCACCCACCCAGCTTTCACACATACGCAGGTAGACACCATATCTCAGTTTCCATCAACCTGGCTAACAATATTCACCCTGCCCTGATGCTTCCCTGAGACCCTGCCCCACCCAACTTGTGGGCCCACCCAAGCCATTTCTAGTGGCTGTTCCATACAAATGGCCTCTCTTGGCTCATGCTGTGGACTTTCCTAAATCTTTCAAAGGTTCACAAACCCCAAACAAATAGCATCTGGTCTCAGTGTACCGTGTGCCTCTTGCTAAGCAGGCCCAAGTCCCACACTAGAGGTAGCCAGCATCCACTGGTTTGCAGCTTAGCCTGTCCGAAGAACCTTCAAACCCAACACAAGTGGCATAATAAAATGTAGTGAATAATAAAATGTCAGTAACTACAACTATCAACAATTACTTTGAATGTAAATGGATTAAATGCTCCACTCAAAACACGTAGCATGGCTGAATGGAAAAGAAGACCCGTAAAAACCTGCCTATAAGAGACTCATTTAACATCGAAAGATACACACACACACACACACACACACACACACACAGAAAGACTGAAAGTAAAGTGACGGAAAAAACATTTAATAAAAATGGAAACAAACAAAAAAGCTGCAGTAGCAATATTTATACCAGACAAACTAGACTTTAAAACAAAGTCTATAACGAGACAAAGAAGGACCCAGCAATTCCATTTGTATGTATTTATCTAAAGAAGCTCAAAATACTAATAATAAAACATATGCATCCATATGTTCATTGTAGCACTATTTACAATAGCCAACATTGGGAAGCAACGTAAGTGTCCATCAATAGATGAATGAATAAAGAAGAGGTAGTGCATATATACAACAGAGTATTATTTATACACACACACACACACACACACACACACACACATATATATATATATATATATATATATATATATATATATATATATATATATATAACGAACTCTTTCTACCTGAAACAACATGGATGTACCTAGAGGGTATTATGCTAAGTGAAATAAGTCAAACAGACAAAGACAAATACCATCTGATTTCACATATATGAAAGAATAATTAATAACCTAACATGACCTAGAAGTAGGCTGAGAAGAGGGGAAAAAAGTCACCATCAGCCATATATCTTTCCATTATATTTGATATCTTTAAATATCAAATATATATATACCGTGTTTCCCTAAAAATAAGCCCTAACTGGAAAATAAGCTCTAGCATGATTTTTCAGGAGGACATCCCCTGAACATAAGCCCTAATGCATTTTTTTTTAGCAAAAATTAATATAAGACCTGGTCTTATTTTGGGGAAAACATGGTAGATAGATAGATAGATAGATAGATAGATAGATAGATAGATAGATAGATAGACAGACAGATAGATATAGATACAGATATATTTTAAACTTAGATACTTAAAAGTGATTAAATATTTCCCATTATAAATGAGTCTGACTGAGAATTATACAAATCTACTATTGACATTTTCCCAGCCAGAGTTTTCTTAGTAACAAGACTCTTATTTTTATACATGCAGAAAGAAGTGATAAGCAAAGGAGGTCATGCTGTAGACTGAGGCAGCTTTGGGTTCAAAGGCAAACATGTACTAGACCTATGACTTTAAGTGATTATCACTAATCTGACTTCAAATCTCTGCTTTTCATCTCTGTCAAATGGTGATAACATTTCTTTCTCATGGGTTTCTGATAAAGTTTAAATAAGAAAATATAGATAAAATGTACATAAATTTTGTAACACAGAGACTTGCACTACGTAAACATTTAACAAATGATAATATTATTATAAAACAGTAAATTATTACTATTATCTTACCAAAAGATTAGCAACTCCAAAAAGCCTGTCAGGGATTTTGCAGGAAAGATTCTTAAATGGAGTTGAAGCAATCAGAGTCGAAAGGACAACAGGGGTTACATGATCCAAATGACATCACTCTGATAAATATCCTCCACTAACAGTTAAAAAACTTGAATGCTGTTGAGTGCTCTACCTTAAGAAGATTTATATTCCCATTTATAAAATTATTCTGAATTGATAAAACATTTCAAACAACTATTGCCACATGTGTAGACTATGATGTGAAATTTTCTCATAGGATGGCTTTATTTACTTTCAACTATGTATGTTAATAATAACAAAAACAATTACTGACATTTATAAGTCATTTACTCCAAATCTGGCTCTGTGCTAGAAACTATCCGTAGGATTGCCTTATGTAATCTTTAAAACGGCCAAATGAGTTAGATATTCTTATTAACCACACTCTACAAGATTAGAAATTGAAGTTTGAGGAAGGCCTTTTACTATGTGACAGGTACTGTTCTAAGCCCCATATAAATATCAACTTATCTAATCTTTAAAATGGCCTTATGAAGGAGCTTCTATTATTATCATCATCCCCAGTTTACAGATTAAAAAATTCTAACTGAGGCTCAGAGTCTTTGAATCGGTCACCCAAAGTCACACGACTAATCAATGGTAGCATGGAGACTCCAACCCAGGCAAGCTGGTTCCTGGAGCCATCATTTCAACACCACAAAATTCACAAGTATGCTGACTATGATAAATTCAAAACTTTATGGCTTTTTTTTATTACATTTAGTTTTGAAATGTGGATTATGATTTTGATATATTAAATTCTGTTATGTCAAACAGGGACCCTGGAGTTAAAACGCACTACTGACTTCCATCTGATCCAAACAGAAAGACTTTAAATGAATTATTACTACCGAAGTCAGAATAGCACACTTAAATGAGGTGTCCCAAGAGCTGAAATACAATAATTATAAAATTATTTTGTTGAGTCTATAAAGCCTCAGAAAAAAGCACTTAGGTATTTCATTGAGGGAAAATGAATCATTATAATTTTTTTCTTTACTAAAAGAACCCATACATTTAATAAATATGTCAGCTATATAACATTGACCCTTACTTAATTATAACAGACCCTACTTCCTGTTCAGAATTTTTTTTTCCTGTAGCTGAACTGCCAACCTGCTTAAAAGGGCAGATGTAATTTCTCTCTAGGCTATCTACTCACCGAATAGACAGAGAATAAAAAAGGAGACACGACAATGACTGCAACGTTTCTAATCGATTAAAACAAGCCTAATAATAGGTTTAATGTGCTATTTTTATAACTGTAGGGTAGAATATATATTTTAAAATATAACATTTGCTGTATGTAGAATAAATATAAAACAAAACAAAATAATAAATAGAATGCAAAAACAAACTAAAAATACAGTACAAATATAATAATTATATAGGTTATTTTTGCCTAGAAACTTGTGCCTACCTGTGAGAAATTAATATAAATTCTATGTTGGGAAAACAATGCCTTATAAAGGACATTGACTGAACATTTGAAATGTGCCAGGATATGTAATAAACATTTTATATGCATTATCCCTGTGACTGTTCCCAAGACTATGAGGTAGATACTACTGTTCCTATTTGACAACTAAAGAAAATGAGACACAGATTTCAGTAATTGTCCCAATCATACAGCTGGTAAATGACCGAGCTAGACATTAAATCCACATTTGTTTGTTTCTGGAGCCTGCCCCTTTACGGTATACCCCCTTTTATGGGTAAAAACAAAAATATCTGTTAACTCTATAAAACCAAGAACTATTTTCAAAGACTAATAATAAAAATAATAGCCGCAGTAGCAGCAGTAAGAGATACAGGAGAAAGTCATGGCATCTGGATTCTAGTTTGCTTTCGACAACAGCTAGATTAACTTTTGAAGGCCTCAAATTCTTGAGGAACGGGGAGGCCTAGAACATACTGGAGGTTCTTGAAAAATTAAATTCTGGTTTTCTAGCTTCAGCAAGAAACACTGTTTCCAAAGGACTACGTAAACCATGACTCTGGTAGCCCTCTTGCTACACGCTGAGTGTGTAGACCTGTAAATGTTTACAACTGTGGACGCGTAGAGGCCACCTTACCTATAAATGAATGGAGCCACCGTGGCGGTGTTTGGGTGGCTGTGCTGCTGCTGAGGAAGCTGGACGGCACCATTTCCTGGGGTCTGCCCACTGCTCTGCCCCCCCAGCCCAGCAGGAGGAGCTTGGCTGGCTTCCCTTCCTTCCGAAGGAGCAGGGCAATTGGATGTGCTTGCTTTCTCGGTGGTTATGGGCTTAGGTAGGGACTGGGAAGGGCTTCCCTTGGTAGTCCTGAATTTTTCAGACTCTTTGCTTGCTGTGCTGCCGGGTGAAATGGTTTGTTTTGCTGTCGGCACCTTGGAGCCTGGTTTTGGAATCCCACTGGAAGATGGGATTAAGCTTTCTTTCTTGGCTGCTGTTGTCTTGCTGCCCTTGGGGATCAAGCTTGCAATTTTAGAAGTCTTTTTTGGCGCCATCTCCATCACCTGGTCCTTCTCATCCTTGACTGGTTTTTCAGTGCAAACTTTATTTTTGTCCCTGCTCTTTTCCTCTTTGTCCTTTGGCTGTAGCAAAGATTTTTTATTGCTGAGATTTTTGCTTCCAGCTTTTGGAGGAGCTAATTTAGGGGAGACTTTGGGGCTGCTACTTGTTGACCCACCACTATGCACTCCACTGTTAAAACCTTCCATTTCCCCGGATTCAGAAAAGGCATCATCGTCTTTCCCACCATCACTGGGTCCTGAACTGGGAGCCTGTGGGGGGCGTAGAGCAGTCCTGGCATTGACCAGCTTAAATTTTTCAAGCATGGATTTCTGTCCTGAGGGTGCTGTTTTGACCCCTTCTGAGACGGGCAGCTTCAGTCTGTCGGCAGCCGGTGTCGGGGAGGTGGCTGGGCTCGCCTGCTTCACGGTCAGCATGGTGGAAGTGGCGCTGTGCTTGACATTCATAGAC
The DNA here is from genome assembly GCF_057876585.1 of Rhinolophus sinicus. NCBI lineage: Eukaryota > Metazoa > Chordata > Mammalia > Chiroptera > Rhinolophidae > Rhinolophus > Rhinolophus sinicus. Next base: position 74,132,110 of record NC_142501.1, on the reverse strand, counting down.
TTGCTACGCCAGGGTTTGCTGGCGCTCGGAGAAGGGATGGCGGAGGCAAGGGGCTGCCCTGCAGTGCCGGGGGGTTGCATGTTACCATTGACACCTGAAGATGGTTGAGGTCCTCTGGAGGAATCTGCATATCCAGAAAAGACGTAAAGGACAGGCTGATTAGTTTGCATCGTTTATATCACATCACTCAGTACTTCTAACTACAGACACATGCAAGTATTTCTTCTGTGAACCTAAAACAGACATACTGGGTGGCAAGTCATTTTTGTGATGTGGCTGTTTTTGTACCCTCCATCAAAACATGTCCAAGAGGCACTGATTTTTGGAAAAGACTTGCTTTATCTTCCCTTCTAAAATTACTCTTATCCAAGTGAACTTTGCTAGTCACAGATATCCAAAGATGAATAAAACACTATCCACCCCCTAAACAATTCTTGGTACTTGTTTCCAATTACTGCTATAGCTCATAGCAGTAAATTGATATTCCACATAGCCTTATGAAAATATGTTGTATAATGAATATTGAGAAATTGCTTTAACTACAGGGAGACTAGCTTATTGTTATCTGATCAAATATGCTTATGAATCATGATTTTGCTTTTTGTTAATGTTTATTTTTCTTTGTATAAAAGCATTGAAATTTATGCTTATATGGGTCAGATAATCAACTAAGAAATATACATATATACATAATATGTGTACCTATATTACATACAATATACAATCCTTATAACAACCCTACAAAGTATGTATTAATATTATCGTCCTCATTTTACAAATTAAGAAAACTGAGGCAAGAAAAACTACATAACTTGTTCAAGGTCACCTACCCTGGATATGAACTGAATCCAGAGCCTGTGATCTTAACCAGCATACCTAAAGCCTCTTGTACTTATCTGAACACACTTTAAATTCTAATAAAAAATTGGGCTACTTTTTGGGGACCATAGGAAAACAGGGCCTTTGTCATATAGGTACTTTACAACATATGAATTTTTACTCAGAAATCTCATTATGATACGATTTTTATAGGATTGTTCTAGCACTAATTAATGTCTGATCACAAGCCTTATTTTGAAGCATGAAAAACTGAATGTAAAAGAGATTTTATAACATGGTATAGAATAAAAAAGAACTGAGCCTGGAGTAAAAGACCTCAGTATAAATGCTAACATCTGGGAACTGTTTAATTCTGGTACAGTAATTTACTTTACATTTCATCTACCATAAATGCCTCCCTCTTTCATACTTTTTTTTGAGAGGAGGGATGATAAATTATTAAATTATATATTTATGTAAAAGAGGCATCATTTGGTACTGTTAACATACTAGATATTGCCAAATAGATGTAAAACTGTTTTTGATGAAATGCCCAAAGAAAATGTTTTATAAAGAATTCCCTTTTTGTAATATTCCAGAATTAGAGACCATTAAATTTCATTAAGTATTCATAAATGTAAAACTACAATGCTTTTACTTCTAAATGTTTTCTTCAAAGACATGAAAATTCATAATAAACAATATGTACTCAAGCCAATAGGTACAATATGCTAGTCTTGCCCAATTTAAATAAGTGTGCCTAAAGTATAATAGACTTGTGAAACATATTAAAAATAATATAGACACATGCATTTTATACTAAATTTTCTTAAACAAATTGGTATGCCAACATTGACTTCTAATTTTCACTACCTTTCCACAATTCCACATTTCAACTGACAAAAATTAACATAAGACTGTATGTAGATACTCTAGATTAAAATGTAGATCACTGAAAAGTCAAAATCCTTACAAGGTATATTTAAATTTTAGAGCATATGATTTTTTCAGTATTCATGTAAAGTTTGCAATTGTGTCCATTTCTTGAATATTTGTAGAAATCCATTAGGTTCATGTTCAAACACTAAAGTGCTCTGAAAAAAAGTAGCAGTATTGACTAATTTAAGACAAACAAATCCAACAAGATGCATAACATCCAATGTCTCAAATACACCCACTTCCTGTGAATGGATTTCAATCTTTTCCTTCTATCTGTTTTCAATACAGGTAATTCCAAATTTATTTGACTTACAGATCTTTTCAGAGACTGATAACATTTCATCATAATTTGAATCATTCTCAGAAGCAGATAGAACATCGAGCACCTACAGATTGAAATGCCTACCAAATATTTCATCAGAATAATTCCCATTTATTGGTCAAGTCTCGAGCTTGGTCTCACTTCCTCTGTATGAACACACACACACACACACACACCCCAAAAACATTATCCCCACCCTCACCTCTGACCATTCTAGCATCAAATCTGGGTTAGGTGGATCCTCTGCATTCTTCCACAGCTTATATTTCCTCTATTATAGCCATTATAACCGCACTGCTATTGCCTGTTCCCTCTACAACCTTGTACATCCTACAAGAGCAAAGACCATGCCTGTATTACCCACAGTTTTATACTATGCACCTAGCACCTACTATGTGACAGGCACTGAACTAAGTATTGGACATATATTTACTCAATCCTCCCAACAACTACACAGTTTTCTGATCGCTATCTTCATTTTACACACAAGGAAACTGAAACACAAAGAGGTTAAACAACTTGACCAAAGTTATACAATTTGTAAGGAACAAGACTGAGCACTGAACTTAGCCTGGAATCTAAATGAATTCTATCAACCACTATATTATACTATTTCTCAAATGTATACGGAGAAGTTCAATGACTCATTAATGATATTCCTTGAATACACATAGAAAACAGTGATTGCCAAATTAATGCCTTTAATATAATTATATCGAGTGAACCTTATTTCTCAATTGTCTAGATTCAACTGGAAGGTGAACACCACCAAACAAGATGAATTTGCTCAAGTTCAGTGAACTCTATACATGCCCATGCATTTCATATAATGACCTCACTGCTTTGTTGATTTTTGTCCAACATATATAGCTCTGTTTTGCTACGATTTTACTCCTATTCCAACAATTTTAACCAATGCTATTCAGTTCCTACAATCTATAGGATTTGAATCTATACACGTTAATAGTTACTGAGTAGCTATTCTAAGGCACTCCAAGACACTGTATAATCTAGTCAGAGGAAAGAAAAGATTCATAATGATGAATGGCATATATTAAATATTAAATGAGTAGGAAGTGGGAAATAAAATGGTAAAGAGATCAGAGATGCCCACAGGGGTGTGCAATATTAAATAAAATCAAGACAGAGAAGCCAAGGGAGGGAGGGAGGCATTCAAGATGGGGAACATTTATAGAGTGTTTTTAGGGAACTATGTGAAAATGTATTCTATTTATTTACATTTAAAATATGTACATACGTGTATTGGGATACCGAGTTGGAGAGAAATGTAGAACCCCCCAAAATCAAAGTGCAGTCTGCTGTGGCTATTGTTAAAAGGAACATGATGGCATCGTATTGAACTCACCTTCACTGTTCTACACTGATAACAAAAGTTATTTGTGCGATTTCTTATTCTACAATGAAAATAATATAACAATGACTACAGATGGAATAATGCCAACTCGTATTTTATTGGAGGTTCTTTAACTGCATTATTTCACATCAGCGTTCACAACAGCCCAATGAGGGGGGCAGGGCTCCTATGTTTCACTCCCATTTATGGAAACGAGAGCCTTGAGCGCCTAAAGGATTCCTGCACTGGCACCTAGCTAGTGAGGAGTAGTGTGGGGGAGCCAGGGTTTGATCTCACATTGTGTGACTCTGGAGCCCAAGCTCTATTATTGTCATGGAATGAATGACATTTTAACTCTAACACTGTGGTTCTTAACCCTAACTATGCATGAAAGTCACCTGGGATCCTGCTGAATACCCATCACACTGTGATGCAGCAGAAATGCCACAGGCCCCGAGACTCTGCATTGCTAACAAGCTTCCAGAGGATACTGATGCTGCTGGTCACACACCGTGTTTTGAGGAGCAAAGGTTTAATAGACTCCAAAATCAAGGCAATGGCTGACAATATCAGTGTTAAAGTGTTGTTTCGTATGAAGTGTTGTACCCAAATTGGTTAAATTTGTTAAATGTCCCATAGCTGTGCAGTATCAACATTCCGCATTCTTTGAACGTTCAGAACGTTGGCCAGTTCCGCATTCACCGGGATGTTTGGCAATTTGTGGGGAGGGATCACAGAAAACCAAAGACGCCCATCAGGTTCACCTAATGTCCTTTGTTTCATCATTTTAGCCACATATTTAGCATGTCTCTTCCATGGACGTGCAACTAGGTTAAGAAGTCAGGGGACTCCTACTGTGTGCCCGGGAGCTTTGCTGGGGATGAGAGAAGAGGGTAGAAAAGAAGCAGTCAGGACGCTTTTTCACATGCTGACATTAGCCAGGTAAGACTGTTATCAGAGCTCAAGTACAGAAGAGGCATTTCAACATCACTATGCTAGAAAATGAGACAAGAGGGACTACAAATTATAACATCCACAGCCAACCCACTGGCATGGTCACAGCAAAAACGGTAAAATCGTTCTCAGACGAGCACACACATAAGACACTTCTCTAAGCTCAACTCGAAATGTGTCCCCAGCCTGTCTCTCTATAGCAGCAATGAGGTACTCCAGGTTTCATTAAGAGGGCAAATCATAGGTCGCTGTGCATCAGGAGGGCACTGGAATAAAGAGTCTATGAATTCCTTACAATAAAGGTTTCACAACCACCCCAGCTGAAATGACACCTACAGAGTGGGTGTCACTACCCATTCTAGTCACTGTGCCATTGATATATTCAATATTAGGTAGCCTCATCACACTGGTATATTTCTGAATGTTGGTAATTCAGCTTCGGACTATGCATGAGTCCTTATCTGGGTATCGGGAAAAGGACAGATACCTAATGCACATATTTAAAGGGATTCCTGCAATGGATTTGTATCTTGCATTTGCAGGCCTATTTCTACCTACAGCCCTGCTTCTTTTCTCTGGCCTCCAAAGAAAAATTTTTTTCCATACTCTCTCCTTGCCTTCCCCTCCTTCTTCCACTATCATATTCACCACCACCAATTCCACTACAATCAAATAATACAATTTATCAACCGACTGCTTTTCCCAAGTACTTTGATACATGGTATCACGTTTCAGTCTCTTCATACACAGCGTCTCATTTAAACCCATACTAATCTGCAGTCTACTTACCATTTCTCTTGTTATAAATAAGAAAACTAAAGCTTAGAAAGAGAAAGTAACATGTTTCAATCCATACATATAGTAAAACTCAGAAAATACAAAAGTCAAAATTGGAACTTGGATTTATTGGACTCCAAAACTTGGAGGCTTTTGACTCTCTTCTTTTCTTATGTTTGCCACACACCCAGAAATTCTGCTGTGATGGCTCTCCATCCAGAAAGCCACACGTCTGTCACAACAGTGAAGTTAATTGGGTAACTCATTTACTTCTTCCTCAGTTAGTATATAAATGAGGAGAACATCATACAAGACACTCTCTACTCAGTAAAATATATACTCTCTCCTTGGGTATCCTGCTTGCACCATCCTTCGGAATTGATGTAAGAATAGATTTTAACTCATGCTTAGAAAACATCTAAATTCACAGACTTAATTTTTAATGATCTCATCTTTCCAAAACACAACAACAACACAAATAAATAAATAACATTGATGACATGGGAAAAAATGCTAATTAGTTCTAAAATTAACAGACGGAGGTAAATGTGGCAGTCACAACAGGCATATGGGAAGTTTGGATGAGGAGATTTCTCTTGGAACTTCAGCTATCTTTAGAGCCTAGTGCCATGTTGCCAACAGTGTAATTAGCCTGAGAAAGGACACAGGGAACACACTCAGCCTATTTATCTCTTCTTCCTCACTGAATAGTATGTTGCAGATGGAAGGCAAACCAGCTTTCCACGCCAAAGGTCATAACACAGTAACAATACACCAAGTTACAACAACATGGATGGCAAGAGAAGGATTCTTTTTTAAAGTATTCACTGTGTAGCAGGCATTGTACTCAGTGTTATACATGTTCCCTGCTAATTGTAGGACAACTTCAGTATCACAGAACACTGTGAGAGGGAGAAAATGATTAATCAATATAGGTATGGCAAATAGTGGGTTAAATAATTAATTTAGACTCTCATTTAAGAATAACACACCAAAATACCTTTGAACATTAAAAAAAAGTAGCATTCAAATCCAAGTATGTATTATTACCCACTGTCCCCTTGTCTGCCTCACCACACTCTCCTCCATAAATGACTCCTTGCGCCGTGCGTCAACCATCAATATTATGATGACTCAACAGAAACATGGAATGGTGTTACAGGGATCCTAGAGGCCTTGTCCATTCTGCACATGCTTGCTTTATACCACTTGTGATGTTACAGTGCCACTTTGTACAGTATTGTGAAATGTAGGGATGTTTCCACTCATCAGCCAGTTTGGGAAAAAAGTATGTAATTTCTGTACAGCAAGTATAATATGTATATACCTCTCTATATAAGCATTTATACATAAGTAAATAATATATACTCTCAAGTCTATTTATTTAATCATATCACCTGATATATATACCTAATTATCTTAACTCATGCATATCCCCAAGATTAGCCTGAAATTTTCACGTTAACATTATATTCCAGGCTTATATAAGTATTAAGGAAATAAAACAAAAAGTCATGGCAGAATGCATAACCAAATCTCCAGGAACGGAAGGTAATAAGTAAAACATATTTGCATTGCTTTGAAAATAAAATAAAAACAGTTCAGTTCATTACTCTTACAGTAATTTAAAAAGCAGCAAAACACTGAAGAACTAGATATCTATGTTTTAGCAGTCAAAATTCCATGACTAATGCAACATTCACATTAAACCTTATAGCTCTGAAATGTTCAACTGCAAATGTTGCTCAATTCTCAATATCAATCCTACTAGGTCTATGGTGAGTGTCAATGAAAGTAAAACACTTCCACACTAGAAAGTACTTCATTAGGATCCAGAAGAACAGAAAGGATATCTCCTCTTCAGTAGATGTACAGGTGCAATGCACAGATCACACGGGAGAAACAATACAAAGATGGCAGCACACCCTCTGGTACTATCTCTTAGCAACATGGAAAAACAACTCTCTGCTAACAAACTCTGTCAAGTAATACATGTTTACAGATCATCATTTAGAAACAAAATTCCAAACAAAGCCTGGAATATTTACATTCCTAATAATTCTAACCTGTTTAGCGTTTTTCATACTTATTACCCAGATTTTATAAAACAAGAATGATTTCTTATAATAATTTGCATCAGGCATATAAACTGTATGTCCAAATGAATCAGGGTATCATTTTCACAAGATCCTGATTTCCAGTGAACAGGTATTCAAGTACCCTAGAGTACTCTCATTGGGTGCGTGGCTAAATTGATAAATGCTGTTGTTAGAACATATTATTCATTGTTAGTTTCTGAATGGCAGGTCCCCAAGAGAAGAAACTTGGATTCTCAAAAGAAATGCTTATCTACATACAATGCTATCTGCATTTCACCACATGTTCTGAGAAATTTGTTCTCACATTCCATTATAACAAAATGGCGGGATGGCATTGCTTCCTATTAATACAACATTTCTAGTGCAGCCTTTTCTGAAAGTGATACTCTATGGCCATATTCACTGATATTTTAATTCACTGGATGAAATGGTGAAAAGAGCATACTGGTTTGTTTTTTTAAATTGCATTATTATTAAAATAATATTAGATGTATATTTTGAATTGTAGTTTGTGATTCTCTATGATTTCCTTTCATTAGATGTCACACAACTTGCAAATAAGCTATTTTACAATCCAATACATGTGAAAAGCTACTGTGCCTTCAACAGTATGTTTCTTAACAGGGAAATGAAATTGCTTTAATTGTGAATAAACCTTTACTATCTTTTACAAATTCTAGAGATTCTTCAATTGAGTCATATAACTCCTCAAATAAGACTTGTTAAAGAAGGTAAAAAGTATATTTCTCCTTAAAGCATTCAGGGAGCACATTACAGATAATCTGGCTAACCCTTCAAGTAAAATATCTCAATTCATTAATTTTAAAGGTAACAATTTCTAATAACTAAAAAGGAACAGCGATTAGAATTTGAATACTCTAGTAAGTACTTTCTGAATTCTGTCATTATGATACTGTAACCTTTGAAAATTCTTGTTTAATTTTCACCATTCTTAGTCACACTCAGGATATGTATACCAACTAGTTTTGACAGAGATCAACTTGTCAGCAGATAGAATCTTACGTTTTTATTAAGTTATGCTACCACTACAAATCTCCATGGCAAAAAGTTTAAATAAAACCTTACCAAAAGAGATATACCACTGGAATATTATAAATAATAAATTATAAATTATTTCATATGTCATGTTTATTATTGTTTTGTTTCCTTTCATAATTTAAGATAATGTTTTGGAAATACACAATATCATGGCACAGTGATTAATTTAGAAACGTTGATATTAGATGTATTGACATAATTTGTAATTCTATGTTAATAAAAAATGCCATGCAGCATGTCAAATAAATTCCAGGTGGCTGTACTATATCTTATGATACAATTTATGCTTATGGTATGGGTAGTTTTCAGACATTTAATGTCTACTTTTGAGATATTATAAGTACTTGTGAACGTGAGATCACACACATTATTATTACTATTATTGGATTTTTAATTAGCTGGAATTAAAAGTAATAGCTAACTCAGTATGAAAACTCTTATCCTTTGCTGTAGATTTGGACCTAAGCAAATCTGCTTTCTATGGTCAAAAACAAAACAAAACAAAAAAAAACCTCAAAATGTATGTCATCTGTCTCCATCTTGTGGTTATTTTAAATATTGCTACTGTCTAATTTTGTACTACTTCCTAAACCTACATAAGAGACAATGGATATGAAAAAATATGAATGTTTGCCTACCTTTGGATTTTTACTTTTAAACAGTAGAAACTAACAAAAAACACTATTTCACATGACAGAAAAATAAAGATACATCACATATCAAAGTGTTAGGTCATCTAAAGCATTTCTAGGTCTCTGTCAATGTTCGTAATTTCTTGCAAAAACATTACATAACTGTAGTATCATGTAGGTAAGCTGAATATTTGAATATTCTTTTCAATACACTTCTATGTCTAAACATGTTTAGTTTCCCTTCGAATTTCATAGCACATACATATGACACTTTCCAGGAAAATCACAAAACGAGGGAAAATGTTTTTCTGATGAGGAATTGTTGTCTTCTTTCTCCCCAGAAAAAGTAAAAGTCTTTAGTAATACTTTTTAGGTTCTTAAATCATAGGTTTTATTCTATATTTTAAAGACAAACTCCTAACTTACAAATACACATTATTTTTTTCTTTTACCATTCAGCTCAAGAACTGGAGAGATTTATGGGATCAAGACACACTGCTTTGCTTTCAGAGATTTAGGGTCTGTCCAATTTTGTTTTAATGGGTGGGACATTTTCACAAAAGTGTCTAATTCATGGATTACCCCTGTCAACTCATGTCTGTGTGAGATAAAGTTGTCTAATCAGACAGTCTACAGGAAACAATTTGAAACGATCTAAGCTGAGCAAAAGAGTTCCTACCTGATTGAATTAGTCAAACCAAATTTGCCAGCTGTTCTACTAACTAAGCATATTTGGCACTTTTGGATTATATGTATCATTAGAGCTAGAGATAAATATTGTGAAGAGAAGTGAAAATTCTACTGATTTGAAAATGCTACCTCAAAATCCAGCAGTATGCCCCTATCCCTCACACAGGCACACTGCTTACGACAGTGTAGGTTCTTGCTTCTCTTGTGTTTTAGATATAAACTGCATACTCTCTCACCTGTACTCACGATCCACAGCGACATGCATCAAGCCAGCGTCTCTTTAATTGCATATTTTGCACATTACAGAGAGCTCTGCACCACACGGTTTATATATAATCTGACTTTAACACAGACTCCTACTATGCGTTCTTTCTTCCTGATAACTTTGAGTTTTAATATTTCCATTGTGCACTCTTTCAGTAAAATAAAATAAAGACGGATAATATGTCTCCTTAGGAAAAACTGAGGTTATCACATTTCTGTGTCCTGTTGCTTACAAAGATTAAATACGCATCATGTTTATGTGTCCAATTTTGATGCTCCCACTTAACTGCCCAAAACACTATGGTACTTAAGTTAACAAAAGCTAACGATTCAAATAAATTCAATATAGATTTATGATTTCAGGAGAAGTGTTCATAAAAATACAAGAACAAAAGGAAAAGCTATGTATATGCATCTAAGAGAAACTATTTTGAGAAACAGATTTTACACTGTATGTAATTAATAACTTTAAAATAAACAAGTCTGTTTCCTTAAGATGTTCTTTAGATAAGAAAAGCCTTGAAGAAAGCTGGAATCCAGGAGGGAGCACTTAGAAAACACAGGAAACTCCACTGATAACATGTCCATTCCAAAAGCTGTAACGCTGCTCAAACATTAGATATAGCATGTCATTTATGATACACATCTATTAGACTTATTGACATAATGACGTAACAGGCTAACACTTACCTTTTTCATTGCCATTTGCATAAGTTGGAGGCTTGTTTTTGTCAATGCTGTTAAAGCTCTGACTTCTCCTATTTAAATTAGAGGCTCCCTGGACCTTGCTGCTGCTGCCTGCAGCTGGCACCCTAGAGGGACCTGGAAGCCTGAAATAGTATAAGAAAAATTACATCATTATTGTACATTATGAAAATATGGGGAGCAGGAGGCTCTCAGAAGAAAAGAGTTAATTGGAAAATCACAATATATAATGTTCTAAAATCTATTTAGCAGAAAGTGTTGATTTAAGTGACAAATAAATAAATATAAGGTTTGAGACTCTTCAGTAAAACATTGTTTCACTTTTCAATAAACACGGCTCCAAAGAATACTAATAATATAGAGCAATTAGAAATAAAGTCACCTTTAACTGAAAAAAGTCATACTTACCACACGCCTGATGAATAAAACTTTGATTTAAAAGTACTGTAACAATTATATAAAAAGAAAGGAAATAATAACATTTGACTTTATTATGTTCTTAGGGCACTAATCAGCTACCTGCATTTATTGTTAAGTTTTCTTTTCAATGTATGGGACATTTGTTTTTATCTTAGCCAGCTGTATCCTAAATGAACGTGTACATTAATAACAAGCAGAATAAAGTTAGTGAACAAATTGCAAACACTACTTAGTGACTAGCTAAGCTAGTTAGCTACTCTAAGCCATGTAGTGGAGACCAAGGTCATGAGTTAATTCATATGTGACCGACCTGCCTCACATAAAAACTTTCATTCTCTTGCCAAAAGGAAGCACCTAGGCTTCAGCTGGTTACCTCACAAGTGTGGCCAACTGATCACAGAAGTGACATGACAAGAAAGGATGCAGGTCTCGGAAGAAGAAACTCTGTTAGCAGAATGATGATTTAAAATACACCTATGATGATAACAGCTTCAGCTATTCTTTGTGTATGAAGGACAGGACATGAGAAAATATAATGTAGACTACCTTTAAATTAGGGGGTTTCACAGGAAGTTATAATCCCCAGTTATTTTATTTGGACTATAGATCATTTATTTCACTGTTTAAATAGTTTCTATATTAAAAATTTAAGTATCAATTATTTCATGAATTGTGCCTCAAATGTGCAATTACTATATTTTATTTCATACTGCTAACATAGATTGCATATGTATAATTAACTCAATGCACATAAAGTAAAAAATAGAGATTAGGAACTGATATTGGCTCGCTAGGACATAGTTGAAGCACATGATATTACAGGTTGCCAGCCACTTTGCTAGCATTTGCTGCCACCATCTGAGTGCCACTGTGTATTGCTCTGATCATTTCTATTTTCAAAGAAAAGCAACTCAAAATAATCCAGAACTTATAAAACATGCCTGAATTTTTATTGTTCCCTTTTACAAAATCTCTAAAATAAAAGAATGTTTATATCTGTTATATTGGTGCCTCAAATATCACAATTTCACTATCCATTGTGACAATATTCACATTCAAACTCAATTTATAATATTACTTGATACATTATTGCTATAAGTTATTAGGACAGAGAATGCTTAAATAACATAAATGCTTTTTAAAGAGTCAGAGGAACTGTGGGATGGAATGAACATCAGGGAAGCACAAATGCCAGCTTAAAAACAGAAGTGTTGATTTCTTGGAATAGATAATAATTTCAAAATGTTGGCTATATTTTGGAGTTTCAATACATATGGCTAATAAAACGCCCTGTCAGCTATTTTGCTAATTAGAGATTGTGTCATACACAAGCTTAGAATCTTTGTCAAAGGATTCCGACCTTTAGCTTTTGTTCAAATGGACCTACAGGTGTTGTAAGAAAAGTACAAGGACCACAGACACCAGAAATGTTAAGGAGCAGTAATTGCACTCTTCAGAAAAAACTCAACTAATTAATTTGGCCAATTGTCCCGATCATAATAATTCTGAGAACTATTCCTATAGACACAGTCATAGATTAAGAAAGTTCGTTCTAAACCCACATGCATAAACAAATTTTGTCACAAAACTTGCCCTACTTGCAATAAAAACTGACCTCTTTCTAGAAAGCAATTAAAATGCATTTTAATCGTTGCTGTGACCCATGAAGCCAAGTGATCTTTAGTTCTCAGAAGAACAAATTAAAACAAATTTAAAAATCCATTTGCTCTTCTCATTACCCTAATTTGACAGGCAGCCAGAGCTCCAGATCATTCATCACAGTAATAAAAAGAGAAATGAGAATAAGGAAAAAAAAAAAAAAAAAAAGAACAAGAGAGATATTCTATTAAATCAAAGTACTTAAAATACATTTTACATTCATAAGTCATAGAAGTGGTAATAAAAAATGCTTACTGTACATGTGTACATGGCAGGTCACCGTTCTCTGCATATCCTAATTTATAACATATCTCCTAAATTTTAATTAAATATCCTTTTGTCTCTACAGAATCGTTTTAATTACCAATATAACTTAGAAAACTAAGGCAAGGGGAAAATCACATACCTCAAGTCACGGCATCACAAGCAGTCCTTGCAGCCAAACACTGTATAATACGATTATTAGAGCAGTGACTAGCGCACCACCACGGAGTCACTTCCCCATTGAGTGAAAGGGCGGATATAATCACATACTAATCAGGGATGCAAAACACACTTGCTGTGGCTTCCCTCAGCTGTTCCATGCTATCTATCACCATTCCTTCAGCAACTTAACATTGAAAAGAAAATCACTTTCAACACGCTTTTATATACCAATATTTCCCAAACAGTACATAACATACTGTCATTTATTTGAACAGACTATCTTTAAAATACATGTTATAAATTAGCAAAAAATTAAGCTATTAGATAAAAGAACAGAGCAGGCTGATCTGGTGCTAACTTCCCCACAAAAATCTGCCAATGTTTCTTAATTCTGCTTCAAAATGTATAGTAATTAATACCTGCCCATATCAAAATGCGATTACAATTTTGGTGCATAACTTCCAGATTCTGTGACTTGGAAAGAATGGGGCCTTCGAAGAATTTTTTTTTTCCCCCATGACTTTCTCTAAGCCTACTACGTACTTCAGCCCAGTTACAGCACTATGTATGACAAAACTAAAAGAGAAGAAGCCAAACCCCATTTTAACGACTTAACACAAATACGCTTGTCCCTGAGACTGCATAAGGTCATCTTCTTGGAAAAATTCAGTCCTCTAACCTCTTCATCCAGAAGTAATTTTTGAAAAAATTTAGAATGATAGGACAAAATATCACTGGGCATTTACTTTATTATCTAACAAGCAATAAATTAGAGATATTAACTGACCTAGTAGGCTTTTTTTGACTGGTTGCAATTCCACTGTGATTAGACTGAGTTGCATATCTGGCTGCCAGACTGTATGAGGAGAAACAGAGAAATTGAATTAAAGAGATTCTTTGAACATGGAAAGAAAGCACAAAGTTACAAGAAAACTATGAGTTAATGAAATGCAATTGGAACATGTATAAACATGTATAAAGAATAAATTAATTAGAAAATTATGATAATGCAACATATATACCATGGCATTTGATTATGAACACATTATGAAATAATGCAGTGCACCCTTGTAATAAAGTATGTCATCACTGACTTTAAAATTAAGCCTGTGTGATGGTATTCATATTATCTTAAATAGTTTTATTTCATCTTATAAAATATTCGACCTTTGTAAATGAATATGAAAACTTCAAGAAAGCTAAAGCTTGACTTATGCAATAGAGAGATTGTCTTTCTCAAAAAGGTAAAACAAAAAAAAGAGTATTGAAATGAGTCATTATTTTCTTTAATAATCTGCTGATGTGCTGTTTAAACTAAATATTATTTTGAAAATTAAGTGATTAAAATATTTAGCTTCTAATAATTTCTTATTGATCTTTCACCCTAGTTAAAATATTTTGAGGAACTGAATAATACGAGATGATTTTCTGAAGAAAGATCGATGCAAAAATTGAGATTAAAGTGAAGTTAAATTCTTCAAAAACAAAGTGAATGAACAACTAGTGATGGCAATTTCTGGGCATTCTTGAATTACAATTCTTTGATCAAAATCTTCGATCAAAAACACACAAGAAGGCAATATTTAAAACAAGTTTTGAAAAGCAATGAATACTTTATAAGCGAAATGAAAATTTATACTTTAAGTTAAACTGATTTCTGAATTACCTAAGGATTCTGAAACTGGTGTTTTGAAGGATATAGTGAGACCCAATAGACCTGAAACATGCTCACAACCCCTGGGATGGTCATGAGTTGACTGATGCCTGAGTGGAGAATCACTTCTCAGGTGAATGGTGATGATGCTACATGAACCCATTTGTTGTGCATGCACAGTTTCCAAGGCCTCCAAGGAAACAGAAACAACATGGGTGTGTTGGAATCAGGGTGGAAGGGCCACTTGAGGCCCTGCTGCAGTTGATACAGTTGCTTTGCTGCTGAGCAGAGGGCATTTTAGTCAAGGGGTGGATTTCTTAAGATGATGACATGTCTCCTACGTCAACACTTAACACTATTGAGCCAGTCTGTGATGGCAGCAGGCAGATTCTTAAAACCGCCTGGTTAGAAAGGAATAAATCTTCATATCTAGGGAGATTTTCAGGTTCACAGAGCACTTGTTTTTCACATTTGATATGAGCTGTGTTATTATTTGCATATAGTATTCCATTCTGCCTTCCAAGTACACTGGGCACTGAGTCAACTGGCTACAACTGGCCAAACAAATTACCTCAGTAAGAATAACAACAGAGAATAATTTAAAAATAAAAACCAAAGTGTCTCAATGAAATCTGATATGAATTTAAAATTTAAATTTAGAAACAAAAGCACCAGGATTGAAGAAAATTCTTTTGTGAATTTCTCAACCCACTTTGTTAATCCAAAAGTAAGAGAACTACCTAAAGGTTCATTACTGTGTCTGATCCTGTAACTCTCCAAATTGAGCACAAATATTACCAGGAAATATGATAATAAAACAATGTACTTTCCTTCATGGAATTGAAGCTACCTCATTCATTTTTCCTCCATGATTTTAAGAAGTATCATAACGTCTAGTAGAGATGTGGAAAAACAACAACATTTAAGGGAGGTTAACTGACTTGGCCAAAATGAATTTGGTTTTATGACCTGCATGTTTTCTAATTTATTACTAGAGAAAACTCAACTTGTTGCTTATATTTTTGTACCAAGTCCTAGTACTTGAATCTTTTGCAACTTGGCTTCTGCTCTGCTTCCCTTGCACTTGTGAAACTGTTACTTGAAGAACACAAGAGTTGTATTCATTCTCACCATGCTCTACCATCTTTGTATTTCACCATATTGTCCCCTCTGCCACGTTCCCTTTCTGTTTTACAGACCGTCACACCAAATAAGCTCACTTGATTTGCCACTGTCATTCTTGTCCATTTTCTCTTTCCTTCAACGGTCATTTTCCTTAATCCCTCTCTTAAAGACAATATTTTTCTTATGTCCTCTTTCCTCAAATACTTATGTGCATTCTTTCACTTAGCAATTTGTTTCCTAAGATTTCAAGTAAAATGTACTAGAAACTAGGATTAATATGTATATGTGCATCATACCCCTTGCTATCAACTTCAACTGAGTAAAATTGTCCATTTCTATGACTTTCAAAATCACCATTTAACTCACCATTGTCCTCTTGTTACCACCCAACTCCTAATCAGATCCTTTAATTTCTTGATTTCTCTTCATCATCACTATTTTCTTTAGTACTATGGGCTTTCTTTAGTTGATTCTTACTTTTTTTCTTTTAATTATCAACTATGTTCAATCAATACCCTGTCATGCAGATTCCGCCTCCACAAATCCATCTGCATCTATGTCCTCGTACAATTTCCACATTTATCACACAAACTCAAGCTCTGAACACTTCCCACAACACCTCTATCTCCCTGTATTTTTCTTAGTTTATAATCTGGTTCTGCCTTCCTACACAGCAGAAAGGCATTTTTTCCCTACAGCACTTGTAATACCATTTCCCGAGTTTCAGATTTACAAATGGACCAGTAACAAAGCAGGTGAGTAAGCACAGTTAACGGAATTTGTGAGTAAAACAGACACAGGAACATGTAGACACAGCTCTGAGGCAAGCAGGGTAGATAAATACAATCAGAACACCAGTAAACAGGGTTTCCAGACATCTGGATTGAAGATTGCATATATATATATTTTAATTTATTGGTGTTTTTTTTTTAACAATTGTTAGTAAAATTACATAGATTTCAGGTGTA
This sequence comes from Rhinolophus sinicus, assembly GCF_057876585.1. Classification (NCBI taxonomy): domain Eukaryota; kingdom Metazoa; phylum Chordata; class Mammalia; order Chiroptera; family Rhinolophidae; genus Rhinolophus; species Rhinolophus sinicus. Next base: position 74,115,244 of record NC_142501.1, on the reverse strand, counting down.
CAATTCTGTATTACATCATCTATAAATCCCACTGTGTGTTCATCACCCAGAGTCAGTTCTCCTTCCATCACCATATATTTGATCCCCCTTACCCTCATCTCCCACCCCCTACCCCCCTTACCCTTTGGTAACCACTAAACTATTGTCTGTGTCTATGACTTTCTGTTTCTCATTTGTTTGTCTTGTTCTTTTGTTGTTTTTGGTTTATATACCACATAGCAGTGAAATCACATGGTTCTCTGCTTTTTCTGTCTGACTTATTTCGCTCAGCATTACACTCTCAAGATCCATTCATGTTGTCACAAACGTTCCTGTGTCATCTTTTCTTAGCGCCGAATAGTATTCCATTGTGTATATATACCACAACTTCTTTATCCATTCATCTATCGAAGAACATTTTGGTTGCAGATTGCATATTTTTTAATCCTGAAATGTTATCAAGTGAGACTTTTTCCTGCTAATGAGTGGCAAAAATATCAGAAACAAAAGCACAGAAGAAATAAATATTCTGAGACCTACTGTGGGTTCTACTAAAGGAAGTATCAGCTCATCTATCTGATAAAGAGGAATATCACTGGAATGTTTTTTATTTCCTCTAACATGGACGGGAAGAAGAGGAGACTAGAGACAGCTAATTACAAAGAAAAAAAAGATGCAATTCATCTGGAGTTCAATACACAGAAGGTTCCAAACTGCCAGAACTTTCTAATCCAGCTTCCATGCAAATTCCCATGTGGAACTGTAATATCCATTAATTACAAGGAAAGAAAGCTTCTCAGAGTAAACATACTGAATTGCAATCACCCATTTTTACTAACCACTAGAGCCTCGCTACTCAAAGTGTTCTCCATAGACCAACAAAATAGGCACCACCTGGGGCTTGTTAGAAATACTCCATCTCATGTCTCATCCCAGACCTATGAATCAGAATCTGCATTTGAACAGAATCCCCAGGTAATTCCTAGGCATAGTAAAACTGAAGGAGCGGTACTGTACAGAATATCCACAAATGTACAAAGTTGGAGGAAAACAAACAAACAAACAAACATGTAGTTTGCAAAGTTGAACAGTGTAATCAGCAGAGTCTAAATATCTCGAGACACGCTTCGTCTTGTACCATATCCTGCTGCTGCTTTAGATACTGTTGACTCCTTTCTTCTAGAAATCCTCACCGCACTTACCTTTCTTAATGCAACCACTGCTGCTCCAGCTACTCCTCCTACTTCCCAAATACAAGTCCACTCACTATCCCCACCCCCCACATTTTGTATTATGACCATGAATATTTTCAAAATCACAATCCTAGACATCAACTAATTTATCCCACCATTCCGTTTATATCAGATCTATATTTTATACTCAAATCTCAATCCTAAACTCAGAGCCTCTTTTGTAAGTATCATGGAGATCCCTCCTGGATACTCCACCTGGATCTATCACCTACAGTTCTCCCAGATATTCCAGAAATGTTCACACCTTAACTCCTGTTCCTTCTTTCAAACCATCTTCTCTCTTTTTGACTTTGCCCTTTCAATTTAGTGCCAGCAACACTTTCTCCATGGAACAATATGGAGGTGTCTTAATCACTCCCCACTTCTTTTTTATCTCTTTGTCATTGATTTCATGGACTCTAAGAATACCTCTTCACTAGTATCTTTATTATCAGTCTATTTTTATTTCCAGGGAAACCAAATCATTCTCCTCACAGACAACAGAATTAATTTCCCCAAGACAGAATTGTTGTCAATTTCTTTCTTTGAAACTGCTGTTGACTCCCCATTGTCTGCAGGGTAAATCCAAGCTCTGAGATCTGGTTTATAGAGTGCTCCAGGATGTCTCCTCGTCCCCTTTTACAGCTTCACCTCCTCTGCACATCCTCCACCCCACGTTCTCCACTGTCACCCATCTCTGCCCCTGGCCTGTGGCCTCTTCTCCCACAGGTCCATGGATTTTCTCATGAGGTTTCCTTCATCTGAAACCCCATTCCTTTTCTTCCCCACGTTAGGAAATCTTACTTCTACTTTGAAATCTTGGCCAGACATCAACTAAGTTAAAGCATGTGTCAAGCCCAGAGTTAGCTTTGTCCTCCACTAGTGCATAGGTCTTTATTCTTCTCAAATTATCAAGTTAATATGGATACTTCTCAGGGTAAATGTCTGTCTCCTGAACCGATTGTATTGTTCAGTAGAACAGGAATTATATTATGTTCACTTTTTGCATTCTCAGTTCCTCTCATGGGTTTGGTATGTGTTTACTAACTAAATAATTGATGAATATTTACAGGGCAATATTATCAAAGAATGGTATATTACAGCACCATCATTTAAGATAGGGAATTGTTTCAAGAATGGAATTATCAGAAGTATATTAAAGTAGGGAGCAGAAAGACACTCATCTTCATGTGTCCTTATTAAGCGACAGACACAGTTTACATTTATATTCTCATTATGCCTCACAATAGTCCTGCATAGGTGATACTCTGCTCCTGGCTGAAAAAAATATGAAACTGAAGCATTTAAATATTAAGTTATCTGTATAAGTTATACCACTTGTAAATAGCAGTACTAAAATCTGAACGTTGGTCCATTAGTTTCTATAATCTGTGCTCTGTTCTATTATCCCATATTGTCTTCTTGAAAATTGATCACAAATTGCAATATTTTAATACTTCTTTTACTATTAACTCATTACCCTGTGGATCTGTACATATCTCCAAGACACTATAATGATAATTTTATACTTCATACAGAATATCATCTCTTCCAGTCTCAAATAAATCTACTTTTAATCGATACTACTTTCAATAGATATTCAGATAGATAACGTTAAATAATTTCATTCACCACGTCACTTACCTAAAAATCTGGAATAGGCAACAAAAAAATGTTAAAAGGGAAGGTAATTTTAGTATCTAGGCAGCTCTTCTCAAACAGCTTCCAAGTAAACACTATCTTTAAAACTTTTAAGCAGCATTTTAGTCAGGGCTAGTGAACATAGCGTATCATTTATAACTTCCCTCTCGCATGCCCATTGCACACATGACCAATCAATCATAGGACTTTTTTCTGCTTAGTCCTATGGTAGCTGCAAAACCCTTGGCCAGCATTCAAGCAACACTTAAAAAAAAAAAAAAAAAAACTAGAATAAGAGTGAAAATTTATTTGCATCTCTTTTCTAAGCTCTCATCAAAATATTGTTAGAAGATTTGAATGGTTCAGCACATAAGTTTTATAGAAGATTCTATTTCTGTTGCAGTTATTCTAGCAGTGAACTTCCATGCAGAAATAAAAATTATATAATCTTATTCCTTAGTCTTCATCCTCAAAAATAAAATTCAATCCAGAGATGAAGCATATGGGCATCACTAAAAATCACCAAATGGTAATATTTGAGCCTCACACTATATAGCATTCTTTATTTCCATTCGATACTAACAAGCTTATTCCAAAAAAAAAAAAAAAAAAATCTCAGTGGAGACTGTTGATATTTGAATTGTCTTGATGATGTTTAATTACTATGACAATTTTAAATATTGTTCTTATTCATTTATTTTACAAAAATTCTTTTAACATCTACTGTTTGCCCAAGTAAGAACCTGGAGAGCCCCGGCAGCTTGATAAGGAACTGAGCCTTTTTCCTGACTGCAGTGGGAATACCAAGGGTTTTAATGGCAGAATACGTAATAAATTATCAGATTAGAGAGCTATTTCGTTTAGCTATGTAAAGGTGAAGTTGGAGGAGGAGGAAGGCTGGGATATTTAGTAAGCCTAGAGACCAAATGAGAAATTACTGCTATGATTCAGGCAAGACTTGATGAGGGCCTGAATGAAGGCAGAGACACAGAAAATAGAAGTGGGTAATCAGAGAAGTTATCACCATTTACATAAAAAATTGAGAAAAGGGAGTATGGCTCCTGGGCCTCTGGCTTGGGTTGCACGGTAAAGTTCCATAGAAGCAGGATGCAGGCAAACAAGATTGAATATTCTTGGTACAGTGTATGAAGAGGAAAAAATCAAGACTCTACTTCTAAGGTGTATCACTAGTCAAAAGGTGAATGAAGTTACAGGAAATCCTAGGAAGATGGATATTCACTGGTGACTAAATCCATTTTCATAGTAGAGATAAACTAAGATCACTTTATGATCTTATTATAATAGTTCTCTTATAAAGTCCATGAATGCTTTTAGATATTAAATAAATGAATAAACAAGAAATTGACTTCACACTGCTAAGTTTTTTAAAATGGCAGATAGACAAAGGTATTGAGAAATTTGATTTAGTTTTCTGTTTTGTTTATTATAATAAGCATAGATTCATTGATGTAATCAACCAATTAATGAATCATTAAAACGATTTTTAATTAATTATTTATTTATTTACTACCTAATGTATTGGCATTGTGCTAGAAAAATTTAATTTGGAAAAATTAGGTTTAAATGTGCAGGGGATTAGTGTTTTACTCTGGGACCTATAACCCTTAAAATCATGTTAGTAACTCGAAACCCTTCCTAGAAAATATAATCTGATATTCAATGGAAACTGAATTTATTTCAAGCTTGAAAGTGTTAGGCAGGTGTGCAAAAACTAGTACATTAAAATATTTACTTTTTGTGAATTATTAAATTGAAATGCTCAGAGGAAAGATCTGGTATACTGGTTAATATAATAGCACAAAAACTAGAGCTAGACCGCTGCACCTGAATACCTGCTCAGCTGTCGTTTGCGCCTGTGTCTTCATCAGTTAAATGAGGATGATAATTTTACCTATCTCAAGGTTTTTATGGGGATCAAATTGCAAATCACTTAAAAGGATGTCTTGTGCAAATAAGTTTTGTAACAGTTAAAAAGAAAATTCAGTGGGATTCAGATGTATGTTTGAGAGCCCCTGAATGCACTAAGCCCCCAGAGGAGGCTCTGTAAATAAATATTCAAGTGAATTCGGGACAACATAACTTCCTCTATTCTTCAGTCCCTACAATTACCCTGCCTTCCTGAGCTTGGTAGTCTTCCCAACACTACATCTGTGGGTTCTCACCTATCACTTTTGAGATTAGTATGTTCTTACTCTAAAACCCGAAAGGATGGACCTCTCAGTACGGTAGCTGAGCTTTTAACTCTGGCTCTCAGACTTTGGATTTATAATTACTTTGGGACCATGATTTCTTGAAAGTAAGTACAACTAAGTCTTATTCTCTCTCAAACTTCCCTACTCACTCTTCTTTCCAGAACTCAATAATACCAGTCCCTACAGGTCCCAATCCTATAAGAATCACCAGGAATTGTCCCAAAAGGACATCCATGAACCATCACTCCCAAAGCAACACACAAAGGTGAGCCTTCCAGAACCTATCATTTTCAGCACTGTACATCATCCAAAAAGTGCCTCAAACAAAATTTAATGATGCTTTGTGATATAGTGATTAGATAAAAATATAGTTTTGACATGCTTAAAAGATATAATATATTTACTTTAATATTTGAAAGACAAGGATAAATGTCTCAGAAAATGAGGCATTCTTCACCAACAAAAAAATCAATTTCCCTTTAAGTAGATGGCAAGCAAGCTACCATAGCACTAAATATATTGCAAAAAAAACACACAAAAGGAATATTCTGTTGTTCGCTCACTCTACCCATAAATGCAGTCACCAGAGTTTTGTTCTGAGCACTCTCTTTTCACCCTAGCTTGATACTTTCTTGAGTAATGCCTTCCATTTCTATTGTTTCAATCAATAAAACATGGTTAAGCTAGTGCTCCTAAGTCTTTATCTCTGGCCCTGACTGGCCACACACTAGAAATAGTCCCACTGAAATCTCACATTAATTGAAAGCCAACGCTGAACTGTTTCTCTCCACCTCTTTCTCTACATCCGTTTCCACCATGACATTCTTTTTTTCCTTATTGAAACATATCACTATTCAATGAGTCAACAGAAGTAGAAGGTGATGATTTTCTTTCCCCCTTATCTCCAAACAGCCCTCAAATCCATTTTCCCAGTCAGATTTCATATGTATAACGTTAAACTGCTCACTCTCTTGCCACTATAGCTGCAGTTTCCACCCCCTTCTCTCCCCAAAACACATCTACCCTGTCACCAAGCCTCTGTTCCTAAGTTACAAAAGGTATCATTTTTTCCTCTGCTACAAAAACACCCAAGGCAATTTTCCTTTACATTCAAGAAATAAGTACCAGCTCCTAGACATAGCACCCAGAGCCTCCATAGATTGACCTCTGCCTACTTCTCTAGTCTTATCTCTCATCATACCCTGTGGCAGTTTAAACACAGGCCTGTTATAAATTCTTTGATGCCCCTTCCATTAAGAGGTGAGATCTTTGTCCCACATTCCACCTTTGAATCGCCCCACCCTTGAATCGGGGTGGGCTTGTCATTCCTTCAAACAGTAGGTCACCTTGTGAGAAGTACAATATCCCTGAGACTGCCGAGCTAGAGGGGTCAAGTGTAATCAGTATTCCAGCTAAGCTGCCAGACACAAGAGTGAAGAAGTCACCTTAGTAGCGGATTGGCCAGCAACAGATGTTTTGCGTCCCAGCAGTTGGTGACACTCCAGCCATTCCACCCTCCCTGTGGAGGTATGCCCTGATTCCTACGCTCACAAAATCCCCAAGTATAAATAATAAAATGGTTATTGTTCTGTGCTACTATATTTCAAAATTTTTTTAAACAGCGATAGGCAGAACACACTATTAGCTACACTTTTTGATTAATAGTTGCAGTTTCCTGAATGCAAATGGCATTTCTTTCATCAGTGCCTTCCTCTAACTGCAGTATCTGTGTAACCTGTACTCTGTTAGATGAGTTAGCATACCTTACTATCTGGTTCAACATCTAGGTCCTCTATTAGAGTGTGGGCAATTTGAAACGTAAAGCACCACTGTATTTCAGCCACACATCTAGTGTAATTCTTGGCCATAGTGGGGGCTGACTCTTTATTTGTGGAAAGGTCACATTTGAGCTTTCAAATTGCCAATGACAAAGAACACAGGGTTCTAATGTAATATATGAAGGATCTCTAGGAACAATATCATCTTTCATTAAAACATTTCATTTCCATATGGTGTTCATTAACTATGCCTAACTGCACAGTGATTGGTTCATTAAAACATAAAAATCAGGCACAAAACAGAATTCTTAAAATGAATGTACTTAATACAAGTATAATTGAATAAACTGTGTTTATCAAGATAAAACATAAGGGCAATTTTTCATATTACGTCCATTTTTATAACTCCTCATCTATATTAAGAAATGTTATAGAAAATTATTTTAGAATCACCTTTGATTCTTCCCTTGTTTATTTACTTTCAGTCTTGAAGTCACACAAAAATATAAGTGGAAATTCCTACACAGTCAAACATTTAGTACTCTTGATTCCCAAAGAAAGAGAAAAATGTGCTTAATTATAACATCACATTTGTCCTTTTAATAGCACTATACCCGAGGACGCAAGGAGGAATACAAAGAAAGAAATCACAGAATAAAAATTAAGAAATTTCTTGGGCATGGGTGTTAGTTGACAATGTTTATCTCTTAATTGTACTTTTCTTTTTCAAGATGGTATGTTTAAAACACAGGAATTATTTCCCTCAAAATTCACTGAATATAGCTTGAGAGAAAATTAGGAGTAAATTAACTGAGATATATACTGTATTCAAATACATGAGCATAAAGTTTTAATGTGAGGATTTGTAGAAAAAATAAACTTTGAAGACAGTGAAGCACATTCACTAAAAAATTTTAAGACTGAGATAGATGAAAATGTATTTCCTTATATATCCTATGGTTGATAATTATAGAAATGAAACCATATATTTAGAATTGGAATTTAAAGAATACTTTAAACCATATTCTTTCTTTAATATAAGGACTTTCCCTTTGTAGGCTCTTTGCGCAATGTTATAAAATAGTAACTGACAAGCTAATAGCTCTAAGAAAGAGGGAACTGCTCAGACACATCTGAAAAATTACTTCTGTACCTCAAAATCATATATGCTCCTTTGAAAATATTTAAGACATTTTGCGACAAATATACTCACATCAGAATATGTACTAAACATGCTTTCTCCCCACAGGTAAGTTTTGCTGAGACTTTACTGAAACAGTTATTGCCTACTCCATACATGAGTCAGTCACTGGCTTTCATTCACATGTGTTTCTTTTTAGTAGCTGGATGGTTGAAATATCGTCCCAATTATATGTGAGACAGGTTACTGTGATAACTTATACCATTAGTACAATATGGTACGTAAATATGTTACAACCTCTGTCTTATCTTAAATTTCAACTGACAGTTAATATGGCCACCTGCATGGTCTGCTTTTATGAGATCTCAAAACAGTAACCAAAGAGGAGATGCCTGTGTTAGATATTACCGCATCAAAGTCTCATGCTCTTTTAGGAATGTAGACTTTCAAGGTAAAGTAGAACTCAGGAAATCAGGCTCGTATTTCTTTCACAGTGTTACCATAAATTAGATTTTCCACAGTGCTTTTCCTTACACATAGCTGAAAATACTATCCTGTTCCATGGGTTTTTTTTCATTTACAATTTTCAGGATAGAATGAAATTATATCACAATGCACTCAGTACTCCATTCCAAAAGTTCATTTTAATGCAACACCTGGAAAAACAATTGGTCTCTGAATCCCAGTAAACAAAGTTATTTTGCTCAGCTGAAAATTTCAATAAATTTTGGCAAAGACTACCCTGATTAGTGAAAAATCTGGATTATTTAATACTTCTAAAGATTTAAAAAGTGTTGTGGTAAGAACTAAACATGTTGAACTATTTCTTAGTGCACAATGTTCATGAAAATGAACTTCATTATTCGTATAAAATAATTATATAAATGGATGGTAATAAAGTGTTTGAAGATCTATGAGAAAGTTTATTTTATGGAGTCCTTATAATAGTTACTCTCAGTTTACTGGGACGTGAATGTAATCATCAGTACAATCAGTCTCATATTATGATGGGGTGTCTGGGGTCTCAACACATCTGATGGTGAGCTTTGGTCCAAAGTCTGTCCCATAGCGTTGCAGGGAGAGAAGGCTTATTTTATTTATATACCTTATGAGACTAAGAACTCAATCAAAAGGGGGGAGGGGGTAAGGATAGTCAGAAGTGGAAGCGCAAGAAATAGAACAGGAAGAGGCAAATATTGACAGTGTGCTTTATAATGAAGAAGGACCCTTGAGCAGTGGTTAAAGTCTCATTGGCAAAAGTCAGGTGCAGAAATCTCAGTTGCAGAAATGTATACGGCCCTTAAATCCAATTGTGTGCTCACTCTGTCATCCCCTGATTATAATTTGGTTTTCCACGTAGGATTGACTACAGGAAAATAATTCAGTAATCACACTGTCATGATTATTATGGTTTTTGTGAAAGTAGCATTTTCCATTATAAGTAAATAAGTTGAAATTTTGGAGTACCATCTTTAATGGAAAACATTAATATGTAATAATTCATACAGTATAAAATTGCAGGTATAACAATCAAGTCTGTAAGACCAGTGCTCTATTTGAGAAGAGAGCCCCATAAACACTAAAAATCAAGTAGAATCAAATAATTTCTAGTGCTTGGGAAACAACGTTCATTTAATGTCATGTGGTAAAATGTTAAAGAAATAAACCACCAATCAGTTATTTTAAAATCACATCTCTATGATGATACACAAGTCACATTAATATATATATATTTGGTAGTTATAAATTCAAATTATAAAAAGTAGTTCACCATTGCTTTTATCTAGATATTTATGTCAAGAAGCAGAAGTCTTAAGTTATCTAAATTAGGACTCAGTCTAATACATTAAAATATATATTATATTCTCACAACTACCTTGGAAAGATAGAATATAATGATGACGTTTTCATTTTCTACCTGGAGACACTAAGTTCAGTTAACTGATTTTTATTTTGTTAAAAAAAAAAAAGGAAAGTTATCAGAGCCAAGAATGATTCTGTCCATATCATCTGAGACTCAAACTTACGTATTATTCCCTTCTCCCTAATGTGATGTCACTAACATGTTGATAAAAGAATAATAAAGGTTTAAGTTCATAACATCAAGGATAACAGAATAGGAGCCATAAATGGATACGAGTTTTTGGAGAACTGAAGATAAATGCAGTAATATTAATGGAGAACACATAGTAAGGGAAGTCTCATCCTAGTACATATGGAAAGAGGATTAAGTCTATAAGAGTAAGGAGGGAAAAGAGACCAGCAAATAGCAGGTAAAATGGCGGGGCTCTGAATAAAACAGAGAGATTAATCAAATGCTCATGTCAATCACTATGGATAATCAGTCATGGTCAGACATAAACAAACCAACTAATTGATCTTCCAAGCAAATAAGAAGCAATTTTAACTATAGTAACTGAATAATCCCGGGGGTGGGGGGTGGGGAAATGCCAACATAAAGGCATTTTAGTCCTCAGTTTACCTGGACTGATCTCTCTAAAGCATCATCAATGAGCCCTGGCTCATTTTTTAAAGTTATCTACCAGTTTATGCTTACATTCAATCAAATATCAACCTCAACAGACAGCCATAGGAAGCTCTGAATAGGAAAGAATCAGAGTTTATGTGTTGATTATGCAGAATATATTTATGATTGCCAATATATAAACACTCTGTTGGTTTTAAAACTTTTGTAATCAACATATACTAACAACTTGGAAGAATCATATGTGTACAAAATAGAATGTGAATTTTATGAAACTTAAAAAATGAAAGTGCAGATGACAGAGGTTAGTGGATGGGAGAAAAGTACACAGACATGCAAATATCCATGTTTGACAAAACAGAATGCCAAAAGATATTCTACAGTTGATTGAGAAAGAATTAAAAGTGCTATCACATTATATAAAGTCACAAACCTAACCAATAAAAGAATGAAAAGAGAGAAATTTCACGTTAGCAGCACTCCAAGAAAGACGTGTCTATATTTACTATCTCCAATTCTTCCCTCCTGTTTTATATTGAACAGATTCCAACCAAGCTGTCACAGCAATGACTCCAGTGAAATAGCTCATGTCAAAGTCTCCATTACAAAATCCATGCATGGGTCAGTTCTCAGTACTCACTCTACTTACATGCAACATTTGATGCAGCTGAGGTCGTGTAGATAGATAGGTAATGGTTAGAAGCATAAACTCTGTGGCCAGATTGTCTGGATTCAATTTATAAATTAGTCACCATGAAACCTCATGCCATTTCATTATTTTTCCATTGTCAGTTTCCTTATCTGAAAACGAGGATTAATAATAGCAACTATGTCATAGGGTTGTTGTGAGGATTGTAAGACTGAATATGTGTATAAGGTACTTAGAATAGTGACTGAAACACATTGGGGGCTTCCTTTTAATTATTACTATTGATTTCTCCCTCCTCCTTGGAACACTTCCTTCACTTACTTTGCAGGAAAACAAGTTCTGGTTTTCTTCCTACATTACAGGCTGCCTCTTTTTAGTTTCCTCTACTTGCTATCTCCCTGATCTATAAACATTGGTGGGCTCCAGTCCCCAGTCCTCTTATCTTCATCTATACACAATTTTGATGACTTTATCAAGCCTAGTCTCATAGCTTTTAATTTCTATAGGGTTACATTTCCAGAATTTTTGTCTAGCCCACATCTGTCCCTTAAATCCAGTCTTGCAATTCCAATTATCTCCTTAATATCTGCACTTAGATATACATAGTAGACATCTCAAAACTGATGAGGATAAAGGAATATTTGACCTTCTCCCTACCAAGCCTGCCCTTCCCACATTCTTTTCCATTTCAGTAAATGGAAACACCATCTTTCCAACAACTAACAATAACGTTACAGTTGGCTCTCTGTTTACTAATTCTACTGCCAATCAGTCAGTGAATTCTACCCTACCTTCAAAATATAAGTGGAATTTTTCCTCCCCCTCCACTTTCACCATGGTAGTCCAAGGTTTTCTCCGTGACTCCTTGCTTTCACCTTTTTCCCACTATGATCTATTCTCAACACAGCAGCCAAAGTGACCCCTTGATTTCTCTACCTGTTTACGCCCTTCCTTATGACATAGAGTAGGTTCCCATCTCCTGGAGTAAAATCCAAAGTCCTTACAAAGAGGACAGGGTAATACTAGTATCTCTGTGCTCTTTTTCCGAACTATATCTTACTCTTCTGCCTTCTTTTCTCTGATGTAGCCCAACTGGGATATTTTCTCTCTTGAAATAGAGCAGGCAGGTTCCCAACTCAAGCTCTTAGCTCTTCTTCTGTCAATCTGAAACACTCTACAACAAAATAATCACACAGCTAGTCTTTCGCCCCCTTTGCTCAATGTCATCATCTGAGTAAGAACTTTCCTCAGAACCTTATCTACATTGGCAGAAATATGGCTCCTAGGCATCTTATTTCCCAGATTTATTTTTCTCCACTATCAGCTGTCCAATTACTGGTATATATTTTAATAATATTGTATTGTTCGTACCCCATCACTAGAATGTAAGCCTCAAGCGGGCAGAATTCTTCAATCTGTTTTGTCCTCTGCTGTATCTCTAGTGCTTAAAAGAGTGCCTGGAACATACTAAGTGCTAAATAAATATTTGTTGACTACATTAAAGGGGGATGGGAGAGATGGGAGAGTGTGTGAATCAAAAGATAATGACCAAATTAATAAATAAAAACTAATAGTAGAAGTATTTTATTCAGCTATATGGTATTAACTACTAAAGGAAATACCTGAAATAATTAAAGGGGTTACATCTGTGTAGCCAGACTGAGCTTGGAAGGGTCTGAGCATTAGACTGTGATTTTTAAGGATATTATTACTTTGAATTACTTTTACATGTTTAATAAAAGTTAGAAGTAAAATGGACAGAATTCATAAGAGAAAGTTAGAAAGGAGGGAAAAGTGACGAACTTGACTTAAGGTTTCTAATATGGGTCAATATATTCTATTAACACATGTGAGATAATCTTAAAGTAGGTGAAGGGAATATGAAAGTCGGTATTTGTGCGTCTATTATACACTATGTGTCATGCTAAAGATGCACTTTAAACATAGATTATTTCAAGTGGGCGTCTCAATACCCTACGGGCAAGTCATCATAATTTCAATATTAGAGGTAAGAACACTGGTATTTGAGCAGGCTAAAATCACTTGCCCAATGCTACACCATTGAGAATTGGCAGGGAGAATTCAAAATATGTTTGCCTGACTCTAAAATAACCCAAACTATACAGATGCTGCTTCATCTACAACAACAGAAGTATGAGTGGTTATCAAGCTTTTTAAATAGGGAATAGAAACATAGAACATAAGCAAAGTGTATGTGTGAGTGTGTGTGTGTGTGTGTGTGTGGGTGGGTGTGTGCGCGCAATACACTTAATATTACACCCTCTCGGTTTCCTAAATTAGTCAAATAAAGAATAATTTATTTCCTTTCAATTATTTATCTTTAGGCATTAAAAAAAAATCCTGCTTTTAAAAAAGATTCACAAATGTCCTTTTTGTTTTCCTTTCTTTACAATTTAATTGATTCACTGACTTTTTTGAAGAGTACGCTATCAGCCACAATACAGAGCTGAGTTAAGCAACTAACTGAAGCCAGGTTTACGAGGGCTTAAATTACCAGGATCTTCCTGTCATCTTAAATTAAACTCCTTATATATTTTGCAAGATTTATAACCCCAGGCTAGAAAGATGTAAACTGTCCCAAATTTCAGAGTGTATCTCCCAGAAGGAAATTATGTTTCCTGGAAAAGAGAAAGGCACATGTCCTCAAATGGGAAGAGGGTTCCAAGAGCTACATGTGTGTCAGGAGTCGCGGGAACCTTGGAAAGGGGGGCAAAGGGAATAGACAAGTCACTCAAAGAGCGTAAACCTAAGGATTTTGCAATATCATTTGAGTTCTATAGGAGCAAGTTAATCTAAACTGCAAGTGAACACAATTTCGATTTTTGTCCTATGAAATGAAAAGCAGAAGGGCAAATGATTATGTGTGGAGCTCATAATCTCCCATATTCCTAAAATAGCTCCTATTTTACTTCAGAACTGCCTTTAAAACTTCTGTCATCTACCAATATGATTTCTTATCTACCTGCACTTTCATGTTTAATTGTATTTTTTACATGTTTTAATTCTACAAAACATGGAGTATTTGTTCATGTGATTCTAGAATCATTATTTGTGAGTTGGTAAAATTTACCAACTGTTTAATAATAGGATAAAAGGTCATTGGACCAAAATTAAAGTAGAAGACCCACATTTTAAGGAAAATCACTTCCCCTTTTATAAGCTTTTAACAAATAACAATTATCTTCTACATATACTATCATGCTAATACCTCATACATAATCAGAGCAGTACATAAGAAAAACACATTTTAAATTTTATAATTTTCTTTCACTATAAAACTCTACGAGATAGTCTCAGGGAAATTATGCATTCACAGCATGCAGTCTGCTCATTGTTGGCTGGTCTCATGTGCCAGGCACTGTGTATGGTTTTGGTGAAACTGAACTCTCTGTTACCTTTCATGTCAACTAGAACTCTAATTCTCAAAAAAACAAACAAACAAAAAAAGTGAAAAAGTATGACTAGCAGAAATATTCTAAACACCTAAGACATATTTACTGATGGAAATTAATTTTCTGAGTTTGAAAATTATAGAATTCATTTCTACCTTGTTTTTTAGAATGAAACATAGTATTTTCCCCACCTCCTACTCAACACCTATAAAAAATAACTATGATTTCTACTTATCACTTTATATTAAAAATATTTTTCATACTTCCCCAGGTGGTTAGAGAAAGGGTCTTTAAATCTACTCCTTCCAAAACAGAAAGAGAGAAGAAGCTGGCTTTGTCTTTTACATTAAGTAAATGCAAACAGAATGCTTAACGTTATGTAATACAGCAAGATGTTTAATCTTTGCCCATGTAATGTCCTTCCAGAGATCACTAATATAACCTGTTTTATGTTAAATATATTCAACTGTTTAAGAATTGATGATTTTATTAATCAAGTCTTTATCATTCCAAATATTATGAAGTATTTCCCTATGAAGGATTTAAGAAATTTAAAATTCAAGTCTGACATTTATTTTAATACAAATACTGCAAGTGGGTCAGTCAAGTCAAATGATAAAAGAGATTGGTGGGCAAGGAACAAGCTTGCCTTCACATGTCATCAATTTAAATCATATAAACAAGACCATTAGGAATAATTCAAAGTATGTGGCTTTCAATAGTATTTTCTCCTTATAACATTAAACTATACTGATGAGAGAAATTTTTACATTAATATTATTTATTAACAAAATTGATTAGTAATCTGGGCATCTTAAAGATAATACTTTGGTGTTGGATTAGTTGTAGCATGAATATTTTTTACCAGTCTGTAATTAAATATTTTTTTAAATTAAAGTTTATTGGGGTAACAATGGTTAGTAAAGTTACATAGGTTTCAGGTGTACAATATTGTAATACATCATCTACATGTCACATTGTGTGTTCACCACCCAGAGTCAGTTCTTCCGTCACCATATATTTGATCCCGTTTACTCTCATCTACCACCCTTTTCCCCCCTCATCCTCTGGTAACCACCAAACTATTGTCTGTGTCTATGAGTTTTTGTTTCTTTGTTTGTCTTGTTCCTCTGTTGTTTTCAGTTTTATATCCCACATATCAGTGAAATCGTATGGTTCTCAACTTTTTCTGTCTGACTTATTTCACTCAGCATAATAATCTCAAGATCCACCCATGTTGTCACAAATGGCACTATTTCATCTTTTCTTATGGCAGAATAGTATTTCATTGTGTGACTGCTATCTGTCACTGTCTACCAAAATAACTCAAAATGGATCAAAGACCTAAACATAAGACCTGAAACTATAAACTGCATAGAAGAAAACATAGGTACTAAACTTATGGATCTTGAGTTCAAAGAGGATTTTATGAATTTCACCTCAAAGTCAAGGGAAGTAAAAGCTGAAATGAATGGGACTATGTCAAACTGCAAAGCTTCTGTGTAGCAAAAGAAACCATCAACAAAATAAAGAGGCAACCAACCGAATGGGAGAAGATTTTTGCAAAAATTTTTTAGGACTGGCCCGTTGGCTCTGGTGGTTGGAGTGCCATGCTCCTAACGCCAAGGTCGCCAGTTTGATTCCAACAGCTCTCCATGACCGACTGCCATGAGTGCAAGGCTCATAATACCAGCATGGGAAACAACTGCTTGAACCGCAGAGGTGGGGGAGTTGGCAGAAAGGGGGGAAAAAGTTTTGAAGGTAGACTATGCTCAGTTAGCTGTGAATTAGATGCATCATTTCTGAATACTAGATCCATTCTCTTATTTGGTTTGTCTAAGGAAAAAAAATAAAAGACAGTGAAGAAAGGAGTCATATCAGTGACCTTCATAGCCCAAGGAATCACTCATATCACCTATTTACCTGCTTCAGGACCAAAATGATAACAAACTTGGTAATCTGTTTTCTTATCCCACAGAACCAAAATCATATTTAATTAGTAAAGAAGCAGTGCTGATAGAGGTAGCAACGCATATAGCAGTAAATTAATGAGTGATAGCCAGAAAGCAAAGGGAACATAATAGCTATAATAAATTGATAAATGACCAAAAAAAGATATCATCGGGGATCAACTAGGATAGAAGCAAATAGTTCATGCATCTGGGTAATCTTGGATGCTTCCGCTATATATCATATTTTTTCCTTTTTAAAAAAAAAATTAAATTTATTGGGTGACAATGGTTAGTAAAATTACATAGGTTTCAAGTGTACAATTCTGTAACACATCTTCTGTATATCACATTGTGTGCTCACCACCCAGAGTCAGTTTGAAACTTACTGTAGTTCAATATCATGACTACACACAAAAAAAATCAAGAACAAATTTAATTATCTTTATTATACTAATTTTATAAATATATACAAGTTTAATTTAAAATGACTTACAATTGTAACTATAAATCTTATAAAGTGTTCCGATTTTATATTGGAAGCAGCTATAATACAGATTCATTAATTCTTACATTAATTCATTTCAAAAATAGTTATTAAGAACTTACTGTGTGTAAGGCCCCGTGTTAATTCCTTGGAATACAACAGTGGTTAATATATAAAAAACATTGCTGTCCCCACAATGATTACATTCTGTAATCACAGAGGGCAGGAAGTGGCAATAATAAACAATGAATATAAGCAACAAATTGTAAGTTAGAGGTGGTTCGAGCTACAGAAGAAAGGAAAACTACAACAAAATACTACAATGGGCAGCCGGTAGTATTAAAATGGTAGTCAAGGTAAGCATCAGTTAGAAGGCAACACTTGAGCAGTTGACTTGAAGATGAGAGATTTACTCAAGCAGCTACCAGAGGAAGAGCAGTCCAGGGAAAGGAATCAACTAGCGGACATTTCCTAAGATGGCAGAAAGGCAGGGCTATTTGAAACCACTGCAAGGCCTTGAGCAGGGGAGTAAAAAGTGCCAGGTATGTTCAGAGTGTTTTATATGTACCGACCCACTGAACCCTCAAAACCTCATGAGATTTGGTGCCGTTTTTTATTCCCTTTTAACAACTGAGAATCTGAAGCACAGGGAGGTTGGGTAAGTTGCCCAAAGTTACACAGCTGGAAGTGGTTAAACTGGATCCAAGCGCAGGCAGTCTGAGTCTAAGAGTGAGCTCTTAATAACTAGAGCTGTAGTTGCTACTTCAACAGGACACACACCCCCACAAACACATTCACACAGGAGTGGAGAGGAAGCCGAGAGCCCAGGAGAGGAGAGTTTGTTCCCCACATGCTATTCCTCTGGACCCACTTTTTATTTTCTCCTCTCTTGTGTGTTTTACTTGTTAACCTTTAGATCAAAATGTCTGTTTAAATAAAAAATGATCAAATTGACTGAAAACATTTGGAGTTATTTTCAAAATAGCAAAACCAAATTAGCAATTCTTAATGTATAAAATAAATATTGTGGAAATTTATATAGTTATGCCAATTTATTTTAAATAAACAAAGAAAACATATGAAAAACACTCACTCACTCTGAAAACATATGACTTAATTTTTTTTCTTTATTAATCTACAAAGAAAAATATTAGAACAATTTCTGGCTAAATATCCAAAAGAGTACAGCAACTAGTCATTTGCACTATTCACTTGGAAAGAGGTTTGGAATCAATAGAAAGACTCCATAATCATGATTTATGACTCACATCTGAAGCAAATGAAGATAAATGTGTCACGGGAATTCTTTTTCTGCATTAATTATCTTGGTTCCATTATACAGACACTATGTTCCTTCTCTATGCATATTATCACTAAGGGCTTTTGAAAAATGCTGAAGTACGTTGATTGTTAAATATAAGTCCACATACATTCTAATTCATAGACTATTTCACTATACCCAATCTATATGAATGGAAGTATTACTGTCTGAAACATAATATTCTCCAAAACCTATAATAAATATTAAAATTAAGACTTGAGTTCCTCTATACCAGGGTCCTAAGTACTACATTTAATGTAGCAAGTACTCTACATTTATTAATTATTAATCCAAAAAGTAATTAAATACAATTTATCAGGAGAAACCTTGTTTAAGAGTACCTCAGTCTTAAAGGACACTGGCGAAAAGAATACTTTTCATAACCTTTCAATGAAAAAAATGTAACATTACCATGACTAATATATACAGCTCTATATTTTAAAATATAATACTGTTTCTGAACGTCCATGGATATCCAGCAAGAATAGAAAAAAAACAAAAAAACAAAAAACATCTCTCCAAAAGGGTCATAACCACTGAGAGATTCTGGGCAAGAAATTACACATGGCAGATACAGAAATAGAATGAGGGAAATTAATGACAAAAGATATTCCATATCACTTCCAGAGTCAACATGCTTTGCATAATACCACTTTACTTCCTATATTTTTTCAGCTACTATTCTTGCTTCTTGTCAATTCAAATAGCTTTAAACAAACTCTAGGAAATATTATGTCTGGCAGTTTTCAAAATCTACATCTCTATCTACAAACCAACCCCCAACAAAAAATAAAAAAATAAAAAATAAATATTTCCTTTTTTCTTCCCTCTCAATCCTTAAGAAAGCCAAAGAACTTACACTGTTCTTGGAAAAATTTTTTTCACTCTGATTCCTGCACAATTTCACTTGACATCACAAAAGCAAAGATGAGCTTAAACAGAAGCACATCTGCATTATTGAGTAATGACAAATATCACTCCATGGACTTTGTAATATACTCTTTATTTTTCAGTAAAACAATGATTTATTTTAAGTGATTTAATTAATCACTAATTAGTAAAATCTGCCAAAGGGAATAGAGTTTACATGGTTATATAGAGGAAGAAATATTGCTTAATATGAAGTAAGAGCTAGTTGATAGGTGAAAGAACAGAAGATTTTAGAACTATTGAATATTTGACAGTAAGCTGGGGGTGGGGATTTGTGAATGTAGTTTGAAATTTTATTTTGACCTTTGAGTCAATGCTAATTATCAAAAACAAGCTCAAGGCAAATTCAGTATTATTAGGGCTCAGTCTTGGATTCTAAGATGAAAAATTTAAATATTTACATGTGTTTGATACATGTATATATTTTTAAAGATGATGAAGAGTATTTTCACATTATATATTCTCTCTCCTTAAGAAAAATAGTCATAGCTATTGATGGAGTAGAGCTAGAAACTACGTGATTCCCTGGTCATTGATTAGAAATGAATGAGCAGTTTTCGTGAATCTTGTTAACTTCATTTCATTCTATGATCATTTTTTGATTTGTCAACTTGGCTACGTTCATTCAGTCCTAGTTATTCAATCAAACACTTGTCTAGGTGTAGCTGTGAAAGTATTTCATGGATATGGTTAAAGTCAACATAGCAGTTGACTTTAAATAAGGGAGATTACCCTAGATAATCTGGGTGGGCCTGATTCATCACTTGAAAGATTTTCAAAGCAGGATTGAAGATTCCTTGAGAAGAAATTCCATTTGTGAATAGCAGTTGGGCTTAGGCTGAAAGTTTCAGCCTGTCCTTCCTGCTGGCTGCCTAAGGATTTGTCCACGTCACTCAGGAACATGAAAACCAATTCGTCACAATGAATCTCTTAATATATACCTCTTACTTGTTCTTTTTCTCTTGTTGAACCTGACTAGTATGATTCCAAATTGGAAAACAAAACAAAACAAAAAAGCAGTAATGGAAGAGGGAAGAAAGTTGCCATGATTTATCAGCACCCCACCCCAGGCTGTGTCTACATGTACCAATAGACTCACATCTGACAAACATATTTATGTGTGTATATAAATACATACACACAACACACACACACACACACACACACACACACACACACACACACACACCTCACATCAAAAACAGTATGTTCTCAAACACTCAAAAAACTATGTTTTTCAGACCTCAAACTTTTGACGAGATTTAGAGATGCAACTGATCAAAAGTACCAACAAAAGATAACTACACAACTGGAGACTAGGTCTCAATAGCACACTCTAAATAATAAAATAATTTGCAGAAGGAAATAACTGCCATATTACTTACAAGAAAGACATTTCACAGAATTTGACACAAACACATCTTTAGAAAACAAATACAAATATTGCACCTAAAAAGTGATACATGTCATTCATCCAACCAAAAGTGGTTTTAACTTCTATAAAGTTAGTCAAATAATCCCATCACATTGATAGAACTGTATAAACATACTTTTCAAAATTGCAAACAATAATGTATTAAACACAAGTTGCATATGGACAAATTAATTTTAAACACATCCCTTGTTTCCCTCCCTTACCTGGACTGCATATCTTGCTGGGTTTTGGCCTGACTGGCTTCGGCCTGAGGAGATGCGTGAGTGACCCGCTGCTGCAGTTCCACCAAGGACTGGTAATACTGTTGTTGATGGTGTTGTTGCTGCTTGTAGCGAGACAAACTGAAAAACAGTCCTAGAATGGCTTTTAAGTTTCCATTTCTTATTTCTGTATCAAAGGGAAAATAGAAAAACAGTATCATCTGAAATGAATGTTTGTTTTGTTTTTTCACCAATGAAATTCTAGGTGCCACTCTCATGGACTAAATCTCTGAAGATAGAATGGCAACTTGATTCTCTCAGTCACAGATTCAAGCAAATATAAATTTTTGAAATATGCTAACATTGAAAGAGAGAGAGAGAGAGAGAGAGAGAGAGAGAGAGAGAGAGAGAGAGAGAGAGGATGGAGGGTACAGAGAACAAAGTTTACTTGAGTTCTGCTCTTTGCTGACCTTGAACTACGATTTTTCTAGAGTTAGCTGCTTCTTGGAAATGGATAGGCTCTCAGGAAATGGATAGGCTCTCAGGAAATGGATAGGTTCTCAATCATTTGACTTAGCACTTTGCTTCCCTCAGAAATGCACACAGCTCTTACCAACACAGTGGTGGCTATGAACCACAGAAAGCCACTTAAATGTCGGTTGTCCTGCATTGTAAATACTGGTGGTGTGGGTGCACCTCATAATAGCAACTGAATTTATAGCACTCCACACTCCTTCAAATCATGTCATAGGTATCCATTTTTAATGCTTTGATTCATTTATTTTTAATTCTTGTTACATATCAATAAATAAAAAAGATCAACTTAGTCATGACTTTAGATAATATAATTGGATAAATAAAAACGGAAATCCTAGTTCCAACACATGGCCTCCTGTGTAAATATTTCTAATACTGAATAAAAAATTAAATGCACAAAGAAAGCTACAATCTGAGCCTAGGTTTTTCTCTTGTAGTTATAGTTTTTAAAATTAGGAAAAGAGATGGAAGTAAAACTTGAAATAAGGTTATGCAACCTGTAATCATATTTTAAATAAAACTTGATATTGCCAATAAAATACATTCTCCTACAAGGTCAAGGTTTTATGTCTCCTTTCTGGAGTTTATGAACATTAATAAACTATTTATATTTCTTGTTCTCTCATGGTTCCTAATGCCACACAAACTATGCAGTGGGATTATTCATATAAAATGAAGCTTGAGTTTTTCTTCTTTTTATTTCCCCCAAACCTTCCTCACAGTTGCCATATTATAGAAGAGTTCACTCAATCATTATGAGGCTACAGTGAGAAAGTATTAATTTTCTCTCATAAACCTGAATGATCGTAAAAAATATTTAGATTTTTTTGTCTTATTACTATGCATATTTCATTAATTTAGAAAATCATTTTGAGCACTCATATATTTTTAGAAGATAAATAAAAATCAAAAGGTTTATTTTAATAAAGGATGTCATGTGAGAAGGAAGAGATATAACAAACCAAAACGAATGGTAACATTTCTAGCCTGTTTAGAAACCACTTAGAAAGTAAAATATTATCCTGGGAGAATTTTATTCTAAGTAACAGAACCACCAGTTAGGTTTTAGCCTAAGACTTCTGGCCACTAAATGTGTAATTTAATGGTATACAACATAAAATTTAAACATAAATGATAAAAATATAAAATAAAATTTAAATATAGAAAAAAATTGGGAAATATCAATAATTTTACTAAATGTTGATTATGTTTCAAAAGCCACAGAATTCCCATTTTCCCAAAGATAGCAACATTTAAAAAACTGAGAATTATCTAATATTTCTAGTATCTGTGGGGGAAAAGGGTTTTCAGAGCAAATTCATTGTAGTAAAAACATTAACCAACCTAAATAGTCAAAATGTTTAACAATAGCTAGCAGAATTTTTTATATACAATTAATATTCTAATTAAAAGTGGTTGTTGATACAGGTCTGAATGAACCTTCTATTTCACAATATTAGAAATTGGTTTTTGATAACACTACTTATTTTTTTTCTAAAATAATATATGTAGAAGAAAAAGATTCAGAGAAAAATGATAAAAGTATATCAGTCTTTTTCTACTTTTCTATACTTCAATTTTAGTGATAATCTTTTAAACCTTTAATGATTTTAAAGCCTTTACATATAACAGTTATTAGATACTGTTAGTACTAATTATTTAAGAGCTCATGATAACTTACTTAGACTTACCAAATATTTAAACTAGGACTACGAACTTGATCATATTATAGAAATATTATTGATAAAATATTGGAACATTAATTTTACTCTTGTTACCTGTATTTAGGTTCATGTAGTATCCAGCATTACCTACCTATACATTCCTCTACTTAAGACTGAAAATATGAGACACCCGTAATAACATAAAGATGTTAACCTGCCACAGCCCATATATTCAGTCATGTAAAGAGCAATTTTGGCAAAATATGGAACATATCTAAATAATTAAAGCATATCATAACCATTGCATTTATGTTTCTACTACTGTAGAAACTTTACTGCTTTCCGTTATTGTATTATGTACTCCCACTTTACATTTGTTGCATTATGAAAAAAATATTTTATACATTTGGATATCATTTGTGACAAGTGTGCTTTTTCTTACCTTCAGCCGATAGACCTTGAACATTTACTCCTCTGGCTGCTAGAAAACTAAGGCAGACATCAACATTTTCAATCTGTAACATGAAAAGCAGTGAAAAAGCAACTTAGAGGATTTTAAATAAATAAATGAGCTAGTGAAACCAGAGAGAAAGAATGAATACTTTACATTCATTTCATACTAGAGATCTTTACCAGAGTTTTACTAGAATTATTTTGGCTAAATGAGAAATGAATATAAAGCTTGCATTGTCCAGTTCTGTACTTACAAACAATTCATAAAGACCTTATCAAGAATGGAATTCTTACAGATTAGCAACCCACCTACTTAACATAAAATCAGATTTTTATGATCCATAAATGAGATTGCTTCACAAATGAGTCACAACTAAATCATCTATACAGGAGATTGTTGCTCATGTATCTTAGAATGTTGGGATGTGGGTAATTGAGATTCACCCAGTAATATCTGATAAACATGCTGAAAGATAAATAATATGGACAAAGTTTTGATACAACATGAAAGAAATGAAGCATATTTTCATCCTTGACTATAGCAAGCCTTTATTTTAAACACTGCATTTGCATTTCTACAGTTGAGTAATTCTCTGACTAAATATAGGTATTGTCTTTGTAATTTAAAACATTGATATCATGGATTTTAAATAGTTCAATATGATAACCAGCTTGTAACAACAAAGTGTGACAAACAACAACCACAAAAACAAATGACTGATTTATGTTAATTCAAAAGTTTATTTCAATATCGGCCATGGTGTTATACAGCAAAGTTAAACATCTAAAACTTTTTTTTAAGAGTGTAAGAAGGCTGAATGTTCCAGTTCTGTACGGGCTTTTGGTATTCCATAAATTTTGAAATACTTAAGTAGGAGATTTAAAGTTAATACTTGTCGAGACATTGTTTTCTGTCCCATTATATTCTCATCAAAAGCTATGCATGAGGCCGTACAAAGTTCTGCCAATGTCCTCTCTAGCTTAGCTTCATAGTAAAGTCAAAATGTCTCAAAATAAATAAATAAATAAATTAATTAATTAATTAATTAAAAGAAAAAAAGAGATTCAAGAATCTTTCCTTATACAAATGGACAACTATTTATGTTCCTTTTGAAGATGTAATTTTGTGTAAAACTTAAATAGTAATATTTAATGAGATGCTCTTTGCTTGAAAATGATCACACAGTTGCTTTGAGAAAATTCACTTTCACAATGTTTCATTCAAAGTAAGTTTCACTGAAATTAATCTACTGAAAAAATAATTGATTAAAGATGCTAAATACAACATGACAAAACAGACTTTGTTTTGCCAATCAGCATCTGAATATCCAGTAAGGCTATGGTGCTGAAATATACTTCAAATTCTTTCTTTTCTTCACATTTCACTCTGCTACTAGAAAATAAGATTATACAAGGAAACAAAGAAGGAGGAAAGAAGAAATGGGCCAAACTGGATTTCTACTATATCCACCTGAGGTACTCTTTTTCTTTTTTTTTAAATAATCACTTTACTTTTCAATTACAGTTGACATACAATATTGTATTATTTTCAGGGGTACAATACAGTTGATTAGGCATTTATAAAATTTATGAAGTGATCACCCCGATATATATAGTGCCATCTGACACCATACACTCTTATAACAATATTATTGAGTATATTCCCTATGCTTTACTTTACAGCCCCATGACTATTTCGTAACTATCAATTTGTACTTCTTAATCCCTTCTCCTTTTCACCCACCCTTCATTCCCCTCCCAGCTGACAATCATCGAAATATTTTCTGTATCTTTGTGTTTGTTTCTGTTTTGTTTATTTTGTTCTTTAGAGTCTACATATAAGTGAATCTTTCTCTGTCTGACATACTATGCTCAGCACAATACCCTCTAGACTCACCCATGTTGTTGTAGGTGGCAAGATTTCATTCTTTTTTGTGGCTGAGTAATATTTCATTATATGTATGTACCACATCCTTTTTTTATGTATTCATCTGTTGATGGACACTTAGGTTGCTTCTATATCTTAGCTATTGTAAATAATGCTGCAATGAACATATGGATTCATATGTCCCCTCAAAGGAGTGTTTTGGGTTTCTTCAAACAAAGACCCAGAAGTAGGATCACTGCGTCCTTCTTTGTCTCTTGTTATAGCCTTTGTTTTAAAATCTATTTTGCGTGGTATAAGTATTGCTACCCCAGCTTTTGTGTTTGTTTGTTTCCATTTTCATGAAATATCTTTTTCCATCCCTTTTCTTTCAGTCTTTGGATCTGAAGTGAATCTCTTGTAGGTAACACATGTATGGGTCTTATTTTCTTATCCATTCAGCCACCTTATCTTTTGATTGGAACATTTAATCCATTTACATTTGAAGTAATTGCTGATAAGTATGTAGTTATTGCCGTTTTATTATTCATAATTTTTATCTTTTTTTCTTCTTCTTCTTAAAGAAATCCTTCTAACTTCCCTTGTAAAACTGGTTTGGTGGTAATGAACTCCTTTAGCTTTTTCTTGTCTGGGAATCTCTTTATCTGTCCTTCAATTCTAATTGATAGCCTTGCTGGGTAGAGCACTCTTGGTTGTAGATCCTTGCTTCTCATCACTTTGAATATTTCTTGCAAATCCCTTCTGGCCTGCAAAGTTTCTTTTGAGAAATCAACTGACATTCTTATGGATGCTTCCTTGGAGGTAACTATCTGCTTTTCTCTTGATGTTTTTAAGATTCTCTCTTTGTCTTTAACCTTTGGCGTTTTAATTATAATGTGTCTCGGTGTGGCCTTCTCTGGGTTCATCTTGTTTAGGACTCTCTGCACTTCCTGGGCTTGTATGTTTCTTTTTCTAGGTTAAGAAAGTTTTCCATCCTTATTTCTTCAAATAGGCTTTCAATTCCTTGTTCTCTCTCTCTCCCTACAGGTATCCCAGTAATCGCAGCAAATGTTGGCATACTTGATGTTAGCCCAGAGGCCCCTTAGACTGTTCTCATTTTTTTGGATTCTTTTTTCTTTGTGCTGTTCTGATTGGATGTTTTCTGCTATTTTAACTTCTAATTCACTGATTCGAACCTCTGCTTGATCTAATCTACTGTTGATTCCCACTAATGTATTCTTTATTTCAGTTATTGTATTCTTCCTTTCTGACTGGTTCTTTTTTGTGTTTCTTATCTCTTTCTTGAAGTTCTCCCTGAGATCACTGAGCATCCTTATAACTCCACATTTGATAGTCTGCTTGTCTCTATTTTGTTTAATTCTTTTTCTGGTGCTTTGTTCTGTTCTTTCACTTGGGACATGTTTCTTTGTCTCCCCATTTTGACTGGCCCCGTGTTTTTGTGGACTTATATAGTAGGTGTCCTGTGGGATTGAGTGGCACAGTCTCCCTGGTCACCTCAGTCTGGTGCTGTAGGTGTGTTTCTTATGTGGGTTATGTGTGCCTTCCTGTTGTATTTGAAACTTGGTTGCTGTTTGGACTTCAGTGGGAGGGATTGACGCTCAGGCTGGTTGGTTGTGAGGACTGGCTATGACTACAGAGGAGAAGCTGTAATGCAGGGGCTGACCCTATAAAGCAGGATTCATTTTAGCAGGTCTCTGATGCCTGCCAGTCTACTCTTTGGGTGTGTTGCCCATGGAGGCACCTGGGTGGTGCTACACCTTGGTCTGAAGCTGGCCACGAGGTGTGCCAGCCCTGTGGCCTCCTAAGACGGACCCCACCACAGGCCAACTTCAGCTGCTGCTTGTTCCCTGCCTGGGGCCACCTGGTATGAGTCAAAATGCAATCCACAGGTGGCAGCCACCTCCACTGTGCTTAGAGGTGCCTGTGATCAGCCAACCTGTGAACCAAAGCCAGCTGCTGTAAGTGCTGAGCTTGGGGCTGCTCAGCATGAGATATAGGGCTCTCACATAAGCCAGATGCTGCTTGTTTGGGTTTTGAGAATCTTTGAGAAATTTTAGGAAAGTCCAGAGCATGAACCAAGACAGGCTACTTGTACGGAAAAGCCACTGGAAGTGGCTTGGGTGGGCCCTCAATTTGGGTGGGGAAGGGGTCTCAGGGAATAATGATGGTGGGGTGAAAAATGTTAGCCAGGTTGATGGAGACTCAGATATGGTGGTCCCCTGCATCTGCACATCGGAATGAAGAAGCACAATAGAGAAATAATGGATTCTGCCTGTACTTCTGTCTGGGAGAAAGCTGCTCCTTTAGCCCTTGCCCTTAGCCAGACAATTCAGTTCCCCATCATCTGACCCTGGTGCCTTTTGAGCTGCTGCCCCAGCATGGGAGCTCAGAGTGAGAGAGTCTATCAGTGAGTAATTCTGTGCACAGACCCTTTAAGAGGAATTCCTAGGACTATAGCCACCCTCCATCTCACTCAACCACAATCTCCACTGGTTTTCACAGCCAGAAGTTCTGGGGACTTCTCTGCTCAGCATGGAACCCTAAGCTGGGGAGCCTGGTATGGGGTGAGGACCTCTTGCTCCTCTGGCGGGACCTCTGCAGCCAAGATATCCTTTCTGATTTTTAACTGCTGCATACAGGTGTTGGACCAGCCCATTCTGCATCTCCGCCCCTCCTACCAGTCTTGATGTGGGTTCTTCTGTATGTCCTTAGCTGTAAGATTTCTGTTGAGCTAGACTTCAGGCAGTTCTCAGTGGTGATTGTTCTGTAGTTTAGATGTAATGTTGATGTGGTTCTTTGAGGAGGCAAGCACAGCATTTAAACTCTACCATCTTGACCAGAAAAAAATCCATAGAGTTATGTTAAAGTTATTTTTTTCAGGTCCATTAAAGATAAATTAAAGGAACATGACAAATAATTATTATGGCCTAATATTAAGACAGATAATTTAATTGAATATTTAAAAATGTTTACCTAATGTTATTAACTTCATAGAGATTATATGCCTTTTATGGAAAGTAAGAAGACTTCTGGGCCAAACATATGTAACTTACTACAAAATGTGAATAGGCTATGACTACGTAAATTTTACTTACTTTTATTATACATGAAAAAACTAGTTCACTGAAAGACCCAGAAAGGGTTAATAAGTAGAATCTGCAATTAAGTTAGTAAGATAGCTTTTTCAGGTACTGTTTAAACAGCATTAAAAAAATTACATAAATAAACTGATGCTTAGAGTGGGTATTAGGGACAAACAACTCTTCCTCAACATGCACTATAAATTACAAAGGGAAAATTAAAGGCCCCTAATAAGGAAAGAAAGAAAGAAAAAAAAATACACACACACACACACACACACACACACACACACACACACACACCAGGGGTGCCAAAAAAATGTATACAAGTGGACACTTTGGTCAACATTGCTCAAGCAGTAGTTCGCCATAATCAGAAGTGTCTGAGTGTCTGGATGCTGATAGTAACCACTTTGAACACCTCTTGTAATTGCAAAAGACAAACATGACTTGTATTCATCTTTTGTTATTGGTATATATTGAGTATTATAATTTTAATACAATTCTCCTTTCTTCAAATGTGTATACATTTTTTGGGCACCCTCTGTATATTTTATTTTTTTGTCATAGTCTGTATATATTTTATTTTTTTGGCTCCCTCTGTGTGTGTGTGTGTGTGTGTGTATATATATATTTTTTTTTTGGCAACCTCTATATATTTTATATATACAGAGCGTGCCAAAAAAATGTATACACATTTTAAGAAAGAAAAAAACTATTAAAATTGTAATACTCAATATGTACCAATAACAAAAGATGAATACAAGTCATGTTTGTCTTTTGCAATTACAAGAGGTGCTCAAAGTGGTTACCATCAGCATCCAGACACTTCTGATTATGGCGAACTACTGCTTGAGGAATGTTGACCAAAGTGTCCACTTGTATACATTTTTTTTGGCACCCCCGGTATATATCTATATATCTATATATCTATATCCATATATCTACATCTATATATCTATATCTATATCTAGATATATCTATATCTATATATATACATATAATAGACTCTGTATTCCTTTCATATTTGTTGATCAAAAGCATTGAATATTTTGAAATATGCCATTCACTAAGTATAAACACCAACAATTTGAGATAATTAATTCAGTTCCCCATTAGTAGTTATGTAACAGCAGCAGAATAAGTATTTGAATACATCATTTTCAATATGACTATGAACTGTTAGTTGATTAAAATTTACTTATTTATTCAACAAGGTTTATTGGCCAAAATTAATTTTCTAACAGTGTCAGAACATAATAAATATAACTTAGGAAAATAATATCCCTTCCCGACTTCACTTCATGGTCTTTCTGTAAATTCCATCATGGATGTTAGTCCTATGCTATACTTTTTACATGGAATAAAATATATAATAAAAGAAAATAGCTTTGAGAAACTTGTTAATGCCATTTATTGGTTAGCTTCCTGATCTGAGGCGTACTTGAAAATAATTCTAGAAGATTTTTTTTTTTAATTTGAAGATCTAATTGGTTTTATTAAATGACTCGTGAGTGGCGCAGTGTCCCCTGTAGCAGCTAGGTCTTCACATACCTAGACTTCATAACTCCATAATAACATATTTTGGCTAATGTTTTTTTTTATTTCAATAATTATTGCCCTACTAAACCACAATTTTTCTGTGAATTAAAAACCTCTAAACCTTTTTGGTAATTACAAAGATATGAAAGTGATTTTGCCATCGAATTGAAGCAATTAAATAGTTCTATTTTTTCTCATTGTGATTTGAATCAGATATCAAATAATCAAAATTCAAATTGTATTTTAATACCTAATAGTCTGGGTTAAATTTTAATTAGAATGACTTCATGTACCTAAATAAACTATTTTCTAAAATTTTGACTGTGACTCAGAGCCGCAGCAAAAAATACTTTGAATAGCACAACCGAATGTACACTTGCATCACTATAACAGAAACAAAAGTTTTATGGAGCAATACTTATTCTTACTAAATTCAAGTCACTGTGCTGCTTCTTTTCTGTTTAATCTATCACTTAAAATCCATTAACGGATTTTAGGATCTAATAATGGATGGTAATCCAAGATTTGAAAAACACTGCCCTAGGGAGAAAAAGAACATTGCTGTCTACAGTGCTTCTTTTGGGGGTATTTACTATTCAATGGCTAATAAAAACATGGAAAATTATCCTGAGAAACAAGGTCACTGTAAGGATATAATGCATCAGTTAACTGACATAAAAACAATATTAAAAATACTGGTTTATAATCACAGAGTTAATTCTTTGGCTACTCTAACAATTTGTGTGCTCATGCCTAATATCTCAAAAAGAATTTCACCTCTTCTTTTCAGTCTCCTTTAATTTTCTAGACTTACAAATCATTTTGAAAAAGAAAGCAACTGAGTTGAAATTTGGATAAGCCCTTTAATAAGCAACTGGTATTTGACCAGATTTAAACAATGATTTCAAAATTACTAGTTTATTACTAGTTCAAAATTAAGTCGTTCTTTTCTTGATCTCTCTCTCTCTCTCCTCACTCCTCCTATTAGGTTTGTGGGCATAGAGAGATGTTTGTTGAGTTTTCACAGGTATGTTTATTTATTCATTGAAGCATATTTTTGATATGAAGATATGTGTTTGTTGAGACTTTAAGTCCCAGAAGGTAGGAACTGTATTTTGTTGACTCATGTAATTTCGGCAACCTTGCAAGGTGCTTGGTATCTAATAGATTCTCAGTTCATACTTGAGGAAGAATGGAGGACAGGAGTGGTGGCTCATCAGTCCTTGTCCTTATGGAAGAAATGAGTGTAGAGGGAAGAAGAATGACAACAACAACAAATCATTTGATCCAGAGGCGACACGTTAGATGCTCTTTGAGATCTTTTACAATATACTACTTCCCCGTGCTGGACCCCAGACAATAAGAATTAGAAAGTCTGTGGGTTTGGCTGGATATCAGTTTGTTTTCAAATTTTAGCTCTTAATCTCAGTCTACCCTGCTCTCTATAGATTAAGCAAATGACTTCCTGGGATGGTCTCACACAAAGATAAGTAAAAGAAGTCAACAGAAGAGTATATACTATGTGATGCTCAACTTCCATACAATTCAAGATCAGCAAAACTAAACCATGAAAACAGAAATTAGAATAGTGATGACCTTTGGAGGGCTCTAGTATGAAAAGGGGAACCAGGGAAACAGGCATGCTGGAAGAGTCCTTTCTTTGGATCTGAATGATGATTACACGGGTTTAAATACATATTTAAGAAGTGATGAGCTATATACTTAAGATTGGAGTGCTTTATGCACTTCATTTTGTCTCAGTTTCTATTAGTGATTTACACTCTTCTATGTGTTTTACTTAAATTAAATTTTTTTTAAAAAGTAATATGGTTGACCTCTTGTTTTGTTGAAAATAGACTCTAGGCATGCAAGGATGAAAGTATGGAAATTTGTTAGGTGGCTTTGCAAGTAATTAAAGTGAAAGATTATGGTGTTTCAGAGAATAGTGGTTGCAGTGAAGATGATGAGAAATGGTCAGATTTTGGATACATTTTGAGGGAATCTAATGGGAAGATACGGTATATGAAAACAATAGAGAAATCAAGGATGACTCCAAGGTCTTTGGCCTCAGCAACTAGATGGATGAAGTCTCTATCCAGTAAGATGGAAAAATACATAGATAGATACAGGGAGTTAAATTTTGGACATGTTGGCTAGTCTGTTAGACATCCAAATGGAGAGTTTGAGAGGGCAGTTGCACACACGACTTGGAGTTCAATTGAGAGGTTCGGGAGTAGAGATCTAAATTGGAGGTTCATCCTCATAAGATGACAATTATAGCCATTAGACCAGATTAAGTCACCAAGAGTGTGTAAATATAAAAAGAGAAACAAATATTGAGCCCTAGGAGATTGTCACTGAAAATAAGAGGAGGAACCAACAAAGGAGACTGAGCTCTTTTTAAGCAGTAATACAAAGAAATTCTGTGGGCACCACATTTCTCATTTGGCTCAGGTCATAGTCACATCTGTAGCTCATGGACAGTCACTCCCACGGCTGTTACTTGCCTATTATGATGTTATGCACAATTTCTTCCATTTGTGGCTTACATTTTGTTAGCGTGGAACACCTACATTGCCTCTCTTTTTCCTGTTAAATTTAAGCATGGCTAGATAACCATAAAATATTGACTGTATAAAGAAAATGAAACAAAAAATTTCTAAGTTCTAGATCACGTCAATAGTTTCAGAGTTTCAAAATTTATGGATACACCAAGCTTTGAGGGTTTTGGGGATTCTATGGAAATTCCTAATTTGACCACAATGGCCTCAATAAAAACACAGTTTTGTTAGCGTTAACCCGAAAATGAATTGCTGTGTATGGTTTTTTTTTATTGAAGACACTAAACAAATTCGATAGAAATAGTCCATATTTTTAGAACTGAGTTGTTTCTATTTGTATAATTAATATTAGTAACTTGAAACACTACCATTTAATTTTGTTTATGTCCTATAAAATCAAGCTATTCATTTATTCATTCATCAAACTTTTATTAAACTTATTTATGCCTGCAATTGTGCTCAATGCTGCAGATATAAATTTCAAGACAGCCACAATCCTGGTATTTTCTAAAGAGCACTGACTGATTTCCAATATTTTTCTCTATTCTCATGAAAAATGGAAGCCATTTTTCAAAACACATTTTTTGATACTCTAGTTTCATAATTGTACATTTATCTTGACCTTGATGAGCTTGCTAAATTTGAGCATATTTATTGCTAAATCACAAATTTGGCTTCAAAGGAGGACTAGAGTATTGGAAATATATGTATTCATTTCAGTGTTAAATGAAATATTCCATAAAAATGTAGTGTTTACAATTAGCACAGATCAATATTGAACTCATATACTTTAAGCTGCATGTTTTATGATACTCAGCCTTTTAGTATTTTTACTCTAATACTGTTATAACTTACTTCGGGAAATGTAACTGTAGGCATCTTTCACAATATTAACAAAGTTATATTATGTTTCGTCTATTCACAGATTTCTTTCACATTACTTATGGATATTTAATAAAAATTACATTTAAGTACTAAATACCTGGGTATAATTAATAGCAACTTTATAGTGTGTGATTAAATGTAAACCATGGCACCAACACTTAACAATGAATGATAAATTCATTCTGCAACTATTGACTGTTTATTATGGGCAAAGAGCTCTGCCAGATGGTGAAGGGATATAAAAATGAATTGTAAGGTGTTTACCTTTGTGAGCTTGTAAAATTGCTGAAGAGACAAAACCAATTCATAAATTACCACAATAAAAGGCATAATATGATAAATTCCAAAAGAGAAATACAAACAACACTGTATGGCAGTGCAGAGAATGAACTTATCAATTTAAATACAGATCTGGGGAAAGCTTCACAGAAGAGTCATTTGGACTAAGGCTAAGGCCGATTTTGATAAGGTTAGACAAGCCTCAGAAGGAGGGGTGGGCAGGCCTATCAGAGCAACCGAAAGCAAAATTAATTGCTCACAAAAATGTTTGAGAATAGATCATGCCCATCTTTACTTTCTGCAATTATATTTACAGAGCTGAATTTATCCTGGAGTTGAAAAAGCTCTGTTGCCTTGTGGATTCACTAAAACCACTGCAATACAAAAAGTTAAATTATCGTAAACAAGGTAGCAGGCCTAATACTTCACAGACTGAGTTGTCTCTACAGACACAATGCATCCTGGTTAGGGCATATCTGAGGTGGTAGGTACTGCTGTTGAGTCATATATAGAGACTGTCTAGAAGAATATAAACCAATCTAAGCTTTCTCTGGATGCCAGATTTTGTGACTTGTACCATTTCTGATTAACTATACTTCCAATTTTTCATGATAAACTTGTACTGTTAGTTTCATTATATAAATTATTTAAATAAATGTGATTTCAGCCAAAAAACAAACAAAAAAACAAATAAACAAACAAAAACCCAAAATAGGCAAGATGGCTCAGTTTGAGCAAACTCCCATCCTATCATAGAAGTCAAATAATAATACAGATTTTAGCACGAGATTTTAATGAAATATAAAGTTGTCTGGCAAATTAAAATAAAATGCAGTGGTATTTTTGCATTGGGTAAAATTCTTAAAATGTTTCTTTTCATTCACTTAATAATTATAAAAGACATGGAGAAGCCCTTTAAAATACATAATTTTATAGGAGAGAGAGATAATTCCAATGTAATACAATAAATGTTATGGCCAGAGAAACACAGACACACAGAAGGGTCTATTTCTGATCAGAGATCAAGGGGTTAGAAAAGAAGTAAGTTATTAGCAACTAAGATTTATCTAACACAGTTACAAAGATACCTTCTCCTGAGGTTGCCATTACTATGCCACTTTACGAAGAGAAAATTTTTGGTCAGAGTATTAAATTGACAAGCTAAAGGTTACAGAGAGAATATGTCAAAACCTGAGCCCATGTCATTAACACCCCCCCAAACCCGCCCCGATCTTTCAGCTTCAAAGGAAGTTTAAGCTACTCCCTGAAAGGTTAGGAAGAGTTAATCAAATAAGAGGATGTGGTGTGAGGTGAACTCAAGGAAGGAACACTACGTGAACTGCTCATGGTTGAGATACATCATAGGTTTAAGAACCTGCCAGGAATGCAGAGACACTGGAAATGCTGAGAGCTGAACCTCACTTAAATCTTTCTCCACAACGTCTTTGTTTACCAGTATGAAAATAGACGACTCCAAAGGCTATAGCCTTCAATCAATTTGAAGAACCTGTGGAGGAGGAGAAATCAGGCAGAGGAAACTCCAGAAGCAAGAATCCTGAAATCTGGAGAACAGCAGTGGCAGGAGACAAGGCCACAGATACAAACGGGACTAGATGAGGAACGTCCTCCATGCCCTGCTTGGTCTTACAGTGCAGGGAGCTAATGGTATGTCTTAAGTAACTTTAAAAGCCATCTGGCCTAGACGCAAATAAGCATGAGACCAAATACTGATTCTTCCACTTACTAAATAGGGACACAGGCGGCCTCCATGAGACCCAGTTTTTTTGTAGGTTTGCTGTGATGACTAAGCAAAAAATGCAAGCAATGCATCGAGCACAGTACTGGATATAAACGGTTGCCGTTCAATCAATAGGTGAATCAATAAGTGATGCTGATATTGCTGAACTCTCCGGTCTAGCTCTAAAATGTATTATTTCTATGCTATGATTTCACAATAGTATATATTTGAATCAACTCAAGTGGGCAATATGATTTAAATGTAACCAGCAATGTCATGAGTTGTTGTCTGTGTCCATCCATACAAGTCAGTTTAATTTAATTGATATTAAAATCATTTAACTATAATATCATCAAGCTATATTATCTTGGACATGTAACTGACTTTTAAGTAATTTATCTCATCAAAGATAGACTTTTTCTAATGGTTGTACTGAGATCAAGTGAACAATATTCCCCTATTTCTTTTCCTTTTTCTCTCTTTATAGAATAAGTAATTTTTATGACATTATTTAGTCATCATAGGTTTTTAAACTAAGAATATTACAGTTCATATTTAAAATGGCCTCATATCTTAGTATATTATTTTCCAAAGTAGGGTTTTAAAAATTGTTCTACTGTTATGTATTTTACCACTGAGTATTGCAAGTGGTAATTTTCTACTAAATTTCAAGAGGGGGGATGCAAAACATGTAGTAGTAAGTTCTTTTATTTAAGAAACTAGATTATTGATGGTAATAAAAACTAAAATCATGAAAGGATTGTTACAAAATATGTTTTCTAATACTAAGCATGATTTTACTTTTTGTTTACTGGGATACTGGCCTATCAGTAGGAAACAATTTATAGCATTTTAAGTTGCTATTAAAAATCAGGATAAAGAGCATAAAATATTTAAGAAAGTGGTTGATAGTCAAATACATATTATTGCATTTTATACTTATTAACATTTCTCAATGGTTATTATATGTACATATATAAAGGTTGTGAATTTCCCTCAAAAAATTATATTTTCTCTCCAAAAAGAAAGAAAAAAATGTACATGGAATCTGGAATCCAACCCAAAATTAATTACTTCTATTTCTATTTGTCCTATTTGCCACAAACCAATTTAAATATGATTCTCCTAAGAAGAACATTTAAACTATTTATTCTACACTATAAAGTTAATGCAGAAATGCTATCTGGTATTTTCAACATTTATTTTATTTTTGAATGGCATACCCATAAAAATATAATGTCCATGTTGCTGTTGTTTTTCTTTATAAATTAGATTTAATATACTTTAGGAAATTGCCTTCTCATCTTACTATGAATGTACTTTTTAAAAGCTATTAAAGATCAAAAACCCAAATACATCTCAAATACAAATACATCATATAGCATATTGAGCAGAAACCACGGTCTATGGTGTTTTGTGAAATCAATCTAGCAAGTCAGAGTTCCAATGGACTTTAGAGTTCATCAGTCTCATTTCCTCATTGCAGAAATGCGCAGAGACTTTGAGCATTTTCCTGAATTCTTTTTCTTGGGTCACATAATCAAAATTAGAATTCCAGTGACCACTGTCCTTTCAACACGACACACTTCCTCTCAATATCCCCGTGCTATTTCAATCACTTCATTTGAACTTTCTATTACTAGTACACAGAGTAACTTCTAGAGACAAACTCAGTTTTCATAATCAGTGATATTCTAATAACTTAAATGTAAATTTCCTAACGCTACTAGTTTTTGCTTATTCTTCCTAAGTTGGAACCTATATGAAAGGAATGAAATCACTAAAGAAACTACAAACTAGAGATGTTCATTTAACATTTTGTGAGAGATCAGCGCTCTATTTGTAGCAAAGCATTTGTCTTCAGAAGCTATCTTTTTCTAGCCATTCCAGAAGATGAACAGTTTCAAAAATGGCAGGGGATCATGTGAATGGACTAACTTAGTAATATTCCACTCCTCTGAGTCATAGCACTTCACTCCTACAGTATGCCATTTATATGATTTTATTAAACCTTTAAGAGCATTCCAGTATTTTATCTCTTCCCTA
Source organism: Rhinolophus sinicus (assembly GCF_057876585.1). Lineage (NCBI taxonomy): Eukaryota > Metazoa > Chordata > Mammalia > Chiroptera > Rhinolophidae > Rhinolophus > Rhinolophus sinicus. The sequence continues at coordinate 74,077,721 of NC_142501.1, read as the reverse complement.
TTTGGTTAGGAATCTCATCTTCTTATCTTACGTAAATAGATCTTTTGAAAGATTAGCAATTACAAGCAATGGCTGGAAGAAATAAAATTTTAAAGGACAGTAGAAAAAAGCAGGGGCTACTTTTGCCATCGAGAATAGTTTCACTAGTCTAGATAACTGTAAACTACAGAATGGAATACAGATGCCTGTGAAATCTACAATGGTAGATTATCTGTCTACCACATCTATAATGGCTGTCATTCTAGAAGTCACAAGCCTGTGGCTCACGGAATCAGAGCATTAAGAGAAGACTGAAACCCAATTTTCCATCTTCTAGGAACAAAAAAATGTAAAGGCAGAAGAATTCCAAAAATCCTCATATCAGCAAATTTTAAATAACAGGATATGACGGAAAACAAGGTTGACGATTGTGGCTGAAAACGACTGAGCTACTAGGGTGAGAGGAAGTGTGGAAGCGGCAAAGAGGAAGACCAGGCTGTGAACCATACTTGCTAGACCCTTGGCCATACCACATAATCTAATTCTTGGCTTGCAATTATTTTACATCATTAAATTTCCTAATCCCTCTATGCACTTGTGAAGATCCTTAAATATAATGGCCTATTTTAAAATAAAGAAAAATGTGTTTTAAAAACAACTTTTCCCCTACATGTCTTACATTTTTGTCTAAGAAGCCTGCACTTGTGCCTCTGCATTTCAAATATATGTTGGGCGTTTTTTCCTGCTATTTTTAATCTTCTGGGCATTCTGGACATTCCAGGTATTTATAGTTTACTAATTTACTTCCTTGTGTAATCTCACCAAAGTTTGGCATGCAGCATATATTTTGAATCCTGATACCACCCACCTAGAAATCACTTAACAGGTGCTACACATATTAGTAACTTCATCTTTGGATGAGGTTAAATATAGTGTTGAATAAGCTCCTACAAACTAAGGTTTTAGCCATGACTTAGAATAAATATGAATCACAATCTTTCAATAACCATGTTAAAAAATTGATGAAAGGACAAGTTCATGTTTTTCTTAAATATGTACTCTTTGGTCCATGTTATTTGAAAGAATTATTATAACATTTTTATCTATTATTAGATGCTATAATAGATTTTTTTCTTTATACAGTAAGACAACCATTAGAGAATTTCATGGAAATGAGGACATTAGTATTACCTAATATTTGAAGCCATCATCATATTGATTTGAATTCCTCTATGTAATCCACTTTAAAATACCCATATCTTCACACTATTATATCCCATTATGACATAGCACAAAGGAAAGTGTACCCCCATTCTTTTCCGACATTAAATATACCACACAGACTTCAAATTTCCTCCTCTGCTACTTGCTATAGGACTTGGTGTCATCACTTATCTCCCTTTTCCCTCGAATCCTCCTCTTTCCCTACTGCTTCCTCCTTCTCCACCTACTTCTTCCATTGCAAAAAGTCTTCTCACCCTGTCTTGCTTTCGAACTATGTTTATATATATATATATATATTCTTCTCTTCAACAGGAAACTCCTAGAAAGATTATTCAAGACTCAATAGATATCTACACCCCTCAGTTACTCCTTAACACGTGATCACTCTATAGAAGGTGTTTACATAAAGGTCATTGATGCCTGTCTAATTACTAGAACAAACTTCCTCTTTCCAGTATACCAACTTGTTGGCTATGGAGCATTTGACAGCATCTGCCACGTATGCACATCTTACTTTGCCCTGTCTCATTGGGTTAGTCCCAGTACTATAGCTTAAGCTCCCATAGCTACCCTAAGGATTAACAATCCGTATCTATTGATCCACTCTCTCAGTGATGGTCTCACTCTCTCACCACTCTTTTGCTTTTCTGACTCCTACACATCTGTGCATCACAAACATATCCATATTCCCCAGTTGAGAACTTCAGCTTTCTTCCCTTCTGACTTTACACATACCTCCTGTGAGATCTCATCCTCATCCATGCCTTCAATCATTATCTATTCACTAGGTATATTCTAACCAATACCTTACTTCTGACCTTCAGAAACACATGCCCAAATGCCTGTAGTCACATCCTACTTGACAGGCCAATGGACACCTCAAATTCTATTTGTCAAAATATGAATTTGTCATTCCCTGTCTTCCACCTTTTAGCCTGTTTTCTCCTCCTCTTAATCATCTTGTTTAATGGTAACCACTCACCCGTTCAGGCCAAGAAATCAGGGACGATTTTTTACTCCCTAAATTCTTTATCTCTCACATCCAATTGGAAACTAACACTTATGAATTTTATAATTCCCAGAAAGCATCTAGGGTGACCTTTTTAAAATATATACATTGGATCGTGCCATAGCCCAGCTTTAACATTTTCCAAAAGCTCCTCAACCAACAAACAATAACACACAAACTCATGACTTTGGTCCTACATGATGAGACTTTTAGAGTCCCCTCCAAACACTGTGTTCCAAACACTGTGCTGAGACCACAGTGGTCTTCTCTCTGTTTCTGGAACACACCAAACTCATTCCTTCAATAGTGTTGCATAGGAAGAACAAAGAACAGTCCCTTTGTTCTTCCTATGCAACACTATTGCTTTTATTAATTTAAATATTTGCTCCTGTGATCCTCAAGTGTCCCAATACCTGCTACCTTAGGCGCTCAGATATTATTAGCTAAATATGAACTGCCTGGCTATTACAGGAATCCATCAGCATATTGCACGTTCATACCACAAGAGAGCTTCTATTCATAAAGGCTTAAAATAACCCCAAAAATTCAAGTCTGAAATTTAAATAAAGACAATTGGTGTCTAGAAATAGTAGCAGACCTAATTTTACCATACCTAGTGTTATTAAACACAACCAGCAGCTAAAGCCATAAAAGATCAGATATACAAAAATATACGGTCAAAGGAGCCCCATGAGTAAGGACAGCACTCACTTAGGTACTGACACAGCACCTCTCAGTTGTTAGGCAAAAAAGAAACAGGTAACATCCTGTTTGGAATAGGTACATACAATTCATAAGCCTAGTCATGCTAGTTTAAGTTTCTTTCCTCTACTTTCTTGTCTCAGTTAAAATCCGGAATTTTTATTCATTCATAACATAGTGCTAATGCTAATTAAGAACAGAGGCAAAAATAATTCAACCAAAAAAGTTACTTTTAAGTCATATGTCTTCTTCTGAGTCAACATATTGAGGGCTTGCCAATATTATTCAAAGTTCAACCACATCAGAAAAAATTGGGATCCAAGTCATTCGTACTCAAAATCCAATGTGATTCCGACTAATACTTTTTGGCTGGACCAACTACCTTTTTACAGTATTTGCTCTTCTCAGGCTTTTATTTTAAAAATTATTTTTATCAAAAGCAGAAATATCAATATGACATACATACTAGATGTCACATGACATGTGGCAGCTAACAAGGAGTAAGAAGTAATAAAAAAATATCAGTCAGACACTCATGAGGATATTCTCATGAATTTGTAGAATCTTTGGTATAGATGTTTTAGATCAGTATCCAAGGACTGCATCTCTATCCAGTTAGTAGTTTTGGAGGGGTTTTTGTTTTGTTTTTTTGTGTTTTAATCCCCTGTCAGGAAGTATTACTTGGCTATTCGTCAAATTCCCGGTAATCAGAATCAAATTGGAATGAGAGCAGAGAAGGTAAGAGTTTTTGTATCTAACACCTCCTTTAATGGTTGAAACAATGAAAGCAAAACCAACAGCACTGGGTTTTAGAAACATAATATATGATATCCAGGGACTTTAGAGCTTTTCAATGTATAAAACCCTAAAAATCTTTCAACAGGTATCAACTCATGAATGTGCTCTTTATAAAGTTTGTAGTAATACTACGCCACATTTCCACACCAGTTTAAGTAGTAAAGAATGTTCATAATTTTATTTTATTATCATATTCTATTTAGCGTTCCTTTTTCAGATGAGAAAGCTGAGGCTCAGAGAGGTTACATGTCTTTCCCAACCTCACACAGATTTTATTGTAGCAGGGTCTGAAGGTTTTATAATTCCTTTCAGTAAAACTTCAAAAAACAACTACAATTAATTTTCATAGATTCATGCTTGTGTCCAGAGTAATTAAATCAGGAAGTTTCCTTAAAACTTAAGTATTTTATGGAGTCTTTCTTTATAGTGATTTTTTTCAGAGCAGGTACACAGAGTACATAACACTGTTAAGAGGTCCTTTAAATGCATGTTGAATACACAAACATACACACACACACACACACACACACACACATCTGATGTGCTAGTTAACTATGCTTTAAAAATGAATTCCTTTTACCATTTTGGATTTCCGTTTTCTTACATTAAGGAAAGCAGGTCAGCAGGTCAAAAAAGTCCATATATTTTTTCATTTTTCCAGTCTCTGACAATTAAGAACTCATAACGTTTATATGAAATGTCTATTCTGTGCTAACAAGAGTTTCAAAGGAAGTGTTATATTGTGGATTTTGGCTACTGTCCTGATTATATCTGCTGATCTAAGTTGAGTAAAGGCATTTTGTGTTCTAGGTTGTCCTATAAAATTAGCTTGTGAATATTTAATTAAGAAAGGGGTGAGGTTTTTATTTCAGCAGTTTATCAATCTATGATTTTATTACAATACTCAAAGTTTTACCAGTTGGTAAAGATGAGAGAAGACTGAGGGGGAGACAGACCTCTAGATGGAAGCCTTTCCGGAAAAGCATGTCTCACAATTAGTCACTGCTCAGCAGGCCCCCAGCAACGTGCCTTTAGAGCTATTTCCCAAAGTGCGGAAGAAGCCATGTGTTTACACTGGACTTGGTTATGAACAAAGAAAATACTATTTATGTATTTTAAAAATACACATGGAAAGTTCTATTCTTCAAGCCAGTTGTTCAGACTAAAAGCCTCCAGTTAAAATTGGAAATGGGTTTTATTGCCCCCAAGACCAGTGTTAAATTATTCAGACATCGGAACAAAAAGATGTCAAGCATGGGCTTAAAAAACCTGGAGATACGAGTATGTTACTCAGGAGTCAGACATATTGAACTGGAGTGATGCTATCACGTGTTCATAAATTACATCCAAATCATCATAGGATAGAATGTGATCCCATGGCTTCTTAAACAAACAGGAAGTCATGCAAAAGAATTTTCTAGTCCATTTACAAAGGCAGTTGAATCTGGAAGTGAAGATAAGCATTATATTTAGAATAAATATGATTCTTACCATCTGAGATTGACTCCTAGGACATCCATTGATATCTTCAACTTTTTCATTTGCTAAAGCCAAGAAATAAAATAAAAGAGAGAAAAAAAGAATGACATGCTTAAGCAATGAAGTGAAACACACACAAAAAAGGAGACTAAGAAAAAACAAAACAAAAACACTAAGCAAAATGCTCCTGCTCCATTCACTCTGTCTCCCAAGCCTTGTACAAGAGGACACACTTGTTAGCAGACTCCAATTCCATATGCACAAATCAGGCAGAAAAAAAAAAAAAAAAAGAGAGAGTGAGTGAGAAGGAAGTTGCTGCTAATTCTTTTGCCTGTGCCAAACGACTGCTGACATGAAACCTTTCACAATTGTCACTGCTGGATCAGGATACAGTTTCAAGGAATCTCCAAGTATATGAGTTGCTGCAGCTAATGAAATGCACACATGGGAGACATATGGTTTAATGAAGCGTTCATTTCTGACAATTCAGTGTATGTAAAGATACAGTTCTAACCATTTAAAAGTATGGCCAAAGTGCCCTTTTCAAACATTCTCACATAAACATTTTTAATTAAATCATGGGAGGGCTACATTAATCTCAGAGACACATGGACCGAGTTTGTATGAATTCCACTTAAACTGTATTTTACCAAAAGGGGTGGGAGCAGAGACTTTCATGGTTTCTCTGAGGGCAGGTCTTACCGATGATCTGGATGATTTCGGCGAGCAATACTCCGTCTGCGATGTCTTGTTGCAAATCCTTGATCAGCCGCTTGTGGCCCGATTTGGCTAGGTAGTGGTTGGCCCAGTCGGTGTAAATCTGTTTAACAGAGGGAGGGAAGAAGTGAAATGGGATGAGGGAAAAGAAAGATAATAAAAATGCTTAAGACAAATGTTGCATTCAAAGGGAAGCTATTCTGGATCACATTCCAGCTTAAGAAGTCATGGCTCAAAAGGAAATAGTTGTAAAATAATTTTTAAACAGCTCTTTGCCCCCACTTATCTCTTGTTTCAAAGGGGGATGATTCACTCTCTTTCAAAACCAGGGACCAGTCACTTGTGACACAGCAAAACCTCTTCCTTCCCAAATGACTCCTGTTTGCATATCAGTTTGGATTTCACTCTCTTTCCCCTGGCTCTATCATATTGTAAATAATCCTGCATATCTTTGTAGAAGGAAGCCACCTGGACTGACTTCTACAGAAACCGTACTATAAAAATTTGTGTTTCTCTGAGAAGACTCTATTAAATTTGCCACATGTGATACTGTACGTGACAGTATTTTGGCATCATTTTATGAAATAATTGCAGATGTCTATGATATTTTATTTGGACTGTCATCTCCCATTTCAGTCTCTTGAAACATGTTTATATAAGAGATAGAGGAAGCAAATGCAGTTATTACATACAAATCTCAATACAGAATTGAAGAGGTTGGCAATTTTAAATAGAGTTTAGATGAATCTTCCACAACAGATTATGATATAAGGAAAAGCTGAAACTGTTAAAAATTTCACAAAAATAAAATTTTAGCAGTTTTTCAAATATTATGAAGCACCTACTAATGTAATATAATCCAACTGAAAGGAAATAAAGCGTTAAGACTTAAATTTCATGGGTGGCTCATATAAACATATTAGTAAGCTTTTTGCAAGTCAGACTATGATGTGTAATATAGTATAAGAATGCAAAATTTGAAATGAGAATTGAGGAGAGGAACTGACTAAGAAACATGCACACAAAAATGTGTTATAGAAGCACTGGAGTTAGAACTGGGAACATAAAGCAACCTGAACATAAGCAGTGAAGGGAAGGGCTTCCCCACAGAGGGTATGAGATACAGAAAGGCAGAGAGGATAAGAAATCACAGACAGTTGCTAAGTCTATAATTAAAATAAGATTCTGAAAATAGGATACATTAGACTGAAAGATAAGTTGTATTTTACAGTCATGAGCACTGAATGCCAAGCAAATTGTAAAATGCTTTTTTATATCTAACAAAACCAATTCACTTTTTTTGGTAAAAATAAAATAAGTTAGAAGTGAAAGCCTCCCCACAACTTGCAACCCCACCCACTTCTGAATAATTTGGAATGAATATTTTGAAAATCTTCTCTATGCCCTTACACTTCACCACATGGTATTGTATCACACAAACACACACAGACACACACAAACACACACATATGTGCGCATGTGCACAATAGGATTTTTAATGAAACCTGGCTCAAATTTTATACATCATTCTCCATTTTCAATTTTTTGTGTAACCATATTTTAGTAACTCTTCTAAAACCATTCCACATTTATTTCCCCCCACTATCTTTAATGTTCAATTGTACCTAATATAAATCCCTCATTGAAAGATATTTAATTTGTTTAAATGTTTCCATTACATAGAAACTTGTAAGACACATCTTTCTATGTCTATCCTTGCACATTCATATGCTAGTATTTTTATAGGACCAACACCTACAAGTGGGGCTGCTAAGTATTTTTTAATGGATCCTAAGTACAAATATTTGAAAATACAACATAGAAGAAAAAGAGTGTTTCTTTATTTTGGAAAATATAATGTTTTATCTTAACGCATATGTGGTAGTAATTAAGTTTCCTGAAAGACAGAAATAATTGGAAGCATCCAGTCGCATAAGAAAAATATATCTGAAAGCAAAATTACATCTCCTTCTTCCATGTTCATGACATTCTTTATGTTGAAGATATTAAAGTGTGAGAAAAATAACTCGTACATTGTCTCCTGAATTAGAAGACCAACACATGATTTCTATATACACTTTTATTTGACCATCTCCCTCAATTATGATTGTATTCTTCTTGTATTATAGTAAAATTTTACTTGTATGAGGATTTGTACTACTTAGAATTTAAAACATTGAGCCCTTCCCCCTAAGCTACACATCAATCAAAGCATAGCATTAATTGTTTAGCCTTCTAGTAGAAATTGCAGGTTGAGCCAGACTTAATTTGTGCCTGTACCATAGACAGCAAGTTATAAGGTCCAATTGATTGACTTTCCAAAACCCCATAGAGATGAAGAACATGAGTTTTAGAGTCAGGTAGGCCTAGCTTTGAGGGCCAGCAGAGCACTTACCACCACTGGGACCTTGAACCAGTTACTTATCCTTTCTAAACCTCAGACTGCTCATCTACAAAACAAAAATAATGATACTTACAGGATTGTGTCAGGACTAAACATGAAAAAGTACGACAATTAACTTCGTGGACTTTCCATCTTGTAAATGCATGGTGGAAAGTTCGCAAACTTAATTGTCTGACTTTCATAAGCTAATGCTTGTATAGGACCTGTCACAGTTAGCCCTGAAGAAATGTCTGTTATTATCATTATTATGGCATCTAGTTTTTATTTGCTATGATGGCTTTCCAACGAATATTTGCTCAAGTTATCATCTGCCACAAGTTAAAAAATTTGAGAGTATTGGCAATAGAAGACTGAAGCAATTATACTCTTTGCTTCTGACACGACTCACATTTCTGACCCCTTCTGTCTTCTGACTCACTGGGCCACAAATCTGTCCACCATCCAAACTCAGAGGAATGTATTTCATTTTAATTAAATGGCTGTTGTGTTCTCATCCAGAATTACATTGCCTCCATCGAAATGTCACCTCCATAAAACTCCATATTGCATAGATTTGGTTTTATGAAGACATTAAATTATGGAAAAAATATTTATTTAAATATACACAGAATGGACTATGTTAAAAATGAAAACAAGAATATTTTCATTCTCCAAATGCATGTCAACAATGCCTTAGCCTCTATCCAAATCCCTCCTGGGACTTAGGTGAGAAAACCAATGGGAAGCCAGCTGGTTGGCTTTAAGACCTTGTTGGGAAAGCCTCTGATTTAGCTCACAAAACAATCTGGAATCCCAACCAGAATACCAAGGCTAAGAGCTCTAACTGGTCCAGCATCTCTAACATGTGAACTTTGCTCAGACGGTAGTTCTGACTTTGGTTGCTATCAACAAAACTAATTTGGACTACAAAAATGAATGTACAATAAATCTCCATTAAAAAAATAAGTCCTATATGCTTTATTTGACCTATTCTTCCTACTAAACATATATAAAAGAAATCAGCATCTTTCAAAATAATGTTATAATCTAGATAAGGACATAAAATAATTGCAAAGCAATTTATAAATATATATTTTAGATATTACATATACATATATTTTTCTATCTTAAAAAATTAATTTTAAACAAGTGAAAATATGAAGTGTGTTTTTAATGAGACAGTCTTAAAGGTCACGTAGAATATAAATTTATTTAAAACTTGTCAATAAACTTATTGTAATATTCTGATGAAAGAGAATGTAAACAACCTTGTCAACTGTCATTTAAGTCCGTTCAAATAAATACAACAGAATGGTGAAATCATGTCTGGATTTTGGATCTGAACTACAAAATTGCCCTTGGTTCATTTCCATAAAAAAATAATCACAGTATTTAACCTCTTAGCCTCAGTTAAATGAGCTACAAAATGTGTAGTAATGTATTTTATAGGATTATGAAGAATTAATTACAAGTTTTTTAATGAAGAAATTAAAATAATTGAGAACAATATCAAATTAATCATAAATCAATATTTAGTATTTTCTGTACCAGAGTCAATGAGTATTTGAGTCATCCATGTTATGGTGAAAGCTTTAAATATGATTTACATCCACACATATGAAGCAATTTTTCCTCAACTGTTTAAACTGCAATATTATTAATATAAATGTCATCTCATGTAATAATTACATTTCGGTAATTCAGAAGAATTAATGAGATTACATTTACCAAAGGGCTACTTATAATTTCTAGCACAATTGTGTACATAATAATTCACTTATAGTAATTAAAACTGACAAAAATCAAAGGTACGATGGCATATTTTATATTTCATACTTACCAGCATACATTTTAGGGACTATTAGGCAATAGCATGCATTCTTTGAAGAACATTCTACTTGCTGGAATTTCTGCTCTGCCACTTACTGTCCATGTGGCCATTAATTGAACATTTATTTACTCTCAGTGACAGAGTTTTCTTATCTGTAAAATGGCCATAATTGTATTATCTACTAAAGGGATTATTGTGAGGATTGAATGAATTAATAATTTTGGAATATACCTTTCACTTAATAACTGAAATTATATTGATATTTTTATATACAACTGCACTTATCTTTTGAACTTTATAGTCAAAAATCTCACCTTGGAATGCAATGTTATCTCTCTATTTTCATATTAGGGATGGGAAATTTTTACATGAACAGAAATAAATGTAAACTGAAAGGAAAAGGATAGGGTTTACTGTACTGAGTACAGTATGTGCTGATTTTTTTCACCTGTAGTGTCTTCATAAAGAACATAACTAAGATCCTAATACAAACTGTGGCATAATAAAATTAAAGCAGCCAACACTGCCCAGTAGTGCTGCACTGGGTACTATGGGCAACATCAAAAAGGACAATGCATACAAGGTCTGACAGTTAAGTTCATGGACTTGTTGCAACAATGTTGCTAATCTTTCTTGATATCAGAGGGATTATTCATTATGAATTTGTGCCACCTGGACAAACATTTAATCAAATTTACTATTTGGAAGTGCTGAAAAGGCTGGGTGAAAAAGTTAAACGACCTGAACTTCTCACCAACATTTCATGGCTCTTCCATCACGACAATGCACCAGCCCACTCAGCACTGTCTGAGGGAGTTTTTAGCCAGTAAACAAATCACTGTATTGGAACACCTTCCCTACTCACCTGATCTGGCCCCCAATGACTGCTTTGTTTACCCGAAGATAAAGGAAATATTGAAAGGAAGACATTTTGATGACATTCAGGACATCAAGGGTAATATGACAATAGCTCTGATGGCCATTCCAGAAAAAGAATTCCAAAATTGCTTTGAAGGATGGACTAGGCACTGGTGTGGGTGCATAGCTTCCCAAGGGGAGTACTTCAAAGGTGACTGTAGTGATATTCAGCAATGAGGGATGTAGCACTTTTTCTAGGATGAGTCCGCAAACTTAATTGTTTGACCTCATATACGGTGTGTCCCAAGGAGGAAAGGAAAGAGGGAATAGGAAAAAGGTGAGCCAATTTTGGGAACCCACCAGGTGTTCTCTGCAATGAGGACTGTCTAATCTCTCCCCCATCTTGCCTATCAGGTGGCATTCTAGCTACTTAATTCTGTATCCAAATCATCACTCCCCAAACTCTTCTGAACTCTCCTCAGCATTCATTTAAAGCCATATATGTCTCTCTCTAATCCATCTTGCCACTCCAAATATACTGAATACTTTGTTTCCAGAGTCAGTGTTTTCCCCTCTAACCTTATAATCACCCTGGGCAATTTCATCATTAATGTGGACAATCCATCAAATATTGTGTCAGAAATTAAATATTTAATGAAGCACCACCTCTTCCGTCTTAAATGCATGGTGCCTATTAATAATCTTTTTGTCGAGAGACTATGGCGTTTTGTAAACTTTTGAAAAAAGAGTTAAACGTAATTATACAGCACAATTCTGGTACTAATTTATATTTTCTTTCACTTAACTTCAATTGAATTTCCACTGCTATCAGCAGCATGAAAAAAAAAAAAAGGCAGCTATATAGCATTCTTTCTCCAAGACGTAGTGTCTACTAATAATAGTGTTGAGAGTAAGACACTGTTTTAAATACCATAAATGGTGTAACTCATTCAATCCTCCAAGCTCTGTAAGAAGATACTATTATTCCATTTTAGAGATGAGAATCTTGAAACAAAGAGGTGAAGTATTTTCTCCAGGTCACAACAGTAAGTACTGCATAGAATCCAGATTTTTTGGCTCAAAATCTGCACTTCTAGTCCACCCGAAAGGAAATATTTCATTTATGAGCCGTCCCTAATTCCAGCTTCCTGTAGTTATTTCCATTGCATCTGACATCCATCTCAAAATAGGGGGAAAAGTCTTTTATTTGACTGCTACGACATCTGGCAACTATAGAGTATGCTATGGGGAACTCATCCTAACAGAATGCAAACTTATAATAATGCAGGTTAAAATCTGCATATTAAATTGTATCAAAAGTATTTTAGGAAAACATTTAAGAGAACTTTTCTAGGAGAAAAAATAAAGCATGACATTTGAAATTCTATTACCTTCTTTTTTTTTTTTAATCTCAATCTGATAATTGATGTAAATAGAGCAAATAAAGTTAAGGTGAATATTAGCAACCATCCTTCAAAGACCAAATAATATGGCAGAAAGTATGTATGAGAAAATAATGTTAAGATTAAAGACTCAAATGTAAGACTCAAAACCATAAAACTCCTAGAAGAAAATACAGGAAGTAAATTCGCAGACAGTACCCTTAGTAATATTTTTACTGATATATCTCCTCCAGCAAGAGAAACGAAAAAAAATAAACAAATGGGACTACATCAAACTATAAAGTTTTTTCACAGCAAAGGAAGCCATCAACAAAACAAAAAGACATCCTACTGAATGGGAAAATGTATTTGCCAATGATACATCTGATAAGGCGTAATATCCAAAATTTATTTTAAAAAACTCATATAACTAACTCTACACTAAAAAAAAAACACCCAAAACAATCCAACTGATAAATGGTCAGAGTACATAAACAGACATTTCTCCAAACAGGTCATATGCATGGCCAATAGACATATGAAAAGATGCTCAATGTCACTGATCATCAGAAAAATGCAAATAAAAACCACAATGAGATACCACTTCACTTCTGTCAGAATGGCTATCATCAATAAATCAACAAACAAGAGCTAATGCAGATGTGGAGAAAAGGGAACCCTCATGCACTGTTGGTGGGATTGCAAATTGGCACAGCCACTATAGAAAACAGTATGGAGGCTCCTCAAAAAACTAGAAATAGAACTACCTTATGACCTAGTAATTCCATTCCTGGCTATTTATTCAAAGAAATGCAAAATAGTAACTCAAAAAAATATACGCGCCCCTATGTTTAATGCAGCACTAGTCACAATAGCCAAGATATGGAAACAACCAAAATGCCCATCAACAGACGATTGGATAAAGAAATTGTGGTACATTTATACAATGAAGTACTACTCTGCCAAAAAAAAAACAATGAGATCTTACCATTTGCAACAACATGGATGGACCTAGAGGATATTATTATAAGTGAAATAAGTCAGACTGAGAAAGACAAATACCATATGATGGCACTTATACGTGGAATCTAAAGAACAGAATAAACAAGCAAACAATATAGAAATAGAATCATAGGCACAGAGAACAAACTGATGGTTACTAGATGGGTGGGGGGTTGGGGTTGGAGGAGAAGGTAAAGGGATTAGACAGTACAAATTGGTAGTCACAAAATAGTCATGGGGATGTAAAATACAGTAGGGGAGTATAATCAATAATGTTGTAAAGACTATGTAGGGTGTCAGATGGGTACTGGAGATATCAGGGGAATCACTTCATAGATTATATAAATGCCTAACCACTGCTCTGGACACCTGAAACTAATATAAAATAATACTGAATGTCAACTATAACTATATATAACTATATGTAACTATATATGTATATCATATATATACATATATATCATATATACATATATGTATATAACTATTGTGTTATATATATAATAGTCACAGGATGTAAAGTACAACATAGGGAATATAGTCAATGGTATTGTAATGGTATGTACAGTGTCAGATGGGTAGTAGACTTATTATCACTTTGTGAGGGGTGTAAATGTCTAATCATTATGTTACTTTGTCACCTGAAACTAATAAAATAAAATTAAATTTAAAAAAAAATTTAAAAAGGAGAAAATAATGTCGCGACATAAAGAGAGAATAAACATGTGTAAGTCCTAGCATTTCAGTTTGTAAGCTTCTGACCTGGGTTTTTCCACTTACATACCAATAATTAGCAGTGATGAATTGACTGATAAAAACATTAATGTAAATGAGCAGTTCTCAAAGTATGGTTCCTGGACTAATACCATCTACACCATTTGGGAACTTGTTAGAAATGCATATTATCAGTCCTCAACCCAGATCTACTGACTCAGAACCTCTGGAAGTGGAGCCAGTAGTTTGAGTTTCAACAAGCCTTCCGAAGAATTCTGATGTATGTTAACAAATATATAAGAACCACTGGCATAGAATAATGTTGTTCACAAATAAAAAAACAGTTTTATTTCTAGAGCTTTAAACCGTATTTCAGTGTAAAGAGAATGTTATTTCAATGTAAGGGAAAGGTAACAAAAGACTCATAACGAAATATTACATATAGTATTTACACTTATTTCCTAAACTTTTGCTACCAAGAAAAACACACTGAGGCCACAAACACACTGATTATAAATGCTCTCTGCAAACTATTCATTCCTATGCTTTATTTTATTTTTTATTCTTTAATAGTTGTTTTATTTTGCAATTGCAGTTGATATACAATATTATTTTAGTTTCAGGTATATAGCAGTGACTAGACATTTATATAACTCATGAAGTTGATCACCCCAATAAATCCAGTACCCATCAGACACCATGCACAGTCATTACAATATTATTGACTATATTCCTCATGCTATACTTTACACCTGTGATACTTTACATCCCATGACTATTTTGCAACTACCATTGTAACCTTCTTAATCCCTTCTTTTTCACCCACCCTCCAAGCCCTTTCCCAGCTGGAAACCATCAAAATGTTCTCTATATCTATGAGTTTGTTTCTGTTTTGTTTGTTTATTTTGTTCTTTAAACTCCACATATAAGTGAAATTATATGACCTTTGTCCTTCTCTGTCTGACTTACTCCACTCAGCACAATACCCTCCAGGTCCATCCATATTGTTGCAGATGACAAGATTTCATTGCTTTTTTATGGCTGAGTAATATTCCATTGTATATATGTACCACTTCTTTTTAAATCCATTCACCAACTGATGGACTCCCAGGTTGCCTCCATAGCTTAGCTATTGTAAGTAATGCTGCAATGAACATATGGATGCACATATCCCTTTGTAGTAGTTTTTTGTGTGTCTTTGGATGAATACCCAGAAGTGGGATTGCTAGGTCCTTTGTCTCTTGTTATAGCCTTTGTTTTAAAGTCCATTTTGTCTGGTATAAGTATTGCAACCCTAGACTGTTTTTTTTGTTTTGTTTTTTTTTTTCATTTCCATTATCATGAAGTATCTTCTGCTATCCCTTTACTTTCAGTCTGTGTGTATCTTTTGATATGAAGTGAGTCTCCTGTAGGCATCATATGTAAGGGTCTTATCTTCTTATCCATTGAGCCACCATATCTTTTGATTGGAGCATTTAATCCATTTACCTTTAGAGTAACTGTGGATAGATACGTAGTTACTGCCATTTTCTTATTCATATTTATTATCTTTATTTTTTCTTCTTATTATTAAAAAAAGTCACCCTATAATTCCTTGTAATACTGGTTTGATGGTGATGAACTCCTTTAGCTTTTTCTTGTCTGGGAAGCTCTTTATTTATCTTTCAATTCTCAATGATAGCTTTGCTGGGTAGAGTGATCTTAGTTATTGGTCCTTGCTTTTCATCACTTTGAATATTTCATACAGTCCTTCTGGCCTGCAAAGTTTTGTTGAGAAATCAGCTGACAGTTTTATGGGAGTTCCCTTATAGGTAACTAACTGTTTTTCTCTTGCTGCTTTTAAGATTGTCTCTTTGTCTTTAACCTTTGGTGTCTTAATTATGATGTGTTTGGTGTGGGCCTCTTTGGGTTCATCTTATTTAGGACTCTCTGCACTTTCTGGGCTTGTATGCCTATTTCCTTCACCTAGTTAGGAAATTTTTCTGTCATTATTTCTTCAAAGAGGTTTTCAATTCCTTGCTCTCACTCTTCTCCTTCTGGTACCCTTATGATGTGAATAGTGGTATGATGGATGTTGTCCCAGAGGCCCATTGAACTGTCCTCATTTTTTTTTTTATTCTTTTTTTTTCTTTTTACTGTTCTGATTGAGTGTTTCCATTACCGTAACTTCTAAATTGCTAATTCGTGCTCTGCTTCATTGAATAAACTGCTGATTCCTTGTAATATATTCTTTATTTCAGTTGTTGTATTCTTCATTTCTGACTGGTTCTTTTTTTATACTTTCAATCTCCATTTTTATGTTTTCTATCTCTTTGTTAAATTTCTCACTGAGTTCATCTACTCTTCTAAGTTAATTGAGCATCTGTATAACCAGTGTTGAACTCTGAATCTGGTAGATAGCTTGACTCCATTTTATTTAGTTCTTTTCCTGGAGCTTTGTTCTGTTCTTTCATTTGAGACATGTTTCTTTGTCTCCTCATTTTGGTTACCTCCCTGATTTTGCTTCTATGTATTAGATAGAGCTACTATGTCTCCTGTTCTTAGTATAGTGGCCTTATGCGTTAAGGTGTCTTTTGGGGCCCAGTGGCACAGTTTCCCTGGTCACCTGAGCCAGATGCTACAGGTATGCCTCTTGTGTGGGTTGTGTGTGCTCTGTTATTGTAGTTGTGCCTTGGTTGCTATTTGCACATCAATGGGAGGGATTGACCCTAAGGCTGGTTGCTTGTGAGGACTGGCCATGACTACAATGGAGGAGCTATTGTGTAGGGACTGACGCTACAGAGCATGATTCACTTCAACAGTGCTCTGGTGCTTACTCAGTCTGCCCTTTGGGTGTGTTGTCCTTGGAGGTGGCCAGGTAATGCTTGGGCTCGGTCTGAAGCTGGCCACTGGGCATGCTAGCTCTGGGGTCTCCTGTGAGGCGCCAGCTGCAGGCCAAGTTCAGCTATTGCCTATGGCCTGCAGAGGGCTTCCTGGCCTGGGTCACAAAGCAATCTGCAGGTGGTAGCCACACATGCTGGGCTTGGGGATGTCAAGCTGGGAACCTAGGCTGGTGCTGCTAGTGCTGAGCTTGAGTTCTCGCAGCATGACGGACGGGGCATGCGTAGGCCAGATGCTGTTAGTTTGGGGTTTGTAAACCTTTAAGACATTTTAGGAAAGTCTGCAGCATGAGCCAAGACAGGCCATTTGTATGGAAAAGCCACTGGAAGTGGCTTGGCTGGATCCACAAATTGGATAGGGTGGGGTCTGAGGGAATACCAGGGCGAGGTGAATGGCGTTAGCTAGGTTGATGGAGACTCAGCTATTGCAGCCACCTGGGTCTGCACCCCAGCAGGGTGGAGGGTTCAACAGAGAAATAATGGATTCTGCCAGCACTTCTGTCTGGGAGAAAGCTAAAATCCCTATGTATTAAATCTTTTAAATTATTAGTGATAAAGTTAGGCATCTCTTTCAAATTTTTTTCAAGACGGAAAATCATTTACTTATTTATTTAAAAAGGGGTGGACAAGGGGTGGTGTACATTTACTTAGGTAAAAACATAGAACTTGAAAGTTGAGGAAAAACATACTTCCTGCTGTGCTAAAAAGCAGCCGTAGAAATTAATGGAAATAAAAGTGCAGCACCCTAGGGCTACTAACATGTCCATCTGATAGGCAGCAGGAGTGAAAGCTCTGGGGAAACAAAGAGACTTTTCAAATTATTTGTGTTCTTTACACTTTTCTTCCCTTTTTTATTATATGAACTCTAGGCAAACACAACAGTATTTGGAAGATTTTGCTGACCCCCACTAGAGCACATTCTATTTTCATAAATATATTTTTTAAGTTATTTTAAATTGTAATCATATATATATGACACGTGGTGAGATCTGCTGTCTAGTTTGCTGTTTGCTAAGGACACTTTAATGAATCCAATATATATTCCACCCGACACAATTTATCAGCTTCCTGTAGGCAGTTTCTCTCCAGTGACATGCTATAGCTCCAAATCACCACGGGTAGGGGCTAGAGCCACATAACTCCAAGACCATTAACCAATAGTGGCTGCTACTGGACAGCTTTGTCACACTGCAAGCACAAACAGTCATGTAAGTTTCTTGACTACTAAAAGAACGTCAAGACTTGAGAAGTCATTATATTAATAGCCACCTTAAAAATCTCCAATTCTATCCTGAAACCTTTTCATTTTAAATGTAACCAATTGCTAGATTGCTAAGGATTCCATTTGAATCTCTTATAAATTATAGCACAACATTAAGTAAAATGGAACAGAAAAATAAAAATGGGAAAAAAAACCCACAAAAAATGCAGACTGCTCACTATATGATTTCATACTATATTTATATAGAAATGCAAAGTAGCAAATAAAAACCAAAGATTCTAAATTGGCCAATTTTTCAATTTCAAGCCTCCAAAGCAAATTTTATAGTCTGTTTCCTTATAAACCTATCCCTGTGAATAAAATCATTCTTCAAGAGGTATGTGAAGAGTTATGTGAACCACGGAAGACTCAGGAAATAAAATTTCTCACTAGGCAGAAAGATCGTTTTCAGTTGATGATGTTGTTCTCCAATCCCCAAATCCTCTAAGAAAAGAAATACAGTAAAAATTTTGAAGGTTGTCAGAAGTGGATCCTGAAATCAGAAATTCTGGGCTCTTTTCCCAGTCCCAGCACTTACTATTACCAGATCTTGAGTTTCCTCTTCTTTATAGCAAAGATTGTATTTTTATCTACCCTGCCTATCTCACAGTATTAATGAAGGATTAACTATAATAGAAAACATTTGCAAAAGCAAGTTGTATTATACATAAGCCATTATTATTGTAAACAATGAAACATGCTACCTATAAATTACATTTAAAAACATATTATCCCAGTACAAACATGCAAAAATTTCAAATACCTATCGCACATGAATATTGAGATTGACTGACTTTTGTTTTTTAATTGCATTAATGAGTCATAGAAACTAATTTATTTCCATAAAATATCCTTATCTGGAATTTCTTCTCAGTCCATATCTGATCTATTACCCAGTCTATTGCAAGGAAGGGTACACACACACACACACACACACACACACACACACACACACACGAAGGTATGACAATTAAGTTTGTGAACCTGTTGCAACGATGTTGCTAACCTTTTTTCTTATATATCAGAGGGATTATTCATTATGAATTTGCACAAACAGGACAAACAGTTAACCAAGTTTACTATTTGGAAGTGCTGAAAAGGCTGCGTGAAAAAGTTAGACAACCTGAACTTTTCACCAACAGTTCATGGCTCTTGCATCACGACAATGCACCAGCTCACACGACACTGTCTGTGAGGGAGTTTTTAGCCAGTAAACAAATAACTGTATTGGAACACCCTCCCTCCTCACCTGATCTGGCCCCCAATGGCTTCTTTCTTTACCTGAAGATAAAGGAAATATTGAAAGGAAGACATTTTGATGATATTCAGGACTCAAAGATAATACGACGACAGCTCTGATGGCCATTCCAGAAAAAAAGTTCCAAAATTGCTTCAAAGGGTAGACTAGATGCTGGCATCAGTTCATAGTTTCCCAAGGGGAGTACTTGGAAGGTGACCATAGTGATATTCAGCAATGAGGTATGTAGCACTTTTTCTAGGATGAGTTTGCAAATTTAATTGTCTAATCTTGTATATATCAGCTATGTATATTGACAATGGATGAGTGTACACTACTCCTTACTTTTTACGAAGAGTTGATCCAACCAGGGATACATTTCCAGCTGCTTCAATACTAGAAGCCCCCTACGCCAACCCCATGTCAGAGAACCTATTACATTTTAGCTGCGGTTTGCCAAAATTGGTGCTCTACCTTCCATAGCATAGAATATCCTCTAGCAAGCAGATTCTCACACAGGGACTTCATTTCTTGCTATCCTTTTCTTGTGTTTAGGTGGGGAAATGTAGACTACTTCTCACCAATGGAATGTGAGCGAAAATGATGTGAATTTCTTCCAAGCCTGGTGCATAAATATATCCCATACCGTATTTTCCATACTTTTTGCACTCAGGGCAGCTGAGAATACATGGAAGACATATAATGAAAATGGCAGAGCTTTCATCATTATGAGTTCTCGAGTGACTGTCTAAAACAGAGCTTTCCAGCTCTACATCCAAAAATCAGGAAACACCTTGGACTGTGTGAGTGAGAAATAAACAAGTACTGTGTTCAGCCACTGAAATCTAGGAGTTTGTTACATGCTGGTGTTGATTTAAATCATAGAGACACTCTCCTTGCAGCTAAAGATTCTTCACAGAATAACTCTCTTATGTCCAAGATTCAATTACAAGTTCATTAAAAGACTAACATCCCTTAGTGATATTTGTATTTCCCTTTCAGAGACCATTGTCTTGGACCCATAAACCTTACCAAGGACATCCTCTTCATTCCTGATGTATTTTCATTAACTCATTTAACAAATATCTGTTTAATACTTATTATGATCTCTTCGTCACTAGGAACTCTCCTCCTTCTGAAGCTCTGAGCTTGGACTCTCAGAGGACTCTCTACTGCTCCTGGGATGGGGCTGGAAGCATAGATTGGTCAAATGTGCACATCTGTGATCCTTGGAAATAAGTATATCATTTTGGGATTTTTTTTCAATAAATAATAAAAACAGAACTAAGTATTAAATATATCTAATATCCTAATTTTACTTTACAATTTACAAATGAGTCATCTCATTTGTTCCTCACATTAATCTACAGTTGAATAGCGTAGGTGTTATAATCATAGTCCTAATTTACAGACTTACAGAAGAGATAATATGGGTTTAGGTGCACTGTTTAAGTGCACTGCCATAAACTGTCATTTATGACATGGTTGCTATGGCAATAGCAGTTCCAAATTTTAGTAAAACACATTTTTAAACTTTTGGAAGATGATCAATTTTTAAATCCATAAAGTGCCTCTCTTCTATTTTAGCTGTGATATTTGTGTGTGTGTGTGTGTGTGTGTGAAATTAAATTTTATGACTATAAAGTATGTAAAAACATACGCATTGGTTTTAAAAATTTGAAATTCTTCACTATCAAAATCTAGGTGGTAGAATTTTGGAGTAATAGAAAAGATATTTTTTCATTTCTCAAAGTGGCTCTTGCTTGCTATACACCTCTGTGACATTCCTTCATTCTCTTTTTTATGTACATTTATGTGCCAAGATATGGTCACCTATAATATTATAGTATTTAAAATCAGAAATAAATATCCAATAATAGGGAACTTATTATTAAATATGGTTTATCACCCTATGAAATATTAAGTAGCCATGAAAAATAGAAATTATGATACTTGTATAGCAAAATAGAAAAGTATGATGCAAAAACAAAGTAGAATACAAAACAATCTTGAGATATACATACAAAGATACAAGAAGCAAATGCAGGACATAACAGTATCTGTAATTAGAGTGATTAGATTTATATATATTTCCTAAAAATTTTCTATAATGTATTTTTATATAATTAAAATTTATTTCAAAGCATTATTTTACAGGTATTCTAAGAAAATTACAAAGAACCTCTTTTGGTCTTCTAGGAAAAAAAATGATGCAGTGAGACTTTGGATTCTAATCAATAATATGAATGCTAATTATTATTTATCATTCCAATAGAGAGAGCCACGGGTAATAGGAGGGTTTTGGGACCACAAATAGGTTGAGAAACACAAGTCAAGGGGACAAGAGAAGCTGGACAAAGGTAAGGGCAGCTGGCACATGGGCTGAAAGGGCAAACCATTTCGGAGTGGCCTGTTCAGTTTCAGAAAGTGAGACCAACACTTTTGTAGGACAGCAAAGGCAGGGGTGGCACATGGCAACTGCAAAAGTCAGAACAAACTCCAATGAGGAATTTTCCCAGAAGGAAGTAGGTCAATAACTAAAAGATCAAGGGATCAGAAAAGAACCAGGGTATTCACAAGATCCCAGTGACCAGAAAGGCAATTAGGAGATTGAATGTAAAGCAGTAGTTCACAGTTCAGAGGTTTTAAAATACCGAGGCAGGGATCTATCCCAGGGCAGCTATTCTGGCATCTTCAGGGATAGCAGGCAATTGGAACTAATGGCTGGATTAAGGGCTGACAAAAGCAGTCGCTTCTTTTACACAAATGACCAGAAGCTCTCAAACTCAAAGACTCAGAATTAGAGCTTTGGTCTAATTGCAATAGTTCCCACTAAGATATTTACTACCGTGGGTGGGCACTTTACAGGTATTATTTCATTTATCCTCCAAAGGACCCTATGAAATGGGTGGGCACTGTTACATTCATTTTACCTAGAAGACAATTGAGAATAAAATCCGTTCAGCAATTTGCCCACAGTCAATAAATAGCAAGTCACACAGGCAGGTTTGAAATTGCTTCTTTCCCTTGCATTTTCAAAAATATCATACTATCTTTTCTGTTGGAATAAACCACAAAAAGGGTAACATTACAATTTTTCAAGCCTCTTGTCCTTGTATTTCCCTTATACATCCATAAAATAACAGCTTTCTTTAAGAATATGCCACTTTAACCCTATGTTTTCCAGTAGATTTTTAATCTTGTCGTATTCGAATGTTCATGTTAACACCAATGTAAAGGGATTTAGCTGTGAGGAAAAAATATAAAACACAACACGTATTGCTAGACAATCTTTCCCAAGTCAGTTGATAAGCTACAGCTCTTATCAGCATTGATTTTTGGCTGTCATATATTTGGGTTAATGATAATCACAATTTGTTGGTTATTACAGGCTGCCCATGTCTATAACTGGGTACATTTGGCTAATTCTGGGGTGCAGGATTATAAAGTGCATTGTTGCCACATGGCTACAATTCTCCAACAGTTCTAACAATATGAAAAATGAGATTCTGATCTTCATCTCTATGACTCCATCAACTATTTCACAGTTGGTGTGGACTTAACAGAAGAACATTTAGTAATCTCTACAATTCCAAATTAAAATATGAATAAAAATTAACACTTAAACAATTCCATGCCTTGAAGATACATGTCCTTAGTTACCAGGTTTACAATACCAAAAAACAATTCACATCTTTTCTCAAACTAGCCTAAATTTAAGTTTAATCCTTTCGAAAAGTCTGTTAAATATTTCAAATACATCTAGACTTAAATTTCAGCTTCTTCACTGGGAGTCGAGCCCTGGGAATGGGACTCTTTTCCATGTTCTTATAATGAGATAATAAAAAAACCTACTCTTCTAACCAGAAATATATACAGTCCTTCCTTTCACCCCTCCTTTTTTTGTTTATTAGTTTCAAGTGTAGAAAGCAACATAATAGTTAGACATTTACATCCCTCACAAAGTGATAACATCGCTCCCTCAAGCTACTATCCCTCTGACATCTTATATAACTGTTAGAATACTATTGGCTATCTTCCTTACGCTATACTCCACCTCCTGTGAATATATATATATATATATATATATATATATATATATATATATATGACATACAATATTATGCTACTTCAGCTTCAGGTGTACAGTACATCGGTCATGCATCTACACAATCTATGAAGTTACCCCCTTGATAAGTCCAGTGCCAGGGACCAGATGGCTTCACAGGTGAATTTTACCAAACATTCAAAAATAATTAACACCTATTCTCTTCAAACTATTCCAGAAAATCCAGAAGGAGGGAAGGTCCCCAAGCTCATTTTACAAGGCCACTATTACTCTGATCCCCAAACCAGACAAAGATATTACAAAAAAGAAAACTATAGGCTGATATCTCTAATGAACATAGATGCAAGAATCTTCAACAAAATATTAGCAAACTGAATTCAGCAATACATTAGAAAGATCATATACCACGATCAAGTAGGATTCCTTACTGGTATGCAGGGTTGGTTCAATATCTGCAAATCAATTAATGTGATACACCACATAATAAAATAAAAAATAAAAATCATATGGTGACATCAACAGATGCAAAAAAAAACATTTGACAAAATTCAACATCTATTTATAATAAAAACTCTTAGCAAAGTGGGACTAGAGAGATCATATCTCAACATAATAAAGGCCACATACAATAAACCCACAGCTAACATCATTCCTTTTTCTGACAAGGATGTAAGGAGATAACCCATAAGAACCTGAATAATTAACTTTTTAAGGTCTATTACTTTCCACATTCAAAAGGCAAAACAGTCATTCACCATTAGCATCAAATCACCTTATTCTCTAAAAATCTGTTCTTTTCTAAGACAAGAAGCATGTCAAGTGTAATTTTTTTTAATATATCTTACTTTTTGTGACAAACATTGCTTGTCAACATTTGAATTTATGCATACAAATCAAGTGGAAACAGATAATAGATATTTGGTAGAAGGTATTTGACTACTGGTACATAAAAATGTGTTCAAATATTTGTGGTGGTCTTTCAGATAGTTCTAAGTTTCACAATACATATTTCTCTAAAACTTTGATTTTTCACAATACCAACTTAATTGCGTTTCCACAAAAATGCAATGAAGTGTTTTTTGTTCTATGAAATTTAAATAAAAAAGTATGTTAGGACTTAATTCATTTTACAGTTTGGGGTCTTATTGTGTTTATTGTTTTTTTTTTTTTTTTCTTTTCCATGTCCAATAATAGAGTATTCTTAAAACAAAATCCAATTTTTTCAAACAAAAGAAAACAGGTTGAGTTGGATAAAGTAACTGAGAAAATTAAGTATATCATATGGTATTTTTTATTCAAATATTAATTGTGAGTTTTAGTGTTAATTATATATGTTTGAGTAATAGTAATAATAACAATGAAATGTACTGAGCTCTTACCATGTGCTAGGCACTGTACTATGTTCTACAGAGGTACACTTAATGCAATTCTCAAAACAACAATATTAACAAAAAGTGTTATCATTACTCTTTACTTACATTAAGGAAACTAAGATTTAGAGATATTAAGCAATTTTCCAAAGGTCACATGGGTAGTAAAGTGGCTGAGCCTGGACTATTAATATGCTTAACAAACTCTGGGGCTCTAATACTATGCTTTATGTGAAATGCACATTGAATATTGCTTAAAATGGTGAGTCCTAAACCTGCTATATTTATAGTGTCATTTCTGAAACTAAATATAAATGATTATTCAGTACTCTACAGACATCATGGGTCATTCCTTTCAAATTCCAATCACAAAGCCCAACAATGACAAAAGGCCACCAGACAATCAAGCTCAATTAGGTTTTCATAAAGCTGAATAAACAGTGGCCCACTGAGAGCCGGAATTCTGTTGATCTGATTGAATATAAAGCAAAGGGAGTATAATTGCCACTGAGAACAGGGTACATACAGATTGTCTGGATGAAAATACATCTATTCTTGTAAAAAACCAGATGTTTGCTAAATTAATGTGATTTATTTTGCCTTAAAGGAGATGTCCTTCAGTGGTTGCTAGGTGACATATTTTAGTTTAAGAGGTAAGCGAAATTACAGACTTGGAATATTTTTTCTTAATTATGTATTTTGGTAAAATGGGGATTAAAAAGTAAGGCACAAAGCAATGACTTAATTTGACATGATATACTCCTTGCTATTTCCATTTCCTCTCCCACATATACAGAGTTTCTTTAGAAATTAAGCTGGACTCGACTAGTAGAGTATAAACCCTAATAGTTGAGGCCTCCTCTTTCACCTACAACCCAAGAATTGAAGTCTATTTTAATAACATTCATGTGGACCTTTTAATAAGGAAGTTCTAAATAGACTAATTCATAAGTTTACTTCATTTGGTATGATCAATGTTTCAATTCATGTGGATGCCTGAATTGAAAATTTAGCTTGAAGCTAAAGAAATCTTAGACTATCCTTTGACCCTCAACTCAGAATAATCCATGACTAAGAACCTATTTTCCATGCATCCATTTCTTTTTCCCCATAAACCCTAAATATTTGTTTGTTGTCTTTCTGTGATATTCATACTCCTTGCAAACCTAAGTTTCTCTCCCTTTGTTCAATCACTAAAGATTCCAATTCTCCCTCAATCTTGTCTTTAAAAATATTATTTTCATTATAGACCCTTCAAACCAGCTCTCTGGTTCATTCTTTACCCTGCCTTAAATGAATCACCTAGCCAGTTGCATATACAGATGGTGACAAAAAAAATGTATACACATTTCAAGAAAGAAAAAAAAAACTGTATTAAATTTGTAATACTCAATATATATAGATAACAAAAGATGAATATAAGTCATGTGTATACATTTTTTGGCACCCCTGATATTTTCTGTGGTAGATTGTAGTAATGATCACCATTGCCCACTCTTCCCATAATGATATGGAATCTATTTGTCTGGCTTTTGCTACTTAACCTTAGCAAACATTACACAAGCAGACCCTGGAATAGTACTAGTGCAATCAGTCTTGCTTTGCTCTTGGAACTCTGAGCTTCCATGTGTACAAGCCTGGATTATTCTGCTAGATGGGGAAAGGCCATGTAGGTAGAAGTCACAGTCGTACCAGCTGTATCAGATGAGACCATAATAGGCTAGCTTGCTGAGAACCATGCAACTCTCGGAAACACTCACTCGGTAGGCTGACTAGTAGTTGACCACAAACATGAGTGAGTCCATGAAGCCGAGATGAACTGCCCTGATGAGGCCCCTCCAAACTGTCAACCGACAAAGTTCTGAACTAAACAAATGATTATTGTTTTAAGATATGGAGTTCTGGGTTATTTTTGTAGCAAAAGCTACTTGACACATTTTCAAATAACTCAAAATAGGTACAGATGGGTTAACAAAATCTGTAGCAAACAGCCCTGCACTAGCTGGAAGAAAATGTACCCTTTATATAGAATGCAACCATATTCGTCCAAAAGGTTTCCATTTATGGGTCACTGGCTTATAGAATGAAGATGCAATAAACAAGCTAATGCAGTTTCAAAAAGGAAATAGCCTTGACAACGAAAACTTGTTCCAAAGAAAAGTCACAAAGTGGTGTTCAACATATTTCTTTTAGGAAGAGTTCTAATAATGATGACAATGGGAATCCCTAGGGTCCAGAAAAAGGAGAGAAATGTCACAAATGACCGTTCCATACAGAAGGACAGATTCTACAATATTGATCTTTAAGTATAAATTCAAGTGCTAATGCTTAATTCTGATTAGTTCAATGTGGACTTCATATAGTTTGTTGATCCTCCTATTAGAAAACAATGCTGTTGATTTTGTGCAGGTGAGTGAAAGTTTTCCTAATTGCCACTCCATTTCCTAAATGCCATTTCCACCTTTAGGAATAGAAACTATTAATTCAAAGAATTTACTTGGTGACTGCCTTTGGATGTAAAAAGGCACGATGTGAGTAAGAGTCTAGTCAGCAAAATTGAAAACATTCTAGGTGTTTTACATTTAAAAAAAATTGATTTGTGGCCATTGACTAAAATGGTCCAACAGCCATGAAGACAAATTTAGACTTTAACAGAGCAGGAAGCCACCACTATCACCTCAGCAGCAAGAAGAAAAAGGGGTGTGGGATTGCGGAATTCTAGAAGCAAGACTGAAGTGATGAGAGGGAGAACTGGCAGGGTCTGAGACCACAGAGGAGACACACCCACTGCATAAAATGCCAACCTATGCTCCCAAAACATTCATCGATTAAAATACATTTTAATACAACAGAATGAAAAAGACTTTTGTACCTTAGACTTTTATTGAAGTGCACACTAAAATTGTGGAAAATCTACTTCTCCCTATTTCAACTAATGCCTCATAGGCTTGACGCTGTTTATAATATAATCTCTACACTATCCGTCTTCATTATCATTAATCATTCCTTTGTCTTTGCTTCTGTATCTTTTAGTTGAGGGAGCTGGACTCCCACAAGATGCAACCGGAAAGGGGCTTCAGGCTCTCCCTTCAAAACAGCCTCTGGATTTATTCTCTCCTCTTCCCTTATGATATACTGGAACACATGCACATATGTTCTAATGATTTTCAAACAATAAATGGTCCTTTAGTTTCAGCATTTAAACAAAATGGTATAATCTACATCTCATATAACTCCAGTCCAGCGCCAGGGCATTGTACTCACTGTTCCCTTTCTTATAATGCTCTTCCATCAATAAAATCGTTCACTTAACCATTCATTCATTCATTCATTCATTCATTCACCTAACCATCCCATTCATGTCTCTGCTCAAACATCACCGATGTCAGAGAGGCCTTCCTTAATTTCTTGATAAGACACTCTTTCCTCCTTGCAATTCTCCCACTGTCTAACCCTATATATCACTTTATCTTCTTCAAGTGTTTATCATCACCTGATACACTATAGATTTATCTCCCAATTACCTCCACCCCCTCATTAGAATGTGAGTTTCCTGTCATTCAGCACTCTCTCTTGTTCATTGCTGTGTTTCCAGTGGCTTGGACAAGGTTTAGCCCATAGGAAGTACTTAATACATATTGATGGGATAAAATGAATGAATAAGGGACAAATGAGGGTACACAGCAAAGATCTTACCAATTTACAACGCGCTTGTCTTTATGGCTCTACTGGAGAAGATAATATTTCAGTCAATTGAATTACTTCTCAGAGATAAAGTAATTATCTTCAGAGATAATAGAAAATTCACCCTCCTGATCCTGAAAACTATTGCAGATATAAAATTGCAAGAATTACACAAAAAGATGCAAAGAATACACTATCCAGCTGAATTACTTGATTTTGGCTGGAAGAACTTTTCTTTCTTTTAACATGAAGAGACCCAGTGGGAAATTCCTGGCTTGCATATCTGTTTTTGTCAAACATTCAACAGTAACTGATAATCTCTACATCTGTTATTTATTTGACAAGTCTCCAAAGGGCCATACAAGTGGACATTTCAGAGAAGCCCTAAACAAACTCCACAGCTTCATGCAATGCCAGGAAGAATTTTTAACCATTATAGAAATGTTAGGTTTGATTTAATCATTCACACAAATGGCTACTTACTGATGCATTTTCTGCATAAAGTATGTCATATGAAAATCTGTGGTGTGTCCACAATTGTATTTAAAAATAAAAATTAATTACATATTGAAATTAAGCCACCTGACTCGGGGAGGAGGCAAAAGTCAAGGAAAATTTGCAGCTGGTTGGGAAGAAAATCCAGGGTGGAGAAATTTTTGCAGAGCTCAGGAAGAGAGGAGGCTTGTAAGGCATGAAAGAAGACATTTAGATTTTGTTAGGGGGTTTTCGAGATTCAGACAGCTGGACTCAAAAACATGGAACATGTCTCTTAAACATATTTTACATAAATAAACTGTATGATCTTCAGAAGTTAATGTGCTGCATTTGGCTTGGATTTTAAAAAGCCATTTAAAGGATTATTTTGTAAATAATATGTATGCTGCAACCCAGGCATTAGGCATAAAATAAAAAATTCCATATCATAAAACAAAGACAAAGCACCTATGGATTTCTTAACCTAGTAATGGGTTTTAGTTTATTATTTTGATTTGAAAATGTTTGTTTTCTGAATGAGAGCAGATATCTGAAAATTGCTTTTTACAAGCTATTTAACTTTGGTCCACAACAGGTTAGGCAAGACCCATGGATTGTCACTCCATATCCATGCAACGGAAAAAAAAAAAAGCAAGACACACAGGTTATTCCATAAGGCATTAGGAAACCCTTTAGGAGAATTTAATCCATGACTGTGACTATAATTCATTTTAATGGAATTCCCAAAACAAGAAGTTGCCCCTCTAGTGTGAATTTTAGATAAATGCAAAACCATTTGTCTTGTAATTTCATAACACAGAAACATCTGCAGGAAAACACTAGAGAGCACCCCTCACTAAAATATCAAAGTAACTGCTCAACTCAGAGGCCAGCTGAGGTACAAGCAGTATAAGTTATCTGTGTACCTTCAAAAATATCTTACACCTTCTCAAATGATGGATTTATTGATTGATTGATTGACTGCTTGAGGAGTAAATAAATCATTGACGCTCCTGATAGTAAATCAAAAGCATGGCCTCTTTACATGCCAATAATACTAATAAGTATTAGTCTGCAGAAGCGATTAGACAATTCTCTCTTGAAGAGTTTAAAAAGATGGCATAGATTCAAAATGTAAAAATTATGGGAAGGATTAACCAGCTAAACATCTGCTGAAATTTTTATTCAATTAAAAGCAGAGCATCATAAAACCTCAAGTTCGCTTCTTTAAAATGTCATGGCTCAGAGGTGAAGGGAGACTTCAGCTCTGGATATGATTAAGACCCAAAAAGATTTTTTTTTTTAAAAAGTCAACATTCAATGAATCTATATTATACGCTAAGCATAGTGCTAAAAAAGCTGCGTGAGAAATTCCAGATCCACATTAGACTGAAAAGGATATGTTCAATAGACAGAAAGAAGAAGCAGTACATAAGGAAACATACTTTTAAAAATCCTCTATAAAAAAAGTACGAAGCCCAGCATAAGCTAAGAAGTGTGTGAACATTTTAATTAGTTATATTCTAAATATAGAACTTAAATAAAGAGGGTAAAAGCATTCAAATCTTTTTTTTTGCTTCCAGCTTTTTAAGTAGGAAAACATAAAAAGTTATCATTCACATATATATTCCCTGAATTCAGACAAACCCATTCCAACAAATTCCAACAAATCACAAGCTCTCTAAGTCAAATTATCCTAACTAAAGAAATCAATTAAACGTTTAATACAACACATATAAAGCCATTAGGATAATCCTAGTACATGGTTAAATACCAGGTATATGTTAGTTGTAATTATCATTATAATCTACATTCTTCTTATTAAAATATATTAGTCTTACAGTGGTTTATTGAATGAAGTAAGTGCTGCAGGAACTGTTTAGAATTTTCTACCAATACTCCAATCACCACTGTGAGTTGAATACTATTGGACATATGTATTTGGACTTTCCTTTTGTTCCTTCCTTCAGTCTAGCTAAGTGGTTCTCCTTTTGGGATAAGAATTGCTGAGTGCATGATATAAGAATTAAAAGTGTGTGTGTGTGCGCGCATATGACACATAACCATACAGAACATGTTTTGGGGCCAGTTATGCTCTGTACAGGCTTCTGTTCACTATTTTTGCATGTTATAAATGGACTCCAGAAGTTACTTTAACAAGAGTGACTCAGATATAGCTGGTAACCTAAACATGGAAAACATTATTATTAAGGGTCACTGAAATAAATGAAGATAAAAGAAATACATTAAAAATTATCTAGACACTTTTAACATAACTAAAATTTTCAAGTACACATTACATATTTCCCAAAGTTTGGAAAAAGCGCATGTTTTAAGAACTACAGAGACAGTCATCATCATCATGAGAATAATAACACACTTTTAAGAAATAGAGATTGACCCAATTTTCCAAACTGGGCAATATGTGTATTTGCAAATCACTAGTTTGATGCTTAGTTATGGAAACATTCTAGTGTGAATTACTGAACAATTGATTTGTGAGCATTTACAAATTAAAAGATGTTTCTAGCAATCAAATTTTATTTACGAGGAACAAGTAAATCCAAATCAACACCATAACATTGCAATGGAGTTATCAGGCATTCCTTAGCTTGAAGGCTCATCACTCCATTCTCGCAGTCACGTGGACTTTTCCCAGTGTGTCTATCCAAATTTCCCTCTTCTCATAAGGACATCAGTCATTGGATTATAGCCCACCCTAATCCAGTGTCCTCTCATTTTAACTTGATTGTATCGGCAAAGACCCTATTTCCCAAATAAGGTGACAATCACAGGTATACTGCATTAGGACTTAAACATATCATTTGGGGGGATGCAATACAATCCCCACTAGTACTACATTTCAGACAATGTACATTATACTGCCTCAATTAACGGTTACCATAAACTCAGTGGAATAAGTATCATTCCCTTTTAACCAATGAAAAAATAAGGCTGGCTAAGGTTAAGTTACTTTTACAGAATAACAACAAGTAAGATGCAGAATCTTTGGCTAAACCTGGAACTGCCTGATTACAAAGACTGTGCTTTTAAAATGGGGGTTTGAACACCCTGGAGTTACATAAAGTGTGATCAGTGGTATAAGAATCTTTCTGAATGATATGTTCCTTCCTTCGTAGAAATGAACTTTATCTAATGACAAGTGACTTAAAACATTAATTCCATATTAAAATCAATATATTTTGTAATGGAACACAACATTCACACAGGATATTATAAATAATTTTAGCTTCAACTACATTTCTCAAGTCTGGAGGACTGATTTTTGGCAAACTCTTACAAGTCAATATTTGCTCCATCAGTCTATAAAAATTTTGCCATTAAAAAAATTACAGAAGCATCGCTAGAATGACAGGAGTTTCTGTCACTTATGGAAGGGACCATCATTTGCTAGGCTATTGCAGAAAAAGTCAAGGATAGGATGCGATTCTTTGAATCTAAATTGGTAATAAACCAAAATGTCTTAAAAGCTGTCCTTATTAGCTGATCTTTTCACAGAAATGCAGGCACATGATTGAGAGCAAAAAATCTTAAAACAATTCTGACATGATGGAGCAACAGTTTTATAAATTTTTTTTGGTGGCCAAGTTTCATGCTCTCACTAGTCAACAAGTTGGATACATTTATTGAAAATGCCAGATTCTAATCTCATTTCCTCAAAGAAATTCTACAACTTCCAAAGGCTAGGACAGGTCACCTGTTTCTGACCTTTTCTTACTATGGCATCTTGAGGCACTTGATCATTTCTCTCATCCAGGTGGCTTTCTGCTTTTTCCCCAGACACTTCCCCACTTAGTTATTCGACAGCTAATGTTTACTTGAAAAGACACACAGCACTGCCCTCAGGGTATTCATTCATTGTTTCATCAACTCAGAATCGGTTTACTATGCCAAACTATTTACTCGGTGCTGTGCTATAGGTTGCTACAAGGACAAAGAGATGGCCATTCACTTCTACCCCAAATACAGAAATTTGGGGGGTCTTCCCCCTGCTCTTCTGTTGTTTGTCTCTACTGATTAGCACCTATACAAGCTCAGTATCCACCTTCTCAATCTATGTTTGACCTTATTGTTTCCCATCACTCCTTTCATGTCTCAGCCAGCAAACAGCATGTCTTTGGAGACATCACCAGTGTCTTGGGGTGCACATTTTCTCTCTGAGCTCTTGGGAACCTCCTGAACATAGATCACAAGGCACAGCCTGAATGCTGTCAGCTCTATACTTCTACAGAGGTCACTGGTATGGGGTGCGAGGGCTTTCCGTGTCATTAATTTCAGGTGCAGAGTGAGTTATTGATATGGAAATTTCCCAAATATGAGGATTTAATACTTCTTGTGGCCAGCCACTAGCAAATTGCTGAAGTTCAGGGCAAACGTAAACTTAGACATAAGCAAGAGAGAGTTTTTAGGTTAAGGAAACTTTTTAGCAATCTATTAAACAGAATACCCTCAATTTCCTCTCTAACTGATCTCCCTATGGGGCATAGTTAAAAATGCCTTAACAGTAAAATAGTGCTATTCTGAAAAGAAGTTTAAAATAAAACAGTAGGAACATTGTAAAGATATCTCAAAAATGACAACAGCAAGACATGTAAATGACTGCTTGAATATGATGATATATTTTAATCCCTAAAAGTATCCATCCCACCAGAGGAATGTATACTAAACTAATTTTTAGACATTCATTTTTGTGTGTTTAAAGTAAATTGTGATACCTTTAAACATGTACAATGTAACAATAACCTCTGACGCTAGTCCAATGATTTCAGCAGAATTTCTGACAGTCATAAAGATTAAAGAGATTATTCCATAAAGCATTCTATAAAGCATTCGTGAAAAATTATTTGTACAAGAAAACTGTAAAATAAATCCTCTATTTCCACTGAGTCATAGTATACAATGGGTGATGCACTTAAAAGATGGCTGAACTTCATGCCAGAAGTTGATTTTCAAAGGCAAAGGGTATTGTATCTGCTAATGTTCCGATGAAGAACTAGTTCTACTTAAAAGAGAACTAACAAGCTGGTCTGCCTTTCCTTCTGGGCCTACAAGCACCAGCATGTAGTGCCCCAGTCTCCTCGTAGCATGATTTCTCTTTTGACAGACTTTGAGTAGGCGTGTCTGGGGCTCCTTCCTCCTATCAGTATTCACTGTGCTCACCTTTGACCAGGGTGGAATGGAGTCATTATCTGGATGGAAAAGGACTCTCTAAACTGAACTGATGTTTCAGCAAGATCAAGGAAGAAAAATGTCGCTGAAAAATTATCAACAACACACTCGTATGTTCAGATCCATTTACTGATTTTTATTTTCTGTTTTAAAATGTATGTCATCTTCAATGATCAAACTGTTTTAAAAATCTATATCTACAAATGCAAATCTAATAATAAGAAAAGCCACATGTTGGTCACTGGTTACATGCTAGGATCTATATTAGGGGCTTTATATCTAGTATCTAATTTAATCCTCACAACAAAACTGTAAGGCAAAAATTATTAACCCCATTATACAGATAAAGAAGCCGAGGCTGTGAGAAATTATGGCATGTGAGAAGGTCAGACAACTAATGGAGGGGTCATGATTTGAAGGCAGTCTGCCTAGTTCCACATATGTTCTTTTCACTGAACTATGGAATTTGTGGTTTGTTTTTACTTTCAAATTCTTTATATACAAACTATTCAAGCTATTTTCATAGGCAAGGGTAAAGCGCCATTATTATACAGAAGGAGGAACCTGATCTATAAATTATGCAAAGGAGAAAAATCTCTTAGACTGGTATGCTGAACGTTTCTCTGAAATATTGTGAATAGGAAAGCAATGGGAAAAAATCCATCCATTCCATGAATCAAGGTCTTCTAACTATAGCTAAGTCAGTTATCAAAGAAAAGCATGCATGTTTCTGATAAATATTATTTTCAGGAAAAATAGTGAAAAAGCCAGACGTCATAAAATGAAATTTACATGATCACCAAAAATTGTTTAGATACCAGAAGCTAGAGAATAAAAAGGATAGATTATTTTTAAAGTGAATTTTCTCCCTCTTAAAAATATGAATACCATTGTTTTTTTGTTTGTTTGTTTTCAACAGACATATTTATGCATATGTTGGTCTGTGACGTCCATTTGGAAACCATTTTGTACTTCTAAAACAAACAAATAAATAAATAAAAGCCTTCCAAGCTTTTTAGTGAAGCACGATATATTTAGCCCATAAGAAGTCATAAATAATATGTCAGCTCCAATACTTTCTAAAGGCATATGTTGTTGTTGGTTTATATTATATCTACAATAGTTATTTTAATATTTATGTATATTTTCCAATATGCAAATGGTAGTCTATGTGGAAACAAGCAATTCTGAATACAAGTTGTGTTGTAACATCCTGCTGACAAATAAACATATAATTTGTGATTGCTACTTATGTACAAGACCTCATTATGTTTTAAAATAAGCATAAAATATAAGAAAATATGCTAAAAACCACAGTTAACCACAACATTATAGTTTCTACATGGGAAGAGTATATTTCTGGCTTTCGAGAATATTATGCAAGAAAAAAATGGGGCAATCACTGTGTTCAATACGCAGGCCACTAATGTGAGCCAGCCATTCAGACTGAGAAATAAAAGTTCACATACACCCACATCTACATATAAGTATGTGACACTCATGTAACATTCAGACAAGGAATATCACAGTCAGTTAATGTTTATGGAGCTTGCTCACTTGCCCAGCATCATGCATGTATCCAATCTATTGTATAGATTAGCTATCTCTTAGGTGTCTACAGCCTCAGGAGATGGTGCTGGAGCCTCAGCTTTCTTAACTAAATATCAGGTGTAATGATAGTATAATTATTGGTATAATAATAGTATAATTAATAGTATAATGATATTAGGTGTAATTATATAGCATTGTTGTGAAGAGTCATATATATGACAGGTGAATAACCATAATTAAATACCGCATACAAGTGTATGATAGAAATAACTAGTGACATGTGTTACTAGCAATCACAAGGGAAGAACCAGGATGTCTGGAGTGTGTGAGAAAAGTTTCATGTAACACATGCAACTGAGTTAGGTCTTGAGATATGAGAGGGCTACCCATAGCTCTCACCTGGTGGCTACTAGAAACTACACTAACCAAGGCTCACACTGCAGAAAGACAAGGAGGAACAGTTTTCTACACAAATACAATTCTCAAACACTTAGACTGGGAATAAATTACAGGTTACCTGAATGAACTCTCATCTCTCTGCCATGAATGCCCCTGTTCACTTTTGTTCACCTGGTAAGTTTCAATTCATTCTTTAAGTCGTATCTTCTCAGGGAAGGACTTTCATGTCTACTGAGCCCCCCCTCTCTACCCTTCACCCTCAAATTAGGCATCCTGTTCCAAATGCCTCTTAACTGTAGTGTGTATGCTTTCTCCATCACTCTAGAGTTCCATGATGCGAGACACTGTACCTGACTTTTGTTTACCTAGGAGCTATCACAAGCCTGCCACACAGGACACCTGGAATAAATTTACTCAAGTTAGAGATGAAAGACATGTGCCTGGGACAGGAAGGAGAATGGCTTCAAGGGGACAGAGAAAGGGTGACTGAAAATCAAATTGCAAAAGACCCAGAAAGCTGGACAGAGAACTTCAGATTTAAATACAGATTTCAGATTCTTTGGAGGATGAGTGAGAATCAGGATAACTTCTTTGAGAGTGAAGATAATGGAGTTTGGGAAGCCTGCTTGAAGGTAGCTAAAGCCATACAGGTGGGTCCAGATGGTGGTGAAGAAGTGAAGAAAGATGCAACTCGTAAGTAATAATACAAGTTGGCAACCTCTGTGAAATATTCTCGTTAAAGTTATATAGTGTGAGCCATTCGCTCCCAGTTAATAAAAACATTATAATTTAATAGCTAATACATATAGATTTCCTAAGTGCCAGGCTTTCATCTGAACCCTTATATGGATTAAATCATTAAGTCTTCGCAACAATTCTGTGAGGTGGGTACTATTTTTATCTCATTTTACTTAGAAAGAGATGTCAAGGAATTTGTCCAAATCATACAGCTGATGTGTGGTGGAGCTAGGATTTGAACCCAGACTGTCTGGCTCTGAGTCAGACTTTTAACCTCCTGAAGGTTATTTTTTAGTCCCTTAAACTTAATCCATTCCCTCCAGTTATCTTCCCTTCCTGGCAGTATTAAAGATTGTCTCAATGTGTCATTCAAGTTTAAAAAAAAAAAAAAAAAAGTATTTTTATGTGGATTGTAATAAATGTAAACTCAAACAAACAAACAAAAATAGCTGACAAAGTGAGTTTATTATGAAGATTCAGAGGTTTGTCTGTCCTAAGGGCAGTCTGCTGGGTCTGGAGACCATAATCAGGTAATTAAAATGAATAGGAAAACCTTTGAGAATAAAAGCTCCTTTGTGTTCCCTCCCACCTTCTCCCCTCCCCTCGTTCTCCTCTCCCCCCTACTCTTCTCTCTTCTCCCATCTCTGTCTTTGTCTCTAGTGTCTTTCAGGCCTGGTTTTCTTGGCTTCATTCTTCTCTTATGGGGGTAAATTGGATTTCTCTGCTCTGCAGGTCCATGGCAAATCCACGTCTGATATTTCTGAACTAATATACCCAGTGCCTACAGCTAACTACTTATACCCATGGTTCACAATTTCTGGGAGAAGAAATAGAATTGACATAGCTTGGATCAAAAATCCACCCTTTGTCTAATCAGAAGTGACCAGAGAGGGCAAGGTCTCCTGGTATGCTGCCTACTCAGTAGATTATAGGAACAGCAATCAGAGAATTCAAGGGAGCTAGCAGGAACTCATGACATAAAAGCAATCCAAAATGTTCTAGTTGCCTCAGAAAGTTTCCATTGTGATCAATACACAAAAATAAGTTACGGTGGTAGTATTTGTGCTAATATTTTTATGGATCTGGTCAGCCACAGTTAATGTAGTTTTTATTAAACAGTAAAATAGTTATGATTGTTGTAAAAGATAAACATATTATTTCTAGATTCCGAGTTGCATTATGGTTAATTCAAAAAACTTCCAAGAGTGAGGAATGCATTAAATGTGAAGATAAAATCCAGTGGATGTAAATCTATAACTCAATATGTAAACTGAAAATATAAACTGAATATATTTTAAAGTAAATGTAAAAATAAAATAAAATAAAATACAAGAAGTTATGGCACCAAACTTTCAGAACTTTGAGAAATCGCTCAAGTTTTCTAGGTTCCCACCATCCTATAATTTGACTTTTGCAGTTTGGGTCTCTACTTTTAAAATTATATGGTACTCTTTCCCCATACAGCATAGTATTTGAGGTAATGATCTAAAATCTGAAGAGAATTCCTTTCAAACAAAATGAGTCACTGATTAAGTAAAGAAATGCATGGAAGCCCCCCCCCCCCCGCCCATATACTATGGATAATAAATATAAATAGAGATGACATATTTTGGGTTTTGTCCTCAAAGTAATTTCTACAGCTTTTAATACATCAAATCATCTTGAATCTGAATTTTGAGATTCCAGTTGGTATTTAAAAAGCACCAAGTCCCTAAAGACACAGATACTATTTTACTATGCCAGAGCACAGGGGTAGTAATGCAGTACTTGCAGATATAGTCAAAGCCATTCAGTGATCAGAGGGACAGCATATTGACTTAACAATCACTGAGCAGTAAGTATGACAATAACTTCTCATTCCTTCATTTGTACGTTGAATACATACTTATTCCAGAACTCTTTTTTAATATTTTTCAAAATAAGATACTTGCTCAAATTAATTAACCATGTGGCATGACCAGCACAGCAGGAAAACAATCACCAACTCTTGTGTAGATAAAGTGTAGAAGGAAAATTAGAGTAGACAAGAGTATAATGAAATACTATGAAAACAACTTTTCGTCCTAAGCCCAAAGTAAGTGAGGACAGAATTAAGAGAATCTGGCAGGAGTTCTAAAGTAAATTTAATAAGCACTGCTGTGGCTTTCCATTCCCTGTTGACTTGGTTTTCATGACCACCTACCTTTTGGGTTAATATTTACTGAATTTTTCACAGGCCCAGTTTCATAGGCACTG
Source organism: Rhinolophus sinicus (assembly GCF_057876585.1). Lineage (NCBI taxonomy): Eukaryota > Metazoa > Chordata > Mammalia > Chiroptera > Rhinolophidae > Rhinolophus > Rhinolophus sinicus. The sequence continues at coordinate 74,038,556 of NC_142501.1, read as the reverse complement.
TCTATACAACATTAAGAAAACATCAATATGGCTCATTCAATGAAGTGGCTCATCAGCCAAACTATCAGTTTGGTGGAACTGACCAATTCATAGAGTGAGCAGTCAGTTTAGAAGCCAATTTCAGGTATAGCAGTGTCCTAATTGGAGATGATGAAGTAAGAAAGATAATTCAGAGAAAATACCACCATCAATAAAATACCAAGTCAAAGTTTCAGGAGATTTTTTTTTAAAAAGAATGTATACCAACAAAAATACATTGTCAGAAATAAAAATGAAGACTATAAATCGCTTGTTTCAGAGATAGGAATAAAGGTAAAGATAACTGTGCTAAAATCACTTACTTCATACCGCCCCACCTCTTCTTCCCAAACCACCACATGTATATGGGTATGGTGGATGACTACTGCTCCACCCAGAGGGCACGGCTGAAAGACATTACTGGAGAATTTCACAGCTGCATGTTCAAGCAAACCCAGGAAGGCCAAAAAGAAACTAAAGAAGAGAAGCGTCCTCTCTAAGGAGCCAGAGTAGCTCAGCTGAGACTGGTAGAAAAGGGCAGCCACAAATTCAATCGGAAGAAAAGTTTGATGGTTGATTGGAAGAACCAGAGAAGAAAGCTTCGATGGTAAGGATAGTCCAGGTTTGGGGAGTTGTAAAGAGTGAGCAATCTCCAGGTGATCTTGACTTTCCACATCAGACCCAGGTGGACTTTTAACTGCTGACGTTACCTGTGTAAAATTTTCTTCATGTTCAGAATTTGTGCCTTCTCTTGCCCTCAAGATCGCCAGCTTGTGAGAGCAAAGTTTAGGTCAGCATACCGAAAATGATCAACCAAACCAAGCAATAAAACTATCAGGTTCCCCTTCCATGAAAAAAACATAGAGGCAGGCACGAAAGCTGTAATGGATTCTAACTTAGGAGAAATTGGATGAGAACAAAAGAGTCTCTTCTACTGGGAAGTCTATTTAGCAGATTTGGAGGTCTGCTACAGGAACAAGAAGACGGTCAAAGTTTCAAGAGAGTAGCCAAAGAAAAAAAGGGCAGCTAGTACATAGCAGAGGAAACATTAGCACAAACAGAAGAAAAGGAGACATTAGGAACAGAAATTAACTAAATTATGAGTCTCTGGTAGCTGGTGAATAAAAAATTTATTGTGAAAAAGGTACACAAACTTTTACCATTTGAACACATAAAATTCGCCTCCCTTTATGACTCATGCATTATATTAAAATTTTAGACTTCACACCCTCCCCTGCTCCAAAATTCACATTAAACTTGTAGGGATAATCAGTTCAAATCTGACTCCTAAAGGAGGCTTGGATGGGTCATCCTGCCTCCTCAGAATCTAATCCTCATAAAACTCTATCCAACGCAGTTCGTGACCCCATCTTCCATCCCTCCCTACACACTTCCTTCATCAAGGTCAGTAATAACGTCCAAGTGTTAAAGTCACTGGCTAGTTTTTAGTTCACATCCACGTGAATTTGTCAGTAGCATTCGATGGAGCTGCTCATTCTCTCCTCCCTGAACCCCTTCTTCACTTGGCTTCCAGGATAACACAGCGTCTAGGTTTTCCTCCTGCCTCTCTGGCTGCTCCTTGTTGGTTTCCACTGATTTTTATTTTTCCCCCGTATCCCCCTGACCTCTAACCATTGGCATTCCTCCAGGATCAGTAGTAAACCTCTTTTCTTCTCAATTTACAGTCTCTCTGTTGGAGATTTCATCAGGTTTCATGGCTTTTCATACTATCCATACATTAGTACTCCAAAATTAACTATCGTTATCAACCCTGCCCCTGAATTCCAGATGCCTATTTCCAACTGCAAACCCATGTCTCTATTTGCATATCCAAAAAGCATCTTGTGATAGTTAATTTTATGTGTCAACTTGATGTGGCCACAAGTTGCCCAGATATCTGGTAAAACATTATTTCTGTGTGTGTGAGGGTTTTTCTGAAGATGATTTTGTACTGATGGCCCTTCCCAATGTGGGCAGCTCTCATCCAATCCTTTGAGGGTCTGCACAGAACAAAAAGGTAGAGGATGGTTGAATCTGCTCTATGCCGGACTGATTACGCTAGGACACTCATCTTCTCCCACCCCCGGCACTCCTGGGTCTCAGGCCTTCAGACTCAGACGGAATCTACACTACTGGGTCTCTGGTTCCCAGGCCTGTGGACCACACCACTGGCTTTCCTGGGTCTCCAGCTTGCAGATGGAGGACTGTGGGACTGCTCAGGTCCCCGTAACATCATGAGCCAATGCCTTATAATAAACCTCTCTATTCATATCCTTTTCTTTCTGTTTCTCTGGAGAACCCTGACCAATACACATCTCAAATTTAATATTTATATCCAAAATTGGGCTGTTGATCCCTACCTCACCCAAACTGGCTCCTCTGGCATTCTTCCCCATGTCATTTCATGACGATTGCATCCCTCAAACTGATCGACCTAAAACCTCAATGTCTTCCTTGGCGCTCCTTTTATATTCTACGTATGAGTAGTCAGAAAATTCTGATAACTTTATGCTTTAAATTATATTTAACTTAGGTTTTTCACAGGATGAAAACTTATATTCAATTGGCTTGACTAGTTTGATGTGAGTTAAGAGGAAATACAAATGTATTATAAGGAACTTTCTTTATCGTGCTTGGGAGAGAAATAATGATACAACATGATTCTAAAAAATATCCAAGGCCAGCAATCCAGTACTGGGTCAAGTGTGTGTGGTGTTAGTCTACTTAGCTAATTTCCACAGTCATCATGTTCTCCGCTGTGTAATGTGAATACAGACACCTAATTTATAATGGGTGTTATAAGAAATAAATGGAATATACATTTCAAAAGCAATAAAATGCCAAATCAAAATAGGTATTTATAATAAAAATTCCTGGTGAGTTAAAGCACTCCAGTGTAAGGTCAGCTGAGATGCAGACTGCTTGGAAACAGAGCTATGAAGAAACAAAAGGGGTATGAGACCGGAAGGTGAGTTCGACGAGAGTAGAATCTATAGTAAATGCCCAGATTTCTTCTCTTGAGACCTTATTAGAATTGTACACAATTCCCACAATGCTTTGAATAACATGAACGCCAATGAACACGCACATATTATACATATATGCCCGTGACCCCCCGCATCCCCCCCCACACACACCATCTGCCAATATACAAGAAGAAAAGTACAAAATAAGAGTCCAGGATTGGCGGATGGAGACTATAGGTACAGTTTATGGAGACAGAAAGCAGAAGAAAAGGCCACAGCAGCCAGATGTTCTAAACCAGGGGTCTCCAAACTTTTTTCAATGTTTTTTACCAAGGGCCATATGCGGTAAAATACACAAACCGCCGGGCCACTCACTCGAGGTGAAGTACGTATTGCCTCACCTGGTTTATTTAAGTAAGCTAAATATATTTTTGGAATTTGCTGAGGGAAAATTAACAATGGATCGTGGGCCGCAGTTGGCCCGCAGGCCGCAGTTTGGACACCCCTGTCCTAAACCCACAGCATCCTACAGGCTTGCAATTCAAGTCGCCGTGACCAAGTAACTTGAAACTGAAGTGAACAGAGGTGTAAGCAAGGCTTATCTAGGAAAAAACCACTTTGTTTCTGAGTCAAAGAAACATGAGAGTGTGAAGATGAGGCAACGTGGCAAGAGCTCTAAAGAATGAGGTCAGACCTCCCGGATCACATGGAGAATACCAGTAAATACGCAAACCTCTTACCAAGTTAAAGGAGTGACGTGATGTGATCATACGCTCTAGTCATCCACTGAAACACCCTCTAATCATTTCACATTCACTTCCAGGAAGAGTTGAGATGAACAGTTCTCTAAGACAGATCAAGTATCAATGATAGTCAACGACAGACACGACAAAAGCACAAGAAGCAGCAAAAGGGAAGGAACAAAAATTCAAAGTCACGGCCTTTAGAGAAAAATCAATTTGTTCTTTTTGATGCTTTTCTAGACCAGAGCTTGTCAAATATTAATGAGCCTACAAATCACCTGGAGGCTTGTTGAAACAGATTATGTTTCCGTAGGTCTGGGTCAGAGCCAGAGAGTCTTCATTTTTCACAAGTTCAGTGATGCCCCTGCCACTGGCCCATATTTAACCAGTGAGGTACTGGTGGGTAAGCAACTTGAGAGCCTCAAAGGGGTCTTCTGTGGCTCTTCATTCGTCTCTAAAGGGCATGACCTACAGCTTTGCATGACCTACAGCTTTGCTCTGTTTGGCCCACACAATTTAAAACTGACATTTGAAAACCAAGAGACTTCACATAAAGATTGGGCTTTCTGGCTCTCTAAAAATCCTGCAATAGCTGGAATCACTGGACCTGAAGTTTGACAGGTCAACTATCAGCTGGAGCTGAATGAAAGTTACCCCCTTAGAGGAGACATGCTTCTTCCAGCCCCCCACAACCTCCTTCATTACTAAGTATATCTCTGACAGAACCAGGGGCCATTTGCTGTTTGTCATTTAATTACATTGATTTTGTTTAGTAGAGAAATATCTTTCCATACCCGTCTCTGTCGATACTGAGAAAACAAACTTAGATCAAGTTGTATCATGTTGTATACTTTTTTCCATATCAATCATTTATATTATCTGCCAATCCCCTTTAAAATTTTGACTTAGAAACACCTGGTTTTAGTCAACCATCTATTTCCAGTACCTAAATACCTGGATAACAGTACTGTGCACTGAATTTCTAATTGGAACCAGAGACTAGGGCCTTTTTTTATTTTTATTTTTTTTTTGTAATCCTTTGGCGATACCCTATGTCATTACATTAATATTTCCACTATTAAACTGGTTTTAACATGCAGGCAGATCCATGAAATATATTTATACTTCTCTACAGTTAACCCACAGGTTTATACTCAATTTTTCAAATGAAATTTGTGGCCTGACAAAGTGGAGAATGAGGCTGTAGTGATCTGCTCCTTCAAAAAGACCTTGGTTAGTGAAATGATGATAAAATTAAAAGTTCAACCTTACTATATACTGCTGAATTAATTAATTTTCTAACATTAGCACTTTCTCAATTTTGTGACAAATTTCCATTGTCCTAAAAATAGCATGAAATAAGTTTTGTTTTTAATGTTTTCTGAAAATTAAGAGTAAGAGGAAAACTAAATGGTCACAAAAGGTCAGACTAAAATTAAATCCCACTTTCAGTAGTTATGAATCATAATTTATACTTTTATATGCACTCTTTGCAAAGGAGTATGGAATATGACTCCTCTTATCAGATGTGTATATTTTGTTTAAAAAGGAACAGTTGGGTAAATGTTTCCAGACATAATTTTTTTTGTATAAAAGATATATATTAGTACAGGGTGGAGTGGCATGCAAGAAAAGCAGATTTGAAACAGAATCATGATGCCTACTTAAAGTAGACATTTTTAAATATTAAAGAAAACATAAAACTGCTAATATGTTTTATACAACCTCAGGGGTAAAATTTTTTTATTGAGAATAGCACTGCTGAGAACATTAACAACAAAAAAATCAAAGCCAAAATAACAGACGGGCAGATTCTAATCAAAATACTTATCTTGTATTTGGAGAGTATTATTCTAAGTTTTATACCCTGCAGCATGCCCAAGACTCAAAAAACTGTTCACTTTATTATTTACCATGAAATGACTGACTGTCAAGTTTTGAAAATTATACCATCTATGATCTATTATTCTCTTCCTCCTTCCCACAAAAAATACACCCCCCCCACACACACACTACCAGTGACTTCTTAAAAATCTATTTTAAATTGGGAAAGCCCCAAACCAATCAGGAAGTCTCTGTTGACTTTTCACCTAGTTTTTTCCTATTACTCTGTGTTCATATTTGATAACCCAGTTCCTTTCACTGTACCCTGTCACTAGGGTCCTACGATGTCAGGCCCCTATTGGATGAATCTGTGAAAACATATGTTTTTCAAGATACATTGCTTTCCTTTTCTTATCTCATTTTCTTCTATCAGAACTCATCATCTCATATATCTTTCAAATGTGCCCTATATTGTTAATATTTTAATGACTTCCTCCTGTACAGGTAGGGTACTTGGTATCCAGAAAATAGGAACATGCGGAAAAATACCTGCTAGAGCAGAGATGGTAAACTGGATTAAACTCTTCAAAGATGCTGTGTTTGGCAAGTACAGTGTACAAAAAAGACTTTCGCTAGTTTTAAAAAACTCAGCATATTTCATATAAAATTCCAAATTTCTGGCTTCTTTTGGGAATTGGAAAGATCTGGCAACACTGGGCCCATATTTTTTGTAAGTCAGTAGTGAGCTGGAGCTGTCCCTTTATTATGGAGGCTGTGTTTTCCAGTTAATCAGTTTTCCTCACCATACCCTGTTGTTTCTTATAATCCCTGCTTTTCACACATTTACTCTTCTTTTTTCCTGGATCCTGTAAACATTTCTTGGAGTTTACAATTCTGTGCTAGATAACTGGCTAGTTCTTTCTTCTAGCTGCAGTTGGTAGGGTTGGCTAAAATAATGAAATCCCAGGGGTTTTTCTTTTCTTTTAATAATTAAACTGGTGCTTTACTATCAGTAGATAGTTTTCCAAACCCAAATTACCGATATTTTTATATTAACATGAAATACCACTTAGAGCAAGATTTAACGAGATACAACAGATGTATATTTTTTCTAACTTTTATCTTGGCTTGTATTTTGAATCTTATTTTAGACAGAGAGACCTTTCTAGGTTATGTTCATAATTGTTATGCTGGGAGGGCGGTGACAACACCATCTTGTTCGTGAATTGGAAAAATATCTGGGGAAGTGCTAGGCAAAGTTCCAAAGTCAACAGACCAAAGTAAATCTGCTGTCGTTTCTGGAAGTCAGGAGGTAAGAGGGAAGCTGACGTTTTCTGGGATCCGGGTGATCAAATCAAACGTCTAAGATGGGAAACCAGGTAAGTGTCAAAGAGTTAGCTAAAGAAAGGTAATGGCCCCGATGGGCAAAAATAAACTGTCCTATGGAATCCTTGGTATTTGGTGCAGAAAATGGGTAGCTCTTGCTCTACTCCTTGAAATACATTAGTGTAGCTAGACAGAGGACAGCAATGTGATTACAGTTGGAGTTTTCATTTTAATAGCAACAATTAAAAGCAAGTTCTTAGAGCACCTTGAAGATGCTTCTCCAACACTGAAAAACGCACTCTGCCTTAAGCACCACTGGAAAAATTCTGGTGTTGCTGAAGTCACTATTCTAAAGCCTTCTTGGAGCAAGGGATCATGGTTTCCACCTAAGGCTATGATCCTGATTTCATCTCTGAGCAAGCATCATCCTTTGAAAGTCAGATGAAGTGGCCTGCATAGTATACATTCCCTTTTACTTAGATTTGTTATCTGTTCTGTTTTATGTTAATAAACTCTATTATTATCAAGTCACTTTTGATAAGATGTTTTCTTTATTATTATTTGCATATGCCAATATCAATATAAGTACTCTATGCAGTTTAACTCAGATAGCTATATCAGCATTATGAACTTCAACGGGGCCTTCTCTTTTTCGTCTTTTTCTAACAATCTTAATTATTCCCCTAAGTTTTATTTTGAGGAAACACTCCATATTGAGAAGTAGAATAAGTCTGAATTAACAGTAAACTCCAAAGAAAATGTTTATGGAGTGGGACCACCATAAACTTTGAGATGATAAAATTTATGGCATGATGTTAGTTGTAGTTGGCTATTTAGCTCATTCCTGAGGTTCTTAAAGATACTGACATTGTTTTCTTATTCCCTTCATGTTCTTTTAAATCTTATTTTATATTTTTAAAGATCTTTTCTACACCATGTAAGGAAAAACGTTATAGTTACATATAAAGGGCATTCTTATATTTGTCAGTATTTCTAAGCATTGTTCTTCAGAAAACTAACAGCCAGTGAGATATTAATAGTTGTCACTCAATGACAATGAATGACTGTCATGAAACTCCTCACTTATGGACATTGTTACCTTGCCTACTTAACGAATATCAAAGTTAGTTACCTACCCAATAATCATTAACTCTCTCCTTTTCCTTTTTCATAGCTAACATATTTATTACTTTTTTATCACGTACTGTACTAAGCACTTCATATCTATTTTCTTAATTAAGAGAATGAAGCTTAACCGACTTAAATCATTTTCTCAAAATCATACAGGTAGTAAATGATAAAGTTGAAATTAAATCCAGAGAGTCTGATTCTAGAGTTTGCCTCCTCTATGAACTTAGGGAAAACTCTGGTGATCATCTGATGCAAAAAGAAATAATTTTCCATCAGCAAGAAGATAAGCTATAGGTAGTATTTATCAATTCACTATTTTAGTGGATGATTCTATTTGGTGATTATAGGCTATGTCATGAGTTTATAACTTCAACATCTTTACTGTATATTAAACAGAAGTCACATTTTGATAACCTATCAAGCAAGTAATTAACGTGACCATTTTTACCTCTATTTTAATATTAATTTGAATTATTTCTACTTAATACCTGTGGGTATCTTGTTGATATAGTAAGCTGACCCCAAATTATCATTATAAAAATATTCCCTGGTCAATGAGTTTCAGACACTTCTCTGAAACTGACAAAGTGGGTGACTTGCTTTCTCAGAGGTTTCTGCTCGACTAGTAAAGGAGGGATCCTACTTGCAAGGCTGTATGTAGGTCACAGAGCAGCAAAGAGGAGAAAATGAAGGGATCAATGTGAAGGAAAATCAACTGACCAGGGAACACCAGCACTTAGGATGAAAACATCATCTCTGAAGGTACCACGATGTTAACAGAAGTGCATTAGACTGGAAAGCAGGACTCCCAACGCCATCTGTATGTATAGCTGTTGGCTTTTGGGATTGTACCCAGGTCCTCCATCTCAACGTGATTCACTGCACAAGTGTTACATTGCTAGTTCTGGTTGTGATTTCATAGTGTATCATATTTAGTCACTTTAACTTAGATGGTTACTGTTTCAACAAATGTAACAAACCACAACAGGACTGGAAATAAATAAATAAATAAATATATATATATATATATATATATATATATATATATATATATATTTATTTCTCTTACTCTCATATATATCTATATATATTTGAGTAAGAGAATATGGCCACCTCCCCAAAGAGATGTTATGAATATGTGAGACAAGGCACTTTGAAATATTTTGTGTTCAACATAATATGAAAATAATGCTCACCACAGAAACATTTACTGAGTTAACATCAAAATAATTTTTGGTAGTAAATTCATATTGAATCCTAGCATAGATACAGAAGACCATCTCTAAATCACTAGGGAAATATATTTATTTCGTTATTTCAGTCTGTTTCACTTGCCAATTTTTAAGGGCAGCGATACCAAGGAAAAGTTCTAATATTTAACGTGAACACTGAACTAACAGGGAGTCCTACTTACAAGATGGGATCCTTTTGCTTAAGAGAAGAAAGGTTGGAAAATATTTGAGTCACTTCAGGATGCTTTGGAGAACTACCTTGTGTCTAAATTATTAAATCATTCATCATGTTAAATATCGGGCACGATTCCTTCCCTTTGAACAGGTTTCTGAAATGCTGGAGGCATTTCAGACGTTGATGTGACTTGAAAGTACTTCTAGAATTTGTAGTTTTCCTACAGAGTTTACAGATAGATAGCTGTTAAAGAGACTTTGAGATATATTCAGTGGACACTTATTGTGGAATGTCTACTCTGTGCAACAAGACATCTACACACTTTAAATTCTAATCTTATAGTTAATATAGTGATATGTAGGGATATTTTTCTAAGTCAAAATAGAGCAGACTGTTTACCCTATGAGGTACTGTATAAATATCAAAGCAATACAGATGTTCTCTAAATGAAAAAGGAAACGTAAGAGATAGACATTTTTTTTTTAAATTCCAACCATGGATAACTAGATATGAAGCAGATATGGGCTAGAGCATAACAATTATATTTCTTTATTTCATAATTTCTGTAAGATTAAAGAAATTAAAATAGGCTGCAACAGCAAAGTTCTCAGGCATTTAATTCAATAAAAATTTAACCAAGAATTAAAATTTAATTGAATTTGAATTCTAATTTGATTAGAACAAGAATGTATAAATCAAAGCCTTATGAGACTAACATAAATATAATTCAAAGATTCAGTTCTAATTCTTAGGATTTTCTCTTATTTTTCCCTCTTACTGGGTTTGATTTCAGTTTTGAACAGGCATAGCTATCCAAGTCAAGCCTCAGCTACAGGCCAAGAGTGGTAACTAGTGTACGTATTTGTACAGAATCCAAGTTTATAATATATAATACATAATGTATAATATAATATACAGCTCCCAATTTATAATATACTGGAGAAGATATTAGATGCATAGGAGTGGTATAACTATTGGGCATATTTTCAGAAGCTCATGTGAGGACTAGAATTTTCTTTCACAATAAAGATATGAATTATATTTTGACATATTTTTAATTTGAAATAAATTATACCCATTGATAAAATATGAATAAAGCATGGGCTTGTCATTGAGGGACCTACAGTCTGCGTTAGACAAAGACATAGATAATGTATATTCATTATAATATGTTATGTCTGAAGTAGAGACACATACATTGTGGTAATGGTGGGGGAAGGCATAGAAGTTCAAAGGAGCTGGGGAAAAACTTAACCACTAAACAGCAGGTCGTGTGAGGAGACGCCATTCAGTGTTACTAGAGCAGAGAAATGAGACTATAAACGAATGCAGGGACAAGACCATGGCATTTTTGTGTGCTATGCTGTGCAAATGCAACTTCTCCCCGTGGCAGTTGGTAGCATTCACAGAGATGCAGTACGATCATATTTACATTTCTCAGGCAGCACTTGAAAGATTTGTTGGGAGGTAGTAAAACTGGATTGGAAATATCAACACAGCACCTTTGGCGAGTACAGAGGAAAGATGATAATGATTGGAACTAGGACAGTGATAATAGAGACAGATGTGATAGAAAGGGATTGAAGAAATATTTAAGACATAAAAGAAGCAGGACTTGGCGACTGGCTTGATACCAGGAATGAGGAATAGATATTTGACTTATATAAACAGATGAATGATGTTGCTTTTAACTGAAAGAAGGAATTGCATCCCTAAATTGTATATTTCTTTAAATAAAAATATTGTTAATGGAAAGATTTCATTGCTCTTATTGTCAAAAAAGGTGAGAAAGATCATGGAACTAGAGCTGTTCTCACATTGGATTAAAATTAGCCTTCAGCAACAGAAAAGTGAGGGAGTGACTCAAATTGCAAGTAGGTAATTTTGCTTGAGCAGTGTTCTTTTAGGAATGCAATCACCCCAATGTATTTATGTACATGTTTACTGATCATTAACTACTCAACAGAGAAACTAAGGGAAACCAAGGGGAGGAGATGGCCATAGGTAGAGAAATTTAGAATGAATACTAGAAGTCACAACCCATGGAAGATCAGAGTGTATTCTTAAAATGTTTGCTTCGCAAAAACACTCCACTGGGATATACAGTACAGATATAAATTGTAAAAATGCAAATAACTTGCTATGTTCACTGCAACATTATTCATAATAGCCCAAATGTGGAAGCAACCTAATTGTCCATCAATAGATGAATGGACTAAGCTGTGGTACATATATAAAATGGAGTATTAATGATAAAAATTAAAATCTTGACAATGAAATTTTCAACAACATGGATGGACATAGAAAGTATCATACTAAGACAGAGAAGGATAAATACCATGTGATTTAACTTATATGTGGAATTTAAGAAACAAAACATATGAATAGACAAAACAAAACAGAAACAGACTCACAGATGTAGAAAACAAACTGATGGTTGCCAGAGAGGATGGGGTTAGGGATGGGTGAAAAGGTGACAGGGAATAAGAGGTACAAACTTCTAGTTATAAAACAAATAAGTCATGAAGATATAATGTACAGCATAGGGAATGTAGTCAATAATATCATAATAAGTTTGCATGGTAACTGATGGTTATTAAATTTATCGCAGTGATCACTTCATAAAGTATATAAATGTTGATTAACTACGCTGTACAGTGCAAACTCATGTACTATTTTATTTCAACCATACTTTAATGGAAAAAAAAGGGGGGGCGGGAATATTGGCTGTTGGAGTCAGGCAATTCTGGATTTCAATCCTGAATCCATCACTCTGTGCCTATATTACCTTTGGCAAGTCAATTGTGTTTACAAATGGGAGGCATTTGATAACTATTTGCTAAATAAATAAAAATATACAGCAACTAAAAAAAAAGGCAAGAAACCTCCTTATATGACCAATATAACTTCTATTTCTATGCAGACGTTTACTGTACAACAAACTATCATGCATTTATTGAACACTTATTCTGCACAAAATACTGTTGTGAGATGCTATCATTTCCCCCCCTGAAAATAAGGGGCATGTACACATGCATACCTACAAAAAACAAGTTGCAGTACAACCTTTAGCAAACTACTTAGTTTCCCTAAACTTCAGACTGATCATTTGTATAATTAGACCATTGAATTCTGAGGGTTTTTCAAACTCTGTGACTGTGACACAAATGGGGGAACCCAATCACACTTCACTATAATAAAACACTTAACTCCTAGGAAGCTTAACATTTTAAAGTTTTTCTAATGTGTATAGGGATAATCTCGTATTTTCAGGAGTAATGATGAGATAATTAAATAGTTGGACTCCTTTACCTGAAAGCAAATGCCACAAAATTTGACATGATGCACTAGCGATGGTAGATATTATGTTCTATGAATAATAATCATAGATTTTTCCAATAATAAAGGTTTCAAAAATGCTCCATCTATCACCACCACCACCATCACCACCACCACCACCACCACCACCATCATCATCATCGTCATCATTATCATCATCCTTATCACCACACCTATGAGACATGAGTTTTTGGTAACATTTCTGAAAATGGTGGTACGTCTCATAATTTGGTATTGTCAACATTTCTTTTCCTTCTTCTAAAGTTGTAGTAAGTTGGTGGTGAATCTGAGAATTGCAAAAATAAGGAAATAATCAGAGCTAGTGTTTACAAGATTTGTTTCTGGACACCATGCTGAAGGGCACCCAGTTATTAAATGAACTAACTGGTCTTAGAAGAAAGCTCTGCCTCCTTTACTTGTAGGAGCAAAAATAAACAAGTGTCAAAGCTACACTGGGTGTTCAGCCTCCCAAAGAGGTTATTTTGGGCTTTATGTGAAATTACTACAAGATCACATGAAGAAAATATTTCAGGTGGCCAAATGTAATTTGTTTGGTGCCTCTTTTATAAAATAATGGCAGGAACATATAATCCATCTTTTCTAGGAGAGATTCTCAGCTGGACCTGTGATTTTCAATTTCCCTATGGTAAACTAAAAGTTAAGAGAACCAGAAAACCAACCAGTAACTAAAGGTCAGAGTGAAAACCCAACGCACCAGAGACCATCTTTGAGAAAAAGAAGGGGGAATGAACTCCCTTCAATGTGAAATATGTTGGTCAGTGCACAAGCTCTCTTTTGTACTCTCTTGCTTAGTAAACATGTTAGAAGAAAATAGCTCTTTAACCAGATATAACTTCAAATAAGTTTATTGACTAGTGGGAAAGCTTTAAAAGACTGACTACTGTTTTCCATGAAAGCTGATAGATGATTAAATCCGATCCTGATACACACTTTATGGAAGAATACAGCTAAACTACTAAGCATTAGCAAACACTGCAATGACTTGAGATATCACCGGGAAAATACAGTGGCATCAAGTATTGAAGTGGGGTCAGTAGAAAGACCAATCTCGAAGACAGCTCCTGATGTCAAAATCATTATAATAAAAATCCCTTGAAAAAATATTATACCCATAAAAATCTGATATATCTGCACACTCATATTTGAGAGCCAGTAAGTTAACCTGAAGGAAAGATGAAAGCACACATATCTAGGAATTATACCTTAAAGATGATTATAAAACATCTCGTCATTGATTGGCAGGGTAGGTGGGAGATGGCATCAGCGCACTGCACAACTCCAGAGGGCACCATTCATGTACTGTCTGTGTACATAGTATTGACTGAGGTTGTCCAGTGATGAGTCAGCTCGCTTCATAGAGGCTCTGGACATAGAGGTTTAAAGGATTCCTACTTGCCTGCAGGGTTAGCCTGCTTCTACTTAATATCGAGTCTTCGTAAAGAATTGTCCGTTTTCTTGATAATTAGAGGCAACCACGTTTTACATGGTGCAGCTCCACTAGGAAACATAAGTGATTTGCCAAAAAAAAGGCTTCTTCCCTCAGGCTGCCTCCCGATGTCTTCCCAGAATGAGAAATACAATACGAGGAACAGAATTATGCCACTTGTTACATCTTTATTACTTTAAAATGGAGGTTTAGACACATTTTTATGAAGTGCTGTTGGGAAGTTGGGAAGGCTTGGGGCTCCTTTCAGCCTTACCTACTGTTGAGTCATAAAAAGAAAGCTCATATTAAAATAACTACTACCATTTATTGGGCACTTAAACTAGGTACATTTTCACAAATCTAATCACATTTACAATATCCCCGTAAGGCAGAGTTTATCACCATTATGTATCAATGAGGAAAATCAGTATCGAGAGCTTAAGTCATTTATCCAAGGTCCAGGCTAATAAGTAGGAGGGCCAACACTTGAACCCATATCTGTGGGACTTCATTATCCCCTGCTCTGTACTACAAAAGTATGGGAAAGATGACGCTGGCTTAACATGAGAGAGTACTTTTTAAAAGTTATAGTTAACCAACAGTAAAACAAACTGGCTTGTGAGGCTATGAACTCTGACAATTATACATAATAATTATATACATCCATATGCGGAGCACTTTAGAGTTGTAAAATAATGTTCACATACATCACCTCATTCAGTGTATATCGCCATGGGCCAAATACGATTTTAATTCCCATTTAATAGGCATGCTGTGAACTTTGCATTCTGGAGAGAACTGATTTAGACATCTACTAAAACAAGTTGCTCTTTTAAAACCTCATGGTTCCCCGAAGGTGTGGAGGAGCAATTTTTGCTCTTGAGGACTTTCACGGTTTACTTGCTTGACATGGGATGTGCTGTAACTTTCCCTTATTCACTCATAAATAGCTCCTCTGGCATTTATGATGGCATAGAACTACCAACCTCCAAGCACTGTCACATTCCTCATATTAAGAGATGTGTCCCCCTGAAAGAGTCAGGCAAAACCAAGAAATGGATACCTGGATAGTGTATGTGTGGGCATAGACACAAATATGCCCAAGTGGGAACCGAAAAGCTACAAATTCAGGTCCCTCTCCTATAAACTTCTTATCGAAATACATGAGGTTGACATAAAGGTTAATTGTTCTCAGCCATTCTCAGAACACAAGTCAGAGGCACACGGCCAAAAGCTGTTTGTAGAGCAAAGAGTAGATACAATGAGAACCCTGAAAACCATTATAAAATTAGAATAAATATAATGAGCATGTCTAAGCGCCACGTGCCCAAGACCTCATACCCAGATCACATTAACTTAAAAAATAAAAACATCTTAATTTTTTAGAACAGTTCTAGAATGACAGAAAATTGAGACGATAGCACAGAGAGTTTCCATATACCTATCCCCCAATTTACTCTCTTACTACATCTTACATTACTAAGGCATATTTGCTACATTTAATGAATTCATGTTGACACATTATTATTAAATGACATCCATATGTCATTCCCATTTCCTTAGTTTTTAACTAATGTGTGTGTGTGTGTGTGTGTGTGTGTGTGTGTGTGTGTGTGTGTTTCTGTTGTAGGATCTCGTTCGGGATACCACAATATATTTACTTAGTTGACATGTCTGCTTAGACTCCTCTTGGCGATGCCAGTTTTTCAGACTCCCCTTAATTTTGATGAGCTTGGCAGTTTGGAGGAGCCCTGGGGAAGATATTTTGTAGGCTGTTGATGGATGGACTTTGTCTGATGTTTTTCTCCTGATGGTACTGTGGTGATAGTCATTTGGGAAGAAGACCTCAGAAGCAAGTGCCGTGTTCCTCACAATATATCAAAGGTAAACACTAGCAACATAATTTAATATTGTTAATATTGGTCGTGCCCACCTGGCTGGGGTAGCGTTTGTCAGTTTTCTCCAGTGTAAAGCTTTTCTCTCATCCCACGTCTACTTTCCATACTCTTTGGAAGGGAGTCACCACCTGTAGCCCACACTTAAGGAGTGGCAGTTATGTTCCCCGATTTAGGGTGGAATAGCTACATAATTTATTTGGAATTCTTATTCATTAGGAAGTTGTATATTCTTCCAATCTATTTACTTATTTATTTTTTTATTTTTATCAGTATAGACTCATGGATACTTCAGGCTTTGGGCTATAAGACCACTTTATCAGAGTATTTTAGTTTCTTGTTCAAATTGTTCCAGCTCAGGAGCTGTTTTAGTTGATTCTGGATGTCACTTCGATATACTCCCAACAATGTGTTTTGTCTTACTTTTTTTGAGAACTTCCTTATTTTATGGGACTACAAGATGCTCCAGGGTCATCTTGTGTTTTTCTTCTTCTAGAATCAGCCATTTGTCCTAGGTTTGGTTGCAGAACGATGTTAAAAATCAAGTTCTGGGTGCTAGGTATGCTCCTTGCTACTGAAATGTCCTTGCTTTTAGTCCCCTTCAACTGGCAAAGCAAAGAAATACACGTGTGCATGCTAGCACATGTATCTATGTGTATCTATAAAGATTTCTATGTTGAATCTTCTGTATTTATGTTAAGCTAAATATGAAGTCAATCAGATGTCTCCAGTTCTAATCCATTACCACCTGGACCATATCCTCCCTCCCTTTTCTTATCTATAAATTCCCACTTCAACAAGATCACATTCCCTTTTAATTCCCCAATTTTAGTGATACTCTCACCACTAACATCCCCAACATTGCCATTCCAACATAATCATGGCCCCCTTGAAAGTATCTCCACATTGTTTCTGGGAGTCCTCCAAGACTGCCTACAAATGGGTGTGTCAGTTGCAACCACATGCAAATGGGATGTGTTCTGTTCTTTCTTTTCTTTCCCTGGTTCCATTTGCTGGTAGCATGCTCCCACCGCCATGACAATAATTTCCTTACGATGGTAGGAAATTACCAGAAGACAACTTTTTGCAGGTTATTTAGTCTGGATTTGTAGGTTATTTACAGGATTTAGTGTCAGGTGTCACAGAGAGGGCTCTGGGACCTATTGTTAAAATGAAGTATTAGATGGACCTTACACATGGGCAAGTAGTCACAAGAAATTAAAACAATACAAGTAAATTTATATATTTTTTTAAAATCTACCCAATCCACTTGCAAAGATTAAAAAGAATGGTAACATCTAGTGTTAAGTAGGCTATAGAGAAACACTCTTACACATTGTTATTGAAAGAACAAATGGATACCATATTTAGACAGAAATTTCACATAACACAATACAACATGCTACAATATGATACAATATAGTATGTATGTTCTAAAATGTAAACAATATTTGTTCTTTTAGATAATCACCCTAAAGTGAAAACCCAGTCATGATTCTTTGCTAAGACATTATAAAAATTTGCAAATAAAAATTACAAATAACAAAAATGTTAAACACTAAGCATGTATTGAAATAAACGTTAACAGATCTATACAAGGGATACTTTTAATCATTAAAAGTGAGTTCCTCAAGATATGTATAGCTATAGAGAAATGTTTAAGAAATATGAGTATTATTTCAAAAGGGTAAGATATGTACAAAATGGATATCCTCATATATATTATAATTGGAAATAAATATTAATACATTAATACAGAGGGTTCCAAAAATGTATATACATTTCAAGAAAGGAAAAAACTGTATTAAAATTGTAATACTCAATATACACTAATAACAAAAGATGAATAAAAGTCATGTTTGACTTTTTTATAATAGGGGCTCAAAGTGGTTACCACGAGCAGAATTTTAATATAGATTTTCCTTTCTTAAAATGTGTATATGTATATTTTTGGCACGCTCTGTATATTAAAAAGTAATATCTAAGAAATGGGATTAGAGGTTTTTTTAAAACTTTTTCTGTACTTTTCAAATTCTTTGAAATGAGCATGCGTTATATTTAGTCAATACAATAGGGAAATATGATATAAAAAAACAGCTCCACATTGGTTAAAACCTGAGCCACAACCACATATTTAGAAAATATGTCTATGAAGGAGAATACACTAAAAATCTATAAAGGAGAATACATTACAATCTGACTAAACATGATTTAAGTAAGAATCAATGGCCAAAGCCTCAGCTGGAAGCAAATGAATTTTAATCAACTTTTCTCAGTAATTGTGTCTTGATTAAACATTTTCTTCGTTTCCTAGTGTTGTCATGAACTAGTGATTCTGTCCTAAAACTTGGCCTTGGGTCCTAGAATCTCCAACCAGAGCTTTCTAAAGCCTGAGGTCTTTTTCCCAAGATCATAGTCTTTCCCCAAACTTCAATATTTCGAGGTTCACCCTCAGCTCTAAGGTTTGCATTTTCACTAACTGCGACCCCCATGGGGTCTCTTTTTTTTCTGAATGCTTTTGTTTTCAGAAGTTTATCACTTCTAGTGAAGTTCCAGTAGATGTAAAGTTAACACAAACACCACTGTATTTAAGCATCACCATGTATGGCATTCTTTTTCATATTAGCTGGTCTCAAACACAGGCTTACCTTATTTCATGTTCGATTAAAGAAATGTCCATCTACGTATGCTCAAGAAAAATCTTGACCAATAAATAACAAACTAACCAATAAATTACACGTACACAAAAACATGTTTGCTATTCATCAACTTGAGAAAATTTCAATAACAATTTTACAAAATTTTACAAAAAGTTTATTTCTATGTATATGCTGATTTATAGAAGTAATTTCTCATATAAGATTTTATCCACTTAGATCTGTATTGAAATGTATTTCATGCATTTAAATTAACTACAAGCTACTAAGGAGTAAAGTTGGGCATATATGTGTTTGATAGTCTTGTAATTGCTTAGAACCAAGAGCTAAAACTAACCTAAATGGACTTCATACCACGGGCCAGTTACTTTTAAATGCTAGATTATTTTATCCTTTCCACATTCACATATTTAGAGGGTGTGTGCATGCACGTGCATGTGTGCATGCAAAGATGTGTGTATTTTTTTTTTTATCTCTGTTGTTTTCTTCAGGATACCCTAATGATAGAAGAGAATCCTTCATGAAGCAATGGTGAAAATGCCGACAATGGAGCAACGTTTACATAGGCTTTCCCCTTGCTTTCAAGTTAAAGGTGATGAATATCCTTGAATTTCATGAAAAATGGCTGGTGCTTTTCAGAATTCAATTAAACACTTCCCCCCCACCCCTAGTTTATAAAATCCTCATAGATTAGCTTCTTCTTGACAGGTCTCCCACTGCCTTTTCCTCTTCCCGATTCTCCTTAAACACTAGTTGTTCTTTTCCACTCTGTTCATTTCCTTCCCTTTCCCCAATGTGTGCTAAATTCCCTGTCCACACATCCTCCAGCATCTGTAACAAGAGCACTATGATGACAAACTGACTCATTGACCTTCTTAAAATTTCATTTTAGGCCCCAATATTTCTCCCTGATTCTGATTCCTAAATGTCTCCTTAATTAATGGGAAAATGTTCCAGTTTTTCAGGCTTTATTCTGACTTATTTGGTAATCTAAAATATATCAGTTTAATCCCTATATATTCTTGCCTGAATACATAGTGTTCTGATGACTATTAGAAATTTTTATACATACTGTCTCTATGTATTATTTTGCAGTAACATATTTAGATATTTTCTTGATCAATTGTCATAGACCAATTTTGAGATGGGTAATAACAAAAGACAATATATGTATTTACTTATTTCGATCCAATATAAAAATGATATGAAAGACAGAAGTGAACACAAACATCATTCATTCATTCATTCATTCATTCACTCATTCATCACATGGTATACCTGGTATATGTTCAATGTTAGAAATATATTGGTGGACAAAAAAGTTACAAGTTTTGTCTCCATAAAACTTGTGGCCTAGTGAGGAAAAAAATCTAGTCAACAAATAATTATAAGTATACTATTAAAAATTGAGAGAAGGGTTCTGAATGAAAGGAACATGATATCAAAAGAGAGCATAAAGCGAAGGAAACTGATCTAAATTTGGAGGGTGAAGGCAGGTAATCATGGAAGTTGGCCCGGAGGGAATAAAATTTGGACTAACACGTGTAAACAAGAAAGAGTTAACCAGGTTAATAGCAAGGGAAGGAAAGCTCCAAATAGAAATGGCCCTTCCAAAAACCACGAGGAAGGAGCGGCACGCCATGTTCAGAATGGCTGACATGATCAGGATCACATCCATTAAGACAACTTTTCATGTGTTATGTTGGTGCAAAAGCAACCGCAGTTTTTGCAATTATTTTTAAGCTTTTAAACCGCAATTACTTTTGCACCAACCGACTACTTACAAAACGATCATGGGCACACCATGTCATTGCATTGGATGATTAGTTTCATACAAACCATAGCTACCATAACGTATTTTTCAATACAAAATTGCTTTTACTTGGCACGTATTGCCCCAAATAGTGTTGTACTTAATGTAGTACTATATCAAGAACCTTATATCATTATTTAATGGAATCCTATAACTACTCAGGAATTGATGCTTAGAGAGATTAGGCCGTTTGCCCAAGGGGCAGAACTAAGAACCGAATCGCCCTGCCCAAAGCCCAGCTTCTTTCTACTTGACCTCATTTCCAACCACGTTAATTAGGACTTGCATTCTCAGCTAGCGAGTAGAGCAGAGCCTTCTCACGCCTTTTAAATGATTTTTTTTTTTTAAATGACTTGTACTGATCTGTGATAGTAGTTTTCATATAATGATGTTTAAGGCACTCCTTCCTCATACGTATCAATTCATTATTTTTCAAGGGCCACTCAGCACTCAACTTATAATCTTCAGGCTCAGCTATATGCTGATTTCACATACTTTAAACAATAACCTTAGGATTTTATATACTAACCTATATTTTAATAACTCCTATGTGTTTTTTAAATGTACTTAAGCCCTGTATATGCATTTCAGCTTACAATATGCCAGACACTCTTTCAGAGAAAAGATTAGTAAAAATCAACATGTAATAAGAAATGAAAGACAAATACCATATGATCTCACTTATATGCGGAATCTAAAGAAAAGAAT
This sequence comes from Rhinolophus sinicus, assembly GCF_057876585.1. Lineage (NCBI taxonomy): Eukaryota > Metazoa > Chordata > Mammalia > Chiroptera > Rhinolophidae > Rhinolophus > Rhinolophus sinicus. The sequence goes on along the minus strand of NC_142501.1, from coordinate 74,017,282 downwards.
AAGTGAATGAACTAATCAGAAACAGTTTTGGAAACATGGAGGAAAAACAGAGGGTTGCTAGAGGGGCGGGGGGGTGGGGATAAGGGGAAGGTGAGAGGTTTTGGGAACGTACAGAGGGATAGTGGATGGGGGGAGGGGGGTTCACACAGTGTGAGGGATATAAATGATAAATGTCTAAGTTTTGCTTTGTCTTGTGCACCTGAAACTAATTTAAAAAAAAAAAAAATAAAAGAAAAAAAAAAAAAAGAAATGCAATGGTCAAGAGAAACAAAGAATAATTATTTATCCTGGACTTTATCCACTTTTACCTGGAATAATTTCATTTATCATTTCTAAATGTTTCTACCTTTTAAAATGTTAAATTCATTGCTTGTTTTAACTGTCAGGTTATTAAGCTTAATTCTCACCAAGTTATTTGCAGGTTATAAAGAACAAATATATCTGTTCATAGTTTTATTTGGTTACATTGAAGAGGAGGCGAAGTACAGGTGACAGGTTTTCAAGAATTTATCTTCACTGTAAATTATCTTTCTTGTTATTGGAGGGGAGAATTTAGCTATAGACCAATATTTTGATTGGGTATTAAGATAATTTCTTTTCATTTAAAACCATTAAATGAGTGATTCAAGAATACAAAGCAGTGATATATCTTCTATGCCTCAAACTTAAGAGATTTTAAATCCTAAACAGCACATTTCTTACAAGTAACCAACAGAGTAAATTTGTCTTAAGTCCCTTCTCAATTTTTTTTCTGTGATTATAGTTAAACTGTGTAAAATCTTAGCAACCGGCCTTGATGTAGGATAGAAGAAAATGTTTGGTTCAGTATCCACTGGATGCTGGATCATTTGCCCTCTCTGATTCAAATCAAAGTCCCTCTGGCTGCACAGAGTAGGAGACCTATGGAGTTTGCATGAGCCAGTAGCCACTTCAGATAACCTGTTCCTATTGTACCAAGGTCTTTTTATGAACTCTTTTCATGTATCCAGTGTCATTGTGCAGAACCCTCAAAACCATTCTAATTAAACCTTAAGCCTTACGTACTCAATCTCAATTCTTCAACAGATGTACAAGGACAATACTCTAACATCTACATAATGCCTCTACCACTACTCATATTTTATCTCAGTTGACCGATCATTCAACATTTATGTAACTGTTCAAGAATTTTTTTTTCTTGAACATTAGGATTTTTGTTTTATGCAAAGTTAAAATATTTTATGTTTTCAAGCCATATGCTTAGAATTGTATTAATTAATCTTCATAAAATGTATTTGGCAAACAAATAATGGAAAAATATTATCACATATTGTTTTGATCGCAGGTTGACAAACTCCCATAACATGAGATCAACGGGAAATATCCCTCAGAATAGCAGGCGTCTTTTCACACATTTTTAAAAATGTATATTGATGATCTACTGTGCATAAAATAAGGAATCTCACAGCTTAGGGAAGGGAAAGTTGGTTTCACAGTACTCGCTAAGCAAACAGATTGGAATGACCACAAGATGCAAGGGAAGAAGAGGAACAATCAGTTGTTTCATGTTGTAGAAAGTTACATAGTGGAAACTTAGTTCATTCATTTGTTTGTTGTTAAATATATTATCTTACAACTGATAAACATCATTAACTATTATCTTAACAATATTGCCTTAAATTACAACACACAGAAAATTTAAACAGAATTAATTTTATATTCCTCCCACTAACAGCAGCAACCAAATATAATTCAAAGTATCAAACATTAACTAATGAGCACATTTTCTATATTTCAGAGACAGTAGTAGTTCCAAAGAACTTCATATTCTCCCTTGGAAAATACATTTGTAATAACGGAAGATTAGACAACAAAACAAGTTCCATTATATTTGTTGAAAAGGGCTTGAACTATTCAGTGGCCTTATAGACACTACAAAGGTAAAGGGAAGTATCTGTAATTTATTGTCATATAGAAATGTTCAATATATTATTTTTTTCCTCTCACTTCAAAATAATAAAAAAGGGATAACATACAGACTCATGCACATGAACTACAAAAGAGTTTTGTACTGTACAGTGAATACATTTTAGTTGATCATCAATTTTTGCAGAAGAAGCAAATATGAGCAGATCTTAGGTTCCCTCACCCACTTCACATTTCATATAAATTTATCATTATTGATAATACAAATCTCTTTCTCGTATATCTTATGAACTTATATGAGGTTACTCATGGGTTAGTTCATTCATTCATTCATTCATTATTTGAATAGATATTTACTGAGAACCAATTTTGTGTAAGCTACCACTCAAGATACAGAAGGGCTCACAGGTGAAAAAATAAGGCAGGTAAGGCCTCTCCCCTCATGGTGTGTACATTCTAAAAACAAATAAATAAAACAAACTAATGAGTAAGAGAATTACAGATTGAGATACATACTATGAAGGCAATAAAAACAGGTAATATGAAAGACAGCGGATGGGCAGAGGGAACTTTAGATAGAAAAAGGAGTAGTTAAAAGGTAAGTAGAGACTCTACTGGAAAATAGTTCTGAGGGAAGTCTACTTCTATTCAGATTAGCCTCAATAATTTACATAATCTTTGCTCTCACATCCATCTCAGAAAGTATAACTCACTGCATCAAAGCTCTATAAATACTTACTATATAGAGTGACATTTGTATAGCAAGGTCTCCCAGCCTGGTGCACCAGAGAAATGCTTGCAGTGGTCATATGCTAGTGTGTACATGTGGTACTTTTAAAGATAGTTAAAATAAGAATCATTCGATATGAAAAGCACCCAAAGCCTCATATCAAGGTGTGTTTACACAAATTTCACTTTTACACTTAGATGTATTTGCAAATGAACAGGTCCTCCTTCTCAGGAGACCTGATGAGGCTACGAGAGGCATAACTTGGAAGAACCCAGTCAAAGGCTGAAAATGGTAAGAAAAAGAAGATACAAATATGGGGGACATGAAGAAGCTATGGTATGATGAAGGTACAAACTAAGTTAGAGATGCCCTAATCACAGTATGTAAACACACCTTCTATTTAAGGTATTTTCTAAGATGTACCAAAGATGTACCTCAGGCCTGCCCCGTTCATTTTAAAATCTGTGCCATAAAAGCCATAGTTTTACAGTTACAGATGAATTACGATACACTAGCTCCCCCCCTTATCTATAGGGGATATGCTCAAGACCCCCCATGAATGCCTGAGACCATGGATTAATACCAAATCCTATATACAAAAAGTGCCAAAAAAAAGTATCCACATTTTAAGAAAGGAAAAAACTGTATTAAAATTGTAATACTCAATATATACCAATAACAAAAGATGAATACAAGTCATGTGTATACATTTTTTTGGCAACCCTGGTATATATATATGATTTTTTCCAGTACATATATATCTATGGTGAAGTTTGATTTATCAATTAGGCACAGTAAGATAGTAAAAACAATAACTAATAAGAAATTGAATAATTATAATTATATACTGTAATGAAAGTTATGTGAATGTGCGCTCTCTCTCTCTCTCTCTGGCAAACTAGCAAATATTTATTTTTCTTTCTTCACAATTTAATGTATAGGAATTTTTTTCTTACTGTAGATGTTAGCAACCTCAGCAGGTAATATTTTTTCTTTCCTTATTAAGTCTAGACCTGTCACCTTTAACTTCCAGGAAGGACTTTACAGCTTCTCTTTGGCATATCCAAATTGCCAGCACCACTACTCTTGCACTTTGGGGCCATTATTAAATCAAATAAGGGCTACCTGAACACCAGGACTGCAAAACCACTGACAGTCACTCTGATAACATAGGCAGATACTATGTGACTGTGGGGGCAGAGCCCCAAAAAGTAGTTTCCAGGCTCTCGGCCTCACATAGAAAGGTGTTGGCTCAGGTAGTAAATGGCCAACTGTGATTGCATGGCCATCAGCTGTGGCTAGTTGGCCGTCAGCTGTAACCAGTGAGCCATTAGCCACTAATATAACTGCTGTGGCTGTGCTAGCAAAGAGGGAGAAGAGAGAAGAGAGAAAGAATGGGGGCTAGCAAGAAGATGGTGGCTGGGCTGGCAAGTGTGGATGGCGGTTTGCGGACAGTGTGGATCCAGCCTCCAGTGAGACTATAGTGCCGCCAGAGAGAATATAGTGGTATGACTCCCCTACCTATGGCTCCGTGGGTGTTCCTTTTTGGCCTCACCATATCCTGCGTTCTTGTATGGGGAGCGGGAGCAGAGACCCTGCAGGCCTCCCTGCACGACAGTGACTAATGGGCAGAAGTACACACAGCATGGAGACGCTGGACAAAGCAATGGCTCACATCCCGGCAGGTCAGAGAAGAACTCGCAAGATTTCATCATGCTCAATTTAAAACTCATGAATTGTTTATTTATGGAAATTCCCACAAATTATTTATTTATGGAAATTTCCAACATTTTTGGGCTGTGGATGACCACAGGCAACTAAAACCACCCAACGTGAAACTGGATAAGTGGGAACTACTGTAGATATACATATCTGAGAATTTGGAGATCTATTACTATTAACTTAATTGCCCTGCATTACTCCCTTAAATAATTTTTGTTTCCTGTTCTTGTATTCTAATTCAATAGCCCTCTTGTTAAAAACTAAAATATAAAAACCAAAATTGTGAGAAAACTGTCTTTAAGTAACTGTTTTAGTCTTAGCTCTAAATTTCCCTACTTTCATAGGTCTGTCATATACACACAGTGTAGCCTTAAATCACAACTCTTTGTGATTATAGGGATGTTTTTCCTTATGTAGTCATTTTCCTTATGTATCCTTTTTTATCCAAAAGGATAATTTAAGACTATAGGAATATTGCTAACTGGATGGATCCCACACACATTTATGTCAATGGGGAATGCAAAGGCATCATAGTAAAATGAAAACTGAGTCAGACAAATCAGTAGATTTTTATAATATCTTGCTAGAATGTTCAGAATATCTTATGCCATTATTTATTTTACAAACATAGGTAAAATACTTAATTACGAAGACTTCAAAGAATGTCCACCAACAGTGACTATAAAGAAGGAAACACAGAGTGAAAAAAATGCTTAGGTAACTGGTTTGTAAGTTTAACCAGTAATGAGAGTGTCTTCGCAGCTTATCTCTTGACATTTGCTGAAGAGAATTGAACTTCTATGACTCTAAGCATAGGTGATTCATTTTACCAATCCTTAGATAAATAAGTTACAATTTAGCCTTGTCAAACAAGTATGTATTCTGATCTACCTACCATTAGCAGAATTGTTCTTTGTTTACATTTTGTGTTTTGTTTCTCTATTATTTGGACAGTTAGCACTCCCAGTCTTTCCATTTTAAATATAAACCTGTTGGGGCAGACGTGTGACTCAGTTGGTTAGAGCAGGAGCTCTGGGCTACGTGGCTGCCGGTTTGATTCCCACATGGGCCAGCAAGCTGCGCCCTCCGCAACTAGAATGAAGTCAATGAGCTGTCGCTCAGTTCCCAGATGGCTCAGTTGGTTGGAGTGTGTCTTCTCAACCATAAGGTTGCCGGTTCGACTCCCGCAAGGGATGGTGGGCTGTGCCCCCTGCAACTAACAATGACAACTGGACCTGGAGCTGAGCTGCACCCTCCACAACGAAGATTGAAAGGACAACAACTTGGCTTGGAAAAATCCCGGAAGTACACACTGTTCCCCAATAAAGTTCTATTCCCCTTCCCCAATAAAATCTTAAAGGGAAAAAATACATACATATATATATATATATACCTGTTGTGTTATGTTTTGTTGTGTTTGGTACGAGCAGCTGCAAAAAAATTAACAAAGATTTCAAGATGTCAATTACTTAAGAATATGCATACAGTTAATCACATAACTGGCAAAAAGATGTCATTAACACAAAAGAAAGGGAATTTAGAATACACAGTGTTTAATATGATAGAAAATAAAGAAATGGAACACTTTAGTCCTGTTTTGTTTTAAGATGAGAGAAAAAAGGGGAAGGTTTCCTGACCTTCTAAAATTGTGTGTGATAGTATCCTCCCTCATCCTGTCCCTGTTCAACTTTTAAAATAAATAGCTGCTTCATCCAAGCAACGTCTGCCTGATTAATATGGAAACATTAGATAAGCTATTTTTAATCAAATTAATGTTTACAAAAAAGGTCACATCTCACACCAATGAAACAATACATTCCCTTTGGGATTTCAGCCACTTGATGAATTCAAACAGAAAGAGAATAAAGATGTTGTCTCTTTTTATAAATGGTTTTGTTATCATATCCTTGGTAACCTCTTTGGACCTTGCTAGGAAGGAATATAGGAAGTATTATTAATTTAATAAATTTGTTTTGTTTTGTTTTGTTTTTCTTTTTGTTCCATCTCAAAACAGAACATCAAGCCAAAGTAAATACTCTCAAAGTATTCAATAGATTCTACAGCTGGCCACAGTGGATTCAGCATCAGTTTTAGAAGACCCTATAACTTTTTCTTCACCACTCCAAAAGTCCGTTGTTATCACAAATCTTGAAATAAATTCATCGTGTTGACAAGCAAAACACATTCAAGGAAGGCAGGATACCTCATTATCTTTGTCATTAAACTTTAGTTAATTAAAATGTCACACAAATTTTCCTTAGGACAAAAGGCTCTCCTCAGGGACAACTCAGGAACTGCTCTTTTCTATACACTTAACTTAAAAACTTTTAAAAAACATTATTTCCATGATATGAAAAAGAAAACCAGTACACTGTTACTGCATTCGGTGTTCCTTCAAAGACCCTCAAACAGAAACATAACTCATTTAAATGTATACCCCACATCTGGAAAAACCTCATTAGAGCTGTATTTGCTTGTTATTTAAAATAATAATCATCTCAATATTACACACTGGAAAAATTAGAAAACATGTCAGATTTGAAAATGCAGAAAATTATTTTGTTAGTGTGTGGCATTACTTCTTGACCTTTGATTGCATACTTTAAGGGTACTTAAGACAAACACAATTTACATAAGTTAATAAAAATGAATGAAATACTCCCTAATGTTTATTCACGTTGATATTAACCAAGGAAGGGAGGAACTATTTTTCTAATGGCTCAAATAAAGGAACTTCACTTTTTCAATAATGGAGTATGTGATGGAATATAGAATAGTGAACAAGCTTCAGGAAAATTACTTAAGATCTCAGGAAGTTTGTTCACAGAAGCCTCCAAGATTTCGGGTTTTTGTTTTGTTTTGTTTTGCTTTCATAACATACACCCTCACCCCCAACACCAACAATTTAATACCAGATTAGCGGGACACACAGTAATAGAAAACTCTAAATTATTCATCCGATTGCTTGGACTATCTAGCAGGTTGCAAATGTCTACGGGATTCAGTGGGCCATATTTCATGTGTTATTTAAATGTCTGCTTTATTTTTTTCAAGACATCACATCAAACTCTACTTACAATACTGACATATTTCTTAATGTGGTCTTCAGAGATATATACAATCTGGTTTCATGAGAACATCATTCCAGATTTGTTAGTATTTGACGAGAATGTCAATGAAATTAATTTAACCCATTAAACATCCTCTCTAAGTAGGACCCACACCATATAGAAAGAGTGAACAAAATGTCACAAAACTGCTGGTCACGCCTAATTAAGAGAGTTTCATGCAGACAGATGCATATAATCATTTGCACAAAATAGAAGAAAAAAGGAGGAACATGTATAGTTCCTCTTTTTAAGCTGGCAAATCTTTCAATTAACAATGACCCTGTAAATACCGCAGGTTTTGCAATCACGTGCTAATTTGATCTCCACTACACAGGATACAACCATGGATATGGTGTCAAGTGGAACTCTCAATTGAATCACCATAAATGCTCAGGACAAATGTCTCTGTGACAGAAAGGAATGAATGAGATTTTTACTGCTATGCTTTTACAAAAATCTGTCATTTCTTCACAAACACAATCAAATGAATATTGTAGACTATAGCCAAATAATTCAGACTAAAATGATCAAGTTTACCCTCTCTGTGATGAATAGTTTTGATCTGTAAGACCTACATTTCCCTTTATAGGCCAATTAAAACAGCTTGACTAAGATTTACTGAAATGCTAAGTTCATTGCCATTCAAAATTGTATGAGACACTGCCAGCAACCCTCCCCATTCAGTTTTAAAACCACATGGGGGCTCTCTTTAAAATTATAAACCTGACTTTAAGCATTCACATCTGAATCTAATATTTTGATATTAAAAGCTAACTTCTATTTGAATGTCAAATACAGGCTTGTATTTTATTCAAATAAAATAATGAAAATTTATTCCAACCCCAAAGTAATAATGCTGTATTGAATACTTGTAATGTGTGCCCTATACCCAAAAAACATTTAACAAAAGAGAAATGTCTAGTAATTAGAAAAATAAGTGTAAGTATTTTTGTTGTTTGGACATACATGCGTGTCTACTTAGGTATAGTACTACTTTGGGAAATGGTAATTTCCAATTTAAGTATGAAAGAGGATATAACAGTTATTATTTAAACCTCAGCAACATTTTAGTAGAACTTCATCAATTTTTAAATAATGTACATAATAAAAAGTTTAAATAATACAAAGTGCATATACATGTCTAAGTTTGCATGTATACTTTACCTTTATATATGTAATGTGCATACACACACATATATATATATGCTTGTTTATATATGTACAAATATAATACTTTCATATATACCAGGGGTGCCAAAAAATGTATACACATGACTTGTATTCATCTTTTGTTATTAGTATATAACATTACAATTTTAATAGTTTTTTTTTTCTTTCTTAAAATGTGTAGACATTTTTTGGCACCCTCTGTATATACAGACACATAAACGTAAAGTAAGCCCACCTGTACGTTTGATCCCTAATCTTCTGTTTCGCTTTCCTCCCTGGAAGCCATCACTGTTACGAATTTCCTACGTACCTCTCCACAGCTGGTTTATGCACACATATGTACACATGTACACATACATACAAATGTTTTGTGTGTTTGTTTATAAACAAGTACATCAACCACCATATTCTGCACTTTACTTTTTCCATTTACTATACCTTAGTCTAACTTATTATCAGTACACGTAGATCACATTCTTTGTCATGAACAGGAAAATGTTTTAAACGTGTTTTACATATTAGTAGAAGTTTATTCAACTTATGATGAAATAGACTGAGTACCAAAAATAATGAATATGGTGACAGTGTGAGCAAAAGAAGAAAAAGAGAATACAAGAATTATGAGGCGTGTCAGAGTTCAAATTCAGGACAAAGTTACGTTATATATTTTTTTGAAAAGCAGAAAGATACAGCATAAAAGTTTATCAATTTAGTCTTTACTATCACCCAGAAAACTGTTCTTCCAAGACAGCCCCATCTGATTTTCCTTAAGCCTGAAAAATTACTCACTCTGCCATAAACTTTTGCCCTGGAGGCCAAAAGCCTATCTCAAGGGACTACATATTTCTCTTAGACAAAACTGAATAATTTTAAGTCTGGATTTATATGTTAGATTGTTTCTGAGACACATTTGCAGTAATAGTATCCGGTTCCTTACAGTATAGTTTCTGAGGTGGTAACTTGGGAACATAACGGAATCTCAAGGAAAGTTTATGAGTCTGACAAAATACGTCGAGAATTTTACGATGTAAAGAAAATCACAGCTAAACTGAAAGTTTATTCTCCTCTACCTAAAAGATTGAACAGAGATCTCAACCAGTTGTGAAACTGACTTCTACTTCTCATTCTTTGATGGGGTGAATTAAACTATTTTATTATAAATGACCATAGTCATTTAAAACTAGAATAAGGGTCTAAACTTTCTATAATTGTAATGAAGATAAACTAAAAGAAATACCAGCCAACTTGTATGGAACACCAGTCATCAACACAAAAGGTTTCTGACCTTAGGTTGGAGTAAAGCAGCTTATATCTCTCAGTAGGAAACCCCAACAGAATTATCCAGGGCAACTTTTTCTCTGTTAAGCACTACCCATGGAATTTTATACTTATAAGATTTTAAGATTTTATTTGGATTGTTTTGAGTTTTGGTAGAGCAGCTATTGTTATATGGATAACCATGCTTATGTAGCCGGATTTTCCCTTTAAATATTTTCCTGGGGGTTAACATGAACCAACTTTTGATTTGTGAGCTTCTCCTTTCCCTGAAGAAAAGTGGTCAGACTAAAATGAAAGTGGAGAGGCTCCCCTAGTTCTGGAAGTTGAGTTCCCACAGTGTGAAAAACCACAATGAGATAGTGATAATAAAATATGGCAGTGAGTTCCCAATCTGTCTTCAACAGAGCTGCTTTCCCACCAATTCTTCTGGTAAATCTCTATTAAAATTGTGTATGTAAACAGCTGGAGTCTTCAATATTAACTGTAATGTGGTGGTTATCCGCATTACACTTCCTGAGAACCTGAGGTACTGCTGAACCTTTGGAAATCTTAATTAACAGCACAGTCCTCACGAAACATTTCCTGGAACATGTGTATTTTGAGTCAACTTCATCCACATGGAACCCAATCCCCCCTAAGCCCCCTGTCTCCCATTTTCATTTTCTTTTCATGTTTTCCACCTCCCATGAATAGGGAATTTTTCAATCCATACTCCAGAGCTTAAAATACTGAAATGTACTTTGCAGTGTGGATGATGGATAACTTTTTGAAATATTATAAGCTATTGTGTTTTATTTCAGAAGCCACTGCCAAAAGTAAAAATCATAGGCCAGATTCCTAACTCCCTTGGAACTCTCCTATAGAAGTGACCCCTTGAAATTCCTAAGCCCATGAAATAAATATGGATTGTATTTTGTCTCAAACGCAAACCGTGTTTTTCTTCTTGGCAAATTGCATGGCCAGCATTTGGTACCTTAAGCGAATTTTCTTTTTACTCACGTAATCTCTGCCCTTACAAAGATACTAAAAATAAATAAGCAAATAAAATAACAACAAAACCCATCAACTTTGTGTCATAAAAATGTAATGAACTTCATGGCATTGTAAATATGAGTGTGTGCGGGGGGATGGGGGGGTGCTCATTTTTCATGTACATAATATAGATTTTTATTATTCCCGGTATTAAGACATGGCTTTAGAACTGAATATTTAATTAAACTTTTTGCAAGAATATTCAAATCTGATTAGTTCCTTTGAGGAAAAAAATACCTAAGGCAAATTTTCCCCAAAACCTTGATTTTTCTTATCCTTGAAAAAAATCCAAGAAATGTCACATATAACTAAAGATAATGGTTTAAAATTCGGACAAAGGGAACTGTTAGGCACCAAAATAATGATATTTTATCATTCATCATTGTAAGTATTTCTGAATATTTATAAATAACAGAATTGATTACATTTTTATTTAAGTTGCTGAATTAATGAGATTTCTAATGTTTTTGAAACTTTTTGTTTCAACCTGCCAATTCTATGCATTACCAAAAAGCAAAAAACAAAACAAAGCAAAAACAACCAAAAATCATATGATTTCACAGAAAGAAAATGGAAACCAAAATTTGAGTATATGACAATAGTTATCATTCCAGGTACTGTAAACACATATCTAACAAAACTAAAAAAAAATCTACAAAAACTCTTTGAAGCTGATATTATAATCTCCATTTAGGAGAGAAAAGACATGAAGTTCAGAGAGGTTAAGTAATATATTCCAAGTTACTCCTTCAATAAGTGGCCGGGCTGGAATTTGTATATAAAAAAATACCTGGTTCCAATTTTCATACTTGAATTCCTCCTTACATTTATCAGAAACATGTAGGTTTGAATTTCCCAATTGATATCTCATTTTTCAGATTATCAAAATGAATGCATTTGTTTTTAAGAAATTAAAGATTTATTCAATGTAAAGTCAAAAAATAGCTCTGAATATTTGACAGTGCTGAATCAAGTCTAAACAATTAGAATTTAATCATTCTTATCCTTTCATAGCCAAAATTCAGTCTAAAAGTTTACAACAACTCAAGATTTGTAAAGGTTATTTTTAGAAAATATCACTTTTTATTGCCAATTTAAACAATTTGAATTTTAAAATACATAATTCCACAATGTTGGGGAATTTTTTTAAAGCCAGTTCCTAATATTCAAATATTAAATGGCATTTAGAAAAGAGATGTAGATAAATAACTATATTTTTTCTCTTTCATCTTAATGTTATATCTTCCCAAACACTAAGATAATTGAATAGTGACACTTTTATTTTGATTATTTTACTTTTTATTACATCTGTGTAAAACACTGTGATATCCTTTCCACTAGAAAATATTCCAAGAAAATATTTTAACATTATTTTTGGAGTTAAAAACTTTAATTGAAAGATTGAGGTAAGCCAAATACAGTACTAATTCAAGTAAGTCTAGATTTCCAATGTGTATCTTTATACTTCAGAACAAAGGCAACAAATCATGGGTGGACCTTCTATATGAGAAAATGGTGCCCGGTGCTCAGAGGGTGCCAGCAGCCAGCATTCAGCATTTATAGCAAGGTATCAGTATTTCCTCTTAATTTTCACTCTGCTATTATTTCGTAAAGTAGTATTTACATGCAGACTTAAAAAATGACATGCTACAAGAACAAATAATAAGAATATTCTAGTAAATAGAAGACCAAGACCTGCAAGCCCTACTTTTTCCTGAAAGATCAAAGAGCATGGGCTGTAAAGTTCTTAATATGTATTCATTGTAATAATAATTATATAGTTTTCCTTTTCACCACATAGCATATATGCCGGGACAAAATGGAGTTCTGAAAAAGTATACTGATGTGAAGATAATAATGTTCTAAACTTTATAGAAAAAATAAATTTTAATAAAATTTTATGCAAATGAACTTTATAGTATTGTTATGAAAAGTCAGTACATATTCATATTGGCTATATAATATACTACCTCAGTATAAGAAAATATATATAGCTCCTGAGACACTAACTCCTGGTCATTAGAAAGCTCCTGTGAAATAATTGTAGAAGGATTCCTACATTAAAATGAGAAGTTTCACTGAATTACTTTGTAAATGTATATATAATCTGACACAAAGGAAAACTGACATTAATTTTTAAAAATATTAGTAAGACTATCTCTATTTTATACAATGAGCAAGTTTGCGTGTTTTCATATATATATATATATGTATATGTAATATATATATCGTCTATACCTTAAATAATGTTTTGTTTTTTTAATATAGAATAGCTTTGTGACCTTTGAATAACCAGTCTTAAGACAAAAGTAATATTTTGGATTCTATTAAATTAAGAATTTATGTTCAGCAAATGAAAATATTCCTAGAAAGTAAAATGGCAACTCACAGAGTGCAAAAAAATATTGACAAAGTGTGTATCCAGCAAAGGACTCCTATCCAGAAAATATACCAAGTTCCTATAGACCATTAAGGAAAGGGACTTACCACACAGTAGGAAAGTGGACAAGAAACCTAAACAGATGAAAATATGATCAATTTCATTAGTTGTCGGGTAAATGTAAATCAAAACTACAATGAAATCCCACTACACAGAAAATACTAGGAATTGTGGCCTTAAACTGTTATTTTGAAGATCAGTCCATTGTCACATCTGAACTTTGAGATGAGTAAGCCACATCTATCCATCCTTTCAAAATTTACTTTATATTTCCTAATAGTCATCATTTCTTTTATATTCTTGCTCTGATTTCCCAGATGAAGTTGTTACTCAATTCTTGCTATGATAGTAATAAGCCTTACTCCTCTATGCTAAATCCACAGGAATTACATAAAAGGCAGTAGCTGGGTCATTTCACTCATGTCACTTGGCTCCTGTATGCCTTAGTTTCTTTATCTGTAAAATGGGGTTAATAGTAGTACACATGAAAACAAAATGAGAATGCATTTTAGCACCTCTGGCTGTGCCTGGCAAGTATTATTTAATAATTATTTAATTATCAGTAGTAGTCTTTCGTGATTTATATAACAGACATTGAGTCCAGTATTAGAAATGCTTTCAATATTCTAGGAAAAACTACTATAAGCTCAGAATTTCTCCAAATCATAATATATAAGTATATGGTCACTGTATTTATGTTGGAGGGAATGTATTTTTGAGACATTAAAAAAAATGTCTGTCCTTATTTATTTCTGTTTCTTAGTTTACCTACGATTTTTCTACCCATTGAAACAATGACATTTGTTATTTCAAGACAGAATTTAGCCTATAACAAGAATAAAAAAAACATTGCTCAACTTCATTTCAAATATATTTTTAAAAGTGCATAGTGACAAAATAGTATTGAAAGTCAGGATTCATTGAATGAGAAAATGTTTTCCAGATTGCAAAAGCTTCCCTTTACCTATCAAATGAAAATCCTTGAAAACCAGAGCATAGAGTCATACTATAAAACACAATGCTGAGGATGCAGACGATATATTCAGAGAAACTAACTATGATGGTGAGACTAAATAAAAGTTCAAGTAGCAGGAAAGAAACAAGGAGACTCAGAGGGGGTGTGTCTAATAAGATAAGACATTAGAATCTGAGATGGAATCTGGTGCCTCCATACCCTGAGAATAGGCCCAGAAATGACAGTAGGATAAGAAAACTTCCCATAGAGGTTGAAGATCATGGGGAAAGCTAAGAGGACTGTGTCCCACTTCCCACTGGGTAGCTGGTAGGGCCACAACATGGGCTGTCCCTTGCCAATATTGAAGAGTCACAGTAGAGGGAAAATGGAAACAGGACATGGTGAGGCAGATGGTGCTTGATAAAGCACTCCTGCTGTGAGTGAACCCGGAAATTTCTGTGTATACCAATTTGGGTATGCAAAAATGTGGCAGGGACTAGTGTGCCCAAAGAGAGCTGGAATGAGGCCAAGGCAGATGCAGAATTTGGGCAATGGTTATCAGCAGTGGGTGTCCATACAGTAACCAGAGACCAAGTCTCAGCAGAGACCTGTACCCAGGGACCCGGCTGTATGGAGCTATTGAAGCACAAAACAGCAAGGATCCAGACAATCCTGATGGCAGCAAGTAAACCAGAGACCCTTTCTCACTCCCAGGATTACCCCGAGGACACACCAACTTCCCTGAACATACTGCATCTACCCACTCGGAGATGCCATGTTATAAAGGAGAAAAGAAGAGAGAAGCGCCATGGAGAAAGGAAAACAGCACTATTAAGAAGTTTGATCTTCAAATTACTAAATAATTACTCTAATTTAATGAGGCTTTCTTAAACCAAGAAAGAAAAAGACAAAAAGGAATCTAATTTAGATTTCTCCCATCCTCACCAATTGCCTTTCTACCACCACCAGCAGGAATGGAAGTTCAAGAGCAGAAAAAGAATATGTTATAGAAAACACTGAGTTGCATTTTCTTGCATCTGAGAAGTAGTGCGTCTTAAAGCCCTTTAAGTAAAACATATAAATTACAATGCACTTGGCTGAATTTACTATCCTACAATGGACTTGTGATGACTTAGAAGAAGATCCAGATCATACATCACACTAGACAAGGAAAACTCTATTAACATCCATAAACCTACCCTGGCAATAGAGCCTGGACACTGTTACTGAACAGAGTGATCTCACCAGTTATGTTCTAACTGACAAAGAAATCAAAGAATGCCAAAACACTTTTAGGTGTTGGAGCATGACTCAAACATACTGCATCTCCTTGCTGATTCTCTAGCACAAAGTTATGGTTGGCTTTCTATGAGACTATGAGTCTTGGAGTTGATGCTAAAGTCATATTCACGTTCCTAAGCAGGTTTGTTAGAGTAACCTAGTAACTGTCATCAACAAATGGGACACTCGGGTTGTAACTTTTATATTCACTTTTTAAGATAATATGCCTTTAAGATAGTCAATTTCAAATTGCTTGGTCTTAATTTTACCAATGACACTTGTGTTAGAAGATTCTCCCCTAGTCATTCTACTATTAATATTCTACATTTGAAGAAACAGCTTCAGAGACCTATCAGACCACCACCGAATGGGGGCAGATTTGCTCAAGATGGATTAGTATACAACAGCTATGTACCACACGACAACGTTTCAGGCAATGACAAACTGCATATACAATGGTTGTCCCATAAAATTATAATGAAGCTGAAAAATTCCCATCACCTAGTGACATCAAAACGTCACAGTGCAACACATTACTCACGCATTTGTGGTGATGCGGGTGTAAACAAAATCGCTGTGCTTCCAGGCACATAAAAGTATAGCACAAACAATTACAGTAGTCGGCTCTACCATCTAGGTTTCTGTATGTACACTCCATGATGTTCGCACAATGACAAAATCATCTAGCGACACATTTCTCCGTATTCCCATCAGAACGTGGTATATGACTGTGTACTAAGGCCAAATTATGAAGATTTTTGACCTTGAATCACAGAAATAGCAGAAATTTACCAAAATAGCAGAGTTGATATTTAGATCCAAGAAATCATGAATAGCTCTTTTTAAAACATAAGCATGAGGCAAACTGTGAGTCAAAGGAATAAAAGTACAAACATCATTATTAATTTTTTAATTCAGCAAATATGCATCCAAGACGTGTTACGGATCTTAGGAGATACAAACATGAACAAAATAGGCCTCTCCTTAAAATAAAGAGTTTAAAATAGAACATTTATTTCAATCAGATTAAGGAGAACCATGAATGATTGCCAAGATTACAGTCATGCTAGGGAAGATTCATTTCTCAACAGTGTCTAGGAAGTACTAGTATCACTTTTATAGCCACAAAACATCAAAGAAAACACTACTATTATACAATCACCCCTGAGAGATTCAAAACGTATGATCTATAAGCCTCAGCTAAATGGCAAACATAGCACAGTCTGTCTTTTGGAGTATATATCAAACTGAATGGAATCATGCTGAGAAGCCTGATGTTTTTGGCCTTTATTAAGGAGATTTCTCTCTGTGTACCTGGGTTCTGCCCTCTACAATAAAGAGCAGCAGTGAAATTTAAATCATCTTGTGTTCCAGAACATATGGCGAATGTAGCACACATTTTGTGCAATAGATAATAAGGTAGGTACCTCTTTTTCCTTTATGCCACTGCCAGGATAAACTGTTCCAAGTGTTTAGTAAATTATGTGCTGTATTAAAAATGGTATGAGCTCATTATTCATTATTTGTAGTGGAGGGCAAAGTTCCTGTGTGTCTCCAACTCGACTATTTCCAACAGAGAAAAGGTTTTGATTTATTTGGACTAAAATACTTGGAGTACAATGGAAGAAGAGTAAGAACATCTCACTGATTTTTCCCCATTTAAGTATTCTTGGGCAAACCTCAGGAATTACTCCACAGGTTGGATCTCAGATTCATTCAGTGGCCTAGCCTTGCGGCTAGTAGTAGCAAAATTCACTGGCTTAACTCAGAGCAGTCTTGTTATTTTAACATGGCTGTTTCTATTTATAAAGTTACACAATCCAGTTGGTTCCTTCTTCCTCCCTGTCTGAGACACAGTTTACAAAAAGAAACCACAGTCATTACATAATTGCATTGCCAGGAAACCCAAGTGTTGTTTTCTGGTGGAGAGTTAAAAGACCTGCACCTTGACTTAGGTTTTACTCATCCTGAATCACATCTGCTCTTTGGGGCACTTTCTCCTGGCTCAAGAATGTGCTCTGAAGTTTTACTACACCCATTAGTAGGCCGTTTCTGCTATTCTGACTATTCACGTTGTGGTTTTACAGATGTCCTGTAAATGAAAGCCTGCTGCCCACAGGAAGTACCTGCTTCCAAGTCCTGTGGAGAGCAGCAACACATCCAGAAGAGGATCCAGGTGCTAAGACATTTGCTCAAAAGTTTACACAACTGCATTCAAAAAGAAGAAAGCAAAAGGCAAGGACGACATTGGGATCCACTCTAACTCTCCTTTCAACTTAAGGGCAGCTGCACCAACTGAGTATGTCTGTACAAGCCAACGTGGTGATCTGGTACACACGAGAACTTTCCTCTGGAAGGTGACACAAGCTACACATGTAGCAGAAGGAACACAGGGAGAAGGCGGCAAAGATTTTCTTGCAACTCCTTAAAATACTACATTCAATTAAAATTAAATTGCTATTTCACCAAGGCTACAGCAGAGAAAGGGCTATGTGAGTGCGTGTGATACTTTGTGTAGCATCTTTTCTTGTATTTCAGGCAGAAGGAACTGTAAAGTCCGCACCTGGGCCAGTCTGCCTAGAAGGACTTCCTTCAAGCTGAAGCCTCCGTATCACTATATTTCAGTTGGATTTTTATCTTTTCATTCATTTAATTCTTTCAGCTTGATTCACATAGACCATCCACAAGGGCTAAACAAAATGTGTTTAGTGCTTGAGGGAATTAATTTTCTGCCTGAGCTAACTAGACAAAATATGATGCAATTCCTCTTCTGAATTTCAAATGTTTTGTTATCTTGAAGGCGACTTTCCTCATCCTATAAAAACAGAGAAGGAAAATGGGTGACCTTAAAAAACATATTTCTGAAACCTAAGATTCGCACACACACAACTGCCTCTGATAATTTTGGGTGTAGACAGATGCTCTCTTCCTCTTTGGACTTCCCAAACATTCTGTCAATGGGCTATTGTGAAAGTGTGGACTTTCTCCCACACCACATCCTGTCTGTCTTATGGAGCAGAAACGCGCTGCTGAAGTCAAATGAAAGTCCTGTTCATTGTGTGTAGTCTCTGAAGGTATAGGGAAAAAACAAACCATCTGCAGTACCTCAAGATACCATTATATTCAACTCAGGACACATATAACTTATGCTGTAAATTGCCTGATGAACTCAGGGAAGCAACCCATGTTTGTTTTATTGACAACTCTAAGCGTTTCACACAAAATGAAAGAGCAAGATATTCATTATCTCCAACACTAGCTAAAATGGTATGGATTAAGGAAGGAGCAAATGCAAATATGCGAACCTCATAAAAAATGAGGCTCTTTGAATAACTAAAAGCTTCATAGAAACCACTTCTAATTTGAATAATTGTTGTTAAAAAAAGGACAAGCTCTGTTAAATCTGAATAGAGAACTGATAGTGTGTGACAATGAATCTTTAAATAAGGCAACATTTTAAAATTGATAAATAGAAAATATTTTCAACTACTACAAAATTAGAATTAATAATTAGACAATTAGAGAAAACAGAACACAAAATTAAAGAGAAAAACAAGAAGTTTGATTCAGAATTAGGGTGACCAGCTAATAGCTTCGCTCTGGACTGAGAGACTTCTAAAACAATAGACTTTCAGGGCTAAAATCAGGACAATCCTGGGAAAACCAGTACACTTGGTCGTCCTATGTGGACTTATTTCATTTTATTTTTTTAATGGTTTCATATGGAAGTTAGGAATAAGGAGAAAAAACAATAACTACAATTCGAAATAAAAATATTATTGAGAGAATTATTATTTAAATTATATAGTATGTCTCTATAAATGCCCCTAGGAAATATTTCTTACACACCCAGAAATAGACAATGTTGTGTGAATCTCCTGAGCAAATATTAGCTCATGCTTTGGACACTGATTAAAACATCACTTACTTAACCTTTATGTATCAGCAGTTAGAAAGCTCAGAGCCAAGTGTGAAGAGACCTCTAACAACTACACAAAACATCACAGCCTAATTTTACACACCAGCCTTTCCTCTAGTTTTATCCTTTTCCTTTGTTCTTTTTGTCTTGGAATCCCATTTTATTTGCATATGCTTTGAAATCTTATATGTTGTGTATGTTTTTTAATTCTACTAAATCCTCTTTTCAAACAAGGCAGGATCTCAATCAGTGGTTTCTAAACTGGGGGCAATTTCCCCATCCCTGGACATGCAATGTCTGGAGACATTTTTGATGATCACAACTGGAGGGAGTAAATCTATTCTAGATAAAAAAAACAAAAACAGAACCAAAAAAAAGTATAATAAAAGTTATGATTATTAAAAATCTGAATTATAATTGTTTCTATTTCTAGGTAATAGAAATTTAACATTGCCAAAACATTAATATAGATGCCTCAAAAGAGTCCCATCTGTTGCAAGTATACTTCCCATCAAGCCTATCATGTTAAAATAAGCTATTTCACATACACAGATGTATACAGATACACTGCCTTATCCATGGCAGGTAAGCAATAAGCAGTTGATAGACTAATTGACCGGAAGAATAATTAACAAAAATAAGAAAAGTCACGGAGGATCTATGATGTAGACCTATATGTGGCAATTGGAGGAATTTACATTTGTGAAACAGCAGCCTTGTTTTAGAGTACAACAGATCTAGCCTGAATCCCAGGAAAAGAGAGGAGCAAACATGTTGGGGATGATAAACCTTGCGTCCAATGGAAGAAGGCAACACACAAGTGTGTATATCAAAAAGCCAGCCAAAGGAAGGAAGACACAGCTATAAAAAGCAGATGGTTTGAAGAGAAAGGAAATATGAAGCAGGATCCAAAAAGTGTGTGGGTCAAATAATAATATAAAAGGTTCTGGCAAAAATATCCCTCTGTAGAAATTCAATAAATTGTTTATAAAAAAAAAAAGGCACAGCAAGATTATATTAAAAATATAAGCATTCGGGGTCAATAAAGAGAAATACGTAACCTGTATATTTTTTAGAGTCTAAAAAATGAGCAATTTAAATTGACTCAAGCTAAACAGTAAATACCGTCAAAGAGAAATAGAAACCTGAGTAGAGATAGTCCCAGATGCACAACTCAATAAAGACCAACTGAGTCATTTAGAAATTTACCTTGCATTTGAAAAGAGGTT
Organism: Rhinolophus sinicus; assembly: GCF_057876585.1. NCBI lineage: Eukaryota > Metazoa > Chordata > Mammalia > Chiroptera > Rhinolophidae > Rhinolophus > Rhinolophus sinicus. Next base: position 73,996,511 of record NC_142501.1, on the reverse strand, counting down.
TTCTGTTAGGTTGGTGCAAAAGTAATTGTGGTTTAAAAGGTTAAAAATAATTGCAAAAACCACAATTACTTTTGCACCAACCTAATATATATCTGTGTGTCCAAATAGGTTTGCGCCAACCTAATATGTACTGTTCTGTATATTTGCTTACCGTGATCTGAAAGGATTGTAATAGGAGTTGCTTCTGTCAATAATGGTGGTGGGTTTGTCAATGACCCATTCATACATTCCCAGAAGGTCTGCTTTGGAACCAGTTTGCAATGGGCTGACAGAAGCTACAAGGTGTCTCCAGAACAAGAGAGCAGAACTCCCTCACAGGACTATGCAGCCACCCATTTGACCACACCTAGAAGCCAGCAAATGCTTCCTTCCTGCGGTGACTGATGCCTGACTTCATCTTGATTCTTGAAACTTTACTTCTAGAATTCAGATCTTACACTGCCTTGGCCTTTCTGGTTCCCAGCTTGATGGAGAGTGTCCATGTCCAGCAAGAGAAGAATGCTAAAAACTGAGTGAGGAAGCAAATAGAAACAAGGGCACAGGAGCAAGAAAGGGTTGCTTCAGGATGTGATTTGCATCACCAGGTTGGAACAGGAGACATTGAAGGTAGTTAGCAAAGTCACAAGGATGGGAGCAGCTGGAGGAATCACGAGACCACAGGGGGGCTTGTACTTCTTGTGTAGATGAGCCTGGTCTATTTTTTTAAAGCTGGGTTAACTGCAAGACGTTTTATTTCTGTACATTGAATAACTTGAGTGTAATTATGGTCCTCCACTTACTCAATGTCTTGCTGCTAAAGACACATCCCTATAATTCAGGGCAACTTCTTGACAATCTGAAAGACACTTCTGGGCAGCTTAGAAAAATTTTAATATGATCAATGTTTGCTTAATCTTGAATATCTGACTAATTAGGCAGTCTCTGGCTAACTAAGTGTTGGCTAATAGTTCCCTAAAACATTTCCCTTCATTTCTGGGCACACAGCTAGACTATATTTCCTAGCCTGTCTTGCAACTAGGTATCATTACATGACTGAGTTCTGACCAATAGAACTGAGCAGAAGTGATGTATGCAATTTCTAAGCCTCTTGTACAATCCTCCATTTTCTCTCTTTCTTTGATGGCTAGCTAGAGATGGGATGACAGAACCACAAATTGGAAGGAATCTGGTTTCCTGAGTTACCATAAGCATGTGTCAGCAAACTTTTTCTATAAAGGGACAGATAGTCCCTTATTTTCACCTCTGATGGCCATACAGTCTCTATTGTAACTATTCAGCTCTGCTGTCTTAGCACAAAATCAGCCATAGACAACACATAAACCAACCTCATGGCTGTGTTCCAATAAAACTTTACTTGACAAAATTGGGCACTAGCCTGGATTTGACCTATGGATCATCCTGGGTGAAGCCGTGATTATGCGGAACAGCTAAAGGAATGAAAAAATACACACCCACTGTTTTAAGCCTCTGAGACCTTGAGTTTCTTCTCTCTTATAGAAGTTAGCATTACCTTAACCAACACAATGCCATTTTGATTGTTTATAAAATGTACTCTAACACATTTCAGAATGTAAAATTGTGAACCTGCCACCTCAGGTTTTAGGTTTTACAAAACAGTCCTTTCACAATATCAAAATACATAACAAAAGAGATGGCCTGTTGTTTTTGTTTGTTTGGCTTTTTCTTTTTTCTTTTATGGAGACTGAATTATGTTATTTTATTGGGAAAATGGTCTTTATTTTTTTTTTTTTTAATTTATTTATTTTTTGCCACTGACCTCTCATCTGGTGATTTTATCTCTAGGCAGAATTGCAACACTTTTTAACAAATCATTCCATTTCCTGAGGACAATGGGGAAATCCTGCCATGTATTCAATTAATGAACTCCCCAATATATATTGAGTTTCTCTGTGGGCCCCAGTGACTAGGAATCCACAGAAAAGCATTTCTTAAAGCAAAAATGGAGCAACTGCTGGGGTTGGGGGGGATTGGAAGAATTCAAAGTGAAATGTGTCAAAGATTAATTCAGTATTCCTGGCAGGAATCTGTGGCTTTCTTTGTTTTCCCATTATGTGACTCAGTATCCACAAAGAGAGAAAAGAATAACACTGATTTTTGACGGTGGCTTATAAATTGCTGTGAGAGAGAGACAGAGGGGGAGATGAAGAGTGAAGACAGAGGAGTCAAACAGACCTAGGTTGGAATTCCTGACCCACCCTAGCATGAATCTGAGCTCAGTTTCTCCATATGTGTAATTGGAATAATAATAAATTGGGTATAGCATCCAGCATGTGGGAAGGACTCAAGAGTGTTAGTAATTATCATTAGTTTTAATGGCTACTTGCTGCCAAGGTCACACATTATCTTTTCCAAGTAAACTGTTTTTCTTTAAAGAAAAATGTATTTATCCTTCAAGACTTGGAATTTTGTGGATTGCTCATATTTAATAAGTGAATCTGAACATCCACAGCTCTTATATTAAACTTGGCCCTCTCCCATGGCTCTTGAACTTGGTATTTTAGTCAAAAATTTGCTCCATCACATTCTCTTCTGTATTTTTTAATTTCTCTCCCTTTACTGGATCTTCCCGTGTTGCATTTCATGGTCATCGTTCTAAAATACAGACTTAATCATGTCAGTTTGACATCCTTCTCCCATCCTCTGTAGATTAAGTTCAAACTCCTTACTGGACATTTAAGGCCCATCTTCCCACTGCCTCAACTCAGTTTCCTCTCTCTCGCTTGCATCCTACATCCTAGGATAGATGAATAATGTAGTTTTCTAAACATAGCACAGTATTTCATATCTTGGTAAATGCTATTCTATCTTTTTCCACATTTATTTGGCTAAATCAAATTCATTCTTCAAAACATGATTGAAATATGAATTTCCTCACATAAGGAGAATTAATTACTGTCTCCTCTGTTCTACTTCCAATTCTTAAAATTACTAATTTTTGTATAAAACTATACGATACTTTTATACTATTATAATAGGTAACAAATGTCGACCACTAACTATAGACTAGACACTCTGTTGGCATATAGTTTATATGCAATATCTCACTCTTTGTAACAATTGTATTAGGTAGTTTTATTACTGTCCTCATTTTATAGATGAAGAAACTGAACCTTAAGTATGAATTGACCTGCCAAGGTGACATTGCTAGTAAATACTGGAGCATTCCAAAAAGAGAACTGTAATCAGTAGATGTCAAATGCTGCAAACAAGATGAAAACAAAAGATAAAATGTTAACCAAAAAGAGATGTCTTTTCAAAAGCCACTGCTAACCTTTAGGAAAACAGAACAGAAGTCAGAGATCAAGAAAACCAAAAGCAAATGCAAAGCTTGGAATAGTGGCGCTGAATACAACTACTCGTTCAAGACATGCATCTGGAAAGTTGGAAAGATGGAGTGATCATCTGAGGCAAGGTGAAGAAAATTATTATTATTATTATCATTAAAAAGCAGTAGAGACCTGAGGAATTTTGGAAGCTGATTCTAAAACAGTGCATCTCAACTGGGTTTGATTTTGCCTCTCCTCACCCCCAACCCCACACTCCAGATACAGTTCATGATATCTGGAGATATTTTTGGTTGTCACAACTAAAGGATGGGACTGACATGTAGTAGGCAATGACAGCATGCTGTGAAACATCCTACAATACTAACATTGCCCCCACAACCAGAATTATTAGTCCAAAATGTCTAGTGCCAAGGTTGACAAATTCTGTTCCAAAGGATCCACTGGAGAGAGGAAGAGATTAAAAAAATAAGAGAAATGTGATAACTGATAGGACAAAATAGGGAAAAAAAGAGAAAAGGAGTAGATAACAAAAATGTTACCCTCTGAATAGCTTTATCAAGAATTATTACCCTCATTTTATTTATTATTTTATAGACACAGAGGTTGAAGTTCAGAGAGCTTAAATGACTTACGCTTCCAGGATCTAGCAGAAGTTTGAGCTCCACATTTGATGGTCTTTTAACTACGCTACCTAACATTTTAAGTTCAAGATTGACTGAGGGTGATTGTTGGAGATGTGATAGCAGAAATACCAATCAGGAAGCAATTATTTTGCTTACAAATTAATCACATACCCATTGATTTCATGTTTCCGTAAACAATACACTTAGTGTCTTCCTTTTTATTCAAGGAAAGAAAGATGTCTGATACCAGGAAGGAAGGAACTGAGAAGAATGCATTTGGCAAATGAACATCAAATATACACACAATATGGTCACTTAACACACAATAAAACAAGTTGTATGAGATTCTCAGTAACATGTGATCACATATAATTCACACAATATATTTTTTTTTTTTTTGGTAATTTCAGAGGTTAATACATAACATATAATTCTTTAAGGACTTTGTAAAGCATGAACTAACATAAGACACTAGCATTAGACTGCCACCTTTCTACAAATTGGTACTCAAAGGAAATAAACGTATGATCCTGAAAAATAGAGCCTTCTGTCAGTAGAGACAATGTGAAAATTCAAGGATCATTACAACATTCTTTACACCACTGCGACTGCAAAGGCAAAAACAATTAAAAATGACGATGAAATTTGAAAAAAAAGAAAAAAGAAACTTGAAATATGAACTATCACGAGAAAAAGAAGTAATGTTGTTTCTTTCAATACAAATAACTAAATGTGCAAGCACAGCAGAAACAGGAAAAGGAGACGAAGCATCTAGGGACGTGAGTGCTGACCTATGCAGCTGTGGGCCTGGCCAGCTCTGGAAGTGCTACCATGTGAGCAAGCCAACAGGAGCGTCGACAGCCCTCAGCAATCAGGCATCTTCTCCAAGAAGGAAACAGCTGGCCGCTAGAGCCAGCCATTTACTCTATTGACATCTGCTGCTATAGTTCTACCCTGGGGTTTCTTTTATTTATTCCTGTTATTCAAACAGTTCGATAGAGACAATGTGTCAACAACCTAAGTGTCTTCTCCTGATAATTCTAGGCACTTGGGTACACCAATGCTTTATTCAAAATTCACTAGCAATGTTAATTCAATACTTAAAACGAATCTTACTAGTATGTGCAGAAATTCAGTCAAACAATAGCCCTTCTTCTCTTTCCCTGTAGCCAGCAGAAGTCTTCCTCGTTGCAGTGTCATTTATCAGTTAAGAGTAACATCTTTTAAAGCCGTAGCATACCACACTCTAGCATTGAAATATTGGCAAGTAATTTAACCTCTCTCGGTCTCAGTTTCTTCATCTGTAAAATGGGAATATTCACAGTGGCTATTGTGATAACTGAATGGGATATTCCATAAAGTGCTTGGCTCAGTACCTGGTATATAGCAAGCTTCCAAAAACCTTAGTTAATACTAGTCCCTCTCTGCTATGACTTCTCCTAAATATCATTAACAGTATAATTTTGTCTCATTCTTACATAAGAGCCTTCCTAATGAAGTGTGCCTCCATCTATGATCTGACCCCAAAATGTTAATTTCCATAAACAGTCTGCTCAATGATAATGGTTTAGTCACTGGGAATTCTATGCAACCCTCTCCTCAAAAGAATGTTTTTTTTTTTCTCTATATATTTGAGTACTGTCTGCCCATTAAATTCCAAGTACTTGAAAAAGTGTTTTTTTTATAATGCTCCATCCAAACAGGGTTTCTGTCAGACCTATAATCTTACAAAAGGATTGCCTGCATTAGCAATACTATTCATACAGTATATTTACTTGTGTATATCACTATGTTTTAAAAAATATTATATTTAATGCTTTTGAGTATCTTCTGTTTTCAAAGCATTTGTGATAGCACTATGTAAACAAAACAGTAAGAAATAATCTCTACCTTGATTGTCCTTACAACTAGTAGAGTAAGGAAACTAAACTAACGTCCATACTACCACGTATATAAATGGCCCTACTTTTTTAAGAATTTTCTTTGGATCTCTCCAACTGGATGTAAATTTCCCTTCCTTTTAAAAATCACAACAATGTAATCATTCTTTTCTTTGACTTTTGAACTGAGTCTTAAAAGAGTGCATGAGATTTAGAGGATAGGGTATACCCAGCAATAGAGATAGATAGATAGATAGATAGATAGATAGATAGATAGATAGATAGATAGATAGATAGATAGACAGATAGATATAGATATAGATAAATTATATCATGAAAAGAGAGTATAATGTAATAGACAAAAAAGACTTTGTAGGGAAAATTCTAGATTCAAGTCCTAGATTTCGGTACTAGTTAACTGTCTGATTTTATGACTGTTTCCACTCTATCAAAGCCTCATTTATTTCTCTGGATAATAATGCCTACTTTGAAATGCTACAATAATGAAATGGGAGATTTCCTATAAAGTATATGGTAGGTGCTCAAAAAAACTGTTTTCTATAATAATGTGAAAAAGAAAAAACTTGTGTTTGCACAGGTAATCCAAGAGGGAAGGGATGAGGGAGCCCAACATTGGAAAGAAGTTAGAAATGAGAATAAAGGTAAAAGAGAGGTGGGGGACCAAGTTTAAAGGAGGCAAGGGGCTGGAAAGTAAAGACCAGGAATGAAGTTTTCAGTGGTAGGTCTGGCCAAGGAACTTTCATGAACAGGGATGGTCAGTGCTTAATTGTATGTTATTTGCTGAGTCTTGACAAAATAGTACCCTCTTTCTTAACCTTAATCTCCAGATTAAGTAATATTTCCAAAGCAAAGTGACTCTTCCTCATCTGGGTGAACAGACAGAAAGAATGGGAAAAAACAAGCCATATGAGGAGAGACATTAGAAAACTCAAGGAAAGTAAGATCTCAGAGCAATAGATAGCTCGAGAAAACATGAGACCTTGAGATATCATGGTGGAGTTTCCAAACATACGTGACATAGAATCTGGAACTGAAGTTATTTCTTTGTTAAATGACAGTGAGGCTAAACAATCTAAAGAACTTGGGACACCCAGGAAGGATGCATCTGGAACATAATAGTTAGATGTGGCTATGACAGAAAAAGAGGAGGTGACCATTGGGAGACTGGAATACCTGAATGAAAAAAGAAAGATTGTAAGACATGAGAAGTAACAAAGATTTTTGATGAAGCAGGATGGTGAACGTGTTGAACAGATGTGGTGGAGAGCCACAGGAGAAGACGAGACCACTTTGGAATTATTGCAATAATTGACAGACAATTTAACAAGGGCCAGAGCAGGACTGTGTGCATAAGAGGATAAATCCAAGCTATAATATAGAAGCGAAAATCTCCAATTACTAGAAATCATGGGATGTGAGATAGTAATGTATATCACTAGATATTAGACTAGGAATTCAAAATGATGGCATTTACACTAATCAAAAACAAGGCTAGGAGGAGTATTGAATTGAGGACACATTTCTGACATATGTTCATCTGACACATATAGGTTTGTTCTCTCTAACCAGGTCGTGAGGCTGTTTGGTGCAAGGACTAGCAGAGATCTCCACATAAACGTTTCTTAATGACCGTCATCTATTGTGGGCACTATTCATAGTCTCTTTTTCCTTAGAAACAGAACCCATAATTTTTAGCTGGGCACATGGTTTCCTAGAATAAAAGCTACATTTTCCTGTCTCCACTGCAGCTAGATAAACCCTCAGAACTACAAAGAGGTCAATGGGATGTGGAAAAAATCCTTAATGAAACAGGATGTGTCTTTTTAATGGAGTGAAATTCAATTATCTGTTCAAGACTAAGCAATAGATGCCACAAACTGGTGAGAGTGGGCAACACAGAGACAGCCTGGTTCCCTGACAACTTCATGCAGCCTCCCTGCCAGCCATGAACCGATTACTTCCATTTATCGTTTATACGAAAAAGAAATACAATCCTATTTTGCTTATGCTATTGTTAGGTTGACTTTTCTACTATTTGTAGCCAAGTCTAATTATCTCTAATATTATACAACGACCTTAATCAATTTGCTCTTTTCTTCAGTTCTATTCTTTCAAAAGTTTATACATATCTTTGAATATACTCTTTCAACGTTTGGAAATATATTGAAATGCTGACCAGGCATTCTCTACATCTACTTGGAAAAGTCTTTAATCTGATGCGTGGCATGGTAAAAAATCCCTATAAATAAAACACTGCTTACCACAGAGTCTTATTGGAATATCAGATGTGTGATTGATAGGCTTGCTAACCAGAGATCAACCCAAATTCTAATGAAAATAGTACTTAGAGTGGTCAAGTCTTAGGCCAAGGCCATTTATCAAAGTGAAAGTTTGACTAAACCTGCAGAGATAATAGCATGGTCAGCAGAGAAAAAGTGTCTATCTATTCTTTCCATCTAATCCAGACAAGTCCTTGTGGGTACACAGAACATTAGAACAGAATTGTATGGTGTTCACATTTAATTATTTACATAAAGTTAAAAAGTTTAGTCTTCTGTTGATAATTTATACTTCCTTACTTCTACCCAATTGCTTACAGTGGACTGAGAAGTATAAACCTATATAATTAACTATTTTTCTAACTAATTTTTCTTGCATAGACAATGCTTTCTTAAAACACCAAAGGGGTGACATAATTTTAGAGCTAGATGTACTTTAAAAACCATTCATCCCAAACCCTATGTTTATTAGACTAAATGATCCAAAGAGACTAAAGAACTTAACTAAATCTTTCTCAGAACAATTGTTAGTTCATTCATTCATTCATTCATTCATTCATTCATTCGTGTATTAATTCATTCAATTACTATTTCATTCATATGCATAATGAATTGGGGAGAGGAAGCTGGAACACAGAATAAGGCCCTACCATCTATATATTTTCAATTTAGTGGGGTGAGAAATAAATTAATCAGGTAATTAAAATACAAGTAAAGGTGCTATAAGTATTACTACAGATAGAATTATAGGAGACGTAAGGAGGGAAAGGGGTAGGAAGCAAAGGCTTTATGAAGAAAGTTGCATTTGGGTCTGTACCTTAGAAAATTTGAACAGGTGAAGACAGATGGAATGGACATTTCAGACAAAAAAGGGTGGCTTTCTTTTCAACTTGTATAGTTGATTATTACATGAAGGTTTTTTTTTGTTTTTGTTTTTTTCTCTTAAGGTATTTTTAAATCACATTTGGGTAAAATCAAACCATTCCCTAAAGAGCCAGAGGTGAGAATGGTGACTTCTGAAAGCTTGACATCATAGTTAAAGCTGCACCAAAAAAGTGATGTTTATCAAGGTATCAATGAATCCCCAGGAAGTTCATCCTTAAGGACCATGCTACTCTGTAGCATCTGGAGAAAATGATTGTAGCATGACTTAAAAACCCAGAGTATGAGCTACTGCTCACAGAATTCATGAATTAAATGACTGAAAATGATGTCAGTAATAAGTAAAACAGTAGGGTTTCAATTTACAAGTGAAAATCCAGACAAATGTACAGTATCAAGGAAAATAATATTTCACTGTCCTTCATACATGGCAATGAATTAAGCAGTCTAGGATACACATATTCAAACAGAAAGTATTTAAAATGCAAAAGACATTTAGAGAAAAGTGATGCTATCTCTATGTACTTTTACAAACAAATCTCCTTTTACAATATAATATGTATGAAATATAGGTCCCCTATTTCCCATATTTGTGATTGGTTATGGTTATCAGTAACAGCACAATATATAGAACTAACTAGTCACTTCATCAATAAGTAGTGCTAGGTGATAACAACATACACGTAATCAGAGAATTAAGCTCACAACTTTTTTACAACTATAAACTGTAAGTACAGATTTACACAGGCTAAATATTCAGCTTCCCAGCCATACAAACTACTCACTTTTTTTACACCGGTGTTCCTCTACTAGACACCATTTCACAACATGCTTTATATTCCACCTAAAAGGAAATCTGCAGCTACATAGCACGTAACCTTCAGCCACTGACCTTGCTGTCTTCTGTCTCCTTAGCTTTCCCTTGGAGGGGGTTCTTCTCTCCAAATTCACAGGTTGATTTTAATGTCAGCTGACAAGAAAGCATTGAGCTCTCTGTTTCAGTCAGTTCCAAAGGTCTTGAAGAATAATGCTGTGACCCAGTAGTGCCAAGATTTGGTATCGGAAGAGCAGTGTGAACAGGCTTGGACCCAACAGCTGGCTGCCTCCGTTTTGAGGCAACCCCAAGTACAGGCATGGCTTCTATAAAAGTATCTTCTTGCTGCCAAAGAAAATGCTTCTAACCTCAGTCTGGTAGACTCCAACTTTAGTATTTCCAGAACAAATACTTTAAACAAAACTAGCAGTCATCATGCTTTAAAAAAAAAACAAAAAAACTAAAAACTAATAATATAACTTTCAGGAAGAGGCAACAAAACTTCCCTTCGTCTTTAGTTAAGTATCTTTCTTTCTTACTGGCTTGAATTCTCATTCTGTCATTCTCTCTCTCTCTCTCTCTCTCTCTCTCTCTCTCTCTCTCTCTCTCTCTCTCTCTCTCCAGTGAGTCAGTATCTATGCAATATTAAATACTCCTTTGGGGAGTAAACTTTTCTTGAAGGTAACTGCTACAAAGCTCCTTCTCTAGGATTAAAGAGCTCCTAGTTTTACTTTTTCTGCTCATACAGCAGTGTGAGTCTAAGCACTGAGAGTAAAAAAGAGGAGAAAAACAAAAGGAAAAGTCCTTCAGTCCAACTGTCAAAGCACCCAAGAGACTGCAATAGTGGAAGGACAAGCGTTCTTCCTGACTTCAGAAATAACCAGCCTACATTCTCTTTTTAAAGAAAATTGTATTTCCCCCAGCTTAAAAAAAAAAAAAAAAAAAAAAAAATGGACACGATTAATGGCCAAAACAAACAGCTGTTGGAAGAACTTTTAGCCCGGAAACAATCTCAGCAATGAAGCTGTTTGTCTGATTTCCAGCTATTTTTCACTACTGACAGCCATGAACCACGGTGCTCATTCTGTTTCATCCCATGAAATCAGGTTAAACTCGTGCAACAGTGCAACTAGCTAAAGCTGCTAAATCATTCAGCACACCATGCCTGCCTAGTTTATTAAAATATAGTAAATACAGAGAGTAGGGCACTAGCTAGCTATAGAGTAATCATTGTTTAGAAATTTAATAATTCTAACAAAAATATTCATAGCTAACACACATGTGGAATGTACTACATAACAGTTACTGGGCAAGCACTATTTGCACTGTCATATTTAACCAATGGAAAAACTCAAGAATTTATTTTCTCCACTTTATAGAAAGGATATAACTCAGATTCATTTGAGTAATTTGACCAAAATCATGCAGTTAGAAAGTGGGAGAGCCTATACTATTTAAAGAGTAACTTTAAGAAACATCTTAGAAACAATTTAAAGTAACATTATTAGTTAAGCTTATTAAATCCAACTTAAAATCCTAAACTTCTAAAGAGTGGCCAAATGTGTACTCCATGACTAGGAACAATGCTACTTCTAACAATGAAATTATTTTATTATGATCAGATCATGTTCCATTTCTGATTAAAAGCATGTTCACGATCTATAACAAAAGCAAGGGCTGAATGTTTAAGAAAACATCTGACACATATGCATTCTTGTCTTAAAAGTAGGGTCACTAAGATAATGGATACACAGAGAAATTCCTCCATCACTTAGTAAATACCATATTTCCATAAATATGTAGAGTTTGAGATTTCATCAGCAATGTTATATCTAATAATAAGAATTTGATTTCCTATCCCTCACATTTCTGTGTGAGAATTCTATAAGAAAGACAGATTTATTCTGTTTTTTTAATTTATTTAGAAAATCTTATATTTATCAAATATTTTAAGAATTAGTGTTATATTTACCAAATATGTTAAGAATTAGTAATATTGCAAGTGAAATTCCTAGAAAAATGAGTGGACATGAATGGTGGCAATTATGAGAATCATAAGCCATTATTGTAGAAAATATCTCTCCGTAGTAAAGAAATTATTTTCTTTGTCTACTATTTCTAGGTCTAAAATTAGTATGTACTTTTAAGTAAGAAGGAGCAATTTACAGGTTAAAGCAATAACTAAAGTTAAATTTATACGTTCTTTTGATAAAAGTATAGAAGAAATTCAAATATAAGTTAGAAATCTTGACGACTTTTAAAAAAGGAATCCAAGTGGGCTTTACCCAATGAGATAATAAGAAACAAATACAACACTAATAGTGATAAAAAAAAGTGAAATGATCACTCTGAGAAAGTAACCTAGTCTAAATTTACAAATCATTTAACACACTATCCCTTTCAGGACTATAAGATATTTGAAAACCTAGTGATGTTCAAGTTCCTAACACGGGGTTTAAATCCTATGAGAAGATATATGCACCCTGTAATCCTCACATTGCAAACAAAATGACATACCTAAAATAATAGGACTTGTGGGAAAACTAGTTCTGGGAGATCATTCAAAATATATGCAACTTAGTGAGCATATCACTAGCAAAAATAATATTGGTACCTCAGAAAATAATTTGGACCACCCAAGCAAGCAGGTCAGTTCAGGTTAAAAATAATAAATAAATTGAATAGAAGTGCTGGCAATTCCTTTATTAGAATTGGTGGGAAAATCCAGGTGGAAGGCAAACTCTGAGCCAGTAGGCTTGCCAGTACATTGCACAGGGGCAGTGCAATCTGCAGATATTTGTCAACCACACTGGACAAGAAGGATGCCCCTCTGACGAGGAAGTCCAAGATACTGGCACTCGTATTTTCAACTTTTCTTAAAACTGAGTCAAAGCGGCACCTGTTCACTATACATTATCAAAGCGGAGGGCTTCTTTTCCCACCCAAGGTAATAATTTTGCTATGACTACTCTGCCTTCCTTGGCCTAGGATAAATCACCTATTAAAGATATACAACTTTCACATTTTACCAACATAATTCCATTTACCAATTGCAAGTGAGCTAACTCGTATGTGCTGGAGCAGAACACACTGTAATTACTGATATAATCAAATTGCAAAAAAAATGTGTTCACATTCAATAAGATGTCTTTTCACTTTGAAATGCCCATTGCTTATTAGATGGTATAATTTCACTACGACTGAAATATAGGGTTGAAAATAGTCATCACTGTTGACTAATTCTATGAAATAACATCCACCAAGAGCAACAACAACAACAAAAAACTTAACTTAGAGAATTTACTGTAAGTCAGCAACTGTCACCCCATTTCATCCTAAGAACATCATCTTTGGATAGGAGACAAAGGCCCTGGAAAGTTAAGTAATTAGCTTAACGTGACAGAATACAGGGTTTCTGAGACTGAGTTCAAGAAAGCACTACCTAGAAGGCTTGATAAAAATACAGATTACTGGATTCATCCCAAACCTACCAAAGAAGAATCTCTAGGGACAGAGGGAAGTCTGAGAACCGAATTTAAAGAAATTGATTCTCCTGTATATTAAAAGTTAAGATCTGCATTTTAGTGGATTTGTAGTTTGACAGTTCAGGGAATGCACTCTATAGATGGACCACCTGTAATCAAATGGCTGCTTCCTCACTTACTAGACATATGACATTGGCATTTGCTTGAGCCTCAGTTTCATCATCTGTAAAACGAGGAAAAAAGTAATTGTACGTCTGTCACAAGGTAGCGGTGAGAAAGGAAATATATGTAGAACAGAGAGTCTGCCACCTACCGTATTCCCCCCAAAATAAGACTTAACCATAAAATAAGGCCTAGCATGATTTTTCAGGATGCTCGTAATATAAGCCCTACCCCAAAAATAAGCCCCAGTTAAGATTATCAGCCAGACGGATGCATTTAGTATGTCCATTGCAACACATGACGTATTGAATTATAAAATAATAATATTAATATATAATTAAATATAAATAAACAATATGATTGACATTAATACTTAAAATAAATGATAATATAAATTACAATTAAGTATTTATAAATACCCAAGCGGGTGCCTTTGGACGAGATGTAAATGCCTATGTAAACAGATGCACTCAAGACTTATTGCCGAATGACCAATCAGAGTACAGACACAAGGCACGAATAATGTGCGCACTTGATAAGGAACGGACGTGGTTGTGTCTAATGTGAATCTTCATAGTTCAATATGTCGCGTGTTGTAACGGACCTACTTAATGCACTTGTGTGAAATAAAGAAATATTTTCTGAATTTTGGTGCCTCCAATTTTTCGTCCCTTTTGGGTGGACCATCATTCTTAATTGTCATCATTTTTGTTGCCACACCTGTCCCATAAGTTTTCAATTAACACTTGATTTAATGGTATATTTAAAAGGAATAAATTTGACCCCCAGACAAGATGAGTGCAAAAAGAAAAAGCTATTCCATTGAGTACAAGAAAGAAATTGTGGAGGACTCCTGGGGCAAGAATCTTATGGCTTTCTGCAAAGAGAAGAAACTGGATCTCCAAATGGTCCAAAAATGGCAAGCAGAGTATGATAACCTCAGTCAACAAGTGAACGAGGGAAATGCTAAGAAGCACATGTGTGGATCAGATTGACAACCATTATTTCCTGGGCTGGAAGACATCATCTGTGAATGGATTGCTGACAGGAGAGCAAAGGCTTTGGTTGTGCCAGGGCTAATATTCAAGCATTTGCCTTTGCAATGGCACCACAGTTAGAAAAATATCCCCAGAAGAATTCAAAGCATCACAACACTGGCTGGATGGCTTCCTTCAGCGATATGAATGGTCTCTAAGAAGACCGACACCACTGTTCAAGCTGGAAGATACTGAAGTTATTAAATGTGCGCTTGCATTCAAGTCCTTTATTGATGGCATCGACTTTTCTAAATACCAGCTTTCCAAAGGATTGCTATGGATGAAACTTCAGTGTTTATGGGCCAAGGATCTCAAATGACAATTGATCACAGGGGTACCCTGTCAATCTACATTTCATTCACTGGTTAGAAAAGTGCACAAGTTACCTGTATTTTGACAATTCATCTGAATGGAAAGAAAAACCCCACCTCTAATCATCACTAAGGGCAAGAAAGATAAGGTTGAACGTGTTTCAGGCATTTATGTTCTTGAAACCGAAAAGGCCTGGTGCACACAAGCAGTTATAAGGAGGTGTGTCAATTTAATGCTGTCACTTGTTTTGCAAGGTGGCCAAAGAGGTCTGCTAGTCTGGGATTCTGCCAGCACTCATTGTGCTAAAGACATGAAGAAATTTCTTGCAGAGAGAAGAGATCAAATAATAATTCCCTCAGGGATGACTGCCTATCTCCAGACTCTTGATATTGCAATAAACAAGCCATTCAAGCCATTTCCATTTGCACAGGAAAATCAATGACTACATTGAAAATAGAATGGAGAGAAATCAGCATGGAAACATTGTGAATCCTAGCCTGCAAGAGGTCATGAGCTGGGTGAAGAATTCATGGGATAAAAATCACTGACAGCTGTGTTGCCAATGCACTACGAGCAGGCTACGTGGACAAGAAGTGCTCATTTAAGGAGAGATCGATTGCTAGACGTGAGAGATTGGGGCCAATGGTTCTATAGGAAATGAAATCGCAAGAAATTCAAGCCTAAATTTGTGGTTTGGAGAGTTTTGACGATGTTCCAGAAGATGACATGACTGTATTTGAATAAATGTAGATTTTTGTACATGAATAAATGAATAAATGTAGATTGTTGTACATGAATAAATGTAGAGTGTCATAAATGAAAAAATAAGACATCTCCTGAAATAAGCCATAATGCGCCTTTTGGAGCAAAAATTAATATAAATCCTGGTCTTATTTTGGGGGAAATATGGTAGTTAAGTGCTCAATAAGTGTTAGCTATTAATGTTCTAAGATATATAATAGCCTTGAGAATCATTGAGAAAAGGTCAAGAAGCATAGTCGAAGAGTTTGGCCAGGATCATAAGGGTTAACAGAATTGAACTCGGGGGGGAAAAAGCCTGAAAATAAAAATTAGGTAAATTACTTGTCATTTTTTTCCCCATCCAATCTAACAGTAAAAGAAGCAATGACTCCTGAAATGTACTGCCTTCTAAAGCTAGAGTTTCAGGCAATATGAGAATTTCATCCTGGCTCCATTTTAATATCAGTGATTTTAAAAATAAACAACAAAACCTCATGAAAAGACAATTTGTTAACTATTATTTTTTTTATGAGAAACAGAGAATAACCAACTGTCAACATCAAAAACATGCTTTCGAAAACACAAAATACAATTAATTTTCATTCAACTCTGCTGTTTGCTAAAATACACAGGAAAGTCACATTCCTATCTTTACTAGCTTGATTGAAGTAAAATTTACAGTAATCAAATTGAATAATTCTAAGAAAATAATTTGATGTGACCAGCACCATAAACAAGATGTGGAATATTTCCTAAAACCTTTTCTTAGGCCCCTTTGCAGTCAACATCCCACTCCCAAAACAGGCAACCAATGAAGTGCTTTCGGACCCCCGTTTTGTCGTTTCTGGTATACACTGAAATGAAATCAAGCAGCATTTTTGCATCTGACTTGCCTCATGTATCATAATGCTTTTGAGATTTATCCATGGTATGTGTACCAGTACCGTGTTTCCCCCAAAATAAGACCTAACCGGAAAATAAGCCCTAGCATGATTTTTCAGGATGACAGCCCCTGAACATAAGCCCTACTTTGTCTTTTGGAGCAAAAAATTAATATACGACCCGGTCTTATTTTCGGGAAAACATGGCAGTTACTTCTTTTGGATGGCTGAGATGTATTCTACTGTATGTTTATGGCAGAATTCCTTTACACTCATCAGTTGAAGGTACATGGATTGTTTCCAGTTTGGGAATATTTTGAATAACGCTCTATAAATATTTTCATGTGTTTTGTGTTGATATTATTTATTTTCTCATGGATAAATAACTAGAACAGTTTTGCTGGCTCATTTAATAAATATATATCCAATTGTCTAAGAAACTGAAAAACTGTTTTCCATAACATACCATTTGAACTACTATTAGGAGTGTATGAAAGTTCTAGTACTTCCATATATACTCATCAATACTTCATATGGTCAGTCTTGAATCTAAGGCACTCTAGTGAGGTGCAGTGTATATCACTGCAGCTTTTATTTGAGTTTTTCTAATAACTTATTGATGCTGAGCATCTTTTTTAAGTATTAGGTTGGTGCAAGAGTAATTGTTGCTTAAAAGGTTAAAAATAATTGCAAAAACTGATTACTTTTGCACAAACCTAACATTTGCTGTCTATGCCATCCATACATCACCTTTGGTGAAATGTCTGTTCAAAACTTTTTCCTAACTTTTTGTCTTCCTATTAATTGAGTTTTAATAGCTCTTTACATGCTTTGGATGCAGGTCCTTTCTTAGATACTATGTTTTGCAAACACTTTCTCCTAGTTGCAGCTTACCTTTTGTTAAGAGACAATTCTCCATATATTTCTCACATTTTCCCAGCCTTGTAAGCAAAGGCCCTAACTAACTACCCTGTCACATTGAACTATTTTTTCAAGAGTTTTGAGTAGTAAACAGTTTGGAACACAGATGAAAAAAGCGTTGGAAGATAGAAATGGTGTTTCCCGTAGGAGAAAAGAAGTAGGTTTTGTTGTCGTTGTTGTCGTTTTTGTTTTTAAATGCCCATTGTAATGAAAATAATGTCTCCCTTCAGGGGAAAAAAGAAAAAAAAAAAGGTAAAGCAGGTTTGCTTACAAATAATTATAAAAGATTTACATTCCCTAGGCTCAAAATTCCTCTCCTGTAACCCAAGCCACCGCATGTGAGCTATCACCTGGTCCTTGTCATATTGTCCAGTGGACACTGGGGCTTGAGAAACTTGCACAAGAAAATGATATTACGGCTAATACTTTGAATAATAATCTGTGCCTGGTCGCTAACAGAGGAGTTCAAAGTCTCAGCCAGAACCCATGAATTTATGCCAAGTTAATTTGTTAGCTTGCAAATGGTACAATCGCAGGCCCCCTCACAGTTCTTAACACCCCTGTTACCATAGCACTGTCTTTTCACAATATCGTCAGGTTTTGCTTTATGTATTTCACAGTTTTAACATTGGTTTCATACATACTTAGGATTATTATTTCATCTTTATGTACTGACTCCTTTGACATACATAATTTAAAAAACCTTACTTTAACTTTTTAAAAAAAATTTCTTATTCTAAAGTGTACTTTGAGTGATACTTTGACAGACTTTAAAAGACTGGTATAATTTTTCTACCTTTCGCTTTAATCTGTGTCTTTATAGTTAAAGTGTATTTCCTGAAGGTGATATATATTTCATCACATTCTCTTATTCTCTCTACAATCTGCATCTTTTAATTGGAGTGCTCACAGTACTTCAAATTAATATAATTATCAATATGACTGGTTTAAAACTACCATTTTACCATTAGTTTTCCATTTGTTCTTTTTATAGCAATTGTTTTTATTTTTCAATTACAGCTGACATACAATATTATATTAGGTTCAGGTGAACAACACAGTGATTAGACATTTATATAACTTACAAAGTAATCACCGATCAATCGAGTACCCATCTGACACCATAGTTATTACAATATTATTGACTATATTCTTTAGGCTATATTTTACATCCCCATGACTATTTTGTAACTACCAATTTGTACTTCTTAATTTCTTCTCTTTTATCACACATCCACCGAACCCCTTTCCCCTCTGGCAACTATCAAAATGTTCTCTGTATCTATGAATTTGACTCTGTTTTGTTTGTTTGTTTATTATGTTCCAGCTTAAGGCTGGAAATAAGGCAAGTATTCCCAGCCTTATGTGAGTTCTAGGAATTGTTTATCATATTCCTTTCTGATGCTTTTTTCCTTGGCCTTTGCTGTTT
This sequence comes from Rhinolophus sinicus, assembly GCF_057876585.1. Classification (NCBI taxonomy): domain Eukaryota; kingdom Metazoa; phylum Chordata; class Mammalia; order Chiroptera; family Rhinolophidae; genus Rhinolophus; species Rhinolophus sinicus. The sequence goes on along the minus strand of NC_142501.1, from coordinate 73,977,736 downwards.
TCCTTTCTTTACATGTACAGAAAAGTCCTCTGACGAACACTGAGGGAAAAACTTCTATAAGTTTCCAGTGTCCATTCTCATCCATATTCTCTCTCTGTGTCTCTCTGTCTCTCTGCACGTCTTGCTTTCTGGTACTCTCCCTGAGAAGTTTTAGAACCCTAAGCTGTCCTGAACTTTTATTTCAATGTCTCTACCACTTAGCACAACTGTTGGACTCTAGCTGGGTTCTCCATCCCGAATCTGTGATCTGGACACTGCCTCCAGGAAGTAAGTGGGCAGAATAATAGAACACCCCTTTTTTGCCCTTCCCTCAGGGATCATGGCCCTGTGCTGCTTTTTGTCCAATGGACAAATAATGTTGTTTTATATACTTTTGTCCAGTTTCTAATTGTTTCAGATAGGAGAGTAAATCATACCCCTGTTAATCTCTAATGGTTAGAAGCAATAAGAGTCATATTCTTAATTTTTTTTTTCTCCAATCCATCCTGAAAACATACTGGGTATTATCAGTTTTTCACATGAAACCTCAAGAACCTGCATTGATTTGTTAGCTAAGAACTTCCCATAAACCTTAGAGATGAAATGATTCGTACTGACAGCTAGTAAAATGTTTTATTGATTGGTTAGATTGTCCTCCAGATATAAGGAAGATATTTAAATTTAAAAAAATAACATAAGATAATAGTGAGCATGGAGTTAAAACTATTCTCCAGACTTGGCTTCAAACACTTAAAACACTGAGGTCTGTTTTGGAATTTCTCTTGCCAGAGTCCCAACTGGCATCATTGTTTTTTCAGATATCTGGGAAAAATTTGATGCATCAAGAAGTATTAGCCATACAGTATATTTGAGGGGGCAATAAGCCAAGATATGCCTTTATTGTGGTATCGAGAAGGGAAAAGAAGGTAAACCAGCTGGCTAAAACATACAGTCAGGTGATGAGTACAAAGGAGTCAATCATAAAACAGTTAATGGACTTTTGGAAATGTACACAATGACCAATAAAACAAGAAACAACTCAGGCGAGGTGGAAGCTGGTTATATATGCTCTATGGCATATATTTGCCATCTTAAGGTTTCCTTACTGTATGCTACTGATGCAGTTAATTGGGCAAATGAAATTCATCAAATTCAGTAGGCCTTGTAACCATAAAGTATAATGAAAAGCAAATGTAGGGAGCTTTGAAATGACATTGCATGTTGATACTCTCCCTTTCAGCCTATCAGCCCTCAGAGTCAAAAACATACACATCTGGTGAAAGGACAGCTATTTTATTAAAATAAAATCATTTCAATAGTCTTGCTAGATAAGTTTCAGATTTCCAACAAGACAGTGGACCTTACAAGTCTAAATAAATACTCAGAAAGAACATTAATAATTCCAAAAATATTAGGTTGGTGCAAAAGTAAATGCGGGTTTTGCAATTATTTTTACCTTTTTTAAACCGCAATTAGTTTTGCACCAACTTAATAGTTATACTTCAAAGAGCTATTCCTGTTGGCATACATTGTACACAAATACACTGTGTTTTAAAGGTAAAGAAGGGCACCTTAAACTAAGTCATGACAATTTATTCCTGGGAAATGCAGCCAAATAATTTTAGGCATAAAATTATATTTAGGCATAATAGTTATTAAAACGCCACTTTATAAAAGTATCTTTTTTTGTACTTCTTACGGTTCCTTTGCCACTTTTATCATTCCCAGCTGTTTTTGAATGTTATCTATAAATAAGAATTGGCTGACATACCCAAACATAACTGTTTAAAAGATATCAATAAAACTGTTGATCACAAAGGTTGCACCTTGTAATTACGAGGAATTTGTAGGAATCTCACTTGGAATATTACACATTCTCACATGTCAAGCATCCTATGGCATGAAATATAACCATTGCTCTTACTCTTTCAGAGTAAAAATGTTAACTATCCCCTGCTTTATTTCAGATATATTTAGGGTGCATCAAGTTTCTCTCAGGAATTAAGAAGCAATCATTTCTAAAGTTATTTGATTTCATTTATTTATTTTTATATTTTAACACCAGGTAACAATATAATTACCTGTGATTTCAACCCCAAAAGTGAATTAAATTACTTGCTGCCTATGATCAGGAGATATTAATACTTCCCTTAGTTCTAAGAAAGGTTCTAAATGTCAGATATAACTAACATTCATAGCCATTCTAGGAGACCACCCAGAAAACCACCCAAATCAGAACTTCTCAAAGGTGGTCTTTATCAGATTGTGCAGCATTTTACTAGGAACCACACCTGTATGTGTACGTGTGTGTGTGCACGTGCACACACGTGAGAGATGGGAATATTGGGAGATTCAGCAAGACTACCTATTAGTCAACCTACCTGAACACATGAAAATAGGAAAGGGGAATTAGGAAGGCTGAGAATGAAAGCGTGACGTCTAATGGTACATCTCCTATTCTGAGTATCTTACGAGTATTCAGCTGCTTGGTCAGCAATATAAAATTACACATACATAATAAACATCTATTTATTCCACTGAACAAACGTAAGGATCCAGGGCCATCACCTGCAGTTGCAGTACCTTTCACATCTGGAGAAGTGTAGTGTACAGTCTTCCCAGCTGTATGCAATGGCCTTATTCTCAACAGCCCAGAAATAAAATGAAACCAATAACTGGAAAACCATGTTTCTCGCTCAGAGGCATCTCGTCCATTAGATTCCGACATGTATAGAAAACATGTCATGAAAGATGCAAGCTTCAAATACACTCTTTTAAATTGTCTGAGTGAACACTTCAAAGATTGCTTTTTTCTGTCTGCTTTTCACCAGAATAACTTTATTTATATATTAATATTTCCTTTTACTGATATTATGTCCATAGTGACCTGGCCACCCATTTTCTTACTAAAAATGCTGATATACGGGTATACATTCCCTTCATGTCTATATTATATGAGGCCCAAAGCCTTCTTTTCTTGAAATTTCACAATGAAAGAACGATTTGTGGCAGCAATAGACACTGTTGCCTAACTCTTTCTCCCATATTTCTTGGTTATTGGTTTTATGAATCACACATATGTTGTCCCAAAATATCTTCCACTTTCCCGTTTTTAATACTTAGACCATGAAAATAGATTAACAGAAAAGCATAATGTTGAAAAAGTACATAGATTTCTGTAAAGACTTTTAATTCAGGATTTTTCCCCATCATTATGAACCTAAGATACATATGAGGAGTTTCTAATCTTTAGGCTAAGGTTAAGATGTTTTGTTTTCTTCATTTTCCCCCACCCCGTATCCATATTCTCTTGCTAAATACTTTTACAAAAACATTCCGTTTATCCTCCCATAATGCTTCTGTAAAATATTTATAAACTATAGGAGGTGGGCAATGATGAGAAGAGAAAAAAAATGGATAAGTCAATTTATTGTCTAAAACTAGTATCTATTTTCCTTTACTCAATAGCTATATAATTAATGAATTGATGTCACAAATTTAAAAGAAATGAGAATAAAGAAAACATCTGCTGATAACCTGCCATTAAGTAACTCATGGTAAACAAGATTTTCATCCAATAAAAGAGGAAGTTTGATTCTTAGTAACCTTAGCTTAAAATCCTCATTATTAGTCGGCTCTTGTACTTTCAGGATGAGTTGCATATTTATACCATAGTTATGTTACTACTTAGTTCAGACATAAAGAACAAAGAGGGTGGGGTGAGGGGGAACCACCAAAAATCTGTGTAAGGTTCTCACTGGTATAAAAAGTTCCCAGAAACATCTATCGCTGCCATGAGTCACCTCTTTGTCAAGTTCTGTAACAGCAACAAGAAGCTTTGAAATCAGTCAATCCCACCATCACTGACAGGTATCTCCTTAGTCACTGGAAATGCCTGCAATGGATTTTAAGAATATGAAGGAAATTTGCACAGCCAAAATAAAACAGAATAAAGTACCCTTTGATTTGCTGAAACTGGGATGGGCTGAAATCTATCAACAACTGGTATTAATATAATACATATTACATGTGAACTTAGAATACAGAATCAGGGATATGAGCAATTTGTTAATTTTTAAAATAACCGGAATTTTTAGTAATTCAACTTGGCTTATTATTAATACGTGTATTTTCATATTTTTCATCATAAGCAAAATAAAATCTCTCACATATTTCTAGAATTGATAGAACAAAAGTTTCTTCCTTCAAATACAGATAGCCTGGACGACCAAATGTGAAAGATGAAAAGGAATGTGTTATTTGTCTTCTCTCCTCTAAACACTTTTCTGCCAGAGATCATCAGATACTAACATGGATTCTTACAAATGCACTGATTCACTCCAGATTTTCCTAACAGAACTGTTAACTTTCACAGGAGGCCACTGAAAACAAAGGGTGTTAGCAGCACTCACATACTCTTAGTCCTGGAGAGACAACACTGCCAACTTCCCACACTTTCCAACTTTCCACACTTTCTGACAAAAAACAGACAAACAAAATAAAACAAAACACTATGAACAAACATACATGGAAAGTTTCATAATTCTAATTGGATGGGATAGATTCTTCTCACATAAAGCCAATTTCCCTGTTTCCTATTAAACATTAAAATTGCTCATTAGAAATATATCATTTTCCTAGGACAGTTTTAAAAAACAGTGCCTGAAAGCATGTGCATTCTCAAAGTTTTATATCTGCAATTCTTTCTATAATAATGGCATATTCGCATTTTGTACCGTACAGATCTCAGATGCTCATGAAATAAGATATTCGGGGTTTCTCTAAGGATAACCCCGAATAAGATATTTGGGGTTTCTCTAAGTTATTAAAGTCCATCTTCTTTGAAATCATTTTTGTTTACATTCATCAGGAAGAATCCCTGCACCTCCCCCAAGCTGCCCACCCCACACGAAAGCCTAGCTTCTACATATATTTATTTCACCAAACCTCCACTTCTAATTCTTTTGCTGATGGCATCTTATCTAAAAAGTACTATACCAATTGCCCAAAGTTATTAAGTGATAAGATCAGGTTCTACATAGGTAGATCCCTTCCTTCAAGCTGTTGAGAACTATACAAAAACATTGCCTGATAGTTGAAAGATGCTTAGGAACACATTTGCCAATCTGAATTTACGTGTAGACTAAGATAAATGGGAGACCAGTGGTGATGTTTTCCTCACCAGCTTGCATCTCTCAGCTGGGTTTTAAGAGCTATCTTACATAACAAGCATATGGAGACCATAACTGCTGCAGTCTACATAAACAAGAAAAATAATGAAAAAAACACTCCACAAAAAATATAATAAAGGTGTAGTGACCATTTAATTGCACATCTGGCAATGCTAAGAGCTGAAAAGGAGAAAATGCTTTGTTAGAAAAACCTCTGGAGAGGTTAACGTTTGCCTCTGCAATAAAACAGGAGAGTGTAGTCTTGACAGTATCACTAGAAGAACTTTGTAAAGCTTTTTAATCAACAAGCAATGCTGTCAAGGAAACTTTCAAAAAAAAAAAGAAAGAAAGAAACTTTTTAAGTTAAGTAAACTTAGCAGCTTTTCCTCTTGGGTTTTTCTCTAGGGTATTGGATTTAAACAAGGCATTTCTGGAAACAAACAAACAAGTCTTATTATTCCTTCACAGAATATTCAATAGAAGTGTAAAATAACTAGTGAATCCTAAAAAGGGTATTGCAAATCCAGGCAGTCTTAAAATAGTGAGCTCCATTTAGATAAGCATGAAAGTGTGCTTGCTCTCTTTCTCCCCTGTTTACATTTTAGTGGTGTTATTCATTCCTCAGCATCTGAGCCCCTGCAAGCATCCTTCCGTAACTTCATCATCAAAGTTGTAGTGAATTAGAATTAAGGATAAATAAATAGCCACCAAAAAGATGGAAAGAGTATAATAGATTGGAAAGGAAAATGAAAAACTTGAAACTAAAAGGAGCAACTGTAGCTTGATAGTAGCATATAAAATAGATAAAATACCAGCTATGCAGGCATTCCATCTCTGAATTCACTTTGTCAATTAGCAAGAATTCATGGAGTTGTTATATATATATATATGGCAATTTACTATTTTCTCTGAACTTTTAGGGTTTAAATGTTCAATGGAAAACAGTAAACAGTCTCTGCATAGTTTAGAGATGATGCAGTTATTTAGAACTGAGCTGAAAGAGAAAGTGCTAAACTCACATTATTTATTTCAAGTAACTTTTTACATATTTGCCTATTGATATAAAATTTACTTTTTTTCCTCCAATTCTGGCTTAGGGAAGGAGTAGAGGTGTGGCATGTAATAAAACAAAGTAAACACAAAACTAAACGGAACAAGACATTGTGTCTATAAGTGGTTTTCCAAGCCTTCCACATGAAGAGAGGTGCAGGGAAGAAGATAGTTAAGCACATGTAGGGTCCACGGCTCAGCAGCAGGTAAGAGTGATGCAGACAACAGTGCTTGTCAGAGGCATCTGGTGGCTTTCCCTTCCATTGTTCTAGCCATTTGTGCTTGCATTACATAAAGAACTTCTGGATAGTCCTGAATGATAAACTCATAGAAAGGGAGCCAGGGAAATAAATACCATCAACCTACAGCCTATCTGATAATACTATGCTGAACAAGTACTAACCAATTCTACCCAGAAAGTGAGCCGTTTTCCAATGTATCTACTTTGCAGGATACAAAAAACTCACTAAAAGTGTACCTTCTCTGATTAAGCTAAAATGTTTATTTACATATTAATCATATTACAGGGTAGTCAACAAGTTTAAAAATAGAGATGAATTCTTTGCTATGCAATAGCTTTTTAGTTTGATATAGTCCCATTCATTTATTTTAGCTTTTACTTCCCTTGCTTTTGGAGTCAAATTCATAAAATGCTCTTTGAACCCAAGGTCCGTAAGTATAGTACCTATGTTTTCTTCTATGCAGTTTATTGTTTCAGGTCTTATGGTTAGGTCTTTGATCCATTTTGAATTGATTTTGGTACATGGTGACAGATAGCAGTCCAGTTTCATTCTTTTGCACATGTCTATCCAATTCTCCCAGCACCATGTATTGAAGAGGCTGTCTTTGCTCCATTGTACGGTTTTGGCTTCTTTGTCAAAAATTATCTGTCCATATTTATGTGGGTTTATTTCTGGGTTCTCAGTTCCATTCCATTGGTCTGTGTGTCTGTTTTTCTGCCAGTACCATGTTGTTTTAATTATTGTTGCCCTGTAGTACAAGCTGAAGTCAGGGAGTGTGATACCTCCAGCATTGTTTTTTTTCTTAGGATTGATTTGGCTATTTGTGGTATTCTGTGGTTCCATACAAATCTGATGATTTTTTTGGTTCTATTTCTTTAAAAAATGCCATTGGGATTTTGATAGGGATTGTATTAAATTTGTATATTGCTTTGGGTAATATGGCCATTTTAACTATGTTGAATCTTCCAATCCATGAACATGGAATGTCTTTCCATTTCTTTGTTTCTTCTTCAATTTCTTTTAAAAATGTCTTATATTTTTCAGTATATAGTACTTTCACATCCTTGGTTAAGTTTATGGAAGGCACTGTGGAAGTACCTCAAAAATTTAAGAATAGAATTACCATATGACCCAGCAATCCCTCTCTTGGGTATCAACCCCCAACATCTGAAAATATTTATCCATAAAGACATATGCACTCCAATGTTCAATGCAGCTTTATTTACGGTAGCCAAGACATTGAAACAACCAAAATGTCCTTCAAAAGATGAATGGATAAAGAATTTGTGGTATATATACACAATGGAATACTATTCAGCCATAAGAAAAGATGAAATAGTACCATTTGTGACAACATGAATGGATCTTGAGATTATAACGCTAAGCAAAATAAGTCAGACAGAAAAAGTAGAGAACCACATGATTTCACTGATATGTGGTATATAAAACTGAAAACAACAAGAGAACAAGACAAACAAATGAAGAAACAAAAACTCATAGACATAGACAACAATTTAGTGGTTACCGGAGGGTAAGGGGGGAGGGGGTGGTAGATGAGGGTAAGGGGGATCAAATATATGGTGATGAAAGGAGAAGTGACCCTGCGTGGTGAACACACAATGTGATATATAGATGATGTAATACAGAATTGTACACCTGAAATCTATGTAACTTTACTAACAATTGTCATCCCAATAAACTTTAATTTAAAAATATATATATAGATGAATACACTAGATGATATAATGACATTACAGTATAATACATCATAAAATATGTCTCTTTTTCCAGACTTTCTGCTTCTAGTATTTTTAAGTCTTAATTCTTAACCCATTCCAATTAATAACATGTTCCTCTTAACATGCCCTGCAATTATTCATAGATCTCCACTAATTCACTCTTAATTATTCTCCCATCAAGCTTCTTCCTGCCTTTGAAATTCTATCTTATATTTCCCAATACTTCTGATCTTACGCCCCATCCTCTAAAATCATTTGATATCTGAGACCAGCTTGACACAGAACATAATGCATTTCAATTTCTTACATCCCCGGTGCATGCTCATATATTACAAGTTCTAAACTACCATAAATTATTAATAGAAAATTATCCAGTTTCCCTTAGACATCAGATTATTATTTTATTGGAATATCTAAACAGTTCTTAGTACCACACCCAAGTTCTAGTTTTGATAGATCATACTTGGCAATCTGAAAATTATAGTGTACAGTTCAGAAAGGATGTGGAGAAGAAATGTAGGGAGAAAGAGATTGGATAAATTATGACATCTCAGGAAGCCATGACCACATTTTATATTAGAACAAAGATGTTCTAATATAAAATGAGAAATTTTATATTAGAATCTAATATAAAATTAGAGAAATTATATGAGAATATGATGGAATTGTAAAAGCTGCAATTTATATACATGCCAATTCGAAATGGCATTCATCAGGTTAAATCAGAACTTTTTAATGCATTATATTCTAACCTATCTAATCATGGTAGTGAACCTTAGCCTATCCAAATATTTAACAAGAAAGGTCAATATTTACTATGTGCTTCTGAAAATATATATGCTGTAATCCTCTGAATGAGACAATAGCAGCATAATAACATAGCAGTATCTTCACAGGACAAGATATTCAAGTTTCACCACTTGGATTTTTAAAGTCATTGCATCACTGCCCACTCTTCTATCCTCCCCATCAAGGCAGATCCTCATGTGCTTGAATGGAAACAATGTAAGTAACTGTAACCCCTTAACTAAAGACTGTACTGAGATCAACAGTAAGCTGTGACTAAAATTCTGTCTGCAAATGATTCGCTTTTTGCATTATTTACTTATTCAGCTTAAAATTTTACTTTGAAATAATGAAGAGCATCCGACTGGGTTGTGAATAGAGCTGGAACTAAAATTCAAGAAGTGTGTAACCCTTCCACCATCAAGCAACCTTCCTTGCCTTTTACACTACCATATTCTGATGTTCACGACAGGTCCCTTCCCCCGACAGTGTTCAAAGGAGCCATAAGTGAATGGTGCCTACTGAAATGATACCAAAGTCAGTACATTCTGCTGCAATTAAAAATATCTCTTCCTCCCCCAAAAGTGTGCATTCACACTCAGGATCTTGACGTCTCCAGCCTTACTAATAAACACTAACAGCGGTGGCAGCAGAATTCTAACTAATATTTTAAAACCATGAACAAGCCTGGAAACAGTCTTGTTTTCAAAGCTCACACATCCAGTGCTTTACTCTTTCGCATTGTTGGTTTTTAATCACAGGTGAGTCCCACTAATGGGCAATTCCAGTGCAATTAAGGAGGAAAGTAGGCCTGCACTACTGAGGACTTGCTTTTCAGTCTACAGACTGCTACTCCATAGTTCTTTAGTCCTTTGCGTGGGATCCAGGTTCTCCCTCCTTCTATAACTGCCTCTGCTTACCACACATCAGTTGTTTTTATTGGCTGTAACTCAGCCATTCCCTTTGAATTCAATCTCCTCTCCCTGTTGTTGTTTTCTTGGTGTAACATTTCAAATAAAGAGCTCTGTTGCTTTGGTGTTGCTTTATTTATTTCTCTTTTAATTTGCATGGTGTAGAGTTTGGTGGAAGTAGAGTTCAAAGCCAGTCCATGGCACAGAAAGCAGAATGTCGATTTGGAGACCATGTCTTCCCAAAGGATTCTTGAGAAACTCATCACAGGGAAGAAAATGTTAGGAGATGTTGGGATGTTCTCCCAAAATCAATTCTCCCTCAACATATGAAGGACCATATGTCTTCTAGGGTATTGACGCATTACATCCTGTGGGAGATTAGATTCGTGAGTGTCCATCAACCTCTGGCACGGTATTAAATCAGGTCCTTTAATGCTGGAGGGATTCTGAATCACCTGAAGGGCTGCTAAAACACACAGATGGCTGGGCCAGTCCCCAGCGTCTCTGAAACAGTAGGTCTGGGGTGGGTCCTGAAGATTTGCTTTTCTCACAAGTTCCTAAATGTTGTTAACGCTGCTGATCTGGGGACCTGACTCTGTGAACCAGTTTTGTATTGTGCAATAAAGATAAGAGCAAGAAAGAGGATTTCCTTTTCATAATAACTTGGATGTATTTACCTTAGATGCAGAAAAAAATACTGAAAGAAATGAGGGCATTAGAAGTTTTAGAGTTTGCCACTCTTCACTAATATATTTTGAATTAGTGCTAGATTCTAATCTTCCGAGTGCTTTGTGAAGTCATATTAACCAATCTGGTACTAGCCATGTGGTTGCTGACCATTCCTATCCTTCGTACTTGTTATGAACCATCTCTTAGATACACATTTATTCTATTTTCCGTAAGCCCTTTTATTTCTGCTTTCTCCTAGGCTATATTCTGTGGGATATATTTAGGATTTGGGATAGCTCCTCCATGTGTGAATATAACCATTGAAAGAAGGATGCAGAGATACTAACAGAACTGAAGGAAAAAATAAATCAATCAGGACTGGTGATCTGAATGGCAGGAACTGAAGGGCACTTTCTTCGGGGTCTTCTAAGATCAATTCCAGATTTGTTTGTTCCAATGTTCAAGGATCACACTCTTTGGAAAGGAATTTGAAACATATAAATTTGAGTCACAGCTCTACTCCTCAGCCAGGAAAAGTAGAGTACTTTGATATATTGTCCCACCAAGACAGTGTCCAATTGCGATGGCTAGTTCACCAAAGTGAAATGAGTATGCTATCAGCAAAGAATGAGTAATGAATGCTGGGCAGATAAAAACAAAATGTGTCCACTGCACACAAGCTCCTCGCTTATATGTAAACTCTGCCCAGGCACCGATGTCTGAAAGAATCCCATTACCCTTAAGAGTTTGGAATGTCTATATCAATCCCTGAGTTTTACTCTTTGATCAAACGTGATTTTTTTATTACATTGGAAATAGTTTGTTAATACTTCATTGGGACTAAATCTCTGATCTCTGAAATGATCATGGAAGTCAGGGGGGGAATAAATAGTTGTTTATTAAATAGCATTTCATTGTTTAAGTTATTATCTCATAATTGGTTGGCTTTTCATCAGAGTAGGATTTACGGATATCCAGTCTAAGGAGGATATAAGACAAGTTGAAGAAATAGAACTGGAAATTGAAATTTGTTCCAATTAAAGAATGTGAATGGCATGGAGTTTACTAACAGGACATGGGGCTGTTATTTCAAGCTATGGGCACTAAAATAACACAATGGAAAAGACACATCTCACTGAATAAAGGAATCCAAGAAGAATGGAATAATTTTTTTATGCTTATGTTTACCAATTTGCCAAATATTATGAATAAATGTAAAGGTTGAGGGTAAATAAAAATATGGTGATGATGGAATTGGGGTTGGTAATGGAATTAATTAGCATCTCCAAAGTCAAGAATTACCTTAACAGAAAATTAATTTATGGTGTTAAGAAAATAGAGAGACTAAGAGCTAAAAAAAAAAAGCAAGAAGTAGACTTCTCTTTCAAACTTATGCACAATAGAAAATAATTATGGGATATGTCTGTGAATGAAACAATCATCATAAACTTGAAAATAAGTTTTCTATTAATGCAAAAAATAAATTGAATATAGTTTTAATATTTACAAAATGATCACTTTTTAGGATATCAAACAAATATTAGATCATAATTTTCTCTAAAATCACTGTAATGTCATAAAGATACGATCCAGCAATTCTACTCCTGGATATATACTCAAAAGAATTAAAAACACATACTAAAAATTACATGCACATGCATGTTTATAGCAGCACTATTCATAGTAGTCAAAAGGTAGAAGCAGGGCAAAGGTCCAGCAATGGATGTATGGATAAACAAATTGTGGTATATATAGATACAAAGAAATATGCAGCCATAAAAAGGAGTAATGTACTGATATAGCCGACAAAGTGAATAAGCCTTGAAACATTATGCTAAGTAAAAGAAGCCCAATCCAAAGATTACATATCGTATGATTCCAGTTTCTATGATATATCCAGAACAGGTAAAACATAGAGATAGAATCCAGACTGGTGGTTGCCAGGAACTGCGGAGAGGGTAGGAAATGTGGGGTAATTGCTTAATGAGTAAAGGATTTCCTCCTGAGGTAATGAAAGTTTTAGGGAACTAGGTTGAGTTGGTGGCTGCACAACACTGTGAATGTACTAAATGCCACTGAATTGTTCACTTTAAAATGGTTAATTTTATATTATATTATTTTATACGATGCCCAGTGAATGTTTCTCTTCCCTCTTTCCACCTATCCATGTCCTTCCCTTCATTTAGAGCCAATTCAAATATCATTTATGCCTTAAGACCTTCCTTGCCAATTCTAACCCCAGGTTAACTTGCACATCTCTGAGTGTTTATGTTGTATTTCATATTTAGTCGTTCAGTCAACAGATGTTAATTAAGCACCCAGTATGTGTCGTGCCGTGTGTTAAGCACTGAAAAGCTTTGGTGAGCCTCTTCTGACAAGTGGGAAGAAGTACATCATTATATAATCAAACTAAAGAAGGCCTAGCATCAAATCAATAAAAGTTCGATAAAAAGAAACATTCCTTAAGAACATACAAGTAAATAATCTGAGTCTGGGGGATGGTGGTGGTCAGGAACAGCTTCCCTTAATACATGTTTTACCATATACTCTCTTATTTATTAATGACTAGAATTAGTTTTTCCAATTAGAATATGAGGTCCCGAAGGGCAGGGGCTTTTACGTGCTAGCAAACATGGCCAGATACTATGCAAATTATGCTTCTCCTAAGTGATACTGACAGAATGGACAATGGATGAATGAAGTGCAACTATTAGTGGACAATAGGAGCAGATGGTGAAGCGATGGAAGTAGAGAAAATGCACCTGTACCTAATAACTGTATTACCAATGAACAATTCATAAGGTTTTAAACATTCATCTGCTATGCATGTTCACATGTCGTTTTTGAGAGAAACTTTTTGAATTGAAAAAGTTAAAAATTTCCATTTAAGATTTGAATTGCCTTGATTATTTGTTATCAGTAGTTATATTAGGGGAATCTGATTGCAAAGCTATTTGTTTTAATCACTTTTTGCACGTTTTAAAGTGAGCAAATATTTTTAATTAAAATAAGAAAACTTAATAAAACTGAATCAACCTAAACTTTTAAGTGGCAATTTCTAAAAACAACTTAACTGGAATATTGGTCTACTTTTATTTATAGTGGTTAGCCAGAAATATTTGTTAAAGAGTCAAAAGAATTAAACATTATTAAGGAACACATATGCTGATGTCATAGCTGGAATTTCTTAGTTATAGTTAAATTAACATTTCCAAAAAATATTTAATACTGGGAAGGAAAATCTGTCCAACACTTGTTGGTCTGCAAGATTGCCCTAAGTTTTATAATATAAATATTTAGTTTCTGATTCTAAAACAACTATCAGTCTATTAATGAAATCATGTACTATCACTTTAAACTAATCAATTATTCATTAAGTAATAAATTAGCAGATTATTGAAGTAAAAACATATAATGGATCTTGCACAAAAATTATGTAAAATAACAAAGCATTTTAGAAAACTAATAGAATTTGAAATTAAACTGAAAAAGAAGGCAAAACCTGGATCAATCTTGAGAACAGTTCAAATAGTCAGGCATTTAAGAATCTGGTTTTCATAGATCCTTGATTTAATATTTTTACAACGGCAAAGGTGACAAGCCAATATAAATATTTGGCAATCCAATTTTTGCTGCACTGGAGCAACCAGGAACCCAACCAAAAGCAGATCTGATACACAGACAAAGTACATATTTGCCAAACATTGAAGCCAAACTGATTTGTAATTCACTGTGGAAAAAGCCACACAACAGTGGTTTTGCTATGAAATGGAAATCAGCAATTTAACCCAATTTAAAGGACAAAGTTCAAATACGAAAAATAAACAACTTGCATCAACAAAGTATTTTTTCAATCTGAATATTTTTCATAACTAAAAAAAACAAGAAAGATAGTAACTCATTCTTCAGATTCATTGGCTAAAACGTAAAAAGAATACAGCAAGAAAACTAGACAATGTGATATTTATTACTAAAATGTCACTGAATATAATATGTTCTATAATAAATGCACCCATTAAATTATCTTAAGGAGTTTTCAAAGTACTAGGAGCAGAAGAAGAATGTACTTTTTAAAGTTGTTTTCGGCTTGATTAATGTAGTTTACTTGAAACATATTTATATTACTCTACTATCCATTTCTAGAAAATGATTATTTGAATTTCTTGGGAAATAGCTCTGTTTTCCTTTTGAATGCCTGGCAGTTATAGCAAATACATTCGTTGTTCTTTTTTTCTTTTTCCACCTTTCTTTTCTAAAAATCACACATAACTTTGACTGAGTTATAAATGTAAACCACACAATTAATCTGACATGAAATTCATGATACACCAACTTCTCAAATCTCTTATGTTTGGTTTTACTAGAGTCAATTATTGTGGGAGGATGAATTATATTTGCTAGAGAAAGTTATTAAAGTCTTTTTAGCTGATTATTGCTCAGTGACCCCTGAACATCTAGGCTAAGTTGGGAAAGGGAAGAATAGCAGAAAAAGGTGATATTGGGAGCATCAAAATACATACCAAGGACCTCTGGGCTAGAATCATTTCACATATTCATCTATTTATGTAAACACTTTAAAGCTAACAGCTTCTTTTAAAAGTTGAACTACTTTAAATAGTGGTTTAGCCCACTTTTACATCGATATGTACAATTCAGGATGTTCAAAATAGGTACCTGAGTGAGTAAATGACCATTATCTGGCAAATATTTAGTCAGCATCAACTATGAGCAGAAGTGCTACAGAGGAGAAAGCTGTAAGACATGGTGTCTGTCACTCAGTAACTTACTAACTGAAAAGGAAGCTAAGCTAAGGATCTTCTCATTTAGAAATCATTAAAGAGTGGAGATGAATGTCTCTGATATCCTAAGGGAGTTACACACGAAGGGGTGGGGAATGGGGAAACTAGGACACCTGGGGCAGATTTTTAGGCCATAAACTGAAGTCTTAGGAAACAAGTCACTGTAAGCATTCCAGGTTGTTGTATTAGTAAGAACAAAACCCAAAAAAGAAAATTTTAAGTTTCATATACTAAGTTTTCCAATTTGGATAGAGCATACTACTTTATTTTAGAGTTTTAGAGTAACAAAATATCCCAAGTTCTATTTTTATTCAACAAGGAAAGAATGAAAAAAAAAAAAAAAAAACACAACTTAATGCTGTCTGAAAATGAAAATCAGTACTATAAGAACACAATGTCAAAACAAAAATTCTGAAATCATAGGAAAAACAAATACCCCACTCTCTCTGGAGATATGTTGGTGTGAGAGAGATACAAATCAATGGTGAGGATGTGAATTTTAAAAATAAGAGAGGAAATTAACATTCATGTTGCAGTTATTTAAAAAAAAATCTATTACATGTCTAAAACCACATTCAGTTAAGGTTTGGTTTTGTTCACAAAGACAGCACATTTAATGTATATTATACACAGTATTACATAGATGGGAGAAAGGACCTCATGTTTACTGAGTCTTGTCTTGTGACAGCCACTCTGCCCAGTGGTTGTCATATATTTAGCTCATTGAATCCTCACCACCACACCTTGAGGCAGGTTATCATATCAGTTTTTTGTTGTTATGGTAACTAAGACTCCCTGAGATTAAGTATTATAATCAAGGTCAATCTGGATTAGCACCTGTATATAATTTATTTGTTTTTTTTCAGATTCTAATGCTCAGCTAAGCAAAGCAAAGAAACAGATACCAGTTTTGGTGAAAAAGATGGTCGTCATGTTCTTCCTTAATTGCCTCTTTAATAAAATTATAAATCCACTCCAGATAATTGTAATGTTCTAAAAAGTGATGAAGAACGTCCCAGATGAATACAAGGACTTGAGAGTAAAGAAAAATCTAGTAACTGCTAGCTTCTGCCTTCCACAAAGAAGCACAGAATAACTGTGTTTTGTTTCATGGATCTATGTCCACTGAAAAGCAGATCTTAAAAAGATCCCCATAATTAATTCTTCATAACTCATTCTGGTATAAACTGAGATATATAAGCCAATTTTGCAAATGGCACAGTGTGTTGTGACTTCAAATTTTAAAAGTATATTTACATTATCATTTCTAAGTAAAATTACAAATTGTTTATATTTACCTATAGTAGCTCCTTTTGTACTTAAAAACCGTAAGAAAAAAAATGCCTGCTTTGTTCGTTAGTAAATATTACAAAACTACGTCTAATATCAAGCCAATTACTTCTGTGAGGCAAACTCTGTAGTTATTTTATAACGATTTAGTAACCATGAAAATGCCCACATTCCCTCAAGAAGAGTATGAGCTGCAAGAACACTGTGCACCCACTAGGACCCATTTACTTCATAGGAGAAAACACTTAACTACAACAAGATCCAAACTGAAGTTGGTGTGATTTGTAGATTTGAATACCTCCATTTGTTAGCCTTGCTAGTTGAGTTCCATGTTCCATTTCTGCTTTGGGAACAGTTTCATTTCTAAAACCCACCCATAAATACAGCCAGTCCCTTACTGCTCTAGCCTTCTCCCTTTTGGCCTTTACGTATGCTCAGCCAGCCAAATAGAATCTTCCAGTGACTGCCAAGTTCAAGGCCGCAAAAATAATTTCATGACACTACTGGTGATGTTCTACAAAAGTAGAGGTCTATTATTATTAAACTATTATTCATCATAGTTTGACATGTTTTAACTAAGTTATACCTCTGAGAAAGCAAGTCGATGTGATGGTGAGATGCCTTTCAGCACATTAATCCAATTGTCCTCAATATTTTATGACAATGACTCCCAGTATGCACTGAGATTACTGTTGAAATTTTGGGGGGATCAAATAACATAATAGCATTATAATTAATAAGTGCAGATAATGTAAAACGTTATAAACACATATAATCACTTAACATTTAAGATATATATGTATACACACACACACATACAACATTTGTGACACTGTGGTATACCTCAACCACTTGCCAGTGTATGACCTGGGGAATTTCATTAGCCTATTAGCACTTTACTTTCCTGTTTGATTTTTCAAAAATTAAAAAGGATAGAGTATGGTAAAGATAAAATAAGAGAGTATGTGAAAAGAGCTTGGCACAATGTGTGACACACATTAAGAGTTTATTTAATGTTAGGTGCTGTCACCATCACTGGCATCATCATCATCAGGGGAGGAATAAATCTTCTTAGTATTTATTACCAGTCAAAGCTCCTAATGTTGGCCTCAGTCCAAAAAAAAAAAAAAAAAATTAAGAAAGTTAGAATTAGGCAATATTTTAAATAAGGGTTTGTGTGGATTAAGGTTTTTAAAACCAGGTCCAATGGCATAACCACTTTAATTCATGAACAGGAAAATTAATCAAAGCATTTCACATAAATTAAAAATCCAATAAAGTAAAGGAGGCACAAAAGTGATACTTGTAGTAGATTATTACAATAAAGAGCCCAAATGAATCATATCTCCTGGAATCTAAACCCTTGCCTTATCTTCTGTCCCACTGACTCCTCCCACACTTGTTTTGGCCAATGGAAAATTAACAAACAATATACTAGCACATGTCTTAAGGGTACTTGCCCTTTGGGGTGTGCCTTCTTTCTTGCTGCTCAGGCCCAAGCTAGGCTGGTCTAGACATGTGCCTCGGCTGAGAGCCAGTACCAACTGCCGGACATGTGAGTGAGGCTATCAGGGACCAACTAGCTGACTGCAAATCCATGAATGTAGCCAAAGCACATGGAGCAGAAAAAAGCCACAGAACAATTTGCTAATAAATGGTGGTTTGAGGGTGTTTTGTTATTCAGCAAAAGCTAACTGATACAGCATTTCTCCTCCAATGAAGTCATTTCTAAATCATTCATTTGAATGAAAGAGTAGTTCCATTTCATTAATTTATTAATCAATACATATTTATGACACATCAGTATTGATAAACATGGTGTAAGAAACAAACTCTAATCCTATGTAAATCTTGCCTTAAGAACCTAGTTAGGGCAACATGAGATCAGAGGATAGGGAGTCCCTTCTGACAATAATGGTAGCAATTACATTTCAAATAAAAATAATAAAATATAACTAACATTTACATATTCAGGCACCAAACATTTTCTCATTTAATCATCACAATCCCTATAATAGAGGCTTTATTTTTATTCCTCAGATGAGAAAAGTGAGATTCAAGAGATTAAATAATTTGTCTAACATCACACAGCTATTAAATGGACTATTTTTCCATAATTTCTATATCCAGTTTTACAGCTACATACTTACAGAAGGTTATGCATTTCCCTATGTCCATAATCTTAAAATAAAATTAAGACTAAATTAATTTATATAGCACAATGAGTTTTGAAAGGGAAAAATCAAGAGATATTTAATTTCAACTTGCTTTTACTAAAATAAATTTATTAAACATGCAGCTTCTGTTAGTTACTCCGAACTTAATTTCTTTCTTACTTATCAAATGAGGGTATCTGAGAAAGTGATCTTTACCTTCTATTTTTCAATAGATACAGAAAATTAAACCAGTTATGTATTTACTGACTGACTTACTCAAGATATACAATGAAATATAGTCAAAAATTTTTAAACAATTTAACATATACATACATGTATATACTGAGAACTCACAAATTTTGCTTTTATAGAATACCACATGTAGAAAGCAGATGTTAGAAAAAACAAACAGAGCTCTACAACCTTGATTAGACGTCTTATCAGCTCTGCTGCTTGCTAGCTGGGCACGTTAAGCTCTCTGTGTCAGTAATCTAATATGTAAAATAAGGACAACAGTGCATATTCCATGAAGATTGTGTAAATGAAATAATGAAAACCAGAGACTGTTTATTTCACATCTAGTTCATTTGTACTAGGCATTTACATATATAAGCTCCATTCTAACAGCATGAAAGAGGGCTATGATTTCCACTGTATAGTAAAAAGAAGTTGAAATTTTTACTAAGGTCACACATCTTAAGTGAAAATAAGTCATCACTCAAATCCAAACATATTTGACCTTACTGCATTGTACTCTGAAAAATATAGTTTGATGCTAAAATAATATGGTTTTTAGATAGATAGCAGGATCTTTAAAACCACCTAGTTTAAGTACAGTAAGAAAATGGAGACCCTAAGAAGTTTATTTGCCCAAGATTTTAATGATAGTTATAAAAGTAGATTTAGCTATGAATAGCGCTTTTACTTTTAACATAATAAGTTGGAAACTTAACTACACCTTAAATAGGAGATACTAAGAAACAATTATTACTTCTCTTTCAAAATTTATACAAAATGCCACCTTCTTAATGAAACCTTCCTAATCTCAATGTAAGATTATCCAATTCTTTTTATTATACCTCTATTTTTTTCTTCATAAGATTACTAGCTATAATTATGTTACTTATTGATCCATTCATTCATTACATTTTATTGCATTTCATTGTCTGTGTTTTCCCTCTAGAATACAAGGGCATAGAGGGCAGCTTCATTTGGTGTATGGATGGGGGGTATTTGACATTACTTTCCTAGGGCAACTAGGTACATAGAACCACAGGTCGCCTCTCAGAAGACTTTTGCAATTGAATCACAGAATGAACCAGCTGAGAGCCAACAGATATGAAGGGACATGGCAACACATCCACTCAGAAACATGGCTCTTAGTAGTAACTGGTGGGGAGAGATGACCAAATTCTCTGTATATTAGAATGAGTTTTCTTAGAAACAGACACCAAGACAAGATTAAATGTGAAAAGAGATTACTTAGGCAAACATGAGAGAAAATGGGGGCAGAGGGACTGCTTATAAAGTTGTGACTGCCTTCTGTCTATAATACAAGTCTGATCCCAATAGAGCAAGGAGGGACGGCGGTTGGGAGTAGAAGAGCCTCAGGTTGCTGTGCAATCAAAGGACAGCTCAGCAAGGTTGTGGGGAATCCTTGAACCAAAGTTGCCCTTCAAGGGATCCCAGGTCTTCTAGGACCAGGCCTGCTTTAATATTCCTGCCATGCTTAGTAAGTGGCTGCAAGCAGCCCCTGGGAAGCTTCTGTAAATGTGGCAATGACTTTTGGGGGACAGCCATCGAAGCTCCCTGGAGCTTATGGTCTGGGAGGTGTATTCTCATGGCCACCAGGCCCCACAGCCATTTTATGATATTTTAGTACCATGACAGGTAGGTGTAAGAGGGGGCCCTAAAGAAGCCTGGAGATTTATTTTCTGCCAGCCTGACAAGAGGTTGGTTAAAACAGAAATTAAATTGAATTATGAAACAATTAGATTGTTTTGGTGCTTGCCACCTGAGTTTGTGAACTCAGTTTTATATTTGCTGCACGTAGGGGGATAAAGAATTCCAAATAGAGGGGAAAGCAGATGGTCCAGAGACGAAAAACATAAAGAAGGCGATTTGAAGGAATTGGAGGAAAATAAGTCTGGCTGTGGCATACGGAGTGAGAGTGAGAATAATACTAGATGCTGTTGATCAAAGACCAGACGATGTCCTGAGGTGGCTTGTATGATCAGACCTACAGATGCAGTTTCTGCCTCATGCCCATGGGAAACCAAGGGGTGCTTCTCACTGAGAGCTCAGCTCCTCTTCTGTACAATAGGAATGATAATAGCACCTGTGTCACAGGGGAGTTACGAAGACTAAATAAGACAATATGTTTAAAGCACCCAGAGTTTCGAACAACTAAGCCTGTTCTATCTTATCACAGAACATTTTCTATAATGCAAGAAAATACCCTATTCTACCATAAGGGCTTATCCATAATGATGAGTCAAAAAGGAAGAAATGACAAAATAAAAGAAAACACGCTCCTATTGTGCTACAGAAACCAAAAGTGCAAGTTGAGTTCTAGGTTCTTGCCTTTTTCTCTGCCTTCGTTTTCCTCCTCTTTTGAGGAAGACATGAAAAGGGTATGTGTGTGGAGAGAAGGGTGGTAGAGATGTGTGTCCTTAAAAGCATGAAATAAGTGGAGGCAAGCATAAAGATAAGGTAGACATCAGTCAGCATAGGTTTTCCGGAGTGGAGTGGTCAGGAAGAGAGAAGCTCTGGTTTGTACTCCTGAATGTTCACATGCTGCCTAGGTACTGGGTCTGTGAAGGAAGGGGCCCCTAGGTCGTGACTCCCATAGGCTGGGGGAAATACCTGGGACCTCAGACCCAGGCACAGGATGCTGCAGAGCCTCAAAGGCTTAATAAGCCTCTCAAACAAGCAAGGTCTGGTCAACCAGGGTACAAAGGTGGGCCCTGCGCAAGCCCCCAAGTCAGGTTACAAATTACACACTTAACTGTCCTCACCTGCAATACCCTCCAACCAGGTGAACAAGGGTAATCATTCCAGGGATCCAAGGAAACAGACTTCCCTACCTGAGAATCCTGACTCTTTACCCACAAGATTATGTAAGTCACTCACTCCTCAACATTCACACCTAGACCGATCTAAGAAAGAAGCCTCAAATGGGAGATGACTGAGAAATCCAAGATTGCATGTCTGCTCCTAGGGGTACTGAGAATCGCCCAAAGCGTCAGTGTTATATATCTTATCTATTTTTTTCTGGTGAGTCCGAAGATATGAGCCTTGCAAAGGAGACCAGCTCGGTTTTAAAAAGCGTATGTCTCCTGTGCATCTCAATGGTGCTGTGAGTCAATTTGCTCTCGTTTCTTTTATAGTTATGTACATTACAAATGATAGTAAAGAGACCCAAGGGAGGTGTGTTCCTGGTTGTCTAAGCTGGTGTGTAAGTAAGAGAAGTTTAACAGCAGTGGAATCCACAAAACAGACACTTGCTAAATCTGGAAAGGTCGATGGGTACTCACGTGACAGACACAGGGCAGCAGAGAAAAAGAAAGGTATTCCAGACTCTGGGAACAGGAGGATAAAGCTAGGCAGTGCGTACTAGAAAGAGTCCTAAGGAAAAGAAAGTAGTTCAGTAATAGCTGGAGAGCAGAGGGTTAGGGAAAGGAGAGCATAATGACTAATCACCCAAATGACAATGCAGGCGAAGGCAGTCTCTAAAGGGCTGGTAAGAAACTGGAAATTTTTATTACGTGAGGGATATGATAGTCAGACATACATTCCAGGATATCACACTCTGGCAAAGAATTAGGGAATTTATTGGAGGGTTTGAGATCAGAATAAGGAAAATAGGTTAGTTGGAAAGAACCAAGAAATAATTAGATCCTGAACTAAGTCAGTAGCAGTGGGAATGGAAAGCAGAGGGTAAACTACTAGATATGTTAGGCGAATAGAATAGTCATGACTTTGTTACTGAATTACAGCGGGGTAAGAGGGTAGGAGGTAAGAGGGACAGAGTGGCTTCCAGAACTCTGGCTGGGGAAGATGGAATAGAAAGGGCACCATTCATGCAGTGAGGGGAAGGATTGAGTTTGGGGAGCTAGGAAATGGAGAAAATCATGAGTTCAGTTAGGAGATAAAATTCAGTTTATTTTTAGTTTTTGTTTTCTTATTGTTTTAAGCTACTGTAAGAATTTAATCTCATGGAATCTCAATTACTGTGTCTTAGAGATGGAAATCCTATTATTAACCATCCTGAACGCAGTAGTCATGCCTGGAATCTCTACAAATTTGACATAATAGAAGGAAGGAGAAGGTAGGGGAGGGGGGAGGGGGGAGGAGGAGGAGGAGGAGGAGGAGGAGGAGAAGGAAACACCTGAAAAAGTCTTTGTTTAAAAAAAAAACATGCTAAATGTTTTCAAGAGTATTCCATGTGTAAAACTCATTAAGTCAAAGTATACTGAAAGAGTCATGTACTTTTAGAACCGAAAGACGCCTTCGAGGTCACGTAATGCAAGTTAGCATGTTATAGATGAAGCAACAGGGGTGTAAGGGGTTAAGAAACTTGGCCAATATCACACAAGGGAGAGCATCACAGGGTTGCTCTTCCCAGCATGCTCTGCTGCTGCCTCCAGTGACCACACTCAGCACTGACTTACGGCAAAAGCTACCACAGACCAAGAACTGAATGCAGCACATTTTTACCTGTTGCATTTCTTTCTAACATTCAGGATTTCTAATTTTACTAAAAAACATCTCAACATCGTAATCTCCAGTAATAGAAGATACACATATGTGTGTAATATACTTCCATACAATCCACGGTAAAGGCATTAGTTAGGTCTCCTGATAGTCACTCCAGCCCCATGAAGAGTATACATAGTTTATATATGAGGACACCGAGGCACAGAGACATTAAATGCTTACCCAGGGTTACAAAGTTAATAACTTGCAGAGTAAGGACTTGAACACTGGTAATCTAGTTCCAGAGTCTATAGTCTTAAATTCTATAATACACAGTGTTTCAATCACCTTTGTTGTTGTTTTTTTGTTGTTTTGTTTTGTTTTCATTTGTTTTTTGGTCGAAAAATAACAGGGCTAATAAAACACTGTAATAATACTGAAAATATTTTCAAACATACTGCCATTTAAATCTAGAGCTAAAGCATTATCAAGAAATGTCCCTGAATGTTTTTTTTAAATATGTATCCTTATAGAATTATCAAACTCTACATGCCATGTTAACTTTATGACGATCTACTAAACAAACCTGGTAAGTCACATTTCTATAAAATAAACACTTTCCAAAAATTTGCTAAACAGCAAAGATTACTTTTAAAAATGACTTAACTTAGGCCCAGGAATCACTACAAGGTGGATACCTATGAACTCAGATCCACTAGATAATGAATACAGCCTTAAAGGAAGCCATCCATGCCAGGAGAATCTGTTGGTCACATTAGTGTTTGCATGGAAGTTACCCTCTGGGCCTCTAAGCAAATGCTGCTGGTCTGAAAGGACACGTGGGACAGGTGAGCCAAACAAGCAAGGACTTCTCTCATTCTCCCCAGTTGTCACTGGTGTTCTTCAGCTCTTCAACCGTAGGAGGTCACTGTCTAAGCAGATGGGAGGATAAAGGGAGTGCGTCTCAACCAACCCAAAGTAATAAGTGGATCTTAAACAGCAAAGCTCCTCTTTTGTGTATTTTTAAATAATGAGGACCAGTAGATGGAGTTTGGGCAGAAGAACGGCATGACAGCACTGGGGAGACTGTGCTGAGTGACTGAAGGCCAAGGTCCACTAGGAGAACGATGTGCTACTTACTTTAAGACCTTAATTCCATTCCTGGTAGGATTGGGAAAGAGAGACTCTGAGCAGTCAGAAATGGCAAAAGCTGACAATGCGGGCATAGGAAAGGGGGCAGTTAATGATTCAGGGACTTTTTCAATAGAATACTTCCATCTATAACCCCAATTCTCAACATCAGTTTAATAAGACCTTTTCTAAGGGTCCACCTCGTATGCTGCTTCTATCTGAACTGCTCCAAAGTTAAAAGAAATTACGCTTACTGTTTGAACTATGTGGCTGTTGATATGCTGCTCAAATGTACAAAAATATTTTATTTGGCCCACTTTAGAACAAAACAGAATGATGTTTCAAAAACATTCTCTTTAAATTATCCTAGTGTTACAAAGACCAAAAAGTCACTTCAGTTTTAACATATGAACAACATTAAAATGACATATGAAGAATATTAAAATACATGTATAATAGTCACTATTTGGAAATAATAGCAGGCAAAGGGGTGAATGATGTCCAATCCCAAAACATAAAGATTTAACTTTAAAAAATCCAAGTAAAATAATATTAATGTTCTCTTATTTCACTATAATCAGAATTATCTTATTCTCTACCATACTTCAAAAAAGAAATAAATAGTACCACAGAGCAGTTAGGCACATAACAAAACAGACATTTTCAATTATTTTTGAGATATGACTTAAATAGGGATTTTTTTTTTTTTTTTTTTTTTTTTTTTTTAAGAGACACCAGTTGGCAAAAATCTCCACTGCAATGATTTTTACTGGAAACATTTCATGGGCTCCCACAGCTTAGGTGAGAGAACTTGATCCCATACTCCAAGCCAAAATTCTTACACATCTATACTCATCAAATAAGATCACTCAGCTCCTGCTAAGCCTTTACTTGTTTAAGGTTTAATATGACAAACATCTCCTCACCTCAGTACACACAGGCTCTGTTACTAGGGATTTGTACCACAAGTAAAATGGGAGGAGAATGACCTCAGATTTCTTGGGTTTCCAAAGTATGTCCTTTGCAAATGGCCCTGATAAAAGGCACACGCAAACAGCCCACCATTATTCCTTTCATCAGAAAGGCCATGAAGTTTGCAGCCCACAAACACCCAGAACTCCAGGAATATTATTACGATGGTACAAAAGTAATTGCGGTTTTTACAATTATTTTTAACCTTTTAAACAGCAAGTACTTTTTTTTTTTTTAATAGCAATTACTTTTGCATCAACCTAATAACATGCTTACAAACAAGGCAAGAATTATTGTGAGACTTTGCACTTCTACTTGTCCTGCTATGTGGAAAGTTCTCTTGCTTGTTTCTCCATTGATGGATCTTCATGGATTAGCTCAGTTTCTACCTTCTCCTCAAACCCACCCCCAGTACAGTAATGTGTTCTTAGTACTTGAATTTGTCTCCCAGAAGCTTCCTTTCTTTCTTTGTCCCTTTACCCTCTTTTGTTCCCTTTGCCCTCTGCCTAGTTCTTTACCTCAGTGCCTTCTAGAAAGACATCTGTCTAACATCTAAACCCATTTCCAATTAGCATCCCAATCTCTGTTTAGGACATTTCCTCCCATTGCATTTTGCCTTGGGAAACAGTGGTTATCTCTCACTAAGGAAGTCAAAGGGGCGGTTTCTTCAGGACCCTGTTCAGTACAGACAGAGGCCAGATGTGGTCAGAGGTCAACGTGAGGCTCTCTGAGGTTCATACATATACAACAAGTGATACCATGATTAACACGGGGACAGATGGAGGTCAGAGTGGAGGCATGAAGATCACATGACCTTCACTGCAGCCCCACTGATTAGTCCTTTGCTGTGCCTGTGGCTGCTGTCCATTTTCCAGGTCTGAACCTCCAGCTTTCTATGGACTCACTGAACCTGCATTGTACTCATTAATTCTCATTTTACTTCTGTGAGTCAGCTTCTGCGACTTCATACTAAGACCTTTGACTGATACATTTCCAAATGTCAACTGCACCCAAATTGATTCTTCCAAATTATTGCTTCTACAGCCACACAAAAATCATAGAAAATGCAAGACGTTAATTCAAAGAACTGCTTCATGACTGATTACTGGCAAGGGCTTAGTTCTACTGCTGACCCTCACTTGTACCTCTAAACTTGAGATGCCCTTAGCAGGTAACTTCATGCATCGGATAACAGCATATTTGTTACATTGCATTTGATTTAGGTATACTGTTCTGGTTTTGTGTCCCCTCCATGGCTTAACTTCTGATAGCTTTATCTGCCCAGCTACCAACATTTTCCCATTCTGACTTTAATCGCTATGTAGTCTGAGCCTTCATTCATGATGTATATATTAGTAAGTCTATCAGCTCCTTAATCTTTGGTTCCCGCTGTTATTCAGAATGATAATCATAGATTAATAGAAAGGATAAAGAACCATCATTTCCCCCGTCCAGATCAGTAAAGTGTCCTAATACGTCCTCCCTGACCAACTCAGAGCTGCAGGCTCTTAAAATATCTTTCCCAGCCTTGTCACCTTAACAATTTATTCTAGGCTCAACTCCACAGGATTTCTACCTCCTTTAGTCTCCTTTTTGCTTTTTGGTGCCTTCTGTCTAGATTTTTCCTCTCTTCATTGATAATTCTGTTGCACATTCAATATGACTTTAGTCTGAGTTTCTCCCCATGAGATCACTGGACTCTGAGTTGTGTTCTAATTCATTTGGCAAGAAGCTAGGTCCAGTGGGGTCAGTTTCTACTTACTAGAAACAAGGGAATGTTACATCTACAGCTGAAGAGAATAGCTGGATGAGGTGAGTGGCACTGCCATCCTTGTTTTAGCATGATCACAGCTATTGCTCAGAGTGTTGCTATTGAGTGGCAGATACTCACTGAAGCACTTTAGATACATAATCTTACTTGATCCTCAGAATGTCCCTCTTAAATTTGCATTATCGTTCCTTATTTATTGATGAAAAAACTGAAGGTCAGAGGCATTCTGTATTAGACAAGTTGACAGTAGTGAATGTTAGAGTCAGGATGTTAACCGAAGTTGCTCTGATCCCAGTCTGTTCATTTAACCACTATACTATAACTCCAATCTGTCCCCTACACACACACCAATGAAAAAGTCAAAACTCTTAACATGGTAAGTGAGCCCTCCATGATTTACCCCCATTTGCCTTTCCAGAGTCATCTTTCCCTTTGTTCCTACCCCTCTCTGCCACATGGAATCTGAACTCCAGGCAAATTAAAATGCATGTATCGACAAATAAGCCCTACGCTTAGATAGCCATCCTTTTATTAATGTGGTTTCCTCTAATGTAAAATATTCTCACCCTTACAAACTCCATTTTCAGTTCTAGTCCTTCCATATGATCAGATCAAACACACCCTATTCCATGAAGCCTGTCCCATTTCCCCACTTGGAAATAATTTGCCCGACATTTTAATTCCCATATCACTTTATTTACTCCCTATATAACCCACACCCCTCCAACGTAACTAGATGTTGAGTCCTTGGAAGCTCACACTGTGGTCTCCTCTTCTCCATATGCTCTCTATTCACTATATTATTTTGTGGTAGATTCAACTATTGGATTCACTTCAGTGTACTTCTGCCCGATGGTATTCCCAGCACATCATTAGGGAAGGGAATGTGGCTGTCAGATGGTGGCAATCAGAGGCCACCAAAACGGCCCTTGTCCTCTTCGTTCATGATCACAGGCCCCATGTGCTTCTTCTGGGGAGGTTCTCTTACCAGGCCTGGAAATGTTATGTGCTTACACTTTACAAGTACAAAGGAGAGGATTGGTTCCAACAGTCCTAATAAGCAAAACATTAAAAAGCAGCTGGAAGTTATAGCCAGAACCGAAGTTAATGCAACACCTTTTTAAATGGTATCCTTAATAATTTGAAAAATAAACAAACAAGCATCTAAAGATAGACAGAGTTGACAGTACAAATGAATATAAGAAATATACTCCAAAGGAGGTAACTTGTGATGGGGCCGCCTAACCACATAATGAGAAAAACAATTGCTAAGGGACTGATTCTTCCTATGCTCCCTCCCACCTCCACCTCACCTCCAGAGTCTGCAAACACAGCCTGGGACATTGTGTCAGCACATGTTCCATTTTCACACTAAGATGGAAAAGATAAGTTTGCAAATAAAAAGAGGGAAAAAAAAAATTAAAGCATGCTGTCAAATGTGGAAAGCTTAACTAAGTAATAAATATTCTACAATGAAAGCAACATGTGACTTGGTCCCTTTTCATCTGGATACTACTTTAAGCTCCCCTAAGATTTTCTTCAACTTTCCTATTGCAAGTGAGATGATCCCTTTGGAGAAGGTACAACTATGAAAGGCCCAAGGATATGCAGAGAATAACAACTGGAAAAGTTTGAATTGCTGTGTATGTGCCTCTGTATAAAGAACAAGAATAGGGAAGAACCAACACCCAAAACATATACCTAAAATAGAGCCAAGGATTAAACCCACTTCTTGTGATTACAATTCTTTACCAACATGCTGCCTCCAAGGAACATGAATGTGACCAAGATTGCCCCAAGGATCCCCTCAGCTTGACTAAACTTAAGACAGCTTTCTTTGGAACTACTGCCCTCTGCCCTCTTTTCTTAGAGAATTTACTTAAGAACATTTGCAACTGTAAATTCTTTCGCTGCCTCTTTCAGATATAAATCTTTCCCCAGCCTAAGGTTCATTCTACTACTTAGGAATGTCTTTCTCAAGGACTTGGAAGCCATGTCTTTGAAATGCAATCATCAAGAAAGACTGACCTTCAGTCTCCCAGTCTCTGTGGGAGGGTAGGAACCTAATTTAGATAAAGTGCTATTTAGCTAACACATTGACCAATCTACCCACTAACATTCTCCAGGACTTTTCCATAAGCTCAGACCAGCACTTAAAAATCCTACTGCCTTTTGTTTCAGCAAAATTAAAACAATCTGTCTCCTCTACTATATAGTTCTGTACTTTATCACAATAGTCTTGACCCCAATTGCAATAGTCCTGAACGAAGTCTTCCTTTTCTGTTTAAATCCATCCAGCGTTTGCCTAGTTCCAGCAGGTATCACATATTTTATTCCCATTGAATTTCATGGAGTTGTGCTACATGGTGGCCCACCTATACATATTAGTTCTTACCATTGAGCAATTGTTTGAAATAATTGAAAGTTCTCTTTTTCAGCAGTCCTGGATGATCTGAATATATGCAAGCTATATTGAACTCAACTTTGGAATATGTCTGCTTTATTAGAATGACTAGTTTTATATCCCTTGAGATGTTATTTCAGTGTTGGTTTCACCCCATCATGGGTAGAAGCCAAAAATTTAATTCATATCCTCTGGGTGAAATCCTTCAGTGTTGTGACAAAATTTCGATCCAAAACCACAAATCTCAACAACTTCATGACATTTATCCAAAACCGACACTTGCAGCGGAAACAAGTGATGTGACCAATTGCCACAAAAGTGTCATTATAAAACAAAATTTAAGCACAGACTCCAATAATTTATTTTCACATGTATAGAGTAGCATAAGCTTTGTACCTAAGAGACTTTTAAAAAAATTTACGTCTATAAAGCCTATTAATAAAATGTTTTATAGATAATTTGAGAAAAATTATTGTAAAAAAAATCAATAAACCGAATTCTCATTTAAAGTGAAGTAGTGAGGTCAGAAGGTGGAGCTAACATAACATAAATCTGGAAGCACAACAGAGGCAACTTTAAGAGCCCTTCCAAATGGCTTAATAATTCATTACTTGTGGTGTTTGGGACTAAGGGTGGTGGTGAAAGTTGTCATGGTCATAGAAACCATTAAGTTCAGTCTCTTTTATGCATAGAGAATTCTGAAATATGGAAGTTGGCTGATGGTAGGGAAGGCTTACAATCCTTTCTCTTTACGTTTAATGTTGAAAGTGTTAAACTGGACCTATACTGTCTGATATGGAAGCCAGTAGTCACGTGTCTTTACGGTGCATTTGAAATGTGGCCAGTTCTAATTCAAATGTGCTGCAAGTTTCAGACATACAATGGATTTTGAAGACTTACGATATGAAAAAAGAGTAATATGTATCAAGTTTTAAATATTGAATACATGGCGAAATGATATTATCTTGGAATACTTTAAGTAAAAACATATTACTACAACTAATTTCACTTGTTTTGTAGTTTCCTTCTTAATGTGGCTATCGGACAATTTAAAATTGTATATGTGGCTAGTATTTGTGACTCATGTTGCATTTGCATTGGACAGTGCTGATCTAGGCTAAAGTCTTGCTTCTCTTTTCATGCTCACTCATTTCTTACTTGGAAAGAGGACAATTTACCTCATAAGTCTGAGAAAAGGAGCTGACGACCCTGGCCCAATGTTTCCCTTTTTCTTTCTTTGGGAGCCAGTTTGTTCACCAGAGAAGCATGCCTTATCACTTGCATTTCTGCTAAGGATTAAGGAGCCTGCTCCTGGGGAGGAGAGTTGGGGCGAGTACTACCGTTTTCCGGCTGTGCCTATGACTGGGTGGGTAACTCCTTCTCACTTGGGGATGATGTATTATAAAGTCAGGAGTGATATTAACAGACAATTATATAATTGCAAGATAAGCTCCATTGGCTAGAGCTCATCATGAATTTAAATTAACTTTTATAAGAGACAGTTCAAAGAGACAGAGATACTCTTTTAAGTGGAATATCTACATCTAAAATCACCAGCTCCTGGTATAGAATGGTAGCTTACAAATCTACTTATTTTATTCATAAGATAAAATCGGCCATTTGTTCACAGTAGAAGCACAACTAACCCCGGTACTAAGACTAGACAGAATTTCTATCAGGGGAGCACATAGGAGGACGCTGTGATATATAAATGTAGTAAATAGAACCACATATTTCAGAAATGTTCATCTTTTAACTTCCTCAGTGTAGACTGTTGGATTTACAATACGTTACAATTCAGAAAACTGTATTTTAACAGAGATTAAAATAATGTGTCTTTTGCCAGCCTATTTCAATCAGAGGGAGATTAGAGTCTATTTAAATGCAGTTTCAAAGTGGTCATCTGCTTACAGCAATCAACCTGCAGGAGTGTTTTGTGGAGCTGAAGAATAGCTGTCCTTTAAATGGCATGTGGCCTCCAGCATGTCACAGGTCATATATTTACCTTCATTTAATTTTGTTATTTTTTTGAACTCTCTACTCCTTTGAGTTTGTAATTCCCAGTATAGACGTGACCTGCATCTCCTTCAAGAAATACTCCATAAATACTCTATCATTCCAGTTTTTGATAAGCATTTTGGAGCAGTAACATCAAAACAATACCTTCTGAGAAATGCCTCAAGGACAACTATTGTTGCTGATTAAGCAGTAATTATACAGAAAAGCAAGTAAGAATCTGACCAGCATCAACTTATGACGGCTATTAAAGTCACCTTAACCTGTTCCTGGAAGTAGATCAAAGGAGGGCAATGATTGGAAAACAGTACACACTTCCTATTATTAGGCCTTCCCAGGTTGTCAGAGTACAACCACCTCATATCTGAGCATGACAATCACAACTAGAAATTACTATGTAATCCTCACGAAAATTAATTCATTCACATTAATTCAGTAATATCAATGTGAAAACGTGGTGTAAACTCAAGCATTTTTAACCCACGACCACTTTCTGATCATGAGTTTAACAGGCAAGGTAAGCACAATAAAAACAGAGTTTTTGACAACATAACAAAAAGCATAATAGTAATGAACAATAGATTAGTCAGTCATATCTAATGAGCACCAGCTCCTGATACAGAAGAGGAGCTTAGAAATCCACCTGCTGCTTTTTTAGCCATTAACATGATAGAGGAGATTGGTAGACATAAATTTAAAAATAGGATATAGTGTAATTGTATAATTAAGTAGATGAACTTATGAAAGCTACATATCACCTACACTGGGCAAAACTGCAGATAAGGTTGTCAAAACATATATTTGAAAATTAATCTATGAGAATTATTCTTTTAAATTTGAACCTCCCTTTGCCCCTCCCCTCAACTGCATTCTCTATTTGTCTTTTCTGTCTTACATTTCTCCATAGAGCTCATCCCCACTTAACATATTACCTATTTTACTTATTTATCTTATTGTCTAGCTTCCCTCACCCTAGATTTTAAACTCATTAGAACAAGAATTATTTTTCCACTTCACTGAGTCAGGAGTAACTCACTAATGGATACAAATTTTCCTAGCAGTTAGTGAGTACTCAATAACTATCTGTGAATGACTAAACAGAATGTTGAAGTCAGTTTCCCTTAAAATATATAAATGACCTTGCAAAAACCAAAGTGAAATGATAGAGAAAATAAATAGATTTTTTTCCAATGGAACATGTTATTGTCTATATTGCTTTCCTTTTGAAATCTTGGTGGTAAAAATAATAAGCATGTTGCTTTGGTCTACAATAATTTCCATACATTCTTATCTCTGAGAATCAGCACTAGAAAAAACAATAAAAATCTGCTGGTTTTCACAAAGGGGGGTTTGATAAGATGATACAGTAAAAAAAAAAAAAAAAAATCAACACTAGGGAAAAAGTAACCTGTGACTGCTTATTACTGAAAGGCATGTCAACCAGACATATATCACTTAACAGTATCATATCTATGTCACTGGATGCCTCTGTAGCCAATAGGAGTACTCGTCTGTTTCTGCCATTCAGAATGATTAAAATTTGGGGATAAGAGAGTCTCAGAAACTAGCTCAGTTTTTCACTATTATAATTTCCTCATATAATGTATATGCTATTGAAATGTCCAGATTTATCTGTTGTTCATGAAAAGCCTTAACGCAAACAACTGAAGGAGACAAGAACAGCTGGTAGGAAAGACTCATAATCTGTTTAGTACATTAAGTCAGGTCTGGGTGCTATCATGTAACATATGTGTCCCTTAAGCACATTTTGGCCATCAACAGTCATCCTAAACCTCAGTAAGAATTCAACACAGACTCCAACTGCTTGAACCATCAAGGATTTTCCTTTTAAAACAGCTTCTCATGTGACTGTGAGCTTATCCATTGAAACAGAACCTCTCAAACCAAGAAGAATTGAAATTTAAGATAAAAGGATAATCAAACAGAAAAACTCAGTTCAGCCTTCAAGTAATATGAAAATCTTACATATCAGCGTTTCATTACTAATTTTACTCAGTGAAATCAATGCCAGTGTTAACGCCCTCACTACCATTTGCAAAGATTTGGTTCTGACATTTCCTTATAGAAAGACATAAATTCATAAAAGGAGCAACACACAGAGTTGAAGTCAAAGATTTATGAACAAAATATTTAGTCATGGCTTTTTCCTAATTAACTAAAACATTCCAAATTGAAGCCATCTCCCCTTATTTTCCTTTCGAAATCATCTTTATGTTTTCTCACCTGTTGCTCAGAAAGCACAAAGCATACAAAGTTCTTGAAAAAAACCTTCACAGACTCAGTACAACTTAGAGATCAGACAGACCTAAATTTGGATACTGGCTTTGCCCCTCATTAGCACTACCACCTGGCGGACGTTACACAACCTTCCCGCGCCCCCCAGCATCCTCCGCTGTAAATGAAGCTAATGAGTTATCAAATTCATTACATCAACGAATGTAAGGTCTAAATGCGATCATCATGCAAAGCCCTTAGCATAGTGTCTGTATATCACAAAAGAATGATACAAATTAGTATTAGTGGATACCAGCGTTGAACATAGAGTGTTGATTTTTCATACTTGGTCACATTCTGGATTAATCTAAATCCAAATGGTGAAATTCTTAGAATTCAGATAAAAGCAAGGAATGAAGGGGCAGGTTTTAGAAGCTGTGTGTAGGTGTGATTGCTAAGCCTATTATTAACTTCTCAGATCTGAAACTCTTGGCAACTACTGAGGCCAGCTGCCTATAAGTCAAATTCAACTTTCTGAGTCTATTTTTCAAGAGCTCTAAAGCAGTTCAGGCAAAAGTCCCTACTAAATTACAGTCTCCTGGTGACCTGGGAGGACAATGTATTGATTGACATGGTTCCTTGACCTGCTCAACCCCAGAGATGACATCCATCTCTCAGGGTACTTCAGCAGCAAGCCTCTGGAAGGTCTCTAACTCACACTTCTCTCCATTTAGAGGTGGTCCATCTCTGAGACTGCAAATAGATTGTAAACCTACCCTCCTCCCACAGGCATTTCAGCTTCATCATTTCTGATTTCTTTACTCTTATGCATGTTCTCCTTGGCGCCATTCTTTCTCTTAATCTAGAGAATCCTACCCCCGTTCCCAGAATAGTAGTAATACCTCCAGTGCAAACAAAAAAATAAATAAATAAAAATAAAATCTACAGCGTCCTAATAACTCTCTCACATGTTACATTTTCTATGCCTACTGACATTCCAAATAAAACATACTCAAATTCAAAGCCATCATTTTCTCTAAAAAGAAAATTTCTCCTTATTTCCTTAACTCTGTTTTTTCCATTTTTTTTGTTTGTTTTTGTTTTTGTTTGTTAAAGTAACCCAAATATCCTAGTTATAGGCCAAATACTCATTTCACTAGACATTGTTACTGATGATATGTTATTATCTCAAAATAAAAACTGACAGTTTTTTAAAATAAAAAAAAATATTCACTATCAGGCTAATTGAAAAATATCAATATATTTTATGCTCAATTAATGTCTAATAATAATGATTGCAATTGTTTTGAAAATAACTCCCTTGTTGAGAAAGCTAACTTTCTCTAATGCCATATATTTCAAACAATAGTATTAAAGACATTAATTACAAAAGCTAACCATTATTGAGATTATTACTAAATTATTATAATCATTCAAGTTTTACTTTACTTATTTATAAGAATGTAATAAACTGCGTTTATTAATCCATGATCAGAATTTCTCTTCGAACATTCCTGTGGCTTTTCTTTGATGTAGATTTACTATGTTAGTTAGTTACACTTTCAGAGCAAGGAAATGGACAGGAAAAATTTCAGATGTCAAAGTAGTTATCTGGCTAGTTGTACAAAACAGATCAACATTCTTCTTTTCAAACACAGTAACTACTGCACTGTCAGAAAATGCTTCTGACAGATGGCATGACCACTCTGGGAGCTGGCTCTTCTGTTAGTTATTACTAACAAACTGGGCATTTTACATGTCTAAAGTTATACTAGAAATTATATTTGAAAGCTTGGAAGCCACATATAGCTCAGCTTTATATCAAATGTAATTTATGTCAAACACAGATTTCATTACAAATTATTTTATATACAGCAACTATATGTAGCAGTTAAAAACACAGACTCTGGAACTGACCTGCCAGGATTTAAATTTGGGCTTCATTTTTATGTATGGGTTACCTTGAGCGAAATACTTAACATCTATGCCTGTTTCCTCAACTGTAAGATGGCAAAGAAAATAGCACTTACCTCAAAGGATTTTTAATGAGGATTAAATACATTAATTAATGTAAAAATAATTTAAAATGCTGGTTCACAGTAAATTTTTATTCAATGTCTGCTATTCGTATTTTCTTGTGGAAAGGCAATATCAACGAGCAAAATGAATTTAAGGAAGAAGAGAGTCACAAATGTTCATTACTCTGTTTCCATGAAAATAAGACCTAGCCAGACAATCAGCTCTAATGCGTCTTTTGGAGCAAAGATTAATATATGACCCAGTCTTATTTT
Source organism: Rhinolophus sinicus (assembly GCF_057876585.1). Classification (NCBI taxonomy): domain Eukaryota; kingdom Metazoa; phylum Chordata; class Mammalia; order Chiroptera; family Rhinolophidae; genus Rhinolophus; species Rhinolophus sinicus. The sequence continues at coordinate 73,941,426 of NC_142501.1, read as the reverse complement.
ACTATAAGACTGGGTATAATATAATATAATATAATACCCAGTCTTATATAATATAAGACCAGATCTATATAATATAATATAATATAATATAATATATTGCAATATAATGCAATATAATGCAATATAATGCAATATAATGCAATATAATGCAATATAATGCAATATAATGCAATATAATGCAATATAATGCAATATAATGCAATATAATGCAATATAATGCAATATAATGCAATATAATGCAATATAATGCAATATAATATAATATAATATAATATAATATAATATAATATAATATAATACCGGGTCTTATATTAAGTTTTGCTCCAAAAGACGCATTACAGCTGATTGGCCAGCTAGGTCTTCTTTTCAGTGAAACAAGGTAGATACCCACCAACTCCCACATTTGTGCTGGCTCTTTTACACAGATCATCTCATGTTGTTCTCACCACAATCCTGTAGAAAATCATCAACCTACCCATCACAGAGAGGTCAAAATTGAGACTTAGTGAGTTTAAGTAACTTAGGGAAGGTACAAAACTCCCAAAGAAGAAGCCAAGATTAGAATCTGCCTCTCTGACTCCCAGACTTTCCACCACATTACTAACGGTCTTCTTCTCTTTGAATAAAAATCTCTGTTTCCTAATTTTAGAATCTGTGAGTTTTTAACCTGGAATACATGTTAGATATAATGTAGTCAAAATAAACAATGTTAAAAACGGGAGGAGACACAGACCTTACTCCCCTCACAAAAATTAAATCAAATGATCACAGGCATAAATGTAAAACGCAAAACTATAAAGTTCCTAGAAGATGGTATAGGATAAAGCCTAGATGACCTTGGATAAGGTGATGTCTTTGTAGCTACAATACCAAAGACATAACCCATGAAAGAAATCATTGATCAGCGGACCTGATTAAAATTAAAAACTTCTGTTCTGCAAAAGACATTATCAAGAGAATAAAAAGACAAGCTACAGACAGGGAGAAATTTTTCAAAAAACACATTATCTGATAAAGGACTGTTACGCAAAATATACAAAGAACTTTAAAATTTAACAATAAAATAAACAATCCAATTAAAAATGGGGCTGTAGACCTTAACAGACACATCGCCAAAAAAGATATACAGACAGCAAAGCTCGTGGGAATGCAAAATGATACTTTGGAAGCCAGATTGGTGGTTCCTTACAACACTAAACACACTATTATTACCATGCAGTCAGTAATCGTTCTCCTTGGTAGTTACACAAAGAAGTTGAATGCTTATGTCCATGCAAAAACCTACATGCAGATGTTTATAGTAGCCTTATTCATAAGTGCCCAAACTTGGAAGCAATCAAAATGTCCTTCAGTATGTGAATGGATAAATGAATTATGGTTCATCCAGACAATAGAATATTATTCAGTGATAAAAATAAATGAGCTATCAAGTCATAAAGAAAAGACATAAAAGAAACTTAAATACATATTACTAAGTGAAAGAAGCCAATCTGAGAAGGCTACATATTGTATGATTCCAATTATATGACATTCTGGGAAAGGAAACACTATGGAGACAATAAAAAGGTCAGTTGTTGCCTGGGGATTGGGAGTAGGAGAGATGAATACGCAAAGCACAGAGGATTTTTAGGGCATAAAAATACTCCGTATGATATTATAATGACGGACATATGTCATACATTTTTCCAAACCCATTGAGTGTATAACACTAAGAATGAACCCTTCGGTAAACTATGGACTTGTCTTGAAAATTTGCAGCCATATTTTTTTCTTTCTTTAGCTATCAATATGTTTTTATACTAAAATCGTCCTCTTTGAATGTTAAAACATTCTCATGGCAATTATCCATATTAGGCAACAATTTGATGAATATGTATTAGGCCATGGTAACTGCGAATGAAATAGGACAACTACTAAGGAAAGGGTGAGCCAAGTTCTGAGACTAAGATAAAAAGAATAGCTTTGCTGGTGAATTATAGTTTTGCCAAATGGGTAGTTAAGTTTCACTTGGAAAGGAAATGACGAGAGAGAAAAAGGTGGTGTTGATGTGTGAAAGGAACTCACAGATTTTCCACACCTCCTTTAAAAGTAATTATATTTTCTTCTACTTCCTGTGTCTTCACTGTCTTCCTTTCTTCTAGCTTTTTCTTTTCCCTTGTGTGATAAATGTGATCTAAGTTTTTCTGTCTGGGAGAAACAACAACAATAAAAACCTGCCTGGATTAAGTCTTCAGTTGCTACTTACTCTCTTCTTTAAGAAATTTGACCACTCAACATCTCCTCTTTATCACATCCCTTAAATTTCTCAACCTACGGTAGTGTCTCTCTCCCAGCCAGCCAGTTGAAATAGATCTTGCTTAGAAATTCAACAACCATTTCACATTTCTCATTCAGTCTCATGTTCCTCCTTCAAATTGCACCTCGGATTCCTTCCTCCTTCATTACATTTATTTTCTTGTTGCTGTTATAATTTCCTCTTGGTTCTTACTCTTCTCTCATTCTTTGACCTTGGTATCCTCTTCCCATCTAGACAGGTTCCTTATGGTTTCATTGTCTGCCTTCTTGCTACTCTCAGTCTGCAAGCCTGACATGAATTTCCTTTTCTTCAACTGTACATTCTCTGCCTTTCCAGCCTCAGTTCTTCAAAGGTGACCCTGTGAACACTAGGCTGCAGACATACTATTTTTCCAATACCGCATGTTCCTTCAGAATTGCATGCCTTTGTCCATGCTATTCCTTTTATTTGGTTGGCCATTGTCTTTTTTTGATTCCTGGTGAATTAGCTTAGAAATCATCTTAACTGAATGCCTGCAACATAATCAGATGCTGCTGCTTTTATGTTCTCATATGAGGTCTGACAAGTTCGCCAACTGGTTGCAATGATGTTGCTACCCCATTTTGATATCAGAGGGATCATTCATATGAATATGTAATAACTGAACAGTTAACCAAGTTTTTTACTCTTTAGAAGTGCTGAAAAGGCTGCATGAAAAAGTTAGATGACCTGAACTTTTCGCCAACAATTCATGGCTCTTGCATCACGACGATGCACCAGCTCACACGGCACTGTCTGTGAGGGAGTTTCTAGCCAGTAAACAAATAACTGTATTGGAACACCCTCCCTACTCACCTGATCTGGCCCCCAGTGACTTCTTTCTTTACCCAAAGATAAAGGAAATATTGAAAAGCTGCAGTTTGATGACATTCAGGACATCAAGGGTAATATGACGATAGCTCTGCTAGCCTTTCCAGAAAAAGAGTTCCAAAATTACTTTGAAGGATTAGGTGCTGGAATCAGTGCTTAGCTTCTCAAGAGGAGTACTTCGAAGGTGACCGTAGTGATATTCAACAATGAGGTATGTAGCACTTTTTCTAGGATGAGTTCGCGAACTGAATTGTCCGACTTTCGTAAGTCTCTGCAACACCTATCACATTCTCTTGTAATTGGACTATTCCTCCAGTAGATTATACTCTTTAAAGACACCTTCTTGAAATACGAGGTGTGATCCAAAAATACGGTAAATATTTAAATTTAAAAAATTATTACAGTAAAAGACACGTTGCCATTAATCACCCTCAAAATACATCCCCTCACTTTGAACACACTTATCCCATCATTCTTGCCACTTTCTGAAGCAGTTCTGGAAGTCCTCTTTCACAAGTGTCTTTAGTTGTGCTGTCGTGGCTGCCTCGATGTTCTGGATCAATTCAAAACATTTACCCTTCATCGTCATTTTGATTTTAGGGAAGAGCCAAAAGTCGCATGGTGCCAGATCCATTGAATAAGGTAGATGAGGACACATCGTAATGTTTTTATCCAGCAGAAATTGCTGTACCAGAAGTGATGTGTGACACAGAGCATTGTCATGATGGAGGATGAAGTAAAGACACTCACAAAAGAGGACTTCCAGAACTGCTTCCAAAAGTGGCAAGAATGATGCGATAAGTGTGCTTGAAGCGAGGGGGAGTATTTTGAGGAGCATTAATGGAAATGTGTCTTTTATTGTAGTACTTTTTTTTATTTAAACATTCACTGTATATTTTGATCATACCTCGTACATCATTTATCTTCATAGCCTTAGTAGTGTCACAATATCTAGAATTCAGTAGACCTTCTCACAATTAGATTTTAATTGTTTGATCAGTGAACAAATTTGGAGTTGTGGGGCAAGCAGCTGACACTGATATTTAGAGAAGTAACAGGGCACAGAGCTGAGACCGAACTTGCTGGAAAAGGGATTTGTGGCTGAGGGTCTAAGAAAGGTCAGAAAACTTTGGAGCCTAAGAAGGAATTTAGGTCTGGAAGCAAGAGTACTGTTAGAAGTCCTCTTTCCACCCCGGGGTATGAAGACTATGCTCTTCCAACAAGGTTTGAATAAAGGACAAAGTTGAAAAGATAATGATTTCTGAGGATTTCCACTTCCCAAACACCATCTTTTTTTAAATTTAATAGCCTTCATAATGTTTTATGATCATGAAAACATGGAAGTGGGTTTCTTAATCTAGCATAACTGACGACACACCATTAAGAGATTTTACAAGCGGGCACCAGAAGGACTGGCGAGCTGATGCATACCCAGGTACTTCCTGGATGAGGCAAATGTTACACTAGCTGGGATAGCTTCCAAAACAATGACTCACAGTTGTCTTCACAAATGTCACCTGGACATTGACATGAAAACACAGAAATTTATGGACCTAATCACTCTACTTATAAATGAAAGATCCTTTAGCTAATGCAGAGGCACAGAACTTCTGTAAGAGTGAAATAGTTAAAGAAGAATACAAGGCAATACTAACAAAAATATTTTATTGGGTTCAAAAACAGTGTCAAACCAATTTAATAAAGAATCTCTGTCTTTTTAATTCCATGAAGTAATAAATTCATTTCATGTTTAAATCAATGAAATATCAACTTAAATGAGGTTAAATTCTATTTTGGAACTTGAGTAAAGTGATCTTGAAACACTCAGGACTAAATTTGTCTTTAAATCCCTAAATAGATAAGATAAATATAGTTCATTTTCATTTTCTTTTCAAAATCACCAATGACTGCTCTCACTCACAAAATGGCCAGGGTCCTTCTTATGTGTGGACCTTAAAACACAAACCAAAATGACTACAACTGCCTACGTGGTAATATCTGCATTTGACAAATGGCAATGGGGGTGATCTTATTGATACTGAACAGATTCTATTACTTAGTATATGAATGCCAAACGAACACATAAACAATGCTGATGATACTATGTACAACTTAGAAAAGACAGTGCGCACAGATGGTCACACACATAAAAGAGCGGCATCTAAATGTTGTTACACTTCAGAAGGCATTCATCCGCTTGTGGGAACAGTTAAAGAAATCAAGGGGACGAGTTTAGAAAGAAAAGACAACTTAGGGCAGAGAAGACAATTATTTCCACATAAATAAACAGCTATCATAGACAGTGCCACCTTTTACAACTTGGTAAGTGAAGCCCCGATCTGGGCCTCAACACTCAGGGGCTCCCATGCTTAACGTGCCTTCCTTGAAATGTTCTTTCTTTGCTTTTTAGAATAACTTTATTGAGGTATGATTGATATACAAATATCTGTACATGTCTAATGTATACAGTTTGATGACTTTGGACATACGCACAAACTCATGAAACCATCAGCACAAAAGAACAGATGTGTCCTTCACTTCCAAAAGTTTCCTTCCTGCGTATGCGTGTGTGCATGTTAAAAACACTTAGCATGAAATTTACCCTCTTGGCAGATTTTTAAGTGTGCAATACAGTATTATTAATGATAGGTGCTATGTTGTACTGCCGGTCTCTAGAACATATTGCTTAAATAACTGAAACTTTATACAACTTCATTGAAAATTTTTAAGTCCTTCTCTGATGCCTGCACCCTGCCAGAATCTGTGTTTCTAACTGTGTGTAGGATGCCAAACTCTGACCAGAACCATGGGGGACCCATTCCTATTTTTTCTATTGGAGGTCTTCTCCGAGGCTTTATCCAAAGCATCAACCAGATGCTCTGAGGCACTTAGGGACTCACAGGTATCTCAGGGCTTCGTGACCTTGTCCTAATTCCAGGAGAGCCGCCTGGCAAGGGATCCCTCCCACTGGTCCCTTGCACTCCTTAGTAGTAGTATAGCACTACTTCTTTCATAGGAGTTTATAAAAATGGTGCATACATGACTGATTTTGAGTGATGTTTATTCATGTTGGACAGAGGGTGAGTTCAGGGTTCCGGGCAACCAACGGACCAGCACTAGTCTTAGGGCCTGAGCTTCCTGGGCTCGTGCATCAGCCTGCCTATACTCCTACCACGGTGATGCTGCTGTTCTACAGCACGTACGAGGAGCAGGGGGAGCAGCCAGCATTCCTTATCCTGTGGGCTCCTTGCCCTCTGAATCCAGGCCTGTCATCCCCTGCCCCCATTAACTTCAGTTCCATGTTAACTGTCAGGCAGTCCTCTGGAGGTGGTGGCCATGTTTATCTTCTCCTCAGAGGTCTTTCAAGGTCATATTCCCCTAATGCTAATGGGTCCTCTGATCAAGTCTTCTCTTGCCTTGATATGATGATGTTATACTTCCCCAGGTCAGTCTTAAGCTGTATGGTCATATACAAGGTCATATACAAGGTCATATACAAGGGACATATATTCCTTACATGAAGGGGCCACTCTTCTCTCTCTACCCAAGGGCCCTTCACCTTCTCCCTACTGGTAGCATGTATAGAAAGCTGGGGCACAGTCTACGTTTAAAAAGATCACATTCCAGGAATGCAGTGATTATGGCCTGAATACTTCAAGAAAAGATATGATGGTATTCACATTTTAAAATTCTGACTAGTAAATTTAATTCACTAGATAACAAACTAGATAACAAACTACCATGTTTCCCCAAAAATAAGACCTAACTGGATAATCAGCTCTAATGTGTCTTTTGGAGCAAAAATTAATATAAGACCAGGTCTTATTTTACTATAAGACTCAGTCTTATAATATAATATAATACCCAATCTTATTTTACAATAAGACCTGGTATAACATAACATAACATAACATAACATAACATAACATAACATAACATAACATAACATAACATAACACCGGGTTTATATTAATTTTTGCTCCAAAAGACACATTAGAGCTGATTGTCAGGCTAGGTCTTATTTTCAGGGAAACAGAGTACGCTTCCCTCCATACTCTGAATAAGACATCTATTTGTGGTTATGATTGAGCACAGGAACAAACTCCGAGAGAGCCACCAGAAGCCAGTATTCATGGGAAGAACAATGGGTGACACCGTTTCATGAATAATGACCTAAAAGCATTAACTAAATGGCATCATGAAACTGCAGAGGCAAGATGTATATTTTTCAACATAAGTATGTTCTGAAGATTTGAGGCATTGAAAGTAATAATGGCATTGCTACCTTTTCCTCATGATTGGGGAAATCATCAATTAGCCAGAAATTGTGCATTTAATAATAAAGAACATGAAGAGGTGGGTGAAATTTTAAGGAGGAACAGTTCTGTTGACTGAAAAGTACTTTGCATCAATTATTCCTATTTATATATAAAATAGTCATCTTTTGAGTGTTTTCCATGATAACAGAGTTCAAGCAATGCTGATCCAATGTCATGAATGTTGGGAGATGACAGCTGCATTGTGTCATAGATTAAACAGATGATCTTTAAAGTGGTGCTGAATTATTACAGCTTTAGACATCTCCGCCTTTGGTGAGAGACAGTGGAATTCCCAAAATGATTTTGAAGTACTTTTCTCTGTTAACTCCAGGTTTCTACAAGGCATTTCTTAAGGTTTCTCCAAAAGAAATTTTTTTAAAAAGTATGATGATAGACATTTATGAATTTAAAATGCCAATATGCATATCAGGTATCCACTTTAAGGAAAAAAAATCACCTTGCAATAGAATTTTTTAAATCTTGTAATTTGTTCTTCTTCCATTACTGTGTCATGCTTACTAAACCACATGGTTCTGTGCAATGACTATGAATGCTCCTACTTCAGTCACAGGAGAAACCATGCAGTGCAGTTTCTAGAATCCTTGGTTTCTATTTCTTTCATTCTTCTCCTCTGAACCATCCAGTTCCATCACCACTTTTATGTAGTTCTACCACTTTACAGGTACAGGAATAAGTATTCTGCACAAAACTACTGCTAATAATAAGCCTAAGAGAGTCTCAAATACTCCATTTCTTCTTTTATTGTTTGTGTGTGACGTCTAAGTGAAGCTGAATTTAAGCAGGATTATTAAGAGTGCTACTCCATATTGCTCTCTTCACATGCAACAGCCTAGCAGAAACTAATACAGCAAAAGAAGGGAAGGTTGAATGAGTGGACATATCAGGCACTGTACTAAATAACCTCTGGTCAGCTATTTTTTAATGGGAAATTGTTTTTCTTCTTCAGATTGTCTTTAGGAGCTACCTTAGGAGGTGATCTACAGATTTGCTCCCGGTCTCCCTACTGGGTCCAGAACAGAACCAATGTATCCTTTAAATGTCCATAGTAACCAATCACGGCAGGGTTCACTGTTACCTTTGACTGGGTTTTCTGCCTACGTCAATCTTGGCTCAGATTATTAGCATCTCAGCAGTACTCTCCTACAGTCTCATGGTCCACTTCCAGGATATGGGGCTCTTCCTATCAAGATGGGGCCCTGAATGGCCCATTATTCTCTTCCATGACCCAATATCCATGCATTGGGAGGTATTGTTCTTGATCTTCCCTGTCGTCGTACATAAAAAGAACAAGGCTACTGCCACATTTCACCTAAAGTTCCCCTGATTCCTTATCATGCCTAAGGTTTTGGACCCTTCTGGGAAAAGGACCCTACTTTGAAATGTATCCAGTGATGGGCACCCAGAAACCCCTCTACTTTATGTTAAGCACTCTCTCTCTTCAATAGCACTTTGCTTCTAATATTGTGTCTACACTACACTGGCAGATACCTGCCACCTGCTGGATACCTGTACTAGCTGCTGATACACTCAATCAAAAATCCTGGACCCCTTGCAGAAACATGACAAGCAATTTTGGCTTCCTGAGGAACCCCACAGAATCAGCAGGAAGGATGCGGCCTCTTCTTGGCTGAAGTCTCTTATTGCTTCCATCTCTGCTAGTGCCAAGAAGCCTGACCTAAAGACCTGAGTCAGAGAGACAGCAGTAGTAGGGTGGGTATTCCTTTGCTTTTAAAGCAGTCAGGCCTTAATATTACTTAACTCCATTTCCTAAAACTCCAGTTCCCTGGGAGAAGAACACTATCCCTCAGAACTAATCACGGTTGTACTTCCTAATATTCACAGTTGCTTGAATCACACTTGAGCATGGTATACGCTCTGGCACTCCCATGACCAAGTGCTATGACCATCTAGCTTCCTCCCTCTCTCTGTACGTTCCACATTGTCCTGGACTCCTACTGAAGCATGCCCTGTAAGTCAATAATGACACAAGGTCACTTAATACACTTCATAGGATTGACAATGTTTCTTTTGCTTTTCCCGAGAATGGAAAGCATTTCATCTAAAAGGAGTTCATTTTCAATGCAACTTTTTTATCATGACGGCTTTGAAGTTCTACTTACTGACAGCTCGAGTAATATGAAAAACAAGGCTACAGAGGCCTTTTCAAACTCTTCAACTGCTGCTAGTACAAGTGACACTAAACAATAGCCAAAACCAACAGTGAAGACTTAGAGATGCTAATGCAGGGTAACATTTTACTTTGAAATTCACATGTATGGCAAGAAACCCTGTCTCCAAAGCAAACTTGCATGCTGCTCTGTGGTTCCCCAGAAATCCGTCTGGTCACTCCGCCTCCATTTAGGACAGTGGGACCAAGGCCAAGATATTTCCTTAGCATAAAAATGATCTCCACCTGAATGTGTAACTAAAATCCTGACAAAAGGAAAATTATTTTGGAGTAAGATTCAGAAGTTTTTTACATGGCTATTGGGTAACTTAAAAGACACAGCTTTCCTCATACACATGGATATTTCCTGCCATATCTGGATTTAATATTGGCTCTAATCGAGATTCAAAACACTAAACATATTCTACACCAGAGACCTTCTAATGTTCACAATGTTCAAAAGTCTAGGATATTCAAGTCACCATTCAAAAGGTTCCAGCTCCCTTGGATTTATAACTGATCCTGGGAAAGAAGCACATATACATTAATATAAACATACAAAGAAGACACTTGCAATTCACTCTTTGGGTATCTGCCATATGCAGAAACCCAGTACATACTGAAGCCAACTGGAAGCTAAAGTTATGTGACAGAGGTTCAGAATCCAGAAAACAGCAGCACTGAGCAGACCAATTACTTTCCTGGTAAAAAGCCCTTGGTTCTTACATTTTAAAAATCCAGAGATATTTTAAAAATCAGACTGTCTTCATCAATAAGCAACCTGATTTTAACACCTGTGCATTTGTTAGTAGAGTGCTGAATAGGCACAACATGGTTAATCAATGTTTGTTCAAACATAGCAGATCATCGAAATAACAAAATGGAATCCAGTTAGAGTACATTTCTAAGGTTAATTTTAGCTACATTGGGTGAAAGGAATGATTTCATCTGACAAATCATGTAAGATTCAGAGGACCATATTTAGAGCTTCACATTTATTTCAATTAACAGAGTTGCATTACCTATCAAATAAAGTTCAGCTCCTGGGAATCTCAAGACCACTGGCCCTACACAAATTCCTAAGTCAGTCAAAAAGTAAGAAATATCTGAGATTGAATCCAAGCCATACCATTTTCTTTTTAACACCTTTTTATTTTCTTTTTTTGTGAATAGCGACGTAATATTTAAGAAGCAACTATGACATTCCTTGCACACAGGTGGTTCTCAATAACTATTAGTTATGATAAATCTTCTTACTAATTAAAAATGAAAATTAAAAATAACGAAACATTGTTTTCATCTATTAAGCTTGGAAAAATAACAAGATAGCAGTAGATTAAAGGTGCCATGAGCAAGCATCCTCATATATTGGTATGGCAGGTTAGACTGAAACTGTGATATCTAATATGGTAGCTACAAGACATAATTGGCAATTGACCACTTGACATGTAGACAATCCGAATCAAGATATTTAGTAAGCAAAGTACACATCAGATTTCAAAGAATTAGTATTAAAAATGTAAATGATCTCATTAGCTATTTTTATATTGATGTGTCGAAACTTTGGCTTAAATGAAAAATCTTAGTTTCTTAAATAAATAAAAAAACTTAGATTCTTAAACTTTCAAAAAACTGTAAAATTAACTTCCTTATTATTGAATTAATTGACTGAATTCTAAGTACTATCTGATTTTTTTTCTCTTATCTATTTTCCAAGGAAGCAATTTTAGTCCTATCCTTAGTCCATTGGCTTAAATGTAGTTTACATTTTTAAAAAATCAATCTCTACCTATAAAAAAGAACATGTAAAAGTAATTCTTTTAGAAAGTATTATAATCATGTATATTTTATAGCTTTTTACGTTGTCATCAACTTCTAGCAATTTAGACTGCATTCAGTCAGTTCGTGACTTGGAACATAAATGTATACATTAAATAATTATGTCTCAGTCACCTTTTCTATGCCAGTTTTTGTGCATACAGTGATTAAACAGAAGATATGGAGATCCTATCCGGTTTTCTCTGGTCAATCTTATTATGTATTCTCTTGGGTGACAGATTATAAGATACATTTATTTATTCATCATTAATTATGCACCTACTATGAGCCAGGTACAATTGTAGGTGCAGTGAACAAAACAGTCTCTGTTCTTATGAAGTTTAAATTCTAGAGGGAAGAAAAAAATCATAAACTAGTAAACAACAGATATATATATATATATATATATATATATATATATATATATATATATCAACAATGATAAATCAAAATAGAAAACGTCAAGGTAAGGGGACAGAGAATGATGGAAGGGTTCAGTCTTAAATAGAGTGGTCAGAGGCCTCTCTGATGAGACGACTAAGCAGAAGGAAAGGATGAGGTAAGCTTTGTAGCTATTTACATGAAGAACATTCCAGTGGGAACAGCAGTGTCAAGGGCATCAAGGGCATCAAGCCTGGAGTATACTTTGTGTGCTTTGGACTATTAAGAAGCCCATGATCTCTGGAGCAAAGTAAGCCATGGAGACAGCCATGGGCCAGATCATTTTGGAGCTTGTACGACAAAAAGGGACTTCTGTTTTAATTCTGATTGAAATGAGAAATCTTAGAGTGTTTGATGTGAGACAAGATACGACTTGCGTGAGGATTTATCATGCATCAAGCATTGCACCAAGTGATTCCATTTTTTAATGCAATTGAATCACAGAAGTTCTAATATCTCCATTTTACTACTGAGAAAACTGAAGATCAAAGAGAACAAATCACTTAACCAAGATCACATAGCTAATGAATCACGGAGGTAGAATTCCAATCTTAGCTCTCTTACTTAAAAAATATAACTTGTCTGAAAATTGATATCATAAAAGGTGAGCAAAAAAAATGTTTCATGGACAACGTATTGAAAATTATTCGCTATATATACAGGACGATAAGAGCTAAGAATGTCAATAGGTTCTTACTTCAGTTTATGATCCTTAGTATTAAAGTCCGTACAATTCCTGACTATGCAGAACAGATAATAGTCGATGTTCAATATATGTTTAAGAAATAAATTCATGATATTTTAAAATTAGAAAGAGGAAGGTACATTTCAACATGTAAAGAGCAATATTAAGGTAGTGTGGTAGACTGTAATTTGGTTTCAACCTTCCAGCTTCCTCCCCACTCTCCCACCAAGCCCATGGCTGCTGGAAGATTATACTTTCTATCACATTATTTTCAAGCTTGGCCATATAACTTACTTTGGCTAATGAAATGTGAATGGAAGAGATAACGAGGTGTGCCTGCTGTGAGCAGAAGCTGTAAGGACCAGCATGTAGTCTCCCAATCTCTCTTTTTGTATCTAGCAACATCTTGACATGACCCAAAAAAGGGTAGCTCCTCAGCTTGAGTTCCAGGATGAAGGGGACATGAAGGGGAGCCTCAGATCATATGTGACATAAGCAAGGAATAAAGCTTTGACTTCATGGAGCTTTTTGTTACTGAAACTCGCAAAAGCCACCAAATAGAGATAAAGGGGGAAAGTTGAATAGGTTGAAAACTGCGAGGTCTTCATCTTATGAAAGTGGTAACTGAAATCTTATGCTACGAGTGAAGCCAGGAGTTTCTAGCAGTTAAATGACTAAGAAAAAGTTTTTCAGGCATGAGATAAATCTTATACGTGTATATACTTACGTGTGTATGTTTGAGAGTGCGTGTGTGTGCATGTGTGTGTGTGTGTGTCTGTGTGTGTGTGTGATGTTTAAATGGCAGAGACAGTTAATACATAGCCTAGCTAAAATGTACCAACTAATTACAGATGAGGAAACTCTGTGAATAATATGTACCTGAAAGACTTCCAAAGTGCATCTACATTTTAGTGATTAGGAACTCTTTACCTTCAAACAAGAAAATAAGAATAATATAACAGTATAATAAGAATAATTAGAATATCACATTTAAACCATTACTGAATGACTCAGTCTGAAAAGAAAGCCAACCAAGAATCTTTATATAACCTTCAGCCATTAAACATCTCCTTTTATATGACATTCCAGACTCACAAACTACACAGCTTCTGAAGGAGACTGTCTTACTGACATTACTGAGTCTAAGAGAATGGCCAAGATAATCTAGATTTCCAAACACTCCATTATTCCCATGTCCAGAATAATGAATAAGACTACATACTGGGTGGAAAAATAAAAATGCATGCTTTCTGGAGATGGAAGAGGAAATCAAAATGTTAAAAAATGTGGGCCGGCCCGGTGGCTCAGGCTGTTGGAGCTCCGTGCCCCTAACTCCGAAGGCTGCCGGTTCGATTCCCACATGGGCCAGTGGGCTCTCAACCACAGGCTGCCAGTTCAACTCCTCGAGTCCCGCAAGGGATGGTGGGCTCTGCTCCCTGCAACTAAGATTTAACACAGCACCTTGAGCTGAGCTGCCACTGAGCTCCCAGTTGGTTGGAGCATGTCCTCTCAACCACAAGGTTGTAGGTTTGACTCCCGCAAGGGATGGTGGGCTGCGCCCCCTGTAACTAGCATCGGCAACTGGACCTGCAGCTGAGCTGCGCCCTCCACAACTAAGACTGAAAGGACAACTTGAAGCTGAACGGCACCCTCCACAACTAAGATTGAAAGTACAACAAACTTGACTTGAAAAAAAGTCCTGGAAGTCCTATTCCCTTTCCCCAATAAAATCTTAAAAAAAAAAATAAAATAAAAAAAAGTTAAAAAATGAATTTGACAATAAGTAAGCATGATATGCATCAACTTCAAAAGCCATCTGAGCCAACATTCTGAAAGATTATTCTATCCTGTAATTTTCAAAATTTTATAACCCTAATTTCCATAAGCTCTTGTTTTTACTAACATTAATAGTAGTAAAAGGTACAATGCATTAAGAACCTACTTGGAGACGATCATTGTGCGTATTACTAGTATTTCACATGGTCCTCACACACCTCACACACTTCTATGAGTATGATACTATTACTACGTCTATTTTTTTCAACAGAAGAAAATCAGAACACAAAAAGGTAAGTGTAGTTTGTGCCTGTTAAGGAGCAGTGATAGGATTTAAAAGTTGATATATTATTCTAAAAAACATTCTAATTTAGTATTTCAGACTTTTTCCTGTGCTATAGCACAGTCAGATCTTTCAAATAATTCTTTATCTTTAAATATTTCTCAAAATGATTTCTAATTTGACTTATCATTTTAACCTATTAACTATGACCCATCAATTTCTCAAAATGAGACTGTAACCCCTACCAGATGTAAGAAGTCGTTGTGCCCCTTGAATGCCCAGCACATATTCATAGCTGGTGCAGGATAGGAATGAATGAGCAAACAAAATATTGTAGCCTACATTAAATTAAAGTATTTCATTTATATTTTAATCAGAAAATCCTTAATACGAAAATATAAACTGTAAATTATTAACTGTGACATAAGAGACCTATGTCGATTTCAGAAATGGTCTAGTAGGAAAAAGGAGATTCAGTGAATATAAGGATTTTAGGAATAGAAGAGACTTGGAAATATCAAGATGGTAAGGTTCATACCTGTGAGTTTAGCTTCAAGCTGAGAAACAAGGCACAATTAAAATATTAGGCTTAGTTTTTTAATTCAGAAAGAAACTTTCTTTACGTTGATGGAAACCATTTAATATGCCATATTTAAATCTCTTGATAAAAGATTTGCTATTCATGCCAATAATTATAAGTTATGTTCTTCTTTCACCAATCAATCATTACCTGAGTATGGCTTTGGGTTTGGTGTAAAATCAGGAGTAAAATAACAGTATTATAAAGAGCATGACGCTGGCAAAACTTGTCTCCAAGGCAGAGGGAAAAAATCCTTATGGAATCATTGGTCTCATGAGCAATTCAGGCAGTTTCACATAGAAAGCTAATTCATTGTAAGCAAAGCCAAAAGGAACATTAACATTTCCCTAAGATTTTCATAAAGTTTCACTAGTACTAGTCAACAGAGCTGCCTGTTTTAGGAGCAGCAAGAAAGACAAAAAATTGTGATTAAGAAACTTGTTTTCTGCGGCTTTCCAAGTTTTAGTGGGTAAGAATTAAATATTCAATTAACCTCAAAGTCTGGGCTCTACAGAAAGAGAAAGCTACATTTGTGTTCTATGAACTGAGATCACGGAAGAGAAAGACTAGGTAAACTAGTTCTTTAGGAACAATGAAGGTCCCCATAATAATCCAATATGGGGAAATGGTGGTAGCCATAGCTTGTATTGGAATGTAGCTTTAAAAACTGTTACATATATTGTTATCCCTTTCCCATGTGAGCATAAATGGGGAATCAGCCCAATGAATAATTCAATTAACCTCTTTGACACTGATTCCATGTGACTGAGGACTTGCATATTCCTAATCCTCTGTCAATATCAACTTGAGGAGAGGGAAGAACCTGGGCCAAATAGGATCTTTAAATGGACCAAAATGACAGAAAGGTATGGTAATATCAAATGATGAGACACCTATGAGACTCCTTTAGAGAAGCTCATTTAAGAATATTTATAAAATAATTTCAGTGATAAACCTAAAATTATTCATTGTTTCTGAAACAAACTCAAGTTTACCTGGCCTATTTTTTCCCCCTATGTCAAAACACAAAATCACAGTTCATTATGTGAAATTTAATGGCAACAAAAGTCGCAGTCTGACTAATGTGAGGAACTTTGGAATTTTTTGAGGGAACCACAAGTAGAATGACAAAGCATCTCTCATTCAGTACTTCTTTGAATATAATTCAATGCATTATGACCTAAATGAGTACTAATTATCTTCATCTGTAAAACGATTTCATTTTAGTGAAGAATGTTTTACATACTGTGAACGACTTTTATGCCATTGCTTAAAAACCAGAGTTTGGTGTTGCAGGAGAATAGTGATGGCTCACCCGTCTTTTTTCTCTTTTTCTTACTAAACTGTGGCAAAGGATAAAAAAGAATATAACACTTCACTTATAATGCTATCATCATTCTCAATATGACCTAACCAGTAAAAACTGCAAAATCAGCAGTGGATCCAGACCTAGGGATTGTCTTTAAAAAGAGAGAGAGAAGAAACACTCGGGAGTTGCATCCAAGAAGCTGTCATTAGACTTAGGGATAAAGTTTGCTTTGGGCTACTGCTAAGCTCAGCAATTGCTACTGCTCCACTTCTGACTGGTTAGCTACTTAAAAGTAAAAAAAAAGAAAGAAAAAAGAGAGCGAGAGAAAGAGATTTAGAAAATATTTCAGAAGCAACGTTACTGTGAATATCTTGGTGATAAACTTCAACTGAAAAACAAATTTTATTAGGTGCCTACAATGTGCAAGGCAGGGAGCTCATGAGAATAAGTAGTTTTCTCCACTGCATAGGTCGGAGACACTCAATAAATATGAATAAATGGATTGACTTGACAGGTAAAGCTTGGTAGGGATCCTTTTGTACTATTTCTGTGTGTTTTTAATTTCTAGCCTCACATAGCTCTTACAGAAGATAGTTTTAAAATCTTCCACGAGATAGACGAACTGAGCTTACAAGACCTAAATTATTCATAAATATGATTGAAAGTTTCATATTTAGAGGTGTATTAGCACCTTCAAATCACAGGGTTACCCTTCAGCTTGCTATACAAGAAGCATAAAACTACGTCATTGACTTAGTAAATCACAGTAGAGTGGTAATGAGGCCAGAATGCCCACAGCTAACTCTTTTAAGACCCTATATCCTCAGTCTTGCCAAAAAGGAATGTAACTCCTACATTCAATTTTCAGAGGTGAGGAAAAGGATGATACCACGTGTCAATTATCATACTAAGTCATTTTACCTTATGTAATCCTCACAAGGGCTCTCCGAAGTTGAAACATTTGATATCTCATTTTACAGTCGAGAAAACAAAGACCCAGAGAGGTTAAATAACTTGCCTAGGCATATAAGTGGTAGAGGCAGGACTCGAACTCAGGCAGTCTGGATCGAAACCCTATACACAGAGCCAATCCTGCTGGACTGCAGCAGTGAAAAGCCATTGGACTTGAGAGTAGTCTGTCCTGGAGTGCTCTGCATTCCATTAAGCTGAGACATTTTGACGTGTCTATCTGCTTTTACCTATACATTAACTAAAGAAATAAAAATATACATACATACATAAACATTCTTGACTAGATTTTTTTTTTTTTAATAGCAATGCCAATCCTGAATTTATGGGTAGTGGCATATTCAGGTAGCAGTTCTGTCCCTAGAAGAGTAACACAAACATCCTGTCTATATATTCTTTAGAGACTGTCAAGCAAATAGTTTCCTCCCCAGATTCCATGTCAAAATGGAGTTTGTTTCATGTTTTACACCAAAGAGAGGATCTGTGCCAAGTTTAAATTAAGAACAAAAGTCAAAGTAATGGTGCATCAGTTGTGGGTTTGGCAATGGCAAGGAAAAATAGCCTCAAAGAAAACTCATACCTTTTATGGAAACCAAATATTGACCACAATTGGCACACAGAAAACTGCACGGACAAACAAAACTGCTGGATAAACAAATCAAAATTATATAGGAAGCTGACACCCATTCTTTACAGTGGAAAACCAAAGATAAAAATGAGTCACAAATTTTATATTCTTGGAAAGGATAAATGTTCACCCATTTGGTAATATGTTTTAAAAAATTTCCCTGAAGATGTCTAATATTTCCAATATTTTCTTTAACAACAAACTAAGAATAACTGCAATGTGTTAATGTCACAGAACAACTAACTATAAACTCAGTTGTGAAAAAAAACTTAATATGTAATTCTTACTTCGTAATTTAATAATATAAAATGTATTCTCAGATTCATATAATTCTAGATTATGAAAGAAGAGTATCCATACGTGTGTGTGTGTGTGTGTGTGTGTGTGTGTGTGTGTGTAGGGTGAACATTGGATTTCAGGAGAAAAATGAGTTATTTCAAAGATAACTCTATACAAAGTTAAATCTATACAAATTTTCAAAGTAGAGAGGCTTATAAGGGGTAAAACATTAGTCATCCCATTTTGTCTCTTTTGTTATCCAATGTCCTTATGTTTATTTTGCCCTGACCCACACCAAACTAAACTTTCATGTGCTTAACAGAGTCTAAAGAAATAATAGGATTAATTTATTCAAATTAAGATCTACTCTATCTTTGTGAAACTCTAAAAAGCAGAATCTTTTAGCCCATCTGCCCTAAAATAAACCAAAAGGTGAAAAAGAAACTTCTTACAATTAGTGGTGAGATTGTAAGAATCACTAAGCCAATTAGAAGGGTAGTCATGTAGCCAGAGGCACCTTCATTTTCAAATCTAAGTGAACTATAGTAAAAAAAAAAACACAAAAAACTATAATCCTGTTAGTGCAGTAGTACATAAAATCGTTCAAAGTAGATATACTATCATTTCTAGTTTTGTGTTCTGCCTTTTCTATTTTTCCCCTGATTTGGAATAAAATTTATGTGAAACTATTTCTGCCCTTTCCTTTAATGCTATTTTACCGCTTATCACTATATCTCACAATTATTAAAGTCCTCTTCAGTCTTTAAATAGAAACCTTAGGTCCATACAGCATGTTCTAGCAGGCCCAGAAACTAATCAAGAATGGAAGCCCCAGTTATAGACCATCTCAGTACTTACCCAGAGTCATTTTTCCTTTCGCCTTCCCAAAATTTTCGTTTATATTAAAATCACACATCTTTGACTTTTAAAAGAAAAAGAGCAGTTATTCCATTTAATCTTTGCTAAACTGAAGAATCCCCTTTACTGTATCTGTCTGGCAGCAGCTGCCCACCATTTCCCAGGAGAATCAAGTTTGCTTCTTGAAGCTCTTACTTGAAAGAAAATAATTCTAGCATCTGTTCCATTGGCCATTCAAATATTTGAAGAAAACTGGTCAGCCTTGTTTGGACCCACTAAGATATGTCACATCCTCTCTTAAAACACGGCAACACTATCCTCTGGATGCAGCCTAAACATCTGAGTTCATTACATTCTTGACTTCTTTTCACGTTTACTACATTTCTATAGAAGGTTTTTCTTTCTAGCAGCTGCTTCACACTACTGGCTCATATTAACCTTACAATCATATAAAAAGCCTCGGTTTAACCTTTTTTAAAAAGCACTGTTTGCATTCAAGCAGTGTCTCCATTACCTTAAAATTGTCCAAATTGATTTTTAAAATAAATACTTACATTTAAATTTAATCCCATAATTTGATGCAATTCATCAACGCAAGCCATTAACTTTGTGCACTGATGCTCTCATCCATCATATTAATGCTCCCTCCCATATTTCTATCATCTGCAAAAGTGGATTACATATCTTTTATGACATCATCTAGTTTTAACATCTTATTTATTTATTTATTTATTTTCAACGTCACACCCAGTATCAGGGATGAACCCTTCAGAGTCTGATGCCACAACAGAACAGACTTGTTAGAAATAGGACATGCCTTTTCTGGTTACAGTTACATTCTCTTCTCTGTTCATCTGCTGTCCACCAGCACTGTCTGCTCAGAATCACTCCCTTTAGAAAGGCAGCTCATATCGAGTTTTCCTTCACCATGCCAGTCATCATTAAAGAATAATGTCTCTTTTCAACAGTGCTGAATAAGACTGTGGTGGGAGAATCTTTGCCACTTCACACTAGAGTTCATTATCAACAATGTGGATTGTTTCTAGCACAGATATAACAGCACAACTATCTTAACTTAAAAAGCTAACTTGAATCTTACCCATGATCTTGAAAGCTTGATATACAATTTTCTTTTTTTTTTTTTTTTGTCATCAAGAAACAGTAGAAATCTTGGACTTGACGATGAGTAAAGCAAAATGCAAATGGAATGAGCACACTGATAGTGGCAACCAAACTGCTCAGACACCTTTATAGGGACACCACTGGGACACTAAATGAGTAATGCTGTAATTTTTCATCTAGAATCACAGATTGTGTTTTATTGTAAAACCACTAGCAGAAAGAGATAGCACTGGACCCTTCCAATATACTCTTCTATGAGATCAAAATGAAACAAATATGTAATACTGTTCCTTTTTTTTTATATGTTCCTTTCAGATTACTTTCAAAATATGGTTTAACAATTTAAAATGATTGTTTTAATATGGCAAACACTAAACAGAATTTATCCGCCAGTCTTTCCTTTTCTTAGGTAAAACTTCATAAAAATATAGTCAACAAATTTAATGTATTGCCACATAAATGCATTTTATAATGCAATAAAATATTTACTTAAAAACAAGAATAAAGAGTCTATATCAAATATAGCACAACACTACTTTGAAGCAATCAAATATTTTGGGAAACCATTATGATGCCTGTCAAAGTGTGATTGAGTCTGAAAAGTGTCCACTTAATTTTTAGTTTTTTTCTGACTTTTAGTAACAATTCATTCGGATATGACATTTAGCAGAACTAAACAGTAGAAATAATAATCCTGGAAATATAAGTCCTTATTTCATCATTCTGAAGCTTAAGAGTAGCTGAAATGCTGTATGTGAGAAAAGAATTCCGAGCTGACTACTTACTGTCTCAAAACTCAAGTTCAAAGGCAGAGAAATCTCCCAGTTTAGTATACAGACATTTTACACTCTAAGTCACAAAGTGACCTTTTTAGCAGTAATTCACTGTCCAACTATATCATGTATCATAATTACTTCTATAACCCCCCCAGTCTTTTTTCCCCTATCTCCTTCTCTAAACGGATTGGTATTTCTTGGAAGGGAGATTATTTTTTTAATGTTTACGTATTTCTCATAGGGCCTAAAACAGCATTAAATACGCAATACACTCGTACACATACATATACATACATGTGCGTGTGTTTATCTACATATTTGATACAGCTATGAAATCTGTAGATAGGTTGAAAAAAGCTTCTTAACATCCGATAGGCTAGGACGTTCGATTGCATGAGGTCTCATCCCTGTTGACACTGAGACTTCGTGTTGACTTCTAAAAGGGCTTTCACACTAGTGTTTCTGGAAACCACCTGTTGTTTTCATATAAGTGAATTTTCATATTGTCTGAGGCTGCTTTCATGTTATGACAGTAGATTTGAATAGATCTCATAGAGAATATGGCCCACAAAGTCAAAACTAGATGCTATATAGCCCTGTAGGAAAATGTCTGCTGACCCGATAGAGGTAACACACCCCGCAGAGGAGCTGTCCTGTAACAGCAGTAATGGCAGAAGCTATACAAATGTAATAGATCTTTTATCTACTATTTACTATTGTATTATTGGTTTGCTAATTGAGCCTCAGATTACCACTCTTTATTAATGGATCCTGGGATATGTTCCTCTATTCTGATCTTAAGTCTTTAGCTCATCTTGTGGGTCTGTGTGGATTTCTAAGTCTGAATTTTTAGTCAGGGCTTTTTGAGTCCTGTTCCATGTTCCCATATAAAGTCCTGGTCTGCTATCCGTTGGAGAGTCCACTGTTTTGCCATTTATTTTGGAAGTTTATTTTTCTTTGTCCGCCTCTCTCAAGGAGTGCCAGAAAGATTACAAAGCCATCTTGATTGACTCAGAATACACACATAACCCTACTGAGACCTCACTATTGCTCAGTAAGCCTTAGATCCAGGCCTAATTACTCCTTATTGCATTCTCCTCCACAGTTGAACCCAAACTTCCCTGCTGTCATCGAAACGTTTCAGTCTTTCTTCCTCCCCTCAGGGACCTCAACTCATTCAAGGAGTATTTAGTGAGTAAATGACCCTGTTTCTTAATTGAAAAAGAAGATGATGGTCCCCGGGAATGATATTTTGCAGTTTCCTTCCTCTCCACCTGAAGATATGGTTGGCTTCATCTGCACTCATCCTGTCACTCAGCAATACTGTCCAAGGCTATATAGCTTATCTGTGTCCCAGGGCTTATCTCCAGTCTCCTCCTAGGTAATCTGTCCTATGAATTGCTTTTTGCTCCCTTGTCACCGTCTATCTTTCCCAGTTTACAGGAGAATCAATGACAGCCACCTAGCCAAGTGATCCAACCTCCTACTGGGATACTAAGAGGACAAAAGATAGCCTCAGTTTCATGCAGAATGAATGATGCAGTACTTGCCACTAACAAAGCATTGGTTTTAACTATTAACTCATTTGACAAAGTCTAATGATATTAAAATTAGCAAACATTACTCTAACACTAGTTTTTTAACCAAAGACAATTCCTTAGTCCTACACTATTTTTTAATAAAGTAAGTTTATATTAGAGAGTTCCTCATCACTGTCCAAAATGAGATGCAGAGATATGGTTAATGTTCACCACTTGAAACGCAGAGCTTATGTAGAAAGGAGTTATGTAGTATCAAAGGACATTCTTATGACCTAATTTAGAACCACTGCACTCCTATGCTCATATCTTCAAAAAATCAATTGAGATTTATGATTTTAAATAAAATACTTAAATATTTCAAACAGTAGTAGTAGTAGTAGTAGTAGTAGTAGTTTCCAGATACCATTAAAAATACTGAAAAAAGAAATCACACCACAATAAAAAATTAAGAATGGCAAAGAGCCCATCTAGATAGACTCTTAGGAAGTTCCATACTTGACAGGCTCCCTGAAATTAGATTGAGGAAATCAGTGTCCTATATATGCTTGCACTTATTAAACATAGAAGAGCTTTCACTGAAAGAAGTTTGCAAAACACGAGGCCTCTGACTTACTTTCTATAGCTCTTTGCTTAGAAACCCAAGACCTTGAAAACTGGAACTAGATAGCCATTTTGTACCATCATCCTTTACTATCTATCCTTTATTCCAGTCTTCAATATTCCACTTGAGTTAAAGTCCAACAGGAAAAGAGAAGGGAAAGAGGGAAAGAAAAGGGTGTGCAGCCTGGGAGCAGTAGTCTCTTTAGAAAAATAATAAGATAAATAAATAAAAGTTTTCCAATTGTTAGGGAGCCATTTGTTGAAAAGTTTTTCCTTATCCTATTGAATTGCCTTGGCATGTTTGTGAAAAATCAATTCACCATATTTGGGTGTGTCTATTCTTGGATTCTCTATTCTCTTCCACTGATTTTTATATCTACTTTACATCACACTACTTTAATAACTGTAGCTTTATAGTAAGTCTTAAAATCAGATAGTGTATGTAAATAGCTTCATTCATAGTTTTCTAAAATGCTTTGTCTAGTCTAAGTGGTTTACATTTCAAATTAATTGTTGTTCCTTTCTTCAAACAAACAAACAAACAAACAAAAACAGCTAGAATTTTTACTGGAATTATTTTGGATCTATAGATCAGTTTGGTTAAAAGTGATATCTTAATAATATTAAGTCAGACAAACATAACATGTCATTAAATAAAGCTATTCTTTTATCTCAGCTGATCTCTTGTTAAATGTTCTACCTCCTACTCTTATATCATACTGATGACAGTAAGTAATGTTTTCAAAATACAGTTCTAGATTTCATAGTAAATGGTTTATAAAGATATGGTCATTATCTTAATTTGCAGCATGATGTTCCTTTTCCTGTGTTCCATAATTATTATTGTATCCTAGGTGCATTTTTCCTTATTGGTAAGATTTCAAAGCTTATTAATAACTTTCATAGAAATGGAATCATATAGTATGTGCTCTTTTGTACCTGGCTTCTTTCATTCAGCATAATATTTCCCAGATCCATTTATGTTTTTGCACATAGCAGTTCATTGTTTTTTATTGCTGAGAACTCTATTTTATGGATACACCACACGTTGTTCATCTGTTCACTTTAATACACACTTAGGTGCATTACAATTTGTGGAAATTCAAAATAAAATATCTGCGAATATTTGAGTATAAGTCCTTGTGAAGAAATATGTTTCATTTCTCCTTGGTTAAATACATAGGAGTGAATTGCTGTGTCACGTGGAAGGCATGTGCTAAATTTTATAATGATATTGTACCATTTATGTCGCCCCCAGCAAAAGCCATAAGCTGAGATACATTTGTTCAGGGAGGAAGGGCGACTAAGACAGTAAAATTTTACCAGCTGAATTAATAAAACAACTGTTTCTATGGTTAAAATGATAACATTAAAGATCAAACTTGAAAAACTCTCCCAAAGTAGAGAGAAAAAGAGCAAAGAGCTAAATATTATGCCAGAAGACAATTTTTATAGAGCATGAAGAACAGATCACTAATCAAAGATTTTTAGGTGTACTAAGGAAATCAGAAAAATAAGCAATAAGATTCCCAATATTTATTGAAAAAATGAATGGTAATAATGAAAGAAAACTTTATGAAGCTGTATATGAAGAGCAAAAGAGACCCCTTTGTTCTTAACAAAGGAAATTTGAATTAAATAAAAGCCTATAGATTTCCTTTTTACAAGGATCAATTCATGTCAAAAAGGATGAAGTCAGAAAAAAAAATTATCAATGAAAAATGAAAGACAAATTCCTAACAAAATATTGAGCAATGCTTAACAATTTTAAGAAGAAGATAATTGACTAATGAATAACTTTATATTTAGCCACATTTTTATTCACATATAAAGGTAAGAGAAAGATATTTTCAGTAATTCAGAGCATCCATTTATCAAACAATTTCAACATGCACACTGGAGATTGATGAGATTACTTCTGGTAATTAGTCAAATTTAAGAGGATTTAAATAAGGTAGTGGTGGTATATAACTAATTGGAAGTGAGAATAAAAGCCAGCTAAATAAAATGTGTCTATCACCCACCCTTGCCCTCACTCCTACATTCAATCCTTTACCAAATGCAGTCTCTTTGAAAACCTGCATCTCTCCATCTGTATCACTCCATCTCGTTAACCTGGCCCTGCTCCAGGTTTTATCACCTCACCTGGGCTACTTTAACTATTTCCTAACAGGTTTCACTGGGTCCACTCAAAGTCCCTCATTTTAGAGGGAAAAAAAGTCTAATTGTACTAAATATTGGGGGAAAAAAGCCCACAAAAATTTAAAAATGCATATGCTTAGAATGTGCATATATAGTGCAACAACAACCTATGGAAGTCCAAATCTCAGGGATACACAGGGTGCCAAAAAAATGTACACATTTTAAGAGATGTTATTTATGTATTACTTTTCAAAGTTGAATTGAATTATGTAGCAATGTATAGTATGGAATTCACTCAAAAGATGGCATTAATACAATGAATGCTAGTGTTATTCATTGTATTACAATTTTAATACAATTTTTTCCTTTCTTAAAATGTGTATTCATTTTTTTGGCACTGTGTGTGTGTGTGTGTGTGTGTGTGTGTGTGTGTGTGTTTGTGTGTGTTGAAAGCAATAGGTGAGTTGATTTTTGGTAAGTAAAAAAAGTGCTAAGTGTATCATACTTTACAAGAATTCTGTTTTCTCCTCTTTTTCCCTTTCTCTTAATATCTTTGCCAATTGGATTTTGTTGTTGTTTCTAAAATCAACAAACATCAGTTCCAATTCTTCACACACAGTGAGAAATGGCATTTCAAGGAATACTTTCCCCATAAACTATCTTTTTACTGATACTGGACTCTCTGAATCTGATAACATACAATCTACCTGGCAAATTTCTGTCCACTTCTTTTTATCCAAGAGGAGGGGCTGGAATGTTGCTCAGGCATCCTTCAGTACTTTTCTCCCAAGCAGGAATCATTAATCATCACGTCCCTGACATGGGATCACCCAGCTTCTGCTGAAGTATTTCGTGTCTGGGCGATCACTTCTTTGCACACCAGCTTACACCATGGTTACATAGCTTCTCTTCTAAGAGACTTAATTCACCTTCCAGCATTGTTCACCCATTTGTTCTACTCTTGCTTTCTTATAGCCTACTGGCAAGGCTTCGCTTTTCCAGGGCAGTCACAGAATCTTCTCCTTACTGGAAACCATTACCTTCCTACTGATTCTCTTACTTTCCTATTGATCCTCTTAGAAAATGGCGCCAAGAAATGGATTCAATACTCCATATGTGGTCTTAACCAGAGAATGGGATTTATCAATATAATACTATGGGTGAAATACTTTTTTAACTGGAAATACACCTTTATTAATGAAAATGAACTCTTTTAATATTTCCATTGTTATTCTGTTTCTTCAAACTGAACTGTTTAACATAGTTTCAAAATTAATTTCTACTAGAATTACTCCTCCATACACATTTTCCTATGGATTTTTTTTTTTCCCAAATCAGGTTTCCTCCAACCAGGTAATATATGTTTTTTTTACTTCTATATTGACCCCTATTCTGTTACATAGTATCTTATCACTTTCTGGATAGCTATCTTCATAGTCTTTAAAGCATTCTGATACTCTGCACCAGTTTTCTACATATTAGAAGTGTCACATTAAAAATGAAAATGTCCACACGTTCAATGAAGCACATTTAAGCTTTGAACCAAGTGCTAGATTGTTAGTTTTCTTATGTCTACATAGGGATAATATTACATTGCAAAAGTTTTAATAAGGGAAGACATGTAAAATCTACAAAGGACAGGAGCTGAAAAATAATTCACATGTGGAAAATGGTGATTATCAGTTCCCAATTCAAGAACTAGAAATAAATCGTCATTTTTTTCTTTATTGTGTAACTGAAAGAATAGAAAACGTTGTTAATTAAGAATATGGTACTATCAACTGAATTGAAAAATATTAATGCTTGTAAATTTTCTTTCAAAGCACTGATGACGTTCTTCTAATTCATTTAAGTGATTATTAAATCAACCAGATTTTACACTTTGTATTAAAATCTGATAGAAACAATTTAAATTTAAAATTAAAAAGTCACTGTGTGAATCACTGTAAAACAGAAGGACATTTGTCGTTTAGATTTAAATGTGTAAAGCTCCAGAATCATATTCACTTTTTACTTATAAGGGACAATTATCCATGTGGATTTGAATTTTCCATCATCTGAAATTATTCCAATTTATTATTACTGTAATTTTCTGGGATCTGAATGGCTGAATAGGATAGTTGAGGTTACAATAAAATCCGTTTACTTCTTTAAACTTATTTTTGTATCATTTTAAAATTTGCTGCTATAGGAATAGTTATGCTCTGGATGGATTTGATTAAATCTGTAAGATACAATTTTCACTACGAGTTAGGAATACCCAATTTAATGAGTTTTTCCAACAAAAAAGCATCTTCTTTCAATCTGGTACAAATGCTGATTTTGCTCTTATTAAATGTGGCATCATGCTAAATAATGGACATACAGAGAGGTGACAAAAAAGTATAAAACCTTGTTTTCTGCATGAAGAAAGATACTACCTGAGTAAAGATATGGGATACATACAAAAAAATGATACATAGCCTAGAAATACAAAATGTCTTTATTTTAAGAAAATATATTAAAATGGCGAACATTTATATATTTATGATGAAATGCCAAGTACTATTTTAAATTAACTTCCTTTAATCCTCACAATAATCCAATGAGAAAGATACTTTCATCCAGTTCTAACTAATGAGGAAACTGAGATCCAGAGGCCAAATGCTTGCCTCAAATCACACAGCTAGTTAGTGCTGGAGCCAAGATTTGAACCTAAATCTAGTTCCAGAGCCCACAATCTTAACCACTCTGCTATTATGCTTCTAATTATACTTTTTTTCCCAAGTAATTTATTGAGGTATGATTTACATCGAGAATGCATAAATCTTAAGTACAAGAGCTCCATAAACTTTGGCAAATGTACATGCCTAAGTAACCACCACCCAAATCAATATATGTATATGTGTCCATGCGTGAGCATGCCTACTTGTGCATTTTTGGGCCTAGCTTCCATTATTTTTTGGTTAATTTACTTAGAATAGCTAATAAACTTCAGAAAAGAGGGAGGTGTCATTAGGAAGTAATGATAACAACTAATATTTATTGAGAATTCACTAAATATCTATCACTGTCCTGGATGCTTTACATCTAATGCCTTCTATCACCCTCCTAACTGTCCCATAAGGAAGAGGCTACAATTGTCTCCCTTTTAATGGTGACAAACTCAAGTATTGAGAGATTAATGAGGAAGCATCAAGACATGGCAATTTCACTGTACTAACTGATCAATTGAAAAGGTAAAGAGGTAAAAAGAGATGACAAGATAGCTGGATACCAGGAGAGACTTTAAAAGCCCGAGAAAGAATTCCATAATTACCAATTTAAATGCGATTTGCCATCCAGAATCCAATTTTACCTGAACTAGACTGGGTATCAGGATATCAAGAGAGATTTAATACAGAACAATCAGGAAGGAGCTAAAGTTAAAGTAAACATCAAGGGATTGGAGGGGGAAGAATGAGTTAAAGAAAGGAAATATTCTTAAAGGATGCCCAAATTAAGAAGGATGGGGTGGAATGTCAAGGGAACGAAGAGAGAAGAGAGTTGGCAAAGGAAAAGTTGTGGAATGGAAGAGGGGTAGTTAAACTGACTGTTACCAAAAAAGGCAACCAGAAAAACACAGGAAAACATGCTTGAACCTTTCTAGAATATGGTCAGATTCAGACATCAAGTCAATATGAAATACTGGAAACATGTATATCCTTAGAAAAACAGTGGTCTTGAATTCTTACGTGACATAAAGTATGCTAATAGTCGAAAAGCCCAATGAATGGCTGCGAGTCCTTCCCAGAAACGACATATATGAAGCTCATCCTTTCTTTTGTGATAGTTCCTAATATTCTGTAGTTGTACCTGCAGGTAACATTATCAGGCCTGTCCTTGTTTCTTTGACTTTTGCTTCCCTGGGTGGAATGCTCAGGCTTTTTCCCTGCTCACTTTTTTTAGTGGTTCTTAATCCTGGGTGTACATCAGAATCTCCTGGAGAGCTTTTCAAGTAGTATCAATGTCCATATCCCTTGGGAGAGGAAGGAATATAAAAGAAGTACCTTTTTTTTTTTCTTTTTTCCCCCAAAGTATACATGCTTCCTTCTCCACCCCTGTGATGTTTGGGGGCAGGACAGAGTATTAGAATGTAGACATTATTAAAGATCCATAGAGGATTCCGATACACTTCCCTCCTCTTTAACAAACACTGTTCTACGCACACTTGAGTGAGCTCAATCTCTCCAAAGACTTCAAATATCATTTGTATGCTAATGACTCCTAAGTCTTCATCTCCATGACCTACATTCTAGAGTCCTCTCTTGTTCCAAATACATGTAACCAGGTGACTAGTACGTATACTACCTGGTCATACAAAGAAACATCAAAGTCAATAGATTAAATAAAAAAATAAAAAAAAGCAAAAAACATGTTCCCTCTGCCTCTCATCTGAGTGAGTGGTGTTACCACACACAGAATTGTACTAAATTTCTATTCCCCCCCACACACATCGTTTTTTCTTCACCCTCTCCCAGAGTTGAAAAGAGGCCAATGGAAATTTTAGGAGAAAAAATAAAAAGCCTAAATTTAGGCTCAAATCACTTCTGACCTCAGTTACACACACACACACACACACACACACACACACACACACACACACACATTCAGTAATTTCTTTTTTTGCTTTTGCACTTTTATTTTTTTCAGTTACAGTTGACATTCAATATTATATTAGTTGCAGGTGTACAGCATAGCAGTTAGACATGTATTTAACTTATGGAGTGCTCCCCGCTGTAAGTCTAGTTCTCACCCTGCACCATACATAGTTATTTGTACTACTTCTGAATTGGCCTCATTGACTCCAGTGCTGCCCAGGAGACCTACCAGATCATTTCACATATTTACCTACATCCATGCAATTTGCCCACCCAAATACTTAGGTAAAAACCAAGATTCTTATGGTGGCATACAACGCCCTCTAAGAGCAGTGAGAATATATACCACATCTTGAATTTAGTTTCTTTAGAACAGTATGACATCGGCAACCTCTAATGAACTACGAGTTCCAGTATTCATAACTTTGTGTAGTCTTCCCCCTGTGAATCCATGTTTCACTTTAACTATAACCAGTCCCAAGCCTAAGTCTTTGCACTCTTGGGAGCCCTGAACTGACAGGTAAGAAGTATAGAATCTAACCCCCTTCAGAGGGCCCACATGGAGAGAAGCAGTCTTGAGATTACACAGAAGAGAGAAAAACCAGCTGTCTTCTGGCCCCATGGTTCCCATCCCCTAGTCAGTCTGTCAGCTGGATGAATCCACATTACTTGTAGGTACTGCCAGCAAGGCCAGCAGAAGGAACACCCAGCAGAGCCCAACCCAAGGGATTGTTTTTGGAAGAAACTAAGTTTTGGAGTATTTATTATGTAGCAATAGAGAACTGAAACAGTTAGCTTCTCGCTCTGGAAAGTCTTTATACATATTGCTCATATAGATGTGTGTATATGTTGACCTTCACTAGGATAAAATTAGTTCACTAAAACTTGACTGAGCATTTGGTATTTTTTTAAAAGAAATAGCATATAATCCAAATGGACTAAAAGATGTTTATTTGGATACATCATACAGAGAGTATAATAGTTATCAATTAACAAATTTTTCTGAGTGTCTTTGCAAAATGTAATGAAGATACACTGCAAGAAGACACAAATTAGCTGAACTGCCAAGAAGCTTGGTAAGTGCGCTTTAGAATATGTCTTCAGTAGCAGATGGAAGTGTAGACATAGGAAGGATACAGACACACTAATTAAATCTATGAATGGTGGTGTTTAGAAATGTTCTGTTGTGGTTTTGGTAATTCTTTTTTAAAAGATTTTAGTTTTAAGCTTAAGCAGTGACATGCATTCATTTATTGCATATGACATTTCACTCACTTTACAAAAGTTTGTAAATACCCATCAGATTTAAATGATGGTTATTTCGTGCACCACGAAAAAGCAAACTTTAAACTAAAACCTCATGTAAGGAAAGTTCTTGTTATATGTCTTTCCAAAATCAAACTACATATTTTTTCTGATTATAATTATATATCAATACCTAATAATGAAGAAAACTATGAAAAATATCACCCTAAATACTAAGAAAGTCTTTAATCAACCTCAGAAAGAGACTGATTCCTGCCAGCGGGAATCTGCTGTTTACAGGAGGGTTTAACATGTTTTTCCTCTTATCTTTATATCATTCAACTTCAACTAACCATTGTTGATCTCCTCCTGTGCACAGTGACCTTTACTCCCTTTTATGTTAATTATTTATTAATAATATTCTCTATATATAATTACTTGTATTGACATTCAAATCTTATTTAAGAATAATTAAACTAAGTGTATTCAGAGGTACATATAATTTTCTAGCACTCATTATTAAAATATAAACAAATGTTCAGTGTACTTATTTTTGCTACTCGTCAAATAATGCATAATTTCTTTTATTTTGCTTAAAATACCTTCTTCATCCAGTTGTATCTAAATATTTTTAATTATGTGAGTAATATGTTCTCGATATTTGTGCAAAGAAAGGCTTATTAAAATAGCACGCAAGCGCACATATGCATACTATATATCAATATGCATATTAGCTTTTACAGATAGAAAACTGATTCAACTTCATCTTGTCCTTGGTTAAATGACTCTTCTTATAAAACATCAAGGCTATCATCAGGAAAGAAAAAAAGAAACACCACCAGATTTTCAAAGGCAAATGATGAAAGTAACCTTGCTACTGCCCTTCAGTAGCAATCTGTTGTTTTTGCTTCTTAATGTTTCCTTTTACTTAAAGGAACTGGTCAAGGTTGACACATTAGGCGGTCCTGCCTAGCAGAGCAGAGAATACTTTTAATAGTAATTCACTGGAGGCAATGGCTTTGGGTTGTGCAGTGTCCCTAGAGCTGGCAATTTAAAATCCCAGATAGGCTGACTCATCCCTTCCATTTGGAGGTTTAAAAAAATAATAAGGCACATCTGACAATTTATTGCATGCAGATCTTTGAGGCCAGGTTGTAGATCATCTGCTCAGACTGCAAAATGATATCCAAATACGTAAATTGAAAACCTCAAGCTTAGCTGCTCTGATTCTAAATTCTCTAAGGGTCATCGGCCAATACTTGAAACACTCAATTTCATTTTACACCAGGTATTTCTCACGTACAGATCAAGCTAGCAAATGAAAAACAGCACAATTACAACAGGAATTCAGAAATGGAAAATGACTGGTTCATGGATGTAAAAAAGTAAAGTCCACCAAGCTGACAGATTGTTGAGCCAAGTTCTTATTTTCTCACAGCGTTTAGTGGACAAAGATGCTCCCACCATTATCCAAGTCAGATAGCCCCCTTTGTACTCTGGCTGGAATCTCTTCTCATGGAAATATTCCTCCACAGTTCCTTTGGTGTCTTCAAATTCATCTCTTTTCTGATTCCTTCCCTTGAGCCTCTCCTATCTTAAGGAGAAGGAGGAGGAGGAGGGGGAGGAGGGGAGGAGGAGGAGGAGGGGGAGGAGGGGAGGAGGAGGAGGAGGGGGAGGAGGGGGAGGAGGGGGAGGAGGAGGAGGGGGAGGAGGTGGAGGGGGAGGAGGGGGAGGAGGAGGGGGAGGAGGAGGAGGAAAAGAGGAGGGGGAGGGGGAGGAGGGGGAAGAGGGGGAGGAGGGGGAAGAAGAGGAGGAGGAGGAGGGGGAGGAGGAGGAGGAGAGGGAGGAGGGGGAGGAGGGGGGAGGGGGAGGAGGAGGGGGAGGAGGAGGGGGAGGGGGAGGAGGAGGAGGAGGAGGAGGAGGAGGGGGAGGAGGGGGAGGGGGAGGAGGAGGGGGAGGGGGAGGAGGGGGAGGGGGAGGTGAGGGGGAAAGAAAAGAGAAAAAAGAAAAGAAATCTCTTAACCCTACTTTTTCCCCCGCTTTATCGCCTAGCTTCTGAAATGTCTAATCTGCAGGAATTGGATTTACTTCTTCACCTCTCATTTATTTATAAACCGAAAACAAACTGTCTTAACTTCTTCAAAGAATCTAATCTAAACCAAGTCAACGATGGCTTGTTAATTGCCAAAGGGTTTAGTGGCCTGTTAGTGACATTTGATCATTCTCTCCATGAAACTCTACTTACACTATTCTTAGTTTTCATGTAACCATTATTCGTTGGTTTCCCTCAGAACTCAGCCCCTCTTCAATCTCCTCTGTGGTCTTTGTCTCTAGCTACCATTTAAATGTGACTTTATCCTTAAAATTATAACCACATTCCTCTTCACCATTTAGTTTACATTTGTCAAGTGATCACATATGATGTTCTCAACTTTTGTCTTTCAGATGGTTGAAACCATGACCAATTTATATAGGTGATTTATACAGATGAACCCCAGACCAAAATATACAGGTCAGACATATTCATTCATTCATTCATTAATTCACTCATTCATTCTCTCTCTCTTGACTTTAAAGCAACTAACCACTACACATTTCCATCTAGAAATTTCCCAGATCAAACAGAGTTGATATTTCCCAAATGCAGTTCTTCCTGGTATTCTTATATAGGTGAATGGTGCTTCGTCTACCTAATAACCAAAGCAGAAAATGAAGAAATCATACCCTTCTTCCGCTCTTCCAATTTTTCAATAAATCAGATTAAATGTACTTTCTTAATGTCTCTCATATTTGTCCCCTCCTCTCTGTGCCTACTGGCACTTTTTGCCTCAATGTCAATCTTATAAATGTTCTCATCACCTCATCCCCTCTACAGATATTTCCTACATTCTTCTATAATGTCAGAGGGCCCTTTCTGAAACATATCCGATCACATTATTTTCTCAGTTAAAATCCTTCAATGGTTCCTTCTAGCTATCAGGCTAGAAAGTCTAAAAGACTTTAATATGACAGCAAGGCTCTTTACAAACTAGTCTCTCTGATGACCACAGACTTTTTCCCACTAGTTACCCATGTATACCCATCTACATGCATCATACCTCCTACTCTCTAGACCTGCTTGACTTTCAATTCCCCTAACACAGTGTTCTTTCAAACGTGATGCCCTATGCACTTACTACCGCTCGGTCTACAATGTAGTTAGCTGACATAGGATAATGACTAGGCACACAGGCTCAGACATCAGGCTACTTAGACTCAAATATCAGCTCCTCCAGCACTAGCTTGGTGATCTTTTGCAAATTAAACTCTATGCCTCATTTTTCCTATTTTTAAAGTGGGAAAGAAAACAATTTTTACCGCACAGAGTTGTGGTGTGGATTAGTTGAGATAATCCACATGGAGCAATGAAAATACGGCCAGTGATAACCTCTCAGTAAATGTTAGTAATAATCACCAACCCTATATGTGTACAGAGTATTGCATTCTATCTTGATTGGGGAGTATTTCACAAAAACAATCAAGCGACTTAGGTGCAATGTTGAGGTCCTACAGCTTGGCACCACTGTCCAATGCAGGTACCTTCAGGAGCAGTGAGAGACTTAAAATCCCTCTTGTATAGGAATGGTCTCTCTCTGAGTCAAATTCTTCTCAAGTCCAGTTAATGTCCAACTCCCTTCTTGAATCCCCCCCTCATCTGATCTTCATTCCATTTAAGCAACCCATCACCTTAACCTTTCTCTGGAAATTCTCATCAGTTGATGTAGCCCTACTTCATCACCCCATCATATGGGCTAAAGAGATGGCTATTGAGTTTGGGGAGTGAGAGGCACAAGGACTCCCTGATGAGAGAGGAAAACATAAATTTGCAAGTGACCCCAAACCTTTTCAAAGGTCTGCATGCACACTTTACTACTGTTAGAATTAAATTTGTAAGTTCTTTTCTTTTTTGCTTTGTTTTCAAACTCTTCCTCTCTACTGTTTCATTCTCTCGTCCTGTAAATTGATTGACACCCCTCCCATACTGAAAGTGCTCTTCCCTTAATACTAAATGCAGCAATAGTTCCTCACTTCTCTTTCTTCTGCTATGTACAAGTCCAGTTTAACTCTAGCTCCAATTGTACTGCATTTGTACTCTCCACTTCCTCACAATCCATACACTAATTTTAATTACTATAATATAAATACAATTTTATATTCAAAATGTTGCATGTAAACATTTTTTAAGTTAAATAATACTGGAAAGATTTTTTAAATAAAAACAGTAGTTAACCATGTCAACGTTGAGTTCAATTCCTGAAAGGCAACTATTTTCACCCTCTTAGCTATCCTTCTAGAATTTATCTCAAATGTGCAAACACTATGCATGCTATTTCCTATTATTTAAAAGTTCAACAATCTCTTAAATCCCTATACATGAGGATTCTTCTCTTTCTTAGGCCTCACTTGAGCTTTCTTCAATCACAATTTTGATTGATACTCAGTGCTTACATTATAGTAACTATGTAAGTTTACTTGATGGGTCATGTATTATATTATAAAAGCATTTGCTTTCTTAAACTAACGTTTTTCTTGATATTAATTGCCTCTTTTAAAAAATGTGTGTAGTTGTGTCTGTTCCTGTCACTAATTCTTCTACAAATCACTATGATAAAGCCCATATGATACGCCGTCATTTTAACCTTTCTTTCCTCCGAAGATCTTCCTCAGGAGCCCTCCCTCCTACTCCAGCAATCTGGACTCTGGTTGCTTCTTGTAGGCCTGGCCTACATCGTCCTTGTGTAAACTTTAATTTTTCTGGGAATTATCTTTGTCTCTCTTCTGTGTTTGATCTCCTCATTCCTGAATCCCATGCCACCTTCATTCTTGATTTATTGCCTTAATGCAATGGATCACAAATGATGTTATGTTTCTTTTATGTTTCTTTTGTTTTTAATCCTAGTATATTCACGGATTAGCTGAATATCAAATTCTAGGCTGGCAATCATTTCCTTCTGCGTATTACAGGTATTGTTCTATCATCTCTTAGATTTTAGTACTCCTTTTGAGAATATTTTTTGAATGCTACCTTGTGTTCCAAAAACTTTTAAGGTTTTTTGTTTGTTTGTTTGTTTGTTGTTTGATTGGTATTATTTCATTCCTAATTTTTTTTTCTCAATTCTATCTTATTGGAATTCCTGATCATAGATTTTATTTTATTCACTGTGATATCCTCAGCACCTAGAATACATGGCAAATAAGAGTGCTCAATAAAAAGTGACTGAATATATTAATTAGGAAACTAGATTTCTTAGTTTACTTTTTTTATGTTTTCTTTCCTATTATGACTCTCCAATGTATTTTGCTATACATACATATATAGCTATTACTATATATATATTACATACTATACATACATATATTAGCTATTACTAATGTTTTTATTTCTTTCAAGACTTTTTTCTGATTTCCCCCCCATGATTTTTATCTCACAATAAAGGAATTTCTCAAATGTCCTGGAATCCTTCGCAGTCTATTTGTTAAGGTGAGGCATATAATGTAAACTAGAAGGTCTACATGAGTGGGCAGAGTTTACTGGTTCATGGGTCTTATACTAGAGTGAATAAAGTCGGTATGTTTTCGACAGAACCTTCAAATGTCAACATGTAGAAATCTCTTCCATCACCTCAATCCCCTTTCTTGACAAAGAAATCTATCCTCCTTTTACCTAGGGAATTAATACCTTGGATGCAGCATCCTGGGAAAAGAAGGATTTTGTGGTTTCTCTATTTAGTATCTACATCTTCAATTACCTTGTATCTAGGCCCTCTATTGTGTCTTAGATCCTGAAGGATACTATTTCTGGTTCAGTTTTACCAGTGACTTAACCTCCTACCTTATTTCAAAATTGAGGAGGAACTGTCACATGGCTGTGGAAGGAATCTAGGAGACTAATTACTCATTCAGAATTTCAACTACCTTCCATTTCCCTTTTCAGTGATTCTTGTCACCTCCAATTCTTGAGCCATTCCGGGACCCTAAGGTAAAACTGTTTCTTGTTGGGTCTTCCTTCTTCAGGTACTATATTTCACATATCTGTACTCTGTTGACCATGTTTCCTTCTCACTTTCCAACATGCCACAGACCTTACCCATATCCACCCCCACCTCTTTCCCTTGTACGTTTTTATTCTTCACTAACATTTTAGATGGGTTTAAGAAGCAAAAATAATCACATGAACTGAATCCTCCATGTTTCAGTAGAAGACTTCCCTTCACTCTTCCATTAGGAAATCAGGCTTCTATCATTTTCTTGCAACTAAAACTGCTTAGCAAGTCTCAATAATGACATTCCACATTCTACAACCAACATTCTGATTAATGCCAAACATATATTGGGGTGCCAAAAACATGTACATAAGTGGACACTTTGGTCAACATTGCTCAAGCAGTAGATCGCTGTAATCAGAAGTGTCTGCATGCTTATGGTAACCATTTTGAGCACCTCTTGCAATTGCAGAAGTCAAACGTGACTTGTGTTCACCTTTTATTATCGGTATACATTGAGTATTACAATTTTAATAGTTTTTTCCTTTCTTAAAATTTGTACACATTTTTTTGGCACCCTGTGTGTGTGTGTGTGTGTGTGTGTGTGTGTGTGTGTGCCTGTGTGTGTGTGTGCGTGTGTGTATTGAGCTTAGGCCTCTCTTTACATCAATATACACAAGTATGTTCTGAACATCATTTACAAAATTGGACTCACTGTTTACTATCTTCCAGCTATTACTGCCTTAAATAATACCACCTTCTAACGTGTTATTCAAGCTAGAGACCTGGGTACTTCCTTTCTCTCCCTCATCCTTCCCCAGGCAGTAAAAGAATTCAATAGTTGTGACTGAATTAATTTGTTTTATATAATTGCCCCACCTCTATCCCAAGTGCTAGTCCACTTCTTAATCAATAATTACCTGGGCTATAGAAATAGTGCAACTATATTCTTTCTGCCTCCAGGCTTGGACTTTCCACACTGTTGCAACTGTGAGCTTTCTTAAACACAAATCTACCCATGACATTGCCTGTTGAAAGGTAATACTTTGATCACACGCTATAATAACCAACTCAAACAACCTTAGGCCTTTTTTTGTTTATGTGACCAAATTGCTTAAAAGGGACCTGGCCCCCACAGGACTAGAATGAGTCAGAGATTGGAATACCTTCAAAAGACTCACTGCATCCCTTCTCTGCTTCTCCTGGTGTGTAGGTTTCTAAACTACACTATGCTCACAAGGCTGGCATCACACACACTTGCAATCTGGAACGCACAGTCCACCAGTCTTGCTACCAGAGGAGTAGGGCTTCGTACTCTTTTATTTCTAATTTTTAAAATCCTAAAGAAAGACGCTGATGAGGCCAGCTTGGGTTCCTTGCCTATTCCGATAGGCAGTGGGAACAGAGGTGATTGAATGGACAGGGAAGATAGTTTAGAATGGACATTAGATTGGACAGGGAAGATAGTTTCCCCCGAAAAGAATAATTAGAAGAATGCTGGGCAACAAATGTTCCACTATGTAATATAGAATTCCTGGACTTAAATTCTAGCACAACTCCCGAGCTATATGACGAAGGCACGTTGCTTACCTTCTCAGTGCCTTAGTTGTCTAAGATATAAAATGAGAGTAAAGACAGTGATTACCTCCTATTCTTGTTGATTTAATAAGTTGAAATTCTTAGAACAGTCTTAGCTCCATCGTAAGTACTAAGTAAATATTAGTCATGTATAAACAAATCAAATTATCCTTACCATGATAAATAAAACCCACTACAACCTGGCCCCAGCTTAACAGTCCAGCTTTGTTTCTTATACCTTTCTTCAGACGTATCCTTCCAAACTATGTTGAACAACATGCATCTCCTTGCCCCCGGCCCTTGGTCATGCTGTTCTCTCTCCCTGGGGTACCTTTCCCTAATTTTCTGGGCCTATTTGTCATGTAAGCTTCATTTCAATATTAAAATATTTATACCTTCAACTTGGTAACGTTGCTTCTAAATGACACAAAAACAGTGAAAAATTCATGCAAATAACATATGACTTGCTCCTTTTAAGGAATGAAACAGGAAGCAATCCCTTGTCTTCCCCTCTTTACTTTCGTCCCGTGCTTACTGTTGCTTTCCTTGGACTAAATACTCCCGCAGATAGAGCTCCAGCCCAGACTGAACTCTCTGACCATGAATAATAAACATTAAACTCCCCACCTGAACCACCACATTTATGACTCAAAGACCTCTCAAACTCAGTGTATCCACGGCTGAACTCAATCTTCCTATTACAACTGCTTTTTTTCTCCTACTTGTTCTACTAAATGCAATCAACCTTCCAGTGGCTACTGCCATCCCCACTATCCGCTATCCTCATCATCACTCCATCAGTGAACCTGTGGACAATTCTCAACAGTCTCCCTTCCCCACTCCCACTTCTGTTCCTTCACTTACGATTAGTGCTGCAGCCAGAGGGGTCATTCTCAATGCAAACTTACTGTGTTTCTCCTGTGATGAAAAGTATTCAATAGCTTTCCTTTGTCTTTAAAAGTTCAACATTCTTACCCAAGCCTATGTAGTCTTGCATGATCTGGACTCAGTTTACCCTATATCCTCCTCACCAGTCACCTGACAGTTTGTCTGACTTCTTTGAATTCCTCCTATGTGCCAAGCAGCTTCATGACTCGTGGTTTTCACTCCTGTTCTTTCTGCTTCAGACACTCCTCCTCACTTCCTCAAATGTATAAATCCATCCATCTTTCTAGTCCCAGTTTAAATGTTACTTTATCGGGGGAAACCATGCTTCATACCACCACTAGGAAGGTTCTTGCCACTTTTTATGGCACCCTGTTCTTCATTGTCATGCCCAGGTCAGAATTTTGATTAATTATTTGATTAATTCCTTACTTTCCTTTCTCCTCCATTTTCACATAAGTTCCCCAAAGGCAGAGGCTTTGGCTTGTTTCTGACTAAACCTCCATTTATTTACAGAATATCTCTCACATAATTGGTACACAATGAGTATGTTTTGAATAAGTGAAATGGCCAACATTAGGTGAGTAAATTATAGTATATTATATCAGTGTAGTATTCTGTGGCTGTGAAAAGATATACACTAGAGAGTGTGGACATGAGAAAAACACAAATCACAACACTAGGTGAAAAATGCTAAATACAAACCATATACATAGATATTGTAGGCAGAAAAAGGACACCCTCCCAAACATGTCCACATTTTAATCTGTGAAAACGGTAAGTATGTTAGATTACAATGGAGGGGGAATTAAAGTTGTTAATCAGTTGATTTTAAAATAAGGAGATTAGTCTGGATTATTTATTTGGGACCAAAGTAATCACAGGGGTCTTTTAAATACAGAGGATGACGCAGAAGAGTCAGAGTCCGAGTGAAGCAGGATGGGAGAGACACAGTGAGCCACTGTCAGTGTTTTGAAGACAGAAGGGAAACACAAAACAAGGAACACAGACGGCCTCTAGAAGTTAAAAATAGCAAAGAGAATGAATTCTCCCCAGAACCTCTAGAGAGAAGGCAGTCTTACAGTCTTAATTAAATACCAATGAAATCCATTCTGGACCTCCAGAATATAAGAAAAAATATTTTGAGGTTTTAAGCAATTAGTTTGTGGTCATTTGTTACAGCAGCAATAGTAAACTAATACAACAGGATATATGAGTGTAGAAGAGTTTATATGCTTTTTTTTTTTCATTTTTAAATTTTATACGTTTTTTCAGGCAAGCTCTCTAAAGCTTCTATTTTCTCTGCCTTTACCCATTTTTACCAGTGTCGTTTGCAATATTGTGCTTAAGACTGCCCTATTTCTAATGAATGCATGAAATAAAAAATAATAATAATGATAATCTGGAGAAACCACCAGGCTCCAGAAAAAATGCGAGCACTTTTTTCCCAAAGACATATCAAATGAAATTGTAGATGGTGAACATGTAGAGAAATAGCCAGAGAAATTTCTTAATTTTTCTTCCTAAAATGATGAATGAATAAATTTTCATCGGTTACATTAATATTAAAAAAGGACTTTAGAAAATGTCTGTATGTCTTGTGTATCTTGATGACTTTTAGCACTGAAAGACAGAAATAGTTCACAGGATATTATGATTATCCTTTTATTATTTTGTCTTCTTCTTACGCCTTTCTAGAAGTCATAAAAATAAACACGAGATTTTTGGAATCTGGAAAGCACGTTGCAGTTCACAAACGAGAAAGAAAAAGGAAATCCTCAATGGATTATTATTTTTTTAAAATGCCAGCATCTCCTAGATGTTTAAACTAACTTGAAATAAACTAACTGAATAAAACACACATGGACTCCTGAATAATATTTTATATTTAGGAAAGCTGGAAGTCAGTAAAGTCTTTAAAGTTAGTGAATTTACTTACAAGATTAGAAAATGTTCTCTGGAATTATGTATTCAACCATATCATTCTCATTACTATCATATTCTGAAAGGAGTTAAATTGACCTTTGAAAGATCTGAATTTAAATTAGCACAGAACATAAGCTTTCTTTATAA
The DNA here is from genome assembly GCF_057876585.1 of Rhinolophus sinicus. NCBI lineage: Eukaryota > Metazoa > Chordata > Mammalia > Chiroptera > Rhinolophidae > Rhinolophus > Rhinolophus sinicus. Next base: position 73,899,544 of record NC_142501.1, on the reverse strand, counting down.
AATTGACTTAAAAGAAGAATTTTTAAGCAAAAGCATAAAATATTTATCTTCCATTACATGAAAGGTACATTCTCAAATAAGTCATACAATTTTTTTATTTTTTTTTCTTAATCTAAAGGCTTTTCTAGTTATTTTCTGGTGAAGAAACAGATTAAAATCTGCTTTTGTTTTTGCACATGGCCAGATCCCTGAAACTTCACAGATGTGATTGAAAGCATACGAAAACCTGTCCATGAGTGGAGTGAATTATTTAGAGAGAGAGAACACCACTAAGACAAACGGAAAAACTAATGCAAAGCATTCATGTAAGGAGCTGGTTTCATTTCCCTCTAGCACCTTCTGGTGGCAAACACAGTGTGCTGCTGAATCCTATAGCACTGACAGGAAGAATTTAGTGCGAACATAATTGAATGACAGGACTGTAGATAAATACACAAGTGCCCACATATGTGGTCTCAGTCTGTAGTATATACGAAAGAAGCAATTTTAAGAGAAATGTACCACAATTTCCCTCACTAGATTGAGAATGTGGTCAGTACTATCTAACATTTTTTGAGATCTTACACGAATACCTGGAATAATGTTAACATATATACATGATCCCATTTGGTTATACAATAAGCTAATGAGAGAGGTGTTATCACCCCTTTGTCATGGATAGAGAAAACTAATAATGTATTTGGTATGTTTTAAGATAATGAATGAAAAGAAGAGATAAAGATGCAAATGTACTTTCATATTCAAAGAATAAATGAATGGATGGATGTATTCATTGCTTAAAATCATGTATATTTCAAGGACCAGACACTGGGAATTTAACATGAAAAAGGCTCATCACTACAGTGAAAGCACTCACTGTATGAGTTGCAGAAGGCAGAAATGAAACAATTAGAACTGTTGTAAGAGATACACATAAAAAATGTCAAGATTGCCAGGAAGAAAATCCCAAAATCCTTACGAAGACATGGAACGGGCATCAGCTACCTAGTGATCAGGACGTACCCATCATCCTCGACTTCTATGACCATTAAGCAACTAAAGAATTGTCATCTGGCCTTACACCTAAATGTCCTACAGAGAGATGTACGAACCAGAAGATTCAAACCCATCACAGCGTCTATCATAATTTGAAATTTATTTACGTTCGTGGACAGAGATCATCTCTATTTTGTTTATCATTGACTTCCCAACAGAGTTCTGGGCACATAACATGACTTGCAAAATGTCTGTTTCATGACTCTACGTGCCCAAAGCAGCCTGCTAACCTTCTTCAGGAACCTCTCCTCATCATAATGCCTCGGCACAACACTGTCTTACATGTCCAAACATTTTGAATACTGTTCAGTAGCATCAAGTACAACAATTAGGTGACGCGAATTCTGCAAAAGGGAAAGCTTAAAGCATAGGGTGATCTACCCCTCAGTTTATTGATAGCACTTCAGTGAAAGGCAGGGTTAGGTAAAGGAAAGAGGGCTGAGAGGAGGACATGTTTTGGTATATCACACAATTTCCCAAGAGGACAGAGACCATGTCATTGTGATTTCTGCATCCTAGTATTCTGCTTAGTGTTTGGCACATAGTAGACAGACAATCAAATATTTCTTGAAGAATGGAGATATGTGTGTGTGTGTGTGTATATATATATATGTATATCTATATGTATATATATATATATCTTCAAGATATATATATCTTCAAGAGATATATATATATATACACATACATATATATGTGTGTGTCTATATATACACATATATAGACACACATATATAGACACATATATACAGACACACATATATATACTCATATATATGTGTATCTATATATACATATACATATATATGTGTGTGTGTGTGTGTGTATATATATATATATATATATATATATATATATATATATGGCCAAAAAAAGTATACACATTTTAAGAAAGGAAAAAACTGTATTAAAATTGTAATACTCAATATGCACTAAAAACAACAAATGAATACAAGTCATGTTTGACTTCTGCACTTAGAAAAGGTGCTCAAAGTGGTTACCATCAGCATCCAGACACTTCTGATTACGGGGAACTACTGCTTGAGCAACATAGTCCAAACTGTTAACATCTCTTAAAATGTGTACATTTTTTTGGCACCGTGTGTGTGTGTGTGTGTGTGTGTGTGTGTGTGTATGTGTGTGTTTGTGTGGTGAATATTTTATAAACTGTGAATATTTTATAGAGAATTAATTACAAATTTAAAACCCATTGAGCAAAAATCTGAAAAGCAACAAAATTTACACACAATCTCTATAGCTGATTACTCAAAAGCTACAGCTATCCCTTTATATACAGTCATATTCAGAAAGAAATGGTACACATTCATCTGGACTTAGCCTCATTGACGCTTATGCCAAATATTCATGGAAAAGAAGGAAAAAAACAGCAATCATGTCTAAAGTTAAAGAACTGAACTTCATGAGTAAGGTTTTGGCTAGAAAATTGCTATCTCCATAAACATTGCATGATTTCCAAGGAACATGACAACATTTCTATCAATAATTCCATAAGATAAATATTTGGCTTAATTCAAGAATAGTTCAGATCATTCTTTTACTTATACTCTGTCCCCATATAAACAAAGCATGGAAACTGCCTGGACACTCTTCAAAAGACTCTAAAAAAACTCAACGACCCATATAATAACATTATTTCTCCCCGATTATAGAATATTTTCATTCTTTCTATTACTGCAATTTATGCGTAATATGAATACTGCCCTACTTTTTTTTGTAAAAGAAACAAACAAAAAAAAATCTCATAGCCCTTTAGTAATCAAGTCATTGCTAAACAGCATTACCAGTATAATGCTTTGTAGAAGCAAAGGTTTAAACATCAAAATGCTGAAAGCTATCACATACCATTTCAACAAAATTTTCATACTACCTGGTGCTTTAATGTATAAACACACGTCACATAGTTTTCTTCAAAGGGTGCAAGTATATTAATTATAGGAAGTCGTGCATCTTTCTTTTCCTGAACAAAGGATGTTTACAATTTCTATCAAGTGAAGTATGTCAGTCACACCCCCGTACACAGTGTAGAAAAATACTACTCAACACGGCTGAAATCATTTTCATGTCTTTCCTTGTCTATAGAAACCCCACTCTTACAATCAAACAGGATGAACAAAAATGTGCATCATGTTGAAAGAGTTGTTTGTGGGTTTCATCATTGCTATTTTCAATACAATATTTGCCCAGCAGAAAACTGAGTTGGGTTTCAATACCATTTAAATACACAAAAGAATATGGTTTACAACACTGTTGGCACAGTGTAAAATCACAGTTCTTCAAGGTGTGCTATTGAATTTCTGGCCCACAGAAAACCCGAGCAGTGCAGTAGTTTCTAGGCCTGGTTAGGGGGCTCTCCTGATTCGGAAAAGCCTATGAAAAGGCTTTTCTTTTCATTAACACAGTTTGAGAATTGGGTTTTTGTTTGTTTGTTTGTTTGTTTGTTTTATCCTTCAGTTACAGTTGACATTCAATATTATTTCACCTTAGTTTCAGGTGTACAGCATAGTGGTGAGGCATCTATATAGTTTATGCAGTGATTCTGCCAATTAGTCTAGTACCTGGCACGACACATGGTTGTTGCAACATTATTGACTGTATTTTCTGTGCTGTTCTTTACATCCCATGATTGTTCTGTAACTACCTATTTGTATTTCTTAATCTCTTCACCTTTTCCACCCAGCTCCCCAACCACCCTCCTCTCTGGCAACCATCAGCTTGTTCTCTGTATCTATGAGTTTGTTTCTGTTTTGTTTCTGCCTTTATCTTGTCCTTTAGATTCCACATATATGTGACATCATATGGTATTTGTTTTTCTAAGTTCGACTTATTTCACTCAGCATAAGACTCTCTAGGTCCATGATGTCACAGAAAATGGGCCGAGGACCTGACTGTACATTTTGCCAAAGAGGACATACAGATGGCCAACAGACATGAAAAGATTCTCAAAGTCACTATCATCAGAGAAATGCAAATTAAAACCACAATGAGATATCATCTCACTCCTGTCAGTATGGCTATCATCAATAAATCAACAAATAAGAATTGTTGGTGAGGATGTGGAGAAAAGGGAACCCTTATGCACTGTTGGTGGGATTGCAAATTGGTTCAGCCACTGTGGAAAATGATTTGGAGGTTCCTCAAAAAATTAAAAATAGAACTATCTTATGACTCAGCAATTCCACTCCTGGGTATTTATCCAAAGAAATCCAAAACGCTAATTCGAAAAGATATATGTACCCCTATGTTTACTGCAGTGCTATTCATGATAGCTAAGATATGGAAACACCCCAAGTGCCCATCAATAGACAACTGGATAAAGAAGTTGTGGTACATTTATACAATGATATATTACTTGGCCATAGCCTTTGAGGTTTTAAATAAAGAAAAATGGGTTTTACCTCCCGCGAATCAGATAATGGTCATGAATTGCTTTATATTCCTTGAGAAAATGTGCTATATAAACTGCTACATGTCGATACTTTCCCAAAATGGCTGTTCGGGGGCTGATATGTCTCTTACCATTTCAGATCTCGAATGTCATGTCTTATTTCAACATAAAGGATAGATAACAAGAATTATCATTTTAGAAAAGATAAATAAATAAAAGGCATTCTCTTTACATTTGATTCAATGCTTCATGTTTTGATACCCATGTTCCTTACTTATAACCAGCACTAATTTAAATATAAACTACTACCTACCTAAGTTACTGAATTTTACAAATTCAGCATATCTGAAATTAATATGGGAGCACTCATACATACAAAGGGATTAAGCTAAATATAAAGTGGAGATACAACAAAATTTTAATTAGTCAGAATTGGCAGTAGACTTGAATTTCTTTGCTACGCTTGTTATAGTTAGGAAAAAGTAGCAACTATCAAAATGTGCCAATTGTATGAATTAGGTTGGAAAAAAGTAACATCCACATCTTCAGGAAATATCCGGCAGTCATTACACAAAATAAATAACACTAGTTCAGTGCTTTATGGCATTACAATGCATGTACAAAGGTACTCATGAACATTTAACTATTATCCAAATCTTACAAATGAGAGAATAGTTTCAGAGATGTTAAATGACTGGCCCCAGCTCTCCAGTTTACAGGGCGTCCACTCGGTCTTCTTATTCTATTATCAATGGTTTTCTTATTCTATTATCAAACAAGACAAAACAAAACAACCCTATCTTCAATTCAGACTCAGACTACACTGCTGAGCTGTTGTCTATGACCCTGAAAGCATAAGAACTGATGTGCAAACTATTTCTGTTGATTAACATCTTAAGAAACATCGAAAGATGTGTTGTTCTGATACATGACAGTGAAATAGGAAACACCAGACCTTCCTTCCCACCTAGAGACACCAAGTAAACAACACAGAGACCAGTTCCTTTTGTACAATATCCAGAAACCAACTAAAAGGCTCCTACTCCTAGGTGAGAATAAAACTAGCCAAACTGCTACCAGTAGGAAAATTCACGGGATTCACTCGCTCTAGTCCCTCCACCCGTGTGTGGAACAAGCAAAGGAAAACCCCCTCAAGCTCCCAGCTTCTCCCAGGGTAGAAGAAGTGTAAGAGTTTGAGTCTGGTATTCTGGCTTCTCAGGGGGGCTGCCTGAGGAATGGGTTTCTGCCTTGTCTGTCTTGGAGCACAGATGGGACCCAGCACACTCTCGATGCCCAGGAACCACTAAGAACAAAAGAGTGCTAGGCAACTTGTGGCAGCTCCAGAGAACGTGCAGTACTGAAGACAGAAGCCAGAGGGAACAAAAGATCATGAGCTCTGAAAAAAATAAACAGACACATTCCTCTAACTGAGAAATTATGTGCCCAAGTCCAGTGAAGACGCATCCACAAAAATGCCTTAAGACACTCAGAATCTCTAGCTGGGCTGATCGGTAAATGTCTTGTCCTGTATGAAGCCTGACCATTAAAACTGGAAGAGGGAGCTCTTTTTCAAATGTGTAGATCCCAGCACAAACTTACAAGACACATGAAGAAACAAAGAAACATGACCTAAGCAAAGGAACAAAATAAACCTTCAGAAACTGACCCTTAAAACATAGAGGTATATGAAACATCTGACAAAGAATTCAAAGCAATCATCATAAAAATGCTTAACGAGCTCAGGAAAATGATACATGAGCAAAATGAGAATATCAACAGAGAGACAGAAAAGGGAACCACAAAGGACCCCAAATAGCCATAACAATATGGAGACAGAACAAGAAAGATGGAGGCCTCATACCTCCTGACTACAAAGCTACAACAACCAAAAGAGTGTGGCACTGGCATAAAAACAGACATGTACACCAATGAAACAGAATAGAGAGCCCAGAAATATACTTATGCACATTTGGTCAAATGATCTCCAACTAGGGTGCCAAGACTATAACATGGGGAAAAAATAATTTCTTCAATCAATAGTGATGGGAAAACTGGATATTCAATTGAAAGAGAATGAAATTGGACCCATATCTTATACCACACACAAAAATCAACTGAAAATGGATTAATAGTTTAAACATAAGACCTGAAAATATAAAACTCCTAGAAGAAAACATAGAGAAAAAGCTTCAAAACATTGGTCTGAACATAACGCTGCAATGATTTCTTGGATATGACACCAAAAGCAAAATGAAATCACTTCTGCACAGCAAAGGAAAGAGTCAACAAAGTGATAAGGCAACCTATTGGGATGGGAGAAAATATTTGCAAACCATATATTGCTAAGAGCTTTAATATGCAAAAAATATAAGAAATACCTACAACTCAATAAATAACCCCATTAAAATGTACAAAAGATATGAACAGATATTTCTCCAAAGATGATATACAAATGGCTAATATGTATATGAAAAGATGCTCAACATCAGTAATCATTAGGAAATCACAAATCAAAAATACTATGAGATATCACTTAATACCTGTTAGAGTGGTCATTATCAAAACAAAATAAAACAAAAAAATAGCCAGAAAATAACAGATGTTACCACAGACAGAAATAAAGGAACACTTGTGCACTGTTTGTGGTAACGTAAGATGGTACATCCAGTATAAAAAACAGTATGGAGGTTCCCCCAAAGAACTAAAAATACAGTTGATCCTTGAACAACTAAGCGGGTAGGGGCTCACACCCCTGCCTAGTCAAAAATCTGTGTATAACTTCTGACCCCCCGAAAGCTACAGTCATCTCTTGGTATCCACAGGGGATCGGTTCCAGGACCCCCAACAGATACCAAAATCCAAGGATGCTCAAATCCCCTATATAAAATGGTGAGATGGTGAAAACAATGCATACAGTTGGCTCTCCGCATCCAGATTCCTGGCCATAGATTGGGAATAACGTTTTGATCTGCAGTTAGTTGAATGTGTGGATGTGTATATTTATTGAAAAAAAAAAAATCCTCATATGAATGGACCTGTGCAGTTCTAACCCGAGTTGTTCAAGTGTCAACTGTATTCATACATGGATTTCTGACTGAACAGGAGATAAATGCTCCTCACTCCCACATTGCTCAAGGGTCAACCGTAGTTTAGATTGAAATAAGGTATCACAAACTCTAAAGTGTAGTACTCTAGCCATGATTTTAACCCAAGAGAAGATAGTTTAATTTAGATTAATTCATTGGTAGCTTGGTTTGTTAGTTACTATGTGACCGACCCTGGGCAAAAAAAATAATTTCACTTCACTTGTATATTTCTAGTTCATAAAGTATGAATAATATATCAATTTAAATATTTATATAAATTTTTATTAAGACCAATTGATCCTTTGAAAAAATTATAGAAATACAAAGAATCAGTGATTATTACTTTTGCATAATATACTCTACATAGCCCTATACCACTTATATCGTTTACTAATAATTTCTCTTTCATTATGAGTTTGTTGAGAACAAAGAACATTTCTTATACATTCTTTTTATCTCTAGCACAAATACAGCACACATGATTTTGTCCTAATATATTTGTAAATAAAGAATTTATGCAATGTATACACTGTACAATCTATACTTTATTGACTAAATTAAAATCCCCTGTGATATAGAAAGTAAAGTATCATTTTCATAATGTTTCCTAGTATATATGAATCTGTCATTCTTTACCTCTGGCAACTTATATGAGAAATGATTTCCACTGTTTCGATAAGGTGCTTATAAGTTTCTATGTTATAACTGAAAACTGTGCATGAAAACTAAAGGTCATGATAATTTCTGCTATTCCCCTAAATCAATGAATGCATTTTAGACTGGACAAATGCAATTACCGGAATGCATAAAGGAAAGAAAATTTCATTATTCCTTCTTGAAAAATACAAGGAGATGTCATGAGGTTCAAAATTTATTTTAAAAACACTTTCCTATTACAATATTTAGTTTAAATTCTTATTCAGAAAAAAAATACCAATGACCTCAATATTTACATAGTGGGAGGTGGGGGGTGGGAGATGAGGGTAAGGGGGATCGAATATATGGTGATGGAAGGACAACTGAGTCTGGGTGATGAACACACAATGGGATTTATAGATGATGTAATACAGAATTGTACACCTGAAATCTATGTAATTTTACTAACAATTGTCACCCCAATAAATTTAATTTAAAAAAAAAATATTTACATAGCTTGGAAAGAACCTTGAAAAATAAGACTGTTTGAATTTCATTTTATGACTTTGACAGATTCTAAGTGGTTCAAAGTTAGAGTTATAAGGTTTTGCACATTGCAACTACAAACTGTAGTTATATTGTACCTGTGAGGTACAAATGATTTTCTTTTTGCTTCTAAATCTTGATAATGGCCTCAGCTCTATATAGCTCAGAAAATTTGCACTGTAGGTATGAAGTAGTACCTATGATGTACCTAATGTATAATTTTATAAAGACCTCATGCTCTTATGATGTAAATAAATGTCATTCTACAACAATGATTGAAGACTACCATAACTTTTTCTTCACTCACCAGAATGGCACACTATTCAGAGAAAATACACAACATGAAGTAAAAAATGGCTGTCAGCAAAGCTTTGCTACTCAGCCCATATATGCCTATTTAGTGAGACATCCTGCAGCGTAGTAACGAAAGACATTGAAAAACGACTTCACTTCAAAAATCATCAATGATTTAATAATGGTTTAATCTAAAAACAGTGTCCTCAGTACTAATAGATTTCATTTCAGTAACATTTATATCATAATAATTTAATGATCCTATTTCTTTTTGGATAAGTTATTATCAGCTACAAATTTTAAAAATGATATTTTAATAATCTATCACATATTTGCAACTGTGTATGTATATAAACATAAACGTGCTGTTTTGGACATTTTAAAAAATACTGAACATTCATATTCAAAAAAACAACACAAACAGGATGTAGCTACAATACAAAAATGGACATAAAAATAAAAGTTTCAAAGTTAATTTTAATACCTGAAATGTGTACATTTTTACTTAATCTTTGATTCCACTGTATGCCAAATATACATTAGCTGAAGATGTCATTTTCAGTGGCATAATAAAGACAGGGTACATTTTATTCAAATTTTATTATTATCAAATCATACTTCGTACAAATACCTCCTTTTGTCTGATAGGTTTACTATCACAATATCTGGATTACAAAAACAATTTTTATGACAGGTAGGATTATAACTAATATTTTATAATTCTGGTTGTTACAAGTTCAGTGGGAGAGCCAAATCACTGTAAGTATGACCGGCCATTAACTTATACTTGTGAAACTTAATACCCTAGCATTAATCTAAATTAAATTCTTGTCAGTTAAACAAATTATAAAAAGTCAATACATTTTCAAGTAAAGATACTTTGTAAATCTGAAAATATATATAGGGAGATAGAGACAGAGAGAGAGAGATAACTCTTTATGCCAAGTGGAACTTTAACAACTTTTAGGAGTATGCAAACTTACTTTCTGCAGGTTATTTAAAAATGGCAAAAAATCCCAAATTGTAAGAGATACTTTACAAAAGGAGAGATTTAAATGTCTTTGCAAATTTCCTTCCTGATCGCACATAAGATTTGAAAGCAAAATCTTTCAATCCCAAAATAAAATAATGAATTCATAGATGTTTAGAAGTTTTATTATAAACAAAAACCTAGATAAATGATATTGAGTATAATATAGTTGAACAAGTTTTCAACATCTAATGGGTCAACAAAGTTGTCTTTTACTAGGTTCTATTATAGAAGGACCTTTATATTTTAAGAACTATATATGGGTATAGGTCTTCTTTAAATTTATATTGGAGGAAAAATATAATAATAGACTGTAATCCACAGGTGGGGTCACACCTTCAATTCTAAAAAGATTTGATAGGTTGGAGGCCACCAAGTTGAATAAGGTCAAACAGATCAGGAATGAGATCTGTCAATCAATGGTTTTGCACAGGGCTCAACACATGTAAGCATGTAGCGAGCAAGCTAATAACAACAAGAAAAAATAGCCTCTGCTGGTTAATTTCCTAGGATAAATTTGAGTACAGGATAGAGTTGCATTGGACCCTCTTCTCTTTCCTTTCATATGGTATTACTTTGGACACTTCTTCACAGGTATTTCTCAATTTACTAAGTTACAGAGATTTGATATCACTATGCCTTATATCCTCAATCTCTGAGCAAGATTTTGAGAAGCAGAATCTGTAACATCAATTTTTTTGGAATGTCCTCAAATGTTAGTCAC